>NC_080753.1:5010000-5635000 GCF_020826845.1 Diceros bicornis minor
CCATGGCAGGAGCCCCACACACTCCACCACTGCCCTACACTCTCCACCTGCTCCTTGTGCACGCCCTGCCCCACTGAAGTGGCCCCAGTTGCCAGGCTGCAGAGAATCCAATCACCAATCTGTGCAGGCCCACAAGTTGCCTGAGGGCTTGTTGTTTGGTGGGGCCAGTTTCTAGGGTGGGCTACCATCCTGGCTGAGCTGGATTAAATCAGTGCTTTAGTGGGTGGGGCAGACCCAGGGCTAGCAGGCCCCAGGGAGAACTCCAACCGTGTCTGTGTCAGCACCCCTACACCGGGCCACAATAATGGCCGCCGCCAATGTCCCAGTCCCTGGAGAGGTCTCACCTCTCACTGCAATGCACTCAGAGCCTTTCAGGTGAGTCACTTTTCACCAAAGCACTGTGCACCTCTCTTTCTGGTGGTTTTAGGTTGCTTTCTGAAACGGGTGAGTTTACACGTGGGCCCTTTAAGAGCCGGTTTTAATTTCTTCATGAACCAGCTTTTCTGGGGGTATTCCCCAATGTTTTAGTGGCAGGCAAAGTCAGATATTATGCCACTTGTCTTGATTGTGCTGGGTCCACAAAGCGCCTACAGTGGGGGCGCTCCCCGGCTCAGGGCCCCGCTCCTCCAGGGAGGCTCTGTGCCTGTGGGCTGCTCCCGGGCGGCCGTGAAGCTGGCGGCTTGTGAAGGCGGCGTTTTTCCTCTCCAGAAGGGAGTTTCTGCCTCTTCCACATTGATTAGGATTGTCCTTTGTTGCAGGAGTTCCTCTTACCCAGTTTTCAGTTCTGTCTCAGGGGTAACTTTTCCATGAGTAGTTGTAAATTGGCTGTGTCCACGGGAGGAGGTGAGTTCAGAATCTGCCTACACCGCCATCTTGACTTCTCTCCTCATATGTTTCATTGTATGCATAAATGGGCTTTTCTCTAGTGCGTGTTAGAAAAGTGGAAGAGCTGGTCATATGGTACACATCAAATTGTCTTCCAAATTTGGTTGTACTAATGGACATTTCCAGAGGCAGTGTTCAAAGGGCCTTGGGAAGAGTTGAATCCTGTTACTGTTATGAAGAAGTCAATTAAAACCACAAAATACTGTTGACTTTTTAAATATTTTTCAGCTTTCAATTCTATGGACAGAGATTCCATTAAACTAAGATATAAGAGTTGAAATTAGATCTCTTTCTCTCCTCATGACTAATGCTTTTACAGAATGTGATTTTATAGAATACGTGACAGAGAGTTAGGGGTCAGTAGGAATGTTGTCTTTCTAGAAATGATAAGGACTTGAGTTGTGTAAAACAGGAATACAATTTTCTGCAGGTTGTATTATTTGTGATCTAATAATTTGAAAGCATTTCAGTTAGAAATAGAGATAGTAGCAAAAAGTTGGAGCTAAAAGAGTGAACAGCTGGTTTAAAACTGGTCATCAGAATGCTGGATACAAGATTGGCATTCTCCTAATATAGGATTTGTCACTCTTTACTAAGAGAGGATCTTACCCTTAGAGTATCAGATTTTGCCTGACGTTTGTTAAGTATTCCATGTCTTTCTTATGTGAACTCTTTTAATTTTTTTTTCATTTTAAATATTTACTAGTTGGTCTCCTGTGAAACACTCCCTGCTATAAGTAATTTTAATAGAATGATTAATAATAAAATAAGTTGTATACCCAGATATGAAACATTGAATAATATTTATTTTTAATAAATTATAGCAATATAAATAGAAAATATCTAATTAGAGACATATTTATAATATCTTAAATGCCAATGTTCATCTGGTCTGGAGTTAAAGTTATTTAAATAATTTTAAAATGTGATATCCTGTTTTTTGTTTTCAGACTACTTAACTACAGAATAAGAAAAATAATGTATTTCCTGTTTTAAGTCCTTCATTCACTTACATACCAAACATTACCATGTTTTGCAAGCTAGTACAGAGCTCCTAATAGTGAAGGTGCCTTTGGAAAGACAGATGAAATGTATGTTTCTTTTCATCATTTAACATACTTTATTTAGCATCATTAAACAATAAATAGTAAATGAATGGTAGTTTTAGCTACACAAAAATAACTCAGAAAACAGAATTTAGTGATTCTTAATGAAATTAAAACATAGTCTGATCCCAGAAGTGGAAATTGGAAATGTTAAGATACCTTTTGTTAGTAAGTAGGAATGGTAATACATAAAACCATTTGTAGAAATCAAATCTATATACCATATATTTGATTCAAGAGGGAAAATGTGTGCCCTTGAAATACATTTTTCTTAATGCAGTCAATGATTCACAATTAATTTCATCAATAGATTAAAAACAATCATTGGAAGAAATTACCTGGTACCTAAAATAGTTTGATCTTTTTATTTCTGAGATACTCAATATTCTTGATCTTCCTTTGCTCTTTTTGGCTCATTTGACCTATATATAACTTTAAATAGCTCCCTGGCTGACAGACAGGCTATTTCTTCATATGGTAAATGGTAATACACTCCATTACACAGTAACTTAAAAGTCATAGCCCCACTGAGAAGCTGCTCCGAGAGTTGAACTACTCTCCTGGCAGATATCAGCCAATAGTTAGATATATTAGCAAGGGAGACTCTGCTGACCACAGAAGGATCTGGGAGGGAGTCAGGAACTTATTTCAATTCTATATAAACACCTCTGGAAGTTCAAGAGCTTAATCTGTTTTTCATTGAATGCATACAGGAAAAAAATTTGAAACCTCCGTATCAGATAAAATTCTGCCATCAATTCTGTCCTTGTTCAGTTCTCTAAAGACTTCTGACCATTCATAGACTGAAGAAATTAAATACTGTTAAAAGTCATATATATTTTTTGAAATTTTACTGGTTTTATATAATGAGGGCTATACATTATATAATATGAAATTGGCAGAAGGAACAGTGGCATCACCAAACTGACTACCTGTGTTCAAATATCCAAATACTAGTTTTAATCTTGCAGAGATTACTAGTGATGTGTTATTCTTTATTTAATGGTCACTTTGCATTTAGTTTGCAACACCGGGATATATCACTGTGTAGCAGCGCAAACTCAGCAATGACAGATTAGAGGGCAGATACACTGTAACTCTTCTCTTACTCCTGCTACAGAAAGGCAAACAGTGGCTGCAGCCACAGCATGTTGAAACAATACATTTCTCTTAGGTGATATATAAATACTTTCTATTTTTGTCTTCACTCCTAATCATGACATATTTTTAAAGGCACGTTTTGGAAATAAATGAGGTAGTTAAGTGTGGGACTTCGAATTCCTTGGAAGAAAGCCATTACACATACACAGATGAGTGGATTTGTAAAGAAAATTACTCTGGTCTGGAATTGGTGCAGTATTGAGCTGAGCATCCTGATAATAATGTAATTATTATCCCTGTCACTTATTGTTAGCGTTGATAGTATAGAAAAGGAGGTTAGAACTTTCTCATGGGGTATATCAAGGATTTTCAAGATCTGGCCATAGAAAGGTTTTCTATATAAAAATAGTAGAGACAAGGGTTAGTTTTGAAAATTTTCACATTTTTATTTTAAAAAATCTGTGAAATTGACCTTCCTTCAATACATGTGATTGCCTAGCATTGCATTATATCATTCTTGTGAATAAAGAAGCTATTATAGCATCACATGTTCTGGGAAGATAGGAATTCACAGCACAGGATAATGAGAAGAGCCACTGAGAAGGAGCAAATGAAGATTGCAATTGTCTGTCCTTCTGAAGGACAGTGATCAGTCTCCTTCACTTGCTTGGAAATGGGGTGGCCAGCACTGAAAAAGCGAAAAGTTTGAAGAACTACTATATATGTAAATATATATATACATAAATTTATATAAATCCCTTATTCATAATTCCGAAGTGATCATTTACCTCAATTGTTTATAATACAAGGAACTTAGTACATCGAAGTTTATGATTTCAATACGTGAACAAAACAACTATGATTAGAAAGAGAAAAGTTGTTTTAACCATCTGCAAATGTGTAAAGGATTAACACAAAATGAATGACTTTTTTAACCCATTACTACTGCTGGAGAACAAAAAGAAGACTATATACTAATAAAGCATTCCTTCCAGTGCACCCAAGTGTTACATACACCATTTCTATAACTAGTTTGATTATTAAGATGATATTGCATAAATTATTTACGCATGTGTGTGTGCAATTGTATGTGTGTGTATATACATAATTTGGATTTTCACGATATCTGAAGTATGGTTCAATGTGCTATCAAAAAGATAGATTTTCAAATTTAAAATGAATTCAGTTATTCAGTTAGTAAGCGAGCACTTCATGTTAAATAAAATACACCAAAACACCAATACAATGTTATTCTCTAATTCGAAATCCCACCCTTCACTGAACATAAACTGGACCCAGCTTTAAAAATTATAATCCCAACAAGATACATTGCAGGTAGAGTAATATATTACTCCATATTTATCTAGGAAAATATGTATAGAGCATCAAAGAAATTAATACAATTTCATTTCTTTTTACCTTCCTTTGTGCAATGGTAGGGTGCTTTCCAGATTATAAAGTACTTTTCCACGCATTATCTCTCCTTTTCTTTATGAGAACAATCTTATAAGGTGAATAGGGGAACATCATAGTCCCAGTTCTATAGATAATATTTGTTAAGCTCTGAGACATTAAGAAAACTCTCTGAAGTCAAACTTCTACAAAATAGCAGAGCTAGGGTTCATAATAAAACTATGCTTATTGGAGGAAAATCATGCTCAATTGCACTTTAAAATATTATTCATTACATTGTTTTCCTAACTAGGGTTGAATAATGAGCTTCACCAGTATTTGACTTCACGTGTTCCCTCTACAGCAGTGTGGGCTTCAGAGAAGCTGAGTCTCAAACCTCGTCAGATCTTGGTCAGTCCTCATAGATCTCTGCACTGTATTTGAATATTTTCTTTTGTGGACTGCATGTTATAACTGAAGCCAGTTCCTCCAGAATTAAATGCTTAGAATTTTAGGTGGTGACCAATAAACAAAAATGGAAAACAAAGACAAGGATAAAAGAAAAGTAACTAAATGGGAATATAGTTTTAAAATATCAAAAAAGAAGAGAAAAGTAGTGTGAAAGTTAAGAATAGAAAAGAAGAAAATAAATTTGAGGCATAGGAAAAGGAGAAAAGAGTATAAGAGAAAGACAGGAAAAAGAAAAGTCATGACTGTCATGCATTTATCATCATTTAATTGCCAATTTCGTAGAAATATTTTCTTTAACGTAACATCTGAAAATGATTGCCTGTCTATTTGTGTTCCAAGTGTACAACTATCCTCCACTCAGCTGAAAGAGTAGAGGTGCAGCCATGCTATGTGCTTTACCTACCTTTAGCCTCTTTAAATCAGCCACAAATCCAGGAGTTACTAGGTCTACTAACACTATCATAACTTCTACCACTGCTCTACAAATAATAGCAATAATGGTATGTGGCATTTATTGAGGAATTTTTGTTAAGACGTTAGCTCCATCTAACAGAGAATTGCTCTCTACATTTTTATACTTATCTTTGAAAAACAAAAATTAACATCACTTGGGATCAAGAAATTTAGGACAGAGTTTTTCCTCTCTCTGTCCTTCATTTGTCCCATCTCTAAAGTGCATAGGTCCATTATGATTGTTCCTTTCTCTATTAATAACCTCAGTAGAACACATGGCTCAAGTATTAATCTATAAACATATCGTCCCGAGGCATGAATATGTGACTTTAAATGAGTGAGACAAATTCTTTACATATTTCAATTTAATTGGCATTTTTTGAATGACAGCTCTGTACTTATTAAATTATATGCTGTCCTCTCTTCTAAGTTTTAAAAGAGTAATACTTGGGGCTGGCCCTGTGGCTTAGCGGTTAAGTGCGCACGCTCTGCTACTGGCGGCCCAGGTTCGGATCCCGGGCACGCACCGACGCACCACTGTCTGGCCATGCTGAGGCAGCGTCCCACATATGGCAACTAGAAGGATGTGCAACTATGACATACAACTATCTACTGGGGTTTTGGGGAGACAAAGGGAAAAAAAGGAGGAGGATTGGCAAAAGATGTTAGCTCAGGGCCGGTCTTCCTCAGCAAAAAAAGAGGAGGATTGGCATGGATGTTAGCTCAGGGCTGATCTTCCTCAAAAAAAAAAAAAAAAGTAATACTCGGAATTCCAATGACTCACAGAATCACTCTTCTTCTACCCCTTTGCTATGCAAAACACTCTAAAGATTTGAAGGAAATTCTCATCTTCCAGTAGACAATCTAGATTTAACATCTTTTAAACGTATTAGGGGCCTCTGAAGAATAAGAATTAATTCATCACTACTTGATAAAATGGCTTGTTTGACTTTTTTTTCCCATTTTTCACTTTTACCCACTATGTAACTAAAAAAGGTAATTCTGCTCTAGTATGTCCCAAATATTTATTACAGTATTCTAAGTAAAATGTTTCCTAGGATTCTTGTTATTTTGGATTGTGCGTGTGTGTGTGTGTGTGTGTGTGTGTGTGTGTTTTGCTTTGCTATCTCCACCCTTTAGAATCACTCTGGTGAATGTAAAATATTTCAATGAGGTTTGATGGTATTTCCCTGATACCTAATAAGGTATTGAGCAATATCTCATGCACTCATTGGCCATTTATTTCAAATGTAAAGATATTTTCCTATGTTTTTAGAAAAACAATGTTTTTGCATTTACATATATACTTAATATGTTTATGATCCATCTGAAATGACTTATTATGTATGGAATGAAAAGGATTTGAGTTTTTTTTTTCTCATACAAACAAGCATTTGTTTCATTATATATGTGTGTGTGTGTGTGTGTGTGTATATATATATAGAGAGAGAGAGAGAGTTATAATAAGGAATTGGCTCACATGGTTATAGAGGCTGAGAAGTCCCACAGTCTGCCACCTGTAAGCTGAAGGACTGGGAAAGCCCATGGTGTGCTCCAGTCTGAGTCTGAAGGCCTGAGGACCAGTGGTGTGAATCCTAGTCTGAGGACCAAAGAAGATGAGATGGAGTGTCCCAGCCTAGACAGTAAGGCACGAAAGAAAAGAGGTAAATTTCTCTTTCCTCTGCCTTTTGTTCTATTCAGGGCCTCAAGGGATGATGCCCAACCACACTGGGGAGGAAAGTCTACTAAGCCCACCAACTCAAACACTAATCTCATCCAGATGCACTCAGAAATGTTTAATCTGGTCACCCCATGGCCAGTCAAGTTGATACATAAACGATTAGTATATTTCTTCTTTAAATATTTGATAGCATTAACTAATGAAATCATTTGTACCTAAAGTTTTCTCGATGGGGAGTAAATTCTTTATTTTATAGGTTGTGTTTTTAAAAAATGTGTCAATTTAATTTTCCTGGCAGAATTATTGACATAAACTTGTTCTTAATATAGATCTTCCTCAACTTACGATGGAGTTATGTCCGATAAACTCATTGTAAGTTGAAAATATCTAACTTGGAAATGCATTTAATACACCTAACCTACCGAACACAATAGTTTAGCCCAGCCTACATTAAACATGCTCAGAACACTTGCATTAGCCTATAGTTGGGAAAAATCATCTAACACAAAGCCTATTTTATAATAAAGTGTTGAATAACCTATATAATTTATCGACTACTGTATTGAAAGTGAAAACTGGAATGGTTGTCTGGGTACAGAATGGTTGTAAGTGTGTCAGTTATGTACCCTAATGATCGCAGGGCTGACTGGGAGCTGCGGCTACTGCTGCTGCCGCCCAGCATCACGGGGGCATCGTACCACATACCACTAGCCTGGGAAAAGATCAAAATCCAAAATTCGAAGTATCGTTTGTACTGAATGAGTATTGCCTTCACACCATCATAAGTCGAAAAATTGTTAAGTTGAACCATCCTAAGCTGGGGATCTCCTGTATACTCATTCCTTTAATGTCTATAGGATTTGTAGTCACATCTACTGTTTTCATTCCCGATTTCAAAATTGATATTTCTTTTTTCCCTTGACTAGTCTTGCTAGGGCCTATCAATTTTATTAATCTTCTCAAAGAAGAGGATTTTGACTTTGTTGATTACTCATTTCTATATTATTAATTTCAAGTTTCAGGTTTTCTAATTTTTTCCTTCTACTTACATTTAATTTGCTTATCATTTTCTATTTTTTAACATTGAAGCTTAGAACATTGATTTTTCACTTTTTATCTTTTCTGATGTAGTCATTTCATCTTAAAAATATCCCATAAACAATAGTATGAATGCAAATACCAACTTTGATATGTTTTATTATTTCCATTTAATGCATAATATTTTTTACTTCTCTTTTAATTCTTTGTAAGACCTAAGGATAATTAAGGGAGGGAAATGAAAAATTGCATAATTTCCAAATATTTTTGGATTTTTGAATTTATTATTTTCATTGATTCCTATATTAAACTGTTGTGGTAAGAAAATATACTATAAGATTTTATTCCTTTGAAATTTATTAATATAGTTTTATGGTCCAGTTTTTGAATTATATTTGTGCATTTGTGTGCACTTGAAAAGAATGTGTATTTTGTTATTGTTAATTTGCAGTCTTTTTCTTCATAATACTGTCTAAATCTTCTATATCCTTAAAGATTGTTTTTACTTAATGTATCAACTGCTAAGGTAATAGTATTAAAAGATGTAAATATTGTTCCATTTTTCAATTTCACATTTTAATTCTATTTTTCATTTAGGGTTGTGTTATCTCCTTGATGCCTTTACCTTGATGCCTACATGAAATACTTTTCTCTATCTCTGATAATACTCTGTCTTAAAATCTATTTTTCCGATATCAATAGATCCACGCCCTTCTTCATATATTTTGTGTTTTCATGGTATATTTTTCCCACCTTTTTACATTTAACTCTTTTTCTTAATATTTAAAGAATATATATAACATAAAATTTTCCATTTTAGCAATTTTTAAGTGTGGAATCAGTGACATCGATTACATTCACAAGGTTGTGCAAACCGCTATCTATATCTAGTCCAAATATTTCCATCACTCCAAGCAAACCTTCTTAGCCACTAAGCAGCTTCTCCCCATTATCCCCCTTCCCCTAGCCCCTGGCAAAAACAATCTGTGTTCTGTCTATTCTGGATATTTCATACAAATGAAATAATAAAATATGTGACCTTTTGTATCTGGCTTTTTTCTCTTAAAGAGAGACAGAAAAAGAAAGAGAGAGAGAGAATATGTGTGTTTTCTTTTGCCCGTATTTTTACTTTCCGCTGCTCATCTTTCCTTCCCGTGGATGTACACTTCTATCTGGTATGAGTTCTCTTCCGCTTAAAGTAATTCTTTTAGTATTTCTTGTAGTCAGGTCTTCTAAACATAAAGTCTCTCAACTTTTGCCTGTTTGAAAAGGTCTTTATTTTGTGTATATTTTGGACCTAAATTTTACTCTATGTTAAATTTTACATTGTTAGTGACTTTTTTTTTCTTTCAACCCTTAACGATATCATCCCATGTCTTTTGGAAGCCACTGTTTCTGATGATTGCTTTTCTGTATGTGATGTGTCTTTTTCTCTGATGGCTTTTAAGATTTTCTCGTTTTCTTGGGGTTCGGTAGTTTTACTGTGATATGTGTAGGTATGGTTTTCTTTGTGTTTATCTTATTTAGGTTTCTCTGAGCTTTTTTGATTTATGAGTTTTTGTCTTTTATCAATTTTAGAAAACTCTTGGCATTATCTCTTCATAAATTTCCTCTGCTATATCACTCCCTTCTTTACTTCTTTACTTCTGGGCTTCCACTAAACATATGCTGTATCCACTAACACAGGTTCCAAGAAGCCTTTTTTTCCTGTCATTGTTTTCTGTTTTGGTTTCAGTTTGCATAATTTCTATTGCAATCTCTTCAAATTCAATGTTTATATAGTTTTCATCTCTCTACTAAAATTTTCCATCTAATTCTGCATAATTTCCTTTCATAAACTAAATCCTTAAAAATATTTTAATAGATATTTTATAGCCCTTGTCTGATAATTCCAATTCCAACATCTGGAATATCTCTGGGTTTGCTGTTTTCACTAATTTTTCTTTTTAATATGGGTCAAACTTCTTTCCAAGTCTCATAATTATTTATTGCATGCCAGATATTCTAAGTAGAGAGTAAAATATGCAATTCTGATCAGAAAAGATAAAAAATGGATTGTGGTTGAGTAGATTTACCTACTAGTGCCTGCTCTATTCTTCCCTTTGGAGATTAATACCACCTCTGGTTGTATTGAAGAGTTTAAACCATTCCACAATACAGCAATTGATTTAATTAGGTTTAAACAAAGAGTATTCCAGTCTTATTTGACCACAGAACTTGAGGAATAAAATAGCTTGATATATCTTGCTCACTTGTTTTTTGGTAAATGTTAAATTAGGTTATTGAGAGAGAAAAAAACTAAGCAAGTTTTTTTTGTAGTGCTTAGTACTTAACGGTTTTGAAAAGGACTTTGTCATTGTAGATTAATAACTTCATTAAAACAAGTCTGAATAGGTAAGAAGAGCAGCATATTTGAAATTAATAGCACAGTTCTAAATCATAGATTTATTACTTTGATAAATTAGTCATTTTGCAAGATTCTAAGTGGCCACAGAGGTGACATTTTGTTTTACTTATTTTGCTACCAGATAATTTCAATTGAATTGTGTTAATTTATAAGAAATATTTCTTCATACAACTTGTATACTTTGATTAAAAAATATATATATATACCATTTCTACTCATTTCTACAAACTTCAAGAAAATTAATTCACATGTAAGAGATTTACGTAGAATCAAATGTAAGTAGGAATATCTGATTGCTATATTCTTCTAAGGAATTTCCAATTAAACATAACAGTGACAGTGATGAAAAATAATATCTTAAAGTAAGAAAGAGTCAGAAAACCTGAGTCCCGGTTTAAATTATACCAAAATATTACACAAGAATAGAAAGAGTTGTGCTAGTGTGTGTGTGTGTGTGTGTGTGTGTGTGTGTGTGGTTTTACTAGATTTGGTATCTCATAAAAGCAGACTAGGAACTTCAAACAAAACATTCTGCTGAAGAAAATTAAAAAACAAAGATGTCCGGACATAATTTAAAATATATCTTTTAAAAAGCATCAGAAAGCTTACAAGATAGTGAAAATCTAAGATCACCAGAATCTAAGAAAGTATGAGAATGCAGCAAGATGACGCTTGCAGGGCAGGCGGCTTCCAGAGCTTCATGAAGCCCTGCTGTTAGGGGTTGGTAGTCTGCAGGAGTAAGAGAGAACTGGAAGTAAACCAGTCCTCACCAACAATGAAACAAGCCTGGCTTTCAGGTTGCCCAGAAAAGTTGAAATCCTAAAACTGTTGGGTAATCACATAAATTATTTCCAAACAGTGACAGCTTTAACAGTGCAAGGGGACACTAAAAACAATTAAACTCATAAAAAGCTCTTGAAATATGTTATTGACCAGTAAAGCTGTTTTCCATTATTCATGATAGACCTGTAACATACTTCCCCCAAAAACTATTTTGAAAACATAAAATTAGTATTAAAAAAAGCAAAATACCATATTCATGTATGTTAAAATAAAATGGAATACATTGATTAGGCACATACTTAAAATAGCAGAAACAAATTATTCTTGATGCACATCCATGTACTTTAATACTCAGTCAAACCAAACTGTAATACAATGTTTGACAGTATTTCTGACGATTTTTTCCAATATTATCTTAATAGTAATAGTTTTAATTTTTAAAAAATTAACAGCAATTTTCTTCTAAGTTGGATGTTGTGGTTTAAATAAGGATAAAACTTGTTTTAAATAATTTTTCTCTTCATACAAATTTTCCCTGAAGTCTATGAGGTTTTGAATGAGAAACCAATCTTTCTAGAGCTGTCAATGCCTAGTAAGCTCAGAACAAATCCTGCTAAATGGAAGTTATTCTCAAATCTACATATTTTTCATATTGAAACACATAAATAGTTCAGCTAAAATATTTTCACAGATAACTGTTTTTTTGTCTCCTTTCAGAACACCTTTCTCTTTTTTTTTTGTGAGGAGATCAGCCCTGAGCTAACATCCACCAATCCTCCTCTTTTTTTTTTTTGCTGAAGAAGACGGCCCTGGGCTAACATCGGTGCCCATCTTCCTCCACTTTATATGGGATGCCGCCACAGCATGACTTACCAAGCAGTGCGTCGGTGCACGCCAGGGATCCAAACCAGTGAACCCCGGGCCGCTGCAGCGGAGCGCGCGCACCCAACCGCTTGCGCCACTGGGCCGGCCCCCAGAACACCTTTCTTCAACAAACACTTTTACAAGTCAAAATTTATCAGTAAGTTATCTCTTTATAATTATTAAATGTTTTGCCAATTTGATTGGCAAAATTATAGGCCTTTTCAATTTTGGTTCATCAGTGTTGAATATGTATTTATTCAATTAAAAACAGAATATTCATAAAAATAAATCTTACAAGTTAAAATATTTAAAATATTGAATTTCTAAAGTAAACCTTGCATATATCATCAG
Organism: Diceros bicornis minor; assembly: GCF_020826845.1. NCBI lineage: Eukaryota > Metazoa > Chordata > Mammalia > Perissodactyla > Rhinocerotidae > Diceros > Diceros bicornis. The sequence goes on from NC_080753.1 coordinate 5,022,533, forward strand.
AATTCTCAGCTTTTAATTTTAATTCACACTTTGCTTTTATAGAAATACATTTTAATGCTTTAAAATTTTTAAATTTCTTGTTTGCAAATTTTAAGTACAATTCTGTCTATAAGTTCTTTAATTTAGTAAGAACATTACTTCTTTCAAGATGCTCCACCAGAATTTTTATTTGCATTATCTCTGCAAAAACAAGTGATTTTATCCTCAACGTTGAAGTTTTGAACCGGATTTACAATAGCATTTGCAACAAAGTTGGATGTTGCACCTTCAAGAACGATTTACTTTGATTCTATCTGTTGGGTAAGAAAATTAAACTATTATAGAAATTTACTGAGTTTTTATCCAAAGCCCCTGAGGACACCGTTAACAAAGGATAGCAAGGCAAAGAAAGATTTGTTGATTCTTTAAAGTAAAATACACTCTTAAATTTGAGATTTAAATATATGGTAGGTTTATTGTTACCCTGTAAATATTTTTAGCTTAAAATACGTTTATATTTAAAAAGGAAGTGACTTATCAATTCCTTGATTTTTCCCCCGAGATTATACTGGTTCATGAAAGCCAAAAGTCGGAAGCTGCTCTAATATACCCAGTAATGGTGAACTGAAGAGCATCCATGGAGTAAAATTCACCAGCTCATTAAACAGTAAGGCCTCTGAGTTGCTGGGACTGGGAGATGTTTAATGGCTGAACACAGGAGAGTTAAATGGGCCAAACAGGAAAAGAAATATTTTCAGAAAATTACTCTTCACTCAAATTGGGATAAAATTGCTCCTCGTATGCCTAGAGGGCACAGAGAATGATGAGGGGATAGTACATAACGCTGCTAACAGTGAAAAGACAGATTGATTAAGATGAAAAGACAGTTTTGTAATTCTATTAAAGTTCAGAATTTCAAAGAAAATATTGAAGGGAAGCCAAGCCTTCCAAAGAAACAATCTGATAGAGATTCAGTATGGAAAGACTCCTTGAAAAGATTTTCAGCAATTGCATAGGCGAAGAACAACTTGCGAACAGCAAGAGCCTCCTACCCTCAGTGCAAGGTGCCACGGAATGTGCAGAACTGGAAGGCAAATCTTGGAAGAGTAATGGCGCAAACTAAACTGGAATCACTCTCAGACCAGAGTCACTCAATCTTTCTCGTATCTTAGTAGCATCTGAGAAATTTTTCAAAAGTGACCATAATCAAACCCCACCCAACACAAAGTAAAATTAGAATTCCCAGGTGATTCTAATGGGCCCCCAGGTTTGCTTCACATTGAGGTGGCTAGAATTTATCATCAGATTATTATTTTAAGATAAATCTGGATAATTATATGAGATCACACTTTGTAGTCATTACTGCTTAATGTATATAATTGTTAAATCCCAGTGAACAAAAGCACCAAGGACATACCTGTAATCTAATAAAACCGGGCTTATGAATTGCTTCATCAGGAACACCACACTCTATGGGGAACCTTGGAGCCTCTCAGTAAGAGGGACCCACAAAAGGCTTGCCATAGGGTTTGAGGTTGTCCTGGGTGATTGGAGAGGGTCTTAGGGGAGGGATGGTGCTCTCAGGAAGCAGGGGGAATTTGATGGCCTGAACAATTTTTATCTAGAAGAAGAAAGAAACAAAAGTACTTACTGTGAGGAGTCACGCAGGGAGCCAAGAGAAAGGCGCCGATTAGATTATTTTTGTGGTGGCACTGTGTCCTTTTCTTTGGCTTATGTTTAGAAATGAGGCTAGATTGATCTTGTTTTTAAATGTGTCCAAGCATTTTTGACATTCTGTGAAATTTTTGTTATGTTAAATTCAGTAGGGAACACTAACTTTCAGTCCAACTTTGAGCTGTCAGCTTCCAGAGTCTTTTAACCTCAGATGTTTATATAATAAAATAAATAATTTTATTTTAGGATGTATTCAGTCGTCTTCAAGAAATCTTATGTCTCTATAAAGTTTAGGATTTAAAAAATATACTTTCTAGGGTCTATATACATATAGACTGGGGTGGATAGACCCTGTTTGAGTTTCTCATATAGGACATCAACAAATAAGGAAACAGGACCCCTTACAGAATGCTTTAACATGACCTATTTTCTCTGGGTATGAGAGAGTTTGTTTCCTTGTATTTTCACTAAGTACAACATATGACATTACTTTCTCCTTCCAGTTGTACAAAAAATCCTATAATAAACCACATAATTATCTATTGGCTGTGTGCGTATATTTGTGTGCGTTAGGGTGTGTGTGTATGTGTGTTTGCATAACAAAGAGGAAAATATTTGACTTTTGTCGTGACTAGACTGTGCTAATCATCTGGCTGTAGGACATTAGAATTTCTAATATAAGTTCCAAGAGGAAAAGGGAAGTACTAATTTAAAAGTCAATCCAAGACTGACTTCATGAAAAGAAACAAGAGACAAGAGGAAGAACATGTCCACTTCTTGAGATGGAACAATCTAGATGTTATATAAGATGAGATTGGTGCCCAAAAATTTATTCTGCATGTAATTTAGGGACACTTTTCCTGGGAAGTTAAGATGCCTTTTAAATATCATGAGGAAACACTCAACCCCAAACATCAGCATAAATAAGCATATATAAAATAATACGAGAAAAGTAGTTCCCTATGCCATAGGAAAAGTGCCGTTAAAATGACAAAGTAAAGAAAGAAGAGACCTGGATACAGCAGTTTTTCAAGCAAAAGTTTTAGCATAAAGAGGCAATGCAGTGTGAAAAATAATTCTGCATGAAGAATACTACATGCAGTTTGGACAAAAGCATCATGAAGTTAAATCTGGAAAGACAGACAGTCAGAGATTCTTGTGAGTTCCGGCAAAATGTTCAGCCTTTTTCAAAAATCAGTAACAGCATTGTCAGATTAACGTCAAGGAATGTCAAGGTCAGATTAGCATTGGTAGTGTTTCTACACTGGCAGTTGTAGGAATTCCGGAGAAGTAAGATAGAAGATGACTCTGCCGATAGGGAGCCCATTGCAAGAATACAGAGAAAGAACATTAGGGCTTAAAGGTAAAGGAGGAGCAGTGGGAAAGGGGATGATGGGAGGAACGAAAGATATGTTCATGAAGTGAAATCAAAATGCTCTGGCTTATTAGAGAGAGGCCGAGAGCAAGATGACTCTTGTTTCTGATTTGTTTGTCAGGGGAGGAAGGCGTCATTAACTAAGACTGGAAACGCAGAAGATGGAGCAAGATTGAACGTAGGGAGAAAGATGATGAAGTGAATAGATGAAATTTGAACTCTTTCAAGACAGAGCTCAGAGCTGGAAATGCAATTTGGGAATTCCCCTGTGTTTGGAATGGTAGTTACAGCAGTGATAAAACCCTGGAGGGACAAAAGAAGAGAATCAGTAAATGATGCAAGTTACCAACATTAAAGGAACAGGCAGAAGAAGAGGAGCGAACACAAGTGATGGAGCAGAGGTGGGCGTGGGGGTGGTTCTGAGACAACATTTGGTGCTGTCTGAGAAACCCAGGAAAGACGTGTGCAGGAGCGGAGGGGGATCCACATAGGGAAATGGGGCAGGCGGCAACTGGGGCTAAGAGCTCCTTGGATGTAGCCATTGAAAGATCATTTTACATCTTTACCAGAATATTTTAGTGGAATATAGAAGTGAGACCAGATTGCAGTGGGTGGAAAGAGCAAATATGATGTGAGGAACAGAAGACAGGAAATATGCTCTCTTATATTAAAAAAAAATTACATACACAACAGAACTTGTTCTCTGGAAAGGAAAACTAAGGTGACATAGTGAGGGAAATATATGTTTGAGAAAGAATGTGTCTTTTGGTTGTTTTAATACAATAGAGATGTGGCTTTTTGTGTGTGTGTGTGAGAAAGATCGGCCCTGAGCTAACATCTGTTGCCAATCCTCCCCTTTTTCTTGAGGAAGATTGTTGCTGAGCTAACATCTGTTCCCATCTTCCCCTATTTTTTTTTTTAAATGTGGGACGCCACCGCAGCATGGCTTGATGAGTGGCACATAGGTCTGCGTCCAGATCCGAACCCGAGAACCCCAACAAAGCCAACGAAGCAGAGCACACGAACTTAACCACTACACCACCAGGCCGGCCTCAAGATTTCGCTGTTCTATTCATCAACGAGGTTAGTATTATTGAATATCTAATATGTATCAGATACTATACAAAATTGATATCATACTATATATGATATTGGTATGTCACTTTTCCCTTAAAATTCAACAATCATCCTATGTGATTAAATGAGATTTGAAGATAGAAGATAGATAGAGATACATAATTGTTATATTTTATTATTTTACAGTACATGTGTAGATATTTTATATGCTTATGATGTTTCAAATTTAATTAGTGTCTTTGCACATGCACTTGAGTACACACCTAAAAATAGTTACTTGTTGAAGAGTGCATGGGACTTTTCCCCCTAAAATGCTAGAGCGTCTTTATAATCATTCTGTACTGGCTCATCGCGCAGCGTCTACAAGGCATGCCTGTCTGCATTGGTTCTCTGGCTCTTAATGAAGTTGCCAAGTCACAGAACTCCTTGCCCTGAAGTCTAGAGAGCCTTTTATAACTTCAAGTCTCTATTAAAAACAGCAGCCCCTCCAAATACCAACTACGTATGTCCTAACAGTCCACATGTGAAATGGGACTATGTGAAGCACAGTATTTTTTTCCTTACATTATACAGGGGCTGTCTCCACAGACCACTGGGCCCTCAGAAATGTCTTTGTGGAAACCAGCCATGGCCTCTTTGTGGGTTTTGTCTCATGCTTTGGCACACGTGTGAGCCTTCCTCAGGCATCTAGATTGTCTGTTAGTCCCTGTGCGTGGGGACCTGTCAGCACAGAGTCTTGACCCAATGGGCCAGCAACACATCCTGCTGCAGGGTCAGAGGATGGAGAACTCTGAGGCCGAGACGGCAATGGGGAGACGGAGAGCTGATGTGAAGAAACCTGCGGTCAGAGAGTCCGATTTTGCCGACTGTGCTGGATTCTGACTCGAATTACGGATTTGAGGAAACCAGGTCAGTCATGGGTGAGGCCCGAGTGGAAGTGGCTTCTCCTCACTGGGTAGGTAACTTCCTGGGGTGAGACGCTCAAGAGGAGCATTCGGACTCCGTGTAACAGGGCTAAGCAGCCGGTGCAGCGTCAGGGCGACCCCTCTCATCATCTCACACAGCTCCATGGCACAGATCACCACCTCTCCCACTGCCGGAGACCCGACGCGTTCTGCTCGGCGCCACCGGTGTGCATCAACGTCCTGGCGGTGCGGTGAGTTCTGCTTCTGTGGTTCACAATTCAGCCACTCACAGGATCAGACCTTCTCGTAGGATCACAGCTCTCTTCGCTCTGTGGTTGCCGGGCATGGATACTTTTAGCGCTGAACTACGTATTTTCTGGGTATCCTTCTGTGCTTCAGACCAAGAGTGCAGGAATGTGAACAAGTCCTTCTCATTTCAACTCTCCTATCCTCTTAGGAGAATCTGCAGAGGTTTTCCCAAACCATGTCTATTTTAATGAAATAATTTTTCATAATTATTCATTAAATAAATAAAAATGTGTGCAAATACTAAAGCAGATAGAATACCGGAAAACAGGCATAAATCAGGCTTTCCCTAGGCAAACTAGATATGCAGGCACCCTATCAAGATGATCCAGAATTGCTAGTGCCTCTTAGCACCTGTGCAGGAGCAAATGAAAAAAGCATCTGTGAGAGAAGATAAAATGTTGGGCTTCAATTTTTTTCTATATATAATTTTTCAAATACCTGAAGAGATAAGATAGACTGAGGAGAAACTAGTAGAAACAATAAACAACAGAAAAAGATCCTTAGGCACCTCAGATAACGGAATTAAGAAACACAGATTATAAAATACTAAGCCAAGTCTGAATTTTTTCTGAGAAGTGAAAACTATAAAAATTGACCTAGCTGATTAAAACTCAAATTCTTTTATAAATCTGAAAAAAGTAGACAAGCAAAACTTAGAACACAGCAGAGAAATTTAATACAATTTAATTCTATTTTCTTTCCGCAATTGAAATTATCTACTGTGCTTTGGCATTCAAAAAGCTGATATGAACTCTGATTGTAATTCCTTTGTACTTAGTGTCTCTGTACCACATAGCATCTTTTTTCCCTGTATCTTTGATATTCTGCATTATCGTAATAATATGTTTAATGTTGTGCTGCTTCAATCTTAGGATTTATATCATCCATTCTGAAAGATTATCAGCCATAATCATTTCAAATATTGTCTGGCCCCATTTTTTCTGTTGTGTCTTAATGGAACTCATTACAGATTAATGCAGGACTTTCTCAGTCAGTCCTCCATCCCCTTTCTTTTATCTTTTGCAACACATTTTGATGATCATACACAATCACAAGAGCTGTCATTACTATACACTAAATGCGTGCCTGGAACTGTGTGAGCTCTTTACATGTCACTCCTAAGACTCATACTGGGATCTAAAAAACATAGATTAATAACTTATTGATGGTCACAGGTCAGCTTCGTGCCACTTTTGGGTGGTTTCTTCTTTTTGGCTGTGTACAATTTGCCCAATCAAATTTTAATATTTATTTCAATTATTATAGGTTTTTTGTTTTTTTGTGTGTGAGGAAGACTAGTCCTGAGCTAACATCCCATGCCAATTGTCCTCTTTTTTGCTGAGAAAGATTGGCCCTGGGCCAACATCCATGCCCATCTTCTTCCACTTTATATGGGACGCCGCCACAGCATGGCTTGACAAGCGATGTGTCGGTGTGCACCCGGGGTACGAACCCGCGAACCATGGGCCGCCACAGCAGAGCGTGCGCACTTAACTGCTGCATCACTGGGCCAACCCCATCAATTATTAAGTTTTTTTAATAAGAGTTTCTGGTTTGTTCCTTTTCAGATTCATGTGCTTTTTCAAAATGCACTATTCTTGCTTTATCAACTCTATTTTTTAATGTATCTTATTGAACATGTTAATACAGATATTTTGAAATATCTCTCAGATTGTTATAGGACCTGTTTCTTGGGTGTCAAATCTCAGGTCTGTTTCATCTGCTGATTCTCTCCCATGAATTTGTTTCTTTTGTGCTTTGTAACGTAGATTGCCAAGGAATCCTCAGCAGGTTTTCTAATCCATGAGCTTCTCTTTGTCCTCTGAGGTATCTACTTATGTAGCTTCACATGCTGTAGAAATGGGGGAAGTTTTGAGTTTCCTTTGCCTGAAATATCACTCTATTGTGATATCATATACTTCTACTAATCATATAAAAGATGTCAATATCTCATCTCTGGTTACCTGAACAACACAGTTACTGTGTATATAGACCCAAACCAGCACATAGCAGGGCTTGAGTTTCTCATTTCTTGCCAATTACACTTTTTACTACACACACAACACAGTATGAGTGGCCCACTTCCTTGACATATCACTAAGCCAAGCGCTGAAATTATTTTAGACTCTCTTACGTGAAATGATGTGCCCTTCCCTGGAGTTTCAACTCCAAACAGGAGACGAGATTTTTGGCTCAGTATCTTAACTTATTTATTTGCAAAGCCCTGCCCAAGGGAAGTAGCCCATTCCAATATTCCCCAAAGCTTTGCATCTTTACTTTCTTCTCCATAACGGTATCCTTTCCTTCCTCATTCTAGCGTGTGGGAATTCCCTCTGTACTGTAGAGCTGAAGTATGCATTTAAAATATCCTATTTATTTAATCTGGACTTGCAATGTATTTGGAATGACAATGAGAGATGTCTTGAGTCCCCTCTTTCCCAGAAGATGAACCTCTTGAATGAGATACTAGAAACACAGTTTAATTTTATGTCATCTTGATTCATGGCTCAGGGAAACCTACCTATATCCGTAGAGACCTATACTGTAGAAATGCAATAGGACTCACTGGCAAATTTTACAATTTCTCCCCTGCCTCTTGCTCTATAGTTCTGACTTTATGAATTGCAAAAACATTTCAGTCAACCACAATTTTATTACCTCTATGGGGCACTGAAAGGGACAATTAGCTCCACTTCAAGAATGACCATCTCCCTCAAAGAGACTATTGTCTTGGCCACCATGTGTTTCCTTCTATCCTTTGCATAAACTGAGGAGTGCATATTGTGGAGAGGCTTGGTTTTGTTGAAATGGTACAATTCAGCCTACACATAGGAAAATAAAGTCAGAAATGAAAGAAGAGACATTACAACTGATGCCCCAGAAAGGAAATGATCATAAGAGACTATTATGAACAATGATATGCCAAAAATCAGATAAATTCCTAGAAACATACAACCTACCAAGGCTGAATCATGAGTTCGTGAATACAATATCAAAAGCACAGGCAGTAAAAGCAAAAATAGACAAGTGGGACTATATCATATTGAAGAGCCTCTGTGCAGCGAAGGAGTATAAAGGCCATCTGTGAAATGGCAGAAAATATTTGCAAATCATTTATCTGTAAGAGGTTAATTTCCAAAATATATAAGGTATTCTTACAACTCAATGGCCAAAAAATTAATAATCCAATTAAAAACTGGGCTAAAGACTTTAGGATGTGGAGAAATTGCAACCCTTGTTCCCTGGTGGAGGGAATGCAAAATGGTTCAGCCTCTATGGAAAACAATTGAGAAGTCCCTCAAAAAATTAAAAATAAAACTACCACATGACCAGTAAGCCCACTTCTAAGTATTTATCCAAAAGAATTGAAATCAGGATCAGTACAGAATATCTGTACTCCCATATACTTTGTAGCACTATTGACAATAGCCAAGATATGGAATCAACCTAAGCGTCCACAGATGGATGAATGATAAAGAAAATATATTATATACATACAATGCAATATTATTCAACTTTAAAAAAATGGAAACCCTGCCACGTGTGACAACGTGGATGAACCTGGAGGACATTATGCTAAGTGAAGTGTAGTGTAGTGTAAATCTCATGTTTAGTGGTCTTACCAAAATAGAATAAAATATAAAAACACAAATAAAATTTGTTTTATTTGCAAGTCTGAATTACAAAAAATAAATTCCACTAGACCTTTTCAATAGTCTTCTGTGGATGCCTAAGGTAAATCAGGGTGTTTACCTTAAGACAGGTTTGCCTACCTACCCCACCACCCTGATGTTACCGTAGTATCATTTATTCTTATTAAAACAGTTATACATCTCAGAGCATTCCCCAAAAGATTATAACTTCTGAGAATACATTGGCTGGCACAGAGTAGTTCCTTAATAAATAATGTTTAATAATAATTTAAATAATAACTCATGTTATAAATAGTAACATTGCGCAATGAAAAAACACTGAAGATCATAAGCTGATCTTCAAAAATACTGCTAGTAATTTAGAAATGACACAAAAAGTCAGTATAACTTAAGAGTAATTATAAATCTTGAAATAATTCATTTGATCATGTTTTTAGGATATAACATATTTCTGCTTCTAGAATTCCTCAGTGACTACTCTAGCTCTTTAGTATATATTAGAAACTGACAGCTCATTAACAGCTCATTAGGAATGCTGTTAACTGTGCAAAAGAAATATATTCTGCACAGTAGACTCTTACTTCTGAAAAGTGTAGAAATTTGGACTATATTCAGCATTTCACAGAGAATAAACATCTCTGCCTTGCAATAATGAAACAGCACACACAGTCATGGTTAAAATGACAAAAAAAAAAAAATGCCATAGGTTTCAATATATTTCAAAAGATACCACAAAGTGACATACTTTCTTTTTCTGTTGCTTTTTCTCCCACTGCCAATTTATAGAAGTTGTCTATCAATCTCCAATTCCCTTCAAACTCATGCACTCATCACTCATTCTGGCCTCCTAATTATAAAATAATTTCATCTAAATTTTGGAGATTATTTGGAATTATTTGTCAATAGATAAAGCTAAATTACCTTTTATTAATAAATACATGAAAGGAAGAAATATTAAAATATTTTCTAAAAACAAAGAAAAAAGTGATCCCAGTGTTTAAAAAAATACTGACATCTATGCCTTGAGCCTGATTTTAACCTCATAGAACTAGATAGTAATCTAGACTGGTGGTAGGGAAACTGTGGCCGGTGGGCCAAATCCAGCCACTGCCTATTTCTGTAGATAAAGTTTATTGGAACACAGCCACACTCATTCATTTCAGAAATATCCATGGCTGCTTTCACACTATAATAGTTCAATGGAGTAGTTGCAAAAGATACCATATGACCCATTAAGCCTAAAATATTTACTATTTGGCCTTTACTATTTTGCTGACCCCTGGTTAGACTTCAGATAATTTCTTATTTATCTCAAGATTTATGCCATTTGAGTTATAAAATAGTATATAGGTATAGAGAATATTTCTTTCGCTAGAAAGTTCAGAAGACTAGATACCTTTAACTTTGGACTTTGGGTACATTTAAATCTTGTGCTATAAGTAAATTATAGATAAACCACAGAGTGATTTATAAGTCTAAATTGTAATTCTTTTCACTTTCTTTCTCTGTTATTAAAACAGGGATGAGATCTCAGCCCACAACTATAGTATATGATAAGTGTACTTTTAAATGTTTTCAATATAATTTCTATTTTGAACCCACAGTCCTCCAGGGTAGTAAAAATATACACTCAGGGAGTCAACTTGTAGATTTTTCTCATTTCACAATTTCTGTGTTCGAGCTACAGAAGTATTGGGTGGAGCAGTTACGGATGTTGACTACGCTCTCTTCTAATTTGATAATTATCTGGTTTTAGTCATTAATCCACACGTGTGATTCCAGAGCTGTCCAATATTCTGTATGGCATTTGCTTGTGGTAATCACGGCAGTTCAATATGAGACATTATTCTGTCCTCCAGGCATTTTCTTGTCTATTGGAACTTACTTCTAGTTCAAGGCCATTCATGAGGACTTGTGACTCACCTTGCTCTTCCTATAATACTCTCTGTAGAGAAGTCTCGATAGGCCCCACTTACCTATTCCTACTCTCTAACTTTTCCAGTTTCATTTTCCTGCAACCTCCTTGTGGTTCTGCCTGAGAATAAGCAGCAGAGGCCCTTTTCTAGAACATGCCAATGTCTTATCATTTCTGCTCTGTCTCCCTCCATTCAGTGCACTCAGGAAATCCTTGTATTCCTCAAATCCCATTTTCCAATACACTTATTTATCCCCAGTAGTCTTCTCCTTTGAGAGACAATGACCTATACAAAAGAAGCTCAAAAGGAGAGCACATATCAATGAACCTTGCCACATCTCTCTGCAAAAGCAAGGAACCCGAATATCAAGTCTGGTTAAATGAAGGGGAGAGGAAAAAAAGGGAAACAACATTGGGAAACAAAAACAAAAGTCTGTTAAAATTTCTGAAATAATATTTCACTATACTGCCGCTATCATCTCAATCTTGATCAAATATTAATTTTGTATATGAATATCTCTTAGGGCAGGTATATTATTGGTCAGGACAGGTTAGTTTAGAGTAAAGCAACAATGACCCTGAATCTTAGTAGTGTGATGTGATAAATGTTGAAACCATTTCAATGTGTAGCATTTCAACTGAAAGTTGGTGTAGGCTTCTGTGCCACACGGTCACTCAGGGCTTCAGTAGGAGGGCGGCTCCACTATTTTGAGATCCATCCTTTGAAACATGAGTCCTTTCTTATCAGCAAGAAGAGGAAAAAAGAGACGGGAAAACCAAGCAGAGACTTTTCCTTGCCTCAGCCAAGATGTGAAACATATCACTTTAGCTCACTTATTATTGACCAATGTTGATATTCTGACCACATTATTCCTCTTAAGTATAAATAGGCTAAAAGTGAGTCTTCTCTATGTCCAGGGAGGAGATATTTGAAAGGAGATAGAGTAAATGTTTCTAACACAGGAGATGTTCTGTGATGATAAGTTTCTATTTCTTTTAACTGTTGTAGAAGGAATCTCAGGGGTCATATTTTCAAACCATTTGATAAAACATATCACAATGCAAGGGAACAATTCTATTTTGGAAAAAAGGGAATAAACTAAGAAAACCAGTTTTTCTAGTCAGAAACAAGTGAGGATATTTCCTCATTCTAAAGGAAAAAGTGAAGGAGATCTGAGTTTCTCTTCCCACATGTTCCATGTATCATGACCTCAAAAGACGTGTGAAATCTAATTTATTTATTCCTTCACCTGTATCACCAAACGGAAAGGTAAGAGTTTGTAGCAAAACTAGTCAGTATTCAAGTTTTGCTTTTGTCATGTTAATGAAATTATTCTTCAAAGAAAAAAGTTATATTTAATAAATAATTAATAGGTTAATATGCATCTAATATATTTAATAAATAATATCTTCACTATTGTTACATTTTCCTTCTTATATTTAATAAACAATATCTTCACTATTGTTACATTTTTCTCCTTATATTCTTTATTCATCTCACTAGATGGAATTTCATGAAAGATGGAAAAACAGTTCTATATTCAAAGAACATATTGGAATGGTGTGCCCTCTCTATTAAAAAATTTTCTTAAATGAGTAGAAGAGAAGGGTTATCATAGGAGAAAAACATGAATTTTCCTTTGTTTCAGGATTTTTAATAATGATATAGAAAACATATATATGTAATGCATGTGTGTGTGAAATGTAATTAGCGGTAGCATAGTTCGAAAAATGAGGCAAGAAAAATTAAAAGATGAAAGAGAAAAAGGATAAAATAAAACTTTATTGTAACATAATATAATAAATTTCTAATATGTGTATTTATGATAGTCAGAAAATGCGCATTTTCGTTCATATTTATTGCTATGAACCAAAAGATCTGATAATGATTTTTGCAGAACAAATGTTTTTGTAAGTGCTAGAAAAGTAAAAATAAGGTTATAAGTATGAATGTATCTGGATTTATATATTACAGCTCTTTCAATCACAAGTCTATCACAATAGGAAAAGAAAAAACCTATTTATTTGGAAAGAACATGTAAAGCAAAGTAAGTTTGAATCAGCAAACAGGCCACATGGCTGTGAAGCCCTGATTCCCTTCCTTTCATTAGTTCTCCCTATCAAGTAAACTGAAGTTTAAATTACCATCCTTAAAGTTTAATTTATTTCCTTAGTCAAGCAGTTAAACATATTTATAGAGGCCTGACAATTCTAGGAAGAAAAAGTGCTGATAGTAGCACCAACATGAGAAGACAGGAATTTAAAAAAATGTCTTTTTTTTTTCTGTGCAGGAGGAAAATATCTTTTCAAATCTCTATTGAAAATGCTAATGAAAGATTTTCTGAAAATGTATGTGATTATAATTTACCAAATTTTTGACTTTTGAGGTACTAACATATCAGTTTACTTTTAATAAGAATTTCTCCTTTCTTTAGTTATATGCTCATTAATTTAATCCAGATTCACAACTGTATAATCTTACTTAAGTAGCGTTAAGCTTAATGTTGGGAAAAACAGAATATTCTCAGCCTGTAGGAAGATGTCATTCTTATTTTAACACACATAGGAATATAGATGCATTTATTGTGTGTCTATTGTATATATGTCGTATGTCATGATACAGTGTATTTTCTTTTACTGGAAGCAAGTAAGCACAAACTTAGCTAACTCCAAGAGTTGTATTCAAGATGGAGATTCTCACATTGGATGAGGGTTTGAATCTAAAAGATTAATTCTTAATTTGAAGATTATTTAGAAGTTATGTAATTCAAACCCTCATCCAATCTAGAACATATCTCTTGGAGTTAGCAAAACCTGTGCTTACTTGCTTCCAGTAAAAGAAAATGCACCATGACATAAGCCTCTAATGACTTGAACTTCAGAGACATTTTTCTTAGATTGGGCTGCCTAGGAGCCCCTGAAGGAGCTTTGTTTGATGTAGGACAGACATGTCCTTGGAATCAACATCTGTGCTGGAGGGAAAGAAGGATTACACAGAGGAAGGAATTAAACTGGAATGCAATTGTATAATGACCTCAGCCACTGTGATGGAGAACTCTGGAGCGAGGATCACCCTTCAGTTATCCTGCCTTCAGATAGGGAGCTCATTCTTTATATCAGTGTATAAACAAGTCGTTGGAATTAGGGTGCCACTGGGGAGGGCCTATGACCTTGATGGAGGTAGCATTTCTTGGAAAGCAACTTAGCTGTGAGCTGTCAGCCTCCAACACACCCAGAAGCTGGGGCAATGAATACTTCAGTCCCAAAGGCTGGATCTGTGTGACTTACCAAATATTTTACACAGACCAACCCTTGCTCCACTCAGATCAATTTTCTTTTAATAATAAAATGTTCAAACAGTTCCACAAGTTTCTGACTGACCTCCTTTCCTGAGAAAACTTTTAAGAAGGTTAATGGGATGAACTACACGCCCTCTCTCCCCCCATGACAACTGTCACTGGACCAGAGGCCTCAGATGATATTTAGCAACTCTCTCAACTACTCCTCTTTCAAGATTTTCCTTAACCTAGGCTAGTACTTCTGTGGAGAGATGATCAAGAATCTCATTTCTGATGGCCGAAGTCCCTGGGTACCATGCCCCTTCCAGATCAGGGCAAATACAATAGTTCATTTACTGTCAAATTCTCACCAAGTAATACCAAGAGATGCCCCAAAGGGTCACCTGAAGAGCCACCTGTCTCCCCCCATGTCCCCAAATTTTAGCAGTAGCCCAAGCTCCTGTTGATGATTGTGGTCAAGTATCCTAGATAGGTAGAAAAGTTACCAGAAAAGGCAACTCCTTTTCTTGCCTCATGGTTTCTTGGCACAAGGAGCCTGAACTAACCAAGCAGCAGGCGTAAACTAAAGTTATTAGAACTATTGCCGTGTCTTGTGGTGGAATCACTTCTCTTTAACCACAAGCACCTCTAAACCCACAAAGTTGGCATGGGAAGTACAAACCCCTGAGCAGGGAGCTAGGAGTGATGGTAAGCAAAGCCACTCCTACTTTTTCCACTGGGTCCCCAGACCCATGTTTTCTACCTGCTGGACATACAACATCAAATTACAACCATCCACTTAGGAGGTAAAAGGCATCCTGGAGGATGGCACCCCATTCTCACAGTACCAACTCCAAGTCAGCACTTTAGTTTCACCTTTAGAGGACATGCTCTATTCCATTGGGCCAGCAGCTTCTGGGTGACACTCTCTTTGATATGACCACTGGATGTCGCTGCCATGTGCCCATTTCCTTTGCTATTAATTGGACTCTTGGTCTGATGAGATGTTACATGAGGTCCTCTGTCAGAAAGTCACACACTTTGTAAGCACTCAGAGAGTGGTGCTGGCCAAGAACCTGAGAGCAGGTAAGGTAAGCCCATACCAGGAACATCCGTGGATTCAGTTAAGATGCTAAGTTTACAGGGTCCAACTGGCTGATTAGTCTTCTTGCCATATTAGCGGATAAGTGGTGGTCTCTGTTGTGGGTGGGTTGGATATTCAGCAACAGCAGTACATAGATCAGCCTTGTTGGGTAGGATCATGTGTAGCCTACATCACTGCTACCATGGTTACCCCAATCCTAGTGCCATTGTGCCAGTGCTGGAGACTGATAAGAAAGGATGGCTGGTAGAGTCTTCTGTTCTCTTGGTTGTTTAGTGCCTCTTCCATGGTGGTTCTTAACTAACATACAATACAGAGATAATCACAGTTTGTGAAGTCCATCCACATGCCTTTTCTCCAGTAATCTTTGTCCCTGATATTACAATCTTTCTATTCACAGGCCTCTAATCAACCAGCCAAGCTATTCATGAATCTGCAAGTATATATTCTTAGCTCTGACCACTTCTCTTTTAACAAAAATTAGATGACAAGGAACATAACCCAAAGATCTGGCCACTGGGCACATTGTCTCTAGTCATTGTCTTTCAGGGCCACACATGGATGAACTATAGTGCAGCAGACTTCCATTTTCAATGTGCAATCATTGAGTCAAACCACCTCTTAACCAAGGGGACCCTATTTCCTCCTCAATCCATTGGTTATACAGGACACCTTTCCTCTTACCTGGCCATGGGTGTGGGCTGAGAGAAACTCACTGGTGGAATAATGTTTAATGACACTGAATTCCAGGTTATCTGGCTTGTGCAGCTTGCTTGTGAACTTAGAACATTCTCATTTTCGATCTGGGGCATAGCACTTCTATCTTCAGATGGATTGCTGTTGGGCAGCAGACTTGGTTTGGCAGATCCAGGCAATGACAGACTGTTCTGGCTTCATATTCACCTGATGTCCCATAATCAGGTGCTTATCCTCCTCCACGGCTCAGGAGCACTCCAGTAGCTGTTTTTGGATGAGTATACTTCAAATGGATTAGATCTGCTGCAGGGCCCTTTCTCTTGCTCTTAGACTTACTAAGGGCTGGCAACCTTCCACATCACTCAGAAAAGTGTGCTGAATCTATATTCCCAAATGTGGAATTGCTGTTATAGCCTTGACACACATTACAATAATTATACTCCAACTCCCTTGCTTCTGATAGTTAAGCACCAACATACAGCCTCTATTATTTTGAGATTTTATCCTCCCCATTGCTATCCAGAACCCCGATTCTGTAACAGCATCATCTACCCTCAGCCCTGACTTGCAGAGAAAAGCCAACACTGAGTTTCTCCATGATATTGCCTCTTTCTCCTGCACAGTGCCTACTGCTTTCATAGACATAGACAGTGCCTACAACTTTGATAGACACTTCCAGCATCCAAGGAACATAGTCAGCTGATGAGTGTTCAGACCTTACTTAGGATATCCACCCCTTTCTCTGAATCTTTTGATTTTTTCTTTCACTGTTTACTACGGTACTTCTCTCATTTCCACTTCTCTTAGTGTTGGTCATCACATTCTCCAAGCTTCCAAGGGCCATCCTAGTAATGTGTAAGCACAGTGTCTTGGGGTCCTTACCACAGCGTTAACACCTGTATCAGGGAGAGTAATCCCATATCAATAAACTCCTCCTTACATAACTTTATACTTTGCTCCATCATGATCCAGCACCTGAGAATCCAGTCCCATGCATGCTCTCCAGGCTCCCATAGGGACATATTGGTTAGTTCCTACAACTCCTTGGACGTACAGTCCCTTTTCTCTCTTAACAGTCCCATCACTTCCCTAGCTAGATTATATGGTCAGTTAACTCTAGTTATTATTCAAATGGCCTGGAGGGGAAGTGGGGAGGCAGAGGCCATGGTAACATCCTCCAGCACAGGAGTACAAGGCTTTAACAGAAAGTAATGGGCATTCTTGCCCGTTCAGAGGGTTCAGGGGGATATAGGAATTTATGGTTTTCCAGTGTCCCCATGCCGCTTCTGAGGGTCTCATTCCTTCCTAATCAAGGCTTCAATCTTAGTATAGCCAACCTGCTGAAGTTGAGGACTTAGTCTCCTCTGGAGCTCTGTTACCCTTATAACTGAGTTCCTGGCCTAAGCTTCAGTTTTTTATGCCCTTTGGCCACAGGAAATGAGACTCTCTCTGTGTTGCTAAAAAGGCCCTCTTGCTTTCAGACTTAGCTTTTTTCTTTTTAATTGAGATATAATTGACATATAACATTGTGTAAATTTAAGGTGTACAATGTGTTGATTTGATACATTTAAATATTGCAATAGGATTACCACCATAGCAACACCTCTATCACATCACATAATTATCTTTTCTTGTGTGTGTGTGGTGGGAACAATTAAGATCTAGTCTCTTAGCAACTTAGAAGTTTTATAATACAATATTGTTGTCTATAATCACTATGCTGTGCATTAAATCTCCAGGGCTTATTTATATACTTGTTGCAAAGACTTACGTTTATTTTCACCCCCTCAGCCTTTCGTTCTCTTTCTCCGGAGCATCAATCGACCCCAGCAACAGCCAACCAATTCCGTAGTCCTACAGTAAGGACTTTCTCTGAACTTCTCAAATGGCTGTGGTATTGCCTCCACCGATGCATTCTCTTCTACTAGTTGCCCATCAAGATCACCACAGGGATGATGTTCACTTATGAGCTGTGACGATCTTTTTATTGCCAGTCAGCCATTAGGTGATCAACCTCAATCTCATTTGAGAGCCTACTCCCTTGGACTACTCCTGGCATTAATTAGTCTTGGGTCAAGTTTCCAGGAATTAAACTCTGAGATACAGATTTGTATGTAGGAAATTATTAGGAGTACCCTAGTATTCAACACCATGCAAAAATGAAGCAAGTCTAATTAGGCAGAAAGAGGAATTAAACTGTGAAACAGTCACAGCACAAAGGTCTCAGTCTACCTTCAGGGAGATCTGGAGCTGGGCTGGCCCTTTGGAATTGTCCAACCCTGAAGAAAGGTAGTTGAACCTCTACATTCTTGCATATAGAATGGCCTCTATATTCCTGCCATGGGATGCAAGCTGGGCATTGGATACAGGCTGACATTGGATGTGACACTCTATTTGGCTGCGAGCAATTTTTGGGGAGCTACTCATTTGAGAGTGGTCATCTACCAATGCTCTCAGTAGCTGGGGAATGGGTGCCTAAGCAGAGGATCTGGTTGGCACATCATAGCTTCCATTCCAACATTTTAACATTCTTATTTACACTATCCATCATATTGTGCAATATATTGTCTCTCTCTCTCTCCACACACACGCACGCAGTGGCCTTGACTGTAACCTAAGTACCCATATAACTGACTAAGAGTGTTTCAGATATCCTGTTTCTCACCTTCACCCTTTCAATTTCAGAGCTTATTTTACTCTGTTGGGTTCTTGATACTTCCTTCTAACACATTCTCCATATCTGGTACAGTTATAATGCCTAGCTCTATATGATCTTAGAATTTAAGACTTAAAGGATGTTTGAGTAAACCTATGAGCTATTATATTACAATTTTACAATGGCATTTTTATAAATACCATTTTATCCCCTTATGATTTCTCATTTCAAAATTAGAAAATTGGAAGGCTTGTATAGAATTTGGGAAAACATCATAGGTTGAAAACTTAGGAACATTTAGTACAAAAAAGATTTTCTTGGACTCATCAGAATTTTGGAGCCTCAGAGTGTGTATGCCTTCAAAGAGTTACAACAAATCTTTCCTTTTTTTATTAAAGACATTTGCATGAACAGAAGACATTGTTTTTAACAGTTCACAAGCTTCTGCTGTTTTTGTACTATCTGAAGGCTGTATCATCTTTTAATGTCAATGCAGTTGGTTGCCATAGAAATTATGATGATGTCACTCACTATTTAAGTCTAGAAATAAACAGCAGGAACAGATGGGCATTTGAGAACGAAGGGCAGAGTTTTAATGCAAATGTTCTTGAAAACAAAGAACGACAGGTTAAAAATCACATGTAAAACTTAAAACTACCTTGTGAAACATTAAAAATTAGGATGTGTCTCCATAGTTAGCTATCTAAGTTGCTGGGTTGGAATCAGGGGCATAAGAGCAGAAGAGCAGGAAAGACATTCTCACAGAGCAAAGACTGAAACAGAATCTTGTCTAAAGGGATTGGAACTGGACCATGGTTACAATATACAGATATAAATGCCTAGTAATCCCAAACAGAGATGGGACTGAGACAGACTGAAGAGAGATGTGAACTTCGTCTCCAAGAAGTTGAGGCGTGTGTGATGACAGTTAAAAAAAAAAAGGCCAGTAATATGGAAGAGGATGGATAGAAGCATGTTTGACATTCATGGCCAGAGAATCAAAGGCATGTGCCTCTAGGTCTGAAGTGGCAACAAGATTGCTTTAAAAATGCATTGTTTCATAATTGCCGCTCCATTTACACATAGAAGAAGATGTACAGCTATGTCTATTCTTATGGTCTTTGTCAAAAAATTCTCACCCTGACATATAATATTCACAAATTACTCCAAATAAATCTTTTAAAGTATTGTGGGCACCAGTATATAGGGTTCACACTAAAATCACACCAGCTAAGTCAGCAAACAGGGAAAATGCCACTAATTTAAAATTAAGGCAATTTGAATAGGAGTCAGTCACACAGACTTTTTAGACACTTTGTCTCTAAAATATTGATTAGGGATTGTAAAAAGTCTAAGTATGTTTTCATCTTCAAGGTTTTGTTTTGTTTAGAGCATCTGATATCTAATTGCACTGATAACAAAATTGTGTTGTGTTGTGTGTGAATTGTGTGAATTGTTGAACAATGATATTCAAAATACTGGAATAAGATTTTGAAAATTATAATAGCTTAGTTATCCCTTTTGAACATTTCCCCAAAGAGAAAAGTTATTCATCTGTCTGGAAAGGTGTAAGTAACATCCATTCTTCCACATTTCCAGAAGAGGTGGTCAAGTCGAATCTCTTGTTGACTCTCAATGTCTTTCATAAACTGGCCTCAGTTTACCAACATAATCCATTTTCATTTTTAAATTCACAACACATTTGTTGACTGATTTGTAAACTGTATTTTTAAAAAATCAGCTGAGGTTGTTTCACATAGTTTTTTATCTTTATTTGACGTTTCATTGGACACTGGGTGAAAAATTCACCTCTCTCTCTTCGTTTTTGAAATAAGAATTTTCTTCCTTCATGTAAAATCTGTCCTCTCTCCAGCTTCTCCGTAATTTCCAATCTCCTCTTAGTGGAAAGGGGAGATTTCACTTACTTACACTTTGCACTTCACAATTTCTCCTTTATTCTTCCTCTATCTACATTTCTGATAATGACCTGCCAGAGACACTGCACTTCCCTAGATCACTGATGGTTGTTTTGAGGATAGATCGGTGAGACACATCCTAGACCTTAAAGTACTCTGTGTTTCTTTCTGTGACATGATTCTGCACTTCCTACATTTTGAAGCTCACTTCCCTTGGGTTCTAAGATAAAACGTTTAGTTTTCTGCCAACCCCTTTTCTCACTACTTTTCAATCTGTTTTTTTTTTCTTGTTTTTTCAGGCTCTTTTTTCCTAGCCTGCCCACAAATAATTGCTTTCTCAGTTTCCATCCTTAGAGAGGGCCTTACAGACTCACACACGTCTTACTCCCTTAAATCTTGCTTGGCTTTGTCACTCATACCAACATTGTCAAAGATCACAAGTTTGCTGATGATCACTATGTCAGGGAGTTTTCACTTGGGTGTCTCATCCATATCTGTAATTGTACATGCTAGTATTCAGCCCTCATCTCCCTTGTGGCACCCATTCTATCCTTTTCTGTGTTTGCAGTTCCTACATCAATTGTAGGAACTCATACCTGAAACCCAGGAATCACTCTAGAGATGCCCTTTTGCTCACTGCTCTTCATCCCACTGGTCAGAAAGCACTGCTCCGGTATTTTCTATATTTCTCTTCGTGCTATTCTTTCCTCTCTATTCGATTATTGCCTGTTATATATGTATATTGCCTTCATTATATCCTTTTCCATATTTCTTAAAAGAGTTTGACTTCAATTCTATCCAAGTATTAAAACATTAAAGTACCACAAAAGACCCTTTCCAGTTTCCCTTCATGCTTCTTAAATTTGCCTGATTATATCATGTTCATTCAGATTTCTTGTCTTTGCACATATTGTTCTCTTTTCCCCAAAATGTTTCCATTGCTGATGTATTTCTGATCCCTGCTGGCGTGTATCCATAGGATATCTTGCTTATTCTATAAGATTCCGCTAAGCAGCATTTCCTGCAGGAAAATTTCCCCATTATGCCCCCTGTTCAATGTAACTACAACATATGTTTCTCTCTTTGCCCATTTAAGTACATACTATTACTTCTGTAATACAGTCATCATATTCAGATCTATTTATTTATTTTTCTGTGAGCTTCGTGAAGGCAGGCATTGTGTACTCTGCATCTGTGTCCTAAATTAAAGAGCTTGCAAACACGTTGAATAAATGGGTGAATGAGTGAAAGCCTGAAATTATGGACAGTGAAATCATATAAGTATCTGGTTGTATGATTTGGGTTTGTTTATTCTATTCCTAGTTCTTTTTATTGTGCTAGACACACAGGTGTAAACACATGGTAGATATACTTGAAACCTAAGCACTGGATTTGGCCTACCACCAACATACATCAAACCTCTTGCTTGTCTCCTGCACCAATCTGCCACTTACAACATTTTTACTTATCTTTCAAACTTGAATGTGTCTCTTTCCTAGCTCTTCTTTTCAGCTCACATCCTCTAGGTTCTCCATCTCTACATGTTTTTAGCTGCATGTAAAATACATCCTGCCTTTGAAGAATCTATGAACTCATGAGACTGGGGATGGTACGCAATCATTTAGATCGACTAATCTGTGGAGTAATATCTGAGTGAGGTGTCATCCAGTGCTGAGCAATTGAGCCAAGTATCATCAGTGTGTGACAACATTTATGGGACATCCAAATCTCATTAATCATTTATGAAGATTATACAATAGATTATACAATAGAAATGAGGTTTGGAGCATCCCAACAGAATGTTAGATCATGGGAATTTGGAATCTTGAGAAAGCAATGGTCAAAAGATTTAGTGAGTAGTCATCATCCACGATATTTGTCTATGAGTAGTTTTATCTCAGATTCACATATCTAGGGGAAATAGACATCTAAGACTAAGTATCTCTGCCAAAAATACGGTGATTGTTCCCAGGAGACTAAATATAGCATTTGAAACAGGAACCAATTTCACCTATCCTATAATGTGTACTGAGGAATTTGGTAATGGGAATAACTGTAAATCAGAGAACAAAAACCCAGTAGGCAATACTAGTTATTGTGAATTTGCTTTTGAAGAACAACCGAATGTTTAGGATCCTCTGTACCTTCCCACAATCTCACTCTCATCCTAATTTATATTGTAAAATATCATCATGTAAAGTATCTTTTAGTTGAGAAATTGGATTAGATGGATTCTAAAATATGTTGATGGAGAAGAGATATTAGTGGTTCCCAGAATTGAACAGCTGAGGAGCAAAAAGATACGTAACTTAGTCAGGTTGTTGGCAAATGAAATAATAAGCGTAATTAGAATATTTTGTTGGGCTAAAAAGTTGTAAGAGTAGACTTGAATATCAAACACAAAGGACCAGTAGTAATATACAAACACACACACATGCACACGGAGCATGAAGGAAAACAGAGACTAGAAGAAGAGCAGAAATCAATTACACATACGGATATCTGTTCCAGTGGGTCAACAAAGCCAACTTAGTTCTTTCCACAGAGGCATGCACAGTCAAAGCTCTGGTGATATTGACCAAGAAACAAAAAGATATGGCACAAATAATTAACAGATTGATTAAAAAAGTATACAGCACTGTATAACTGACATCATTAACAAGATAATTAAATTCTATCATGAATACTTTTAGGAAAGATAATATGAATATAAATAGGCAAATTACTAGAAACAATATGCTGTGCCAGTGACTGATAGCTAAACTACCTAATCGATCTCTTTTTCTTGGCAAACAACTAGACCAGATATACAGTGTGGAAGGGCTATGTGACTTAGCCCCAGCCAATTAAAAGTGACGAAAGTATTACATTTCCAGGTTGTTATAAAGTTGACATGCTCCATCATTTACAGTCTCGCATACTCCAGCTCCATATGTTATAGGTGGCAGAGTCACAGGAGAAAGGGGCCTGGGTCCATGAAGTCACTGATTAGAAGAGAACCACCTGACAACCAGGAACATCCATTCACAAATTTTGCACAAACATGAAATTAACTCATATTTTACTAAGATATTCAGACTCTGATATTTAACCCTTAAACAGCAGTGATACCTTAACTGATGTACCTCAATATCACTACCAAAACTATCTGCAAAATAAATGGCATGCCTTAACAGAAGAGTGGGAAATAATTTGTATCAGAAAAAAAAAAAATCCCAGAAAGAAATACTCCAGGTTCACTTTTCTTTACTAGTGAATTCCACTGAGCACTCAAGGAAGAAATTATTCTAATAATACACAAAAGCCTAGAAAGAATAAAACATATGTTACATTTCCACCTCATTTTATGAAGTCAGTAAAACTTGGACAAAAAAATCCAATAAGACACTATCTAATAGGAAAATTATAGTCTAATACCACTCATAAACATAGATTTAACAATTTTAAAAACAAATATACCCTATTGGTAAACTAAAAATAGAAATCATCTCACTTAAACTAATACAGACATCTACCAAGAATTTGCAGTCACTGTCATACTTAATGGTAAACTGTTAAATGAGATGATGGTGTGTTAATTAACTTGATCGTGGTAATCATTTCACAATGTGTAAGTATATTAAATCATCACTTTGTACACAACAAACAAAAGAAGAAATACATAAATGCTTTCCCTCTGAAACTGAAGAAAGTAAAGACATTCACTACAATCACTTTTATTCAACACTGAACTAGAAGTTCTAGTTAGTGCAAAAGAAAAGAAAAAACGTTATATAATCCAAAAAGATTGTAAAAGAAGGTGATATGATTACATATGTAGAAAATTCAGAGGACCTAAAAAAGAATTGTAGAAAATTACAAAGAGTTTATTGAGGTTTCTTGACACAAAACAATATACCCAATATTTTGTTTTCACATATCAACTAATACAGAAAGAGAGGTATTAAAAAATAAGAAAGAAATGTTTAGGAAAAACATAACAAAATATATTCAAGGCACATACATGAAATTTATAACACTGCTTTAGTTTACTTTATTGAGAGACATTACAGAAGACCTAAATATTTTATTGAAAGACATTAAAGGGTCCTAAATAAATGAAGTTTATACCATAGTGTAACTATGATTATGTCTCAGTGTTGTACTAATGTTAACTATCTCTATACTGTTTTATACACTTAATATAATAATATTCAGAATCCCAATAGGATTTCTAGAACTTTCACAAGTTTAAGATTTACAAGAAAAATAAGGTCTCAGTTAGCCAAGATAAGAAGAAGAAGAAGGAAAGATTTTCATTCTCAAGATTTATGATAAAGCTATAGTAATTAAGTCACCCTAGTATTTGGACATGTCTAGCAAACAGAGAAGTGGAACTAAAATATAAACATAATCATTATGGAATGGTACTTGATATATTATTTACAACAAGAAGGCACTTCAGGAAAGTGGAAAAGACTGTCTTTTCCAGGAATGATGGTGGAAAAATAGGAAAATATTGTATAAACAATGAAATGAGGATGGCTACTTCCACTTTATTAAAAAATTAAGTACAGATACATTATAAAACTAAGTGAAAAGGCAAATCAAATAAATGGGTAAATAAATATATAGTAAAACTTTAAAAATATAATCAATGACTATATTTTCAGGACCACAGAGTATAGACAGATTTTTTTAAACAATATATAAATCATACCAATCATTAAGGAAAATACAATGGGGACAATTAATTTAAGAAGTTGTACCCCTCAAAAGACACCATTAAGAACATGACAAAATAAACCATAAAATGTGAGTTTATATTTACGACACTTATAGGCATTAAAGAACTTATATACAGAAAATACAAAGAACTCTTTCAAACCAAGGAGAAAGACAGACATTGCAAAAGAAAAAAAAAGACAAAGAATTGAGACAGTTTGCTAAAATGTTTATTCAGATTGCCAATATGTATGAAAATATGCTTAAAGTCACAGGTAATTAAAAATACTGATTAGAAACCATGCCTACCAGCCTACCTAAAATTACTTCTGACTCTGTCAACTATGGGCAAAATGTAGAGCAACAAAAACTCCTGTGAAATCATAAATTGATAAAAATATTTTGGGAAATAAATCATTCTTTAGTAAAATAAAAGCTGTACTTACCTTATGATAGAAATATTTTAATATACTCTGCAGTGAATTGTATACTTATGCACCATAAAATAAATACAAGAATATGCAAAGCTGCATTGTTTATAATAGCTCATAAATGGAAATAACCCAAATGTCCTTGAGCAATAAAGTGGATAAATAAATTGAGGTATGTTCAAATGATAGAATATTATGCAGCAGCAAAAATGAATGTGCAAGGGCTATATCCAAAAAAGACGAATCTTCAAAACATACTGATATGAAAAACAAGTAAGGCATAAAAGAATACTTATTATTTAATTCCTTTATACAAATGTTCAAATTCAGGCCAAATAAAACAATTTTGTTTAGGAATGCAGTTTCTGTTGGAAAACTAAAAAGACAAGCGAGGAAGCGATAGCATAATAGTCAGGTCAGAGGAGAGAGGAGGAGACGCAATCTCGAATGGACACTCAGAAGCCTCTAGGGTCTCGGCAAGATTTAATTTCTTTACTTGACTGGTGCTTACATGGGATTTACTTTATAATTACTATACTATGAAAGTAAGTTTTATGCCCTCCAGGTATGTGTGTTAAACTTCACAACATTAAAAAAAAGTTTATGAACAAAAACAAAGATATCCCCTGTCTTAGTTCAGTCGCTATAACAAATTTTCACCGACTGTGTGGCTTAAACAGTAGAGATTTGTTTACACGGTTCTGAAGGCTGGGAGTCTGAGATCAGGATGTGGGCATGATTATGTCCTTATATGGCCTTTCCTTGGTGCGTGCAGAGAGAGATCTCATGTCTCTTCCTCTTCTCAGAAGGACATTAATCCCATCATGGGGGCCCCACCCTCATGACCAAATCAAACCCTAATAATCTCCTAGAGGTCGCAACTCCTAATACATTACATTGGGGATTGGGGTTTCAACATATGAATTTTGAGGGGTCACAAATATTGTCTATAGCACCCCCCTTTCTGCAAACACACACACACACACACACAATTAGGGATCATGGGAAAGTGAATCTTTTTTTTAAAAAAGAAAGGATGACTATTGAAGGAAAATAAATCGGGATTAATTGATGTCTGTGAAGAGGCCAAACTAAAAATAAAATAGAAAATAATACTTTGTGTGATAACAGGAGAAACTTTTTTCTGAAAGAAGGAAGGGACCAGAAGAAGCATTTGGAAATGACGAGGAGTGAAAGCACATCACACTGAGATGTGTCCTGATGACGTCACCGCATCCCAGTGATGGAAAGGGAATTCTAGAGAGCAGTCCTGTCAACATGTGGTCCCCAGAGCAGTAGCATCAGCATCACTCGGGAATTTGTGAGAAAGGCAAATTCTCAGACCCCACCAATGACTTCCTGAAACAAAAACTCTGAGTGTGGGGTTTAAACACTTCTTTCACGTTAAAATTTAAGAGCCACTGAATATGAATATCCAGGAAAAAAATTAAAAATTATCAAGTAACCTAAAAAGTGAAAATTCAGACTGGCCTCTGGGTTCTCCCCCTTAACAAATGATGTTCAAGGAAAGAAAACTGCTTCAAGATTTTCAAATCCACCTAAGATGATTCAAGTACAGAAGCAAAAAATAAATATGAAACAAGTCAAAAGTACGAGACCATTTATTTTTGGGTGTGTGCAAAAGAAGGAATTAATGATGAATCTAGAAAAACAAAAATAATGCATATAGAGAGCTCAAAAATGGAGAGGCTGTGAAAAGAAAGAGTTGGTGGGGCAATCATATCCCTTTAAGGGTGTATCTAAGTCTGTATGACTGTGAAACTTTGTTTTTTTTTGTTTTATAAACAGAATATAATAGCATGACCCCTGAAAATATGCAACAATAATATACTTAACAAAAGTGGCAAGAAGGAGGGCTGGCCCCATGGCCTAGTGGTTAAGTTCAGCATGCTCCGCTTTGGCAGTCCGGGGTTCGGTTCCCAGTCATGGACCTACACCACCGACATGCTGTGGCTGTGGCCCTCATACAAAATAGAGGAAGATTGGCACAGACGTTAGTTCGGGACGAATCTTCCTCAGAAAAGAAAGGTAGCAAGAAGGCAAAGTAGGAAGAAGTATTGAGACAATAGTTTCCTTATCTTTTTATACTTAAAAACAGTAGATATAAAAGCTAGCAAATATAGTACATGATATACAAAAACAATCTATAAAACTTCAAAAGTACATAATGTTACCATGAAGATAAAAAAGGACCATATAGCAAAAAAATATGAAAGAAACATAAAAAACAGAAATAAAAACAAAACAGTGATTCTAAGACCATCTATAGCTTTTGTATAAATAAATTTTCATGGGATGAATGTATCCAGTTAAACTTTAAAAATAGAATGACAATATTTGGAATGATACAGACAGGTATAACACAAAGTGGCTCAAAATGAAATTAAAATTTTCGCCAAATGTATGATAAATGCATAAAAAGAAAAGAAAGCAAAGTTTGAATTCAAAGCAAAAGCAATAGATAAGAAAAAGAGGATGTACTAAAATACAATAACCATGAATATTTGTTGACCATAAAATATCACATAAAAATTCAAACACGGTAAGTTATAAAGAGAGAAAGAGACTAAAATACAAGAGCAATAACAGAAAAATTGGACAAAAGTTTAAAAGTATATAGAGAACACAAGCATCCTAGTGATAAATTTGAGCTAATACCTTAATTTAATCCCACATGATCTAAAAAAAAGACTATTATTCTTTTAAATAGTGAATGAAATATTGTAAAAATTACCCATATATTAGGTCAAACAGAAAATGTCAACATTTACAGAAAGTGAAATCACGTCCTCTGATGAAAATGGAAGAAAAAATTAGTTTAGTAGTAAAAAGAAAACAAAAAAAAACAACCAATGAAACTTAAGAAAAAAATAGCTATTGGATTAAGAAAAAAATTAAAACACAAATGGCAGAATACAGATAATAATTGCAATGAACATGCTAATTTCTCCCAACCTCTGCTTCTGGCTAAAGCTAGCTGTTTATCTAACAGGAGCTAAAGACTTATACATATTTCTAAGCACAGAAATGGAAAAATTAATTGATTATGTATTGGCTAAAAATGATAGAAAAAATAACAAAATTAATATAAGAAAAAAAGGAGAAATAATGCAATGAAAAATAAAATAAGAAATTAAATTAGAAAAATAATAAAACAGTAAAATGTATATTTTACAAAAAACCACAATAAATTGTTCATTAACTATAATAACACAGACGTGCCATTAGCTAATGTAGTCAAGAAAAAAGTATCATAAATGCACCAAGTTAAAAAATTACAAACGAGAAAGAAAAAGTAAACATAAATACAAGAGAAATGTGGTGAGTTATGATATGGTGATTTCCTTATTCTTGAAAATAAATTTGAGAGCAAATGAAAGTGTGAAAAAGTCAGCAGGTTTTCAATGCATAATCTCTTTCTCTCTCACACACACACATACACACACACGCAAACACAGGCATGGGTATTTCAAAAGTGAATTTAAATGTAATTTCTCAGAATAGATAAATCCAATTCCACATTGAGCATGTGCCATGGAGTCCTCTGTTACAGGCATGGTGGCATCACTAGGCAGATTGATGGACCCACTGACACAGAACCCACAGTTTTCACAAGACACCGTGGTAATTCGTGTGCACATGAATGTATGAGCTGTCCTTGTTAGTGGTTCTCAGCATCGTTTACACATTAGGATCACCCAGAAAGCTGTCGAAAAAACAAACAAAAAACAGGAAAAAGAAAATAGACAATGGACCTCAACCCACGATTGTAGTTAAATTAGCGTGGAGTAGCTCCCAGGCAATAATAATTTTCAAAAATATTGTTCTAGACTGGAGAACCGGACTGTAGCATATGTATCAGGTATGAATTGTGTATAAACATAAAATATTTTTGTTTTTGCTAATAACTGATATCAACATCATGTGCTAGGACCATATGGCTTGATAGTTGTGGGGAAATTTTTAAGCTGCCAATTAACATATCTCATCTTTGGAGTAAATTTAGTATTATCTGGCGATTTCCATAATACAATTTAATTATGAAAATTTTAGTCACTACATCATTTCTGACCTCAGTATTAAGGTCTCCTTGCTTCGTGGATATTTCCCTTCCTCTTACACCTGGTCCCACTTTCCACGCACCAGGCTTACCTGAGTGTAACACTCTAAACCGTGGGAGGAGGAGAGAGCAGGAGGGGAGGGTGAGAAGTTTACGGAAGTTACTAACTACAGACAGCTGCTGCTGAGTTTGGGTCTCCTGCCCTGGGACCGGCTGTAGTAGCTCCCCTGTGCTCCTGCATCCATAGCTCTCTGAGCTCTTCCTGTGGCTCTGCCAGGCTTCCTCGAGGCAGTTGCCAGCTGCAGCCTTTTTCTCCCTTCCCCAACATCAGACAACCCGCCCAAGGCTGCCGTCACGGTGTCTCCATGACGGCTGCTAAGGCGGCTGGCAAGCAGTCTGCCGCCGCCTCCCCTCAGCTGCATTTTCCGTGTCCCAGGGTTGTGCGAGGGCCCTGTGCATGCTAGCAGAGAGAGTGTGAGCTGTCTCCTCCAGTCTCTCACCCTGGCGTCTGCTCTCCTCCATTCACGTGATGAAATCGGGGCAGTTCACTGGACCAGCATCGTTCAGACAGAAGACTAAAACAGTCTCTGATTTACCGGGTGTGTGTGGGAACGTGAGGCTCTGGACAGAACCCATACCACGGGGATGAGAGTAGAAAGGCATTATTAAAATCTGGAACTCTTGTGTCCCAGGAAGAAGGTATTTCCTCCATCTAATGACCTCTCTACAGGGCAAAGGGGCAGTGGGCAGAGGTGTTGACGTACAGACTTGGTGCATTGAAGCCCCGAGCGTGCTTTCCACAACTGAAGTGTGCTTTGTTGTAATTTGAGAGGTACATTTTGTCAGTTAGCTCCAGATCAAATAGTCTCAGTCAAAACGGAGTTAATCATAAAACTAATAAAAAAATAAGTTTTGATGTCAGAAGTTATTCACAAACATATATAATTTATATTACTTCATTACCTGTGAATTTTAATCTGTTAACAAGGTTATTCTAGGATCATGCTTAATATTTATCAACTAAAATTTTTTAGAACATATTTATAAATAATACAAGTATGCACACACTTACTTCTCTTGTTAAAACTTATTCTGTAAGTTTGTCTGAAGAAATTTGATAAAATGAAAAACAGTAGGTATATATTTTGGAAAGAAAAAAGTGTTAATATCAACAGGTGATAGACCTGAAAAAATTCAAAGATAATTTAATACTAAAATATTTTGGGCCCAATATTAAAATTCAGTTAAATGACTAGGTTACAAAACTATAGATGTGAATAGTATAGCCATATAAAAACAGTAAAGAGCTAGAAAGTATAACGGAAGAGTAGACTGCAATTTCAATAGCCAAATAAATGAAAAGAAAACAACATTAGTGAATAAATTAATAAAAGCTATAAAAAGCCTAATATGAAGAAAATTTTCTGTTTCTAAGGAGTGACACAAAGGAAGACTTTATAAATGGAAAGCCAGACATTACCCTGGATAGGAAAATGCAACGTAGTCAAGGTTTCAGGTCTCACAGCAAGTCATAGTAAGTCTAAAATTCAAAGCAACCCAAATCAAAATATCAAAAAGAGATTTTTGAAACTTGAACTAAATATTCCTAAATTTCTTATTGAAAAACAAATATTCAGCATGACTAGAAAATTTTTGGACAAACAGAACTCTCAAATATTAACCATTTCAAATATATAATAGTAATATGTCTATATTTATATCCACCTATCTGCATACTATGACAGGAATACACAAATCAATGGAAAATAATAGAGCCGTTTGTCAAATGATAAATGGAGTTCTTCATTTTAGTGAGGAAATGATCACTTACATAATAATTTTTTTCTAACCAATGGGTAGTCATTTAAAGTAAAATAGTTTACATTTTCCATTACACCAAAAACAAAATACAGGTGGAATCAAGGTTTACGTACTTAAATTAAAAAAACAGAGCTGACTGTAAAAGTACTAGAAAAAAATTATGAGTATTTTTAAGTCCAATATTGGAGTAGAGAAGGCTTTTATTAGCATGACTGAAATTTGTCAGTCAAAAAGAAAATGTCACATGAATTTAGCTAATATGACTTTTTAACTTTTAGCAGGGTAAATTTTTTCTGTAAACAAACAAAGGCTATCAACGAATTCAAGAAAGCACATTTGCAATGAATGACGAAGGAGTAAGTCCCTTAGTGTACATATTGCTTTAACAAATGAGGAAAATATTAACAGAAGAAAAAAAGGGGAAAGCCATGAACAGGCAGAGCACAGAAAAATCAATGAAAAATTTAAATATGTGACCTCTAACGTAATAAAATACATATATGTAACAATCAGTAATATATAGGTTTGAAACTCAGATTGGCAAAGATTTAGAAAAAATTAGTTAATATAAATCTTTGATTATTTGTGTGAAACTCGATATTGTTTCACATCATTAGTGGGAATACAAATTGACACCAATTATCAAGAGTGTTTGTGTCGGTATTTATCAACATGGAAATTCATATACTTTAATCTATCAATTCCATTTCAGTAATATGTGCTATGTATAGGCAGGTATACCCACACTCATGCAGAATTATGGATACATGAGATATTCTTTGTAGCATTGTTTTTAATAGAAACAAAACATTTAGAGCGACAATACATCTACACTTCCACACTTGGAAAACCTCTCTCTGGTACAAAGAAGATAGTGTGAATTTAATGGGAGTGTTTATTTCCTGCTACGATTACATTGATCACTAACTTTCCTTTTATAGCAGAAATGTTCTCGTGTCTTAGTTTGTTTTATTTAATACCATGTCACTGCTAGTTTTTAAGATGTATTTTTGTTGCTCCTATCAGAACATTTTTATTGCAAAAAAATCACCCAAGAGTAGTCATAACAATTATGCAGAAAGAATCTCCTGATTTTCACTCTTTGCTTCATTTACCCCAGTACCTGGATGACCAGTGGAGGAAACAGCCTTAAGACATGATGGGTAAATAATATGCAGAAATGCTTATTAATTTCATATTATCCCAAGAAGAGTTAGGAAATAGATGTGAAACCCATTCCTCTGTAATTTGATAATACTACATGTTATATAGGACTCTAGTAAATTAACATAAGTTCTTACTAAATAAGAAGATTCTTTAAGAATGCATTTCTCATTTATACATATAAACAGTGGTATAAAACTATTTCCTCCTATTACAGAGGTATGAACACACTGGATATTAAGGGTGAGGCAAGTTACCATAATTGCTGCATTTCTCCAATGGTGCAAATTTCACAGATTATCTACAGCTCTTATAAAATGAACAATTGGAAAATTTAGAAAATTATGGACAGTTCCTGGAAAACATAGTGGCATCCTGAAGGCGCTAGCTATCTGCCAGCTGCCAGGCCACATCTTGTCTGCCGAGAATGCACCGCCGGGCCCCCTCACCTGTTCTGCCAGTGATGAGAGTCAGCAAGCACACTTCCAACAAATGCTGAGCTCTGCCTGGGGAGAGCAAAACCAGAGCCAGAGCGGAAGAGCTTAATATATTTAAAGTGCACATCAATTTTCTGCTTTGCATTTGGAGGGAAATTGCTAATCAAGTGATTTCCTGAACATTCACTAAGGAAAACTGGGCAGTGAGATGTGTCACACCCACTGAGACACGTGTCACACCCAGACAGGTGTCCCTGAAATGCCTCTGACCACCTCAATTTTTAGCATTATTGGAGACAAAATGATCTGGAACTATTCTCAGATTTTAGTGTTTAATATCTTTGCCCACAGACGTGGAGCTGGATGTGGATTGTGGCTGACACATTTGAACTTTCTGCAATGCTAATCCCATCATAATTCATAATGATTTCAAATCCATGTAGATAATGCATCTAATACACTGGCTTCATCTAACGCTCTTCATTCTGAAGAATTCCTTCACCTCCTCTCCTCCAATGACCATTACCTAATCCTTTGGTCATGACCCACCCTTGTCAACACAGATAGCTGTCCCACTATAATGTCAATATCAACACACTTTTCTCTAAACACCACCTCCATCCTTCCAATTCACTCCTCTGGTATCCCATCTCCAACAACTCTTAGACACCACTGGAATATTTTATCCATTGACGCAACTACATTTGTAATGTCCAGAGGCCCTAATGTCTTTACCCTTATCTTTACACAGATTAGATTATGTGGCCTATCACATGACTTTTCCCTTGTGTACACCCTCAACATTCCTGCAACTCTCTCCCTTCATCATATTAACCTGAAAAAATTCCAACATTTAATCCAAACCCCACCTATATCCCACCTGCAACCCTTGAACAGGGCTGCCTGAAGATTTTATTTTATTTTTTAAACTATTGTATTGTGATCATACTGGTTTTTAACATTGTGTAATTTCAGGTGTACATTATTATACATCAGTTTCTGAATAGACTGCATCTTGCTCACTCCCAATGATCTAGTCTTTATCTGTCACCATACACATGGGCCCCTTTACCCTCCCCCCCACCCCCTTCCCCTCTGGTAACCACTAATCTGTTCTCCTTATCCATGCGTTTTTTTATCTTCCACATGAGTGAAATCATATGGTGTTTGTCTTTCTCTATCTGGCTTATTTCGCTTAACATAATACCTTCAAGACCATCCATCTTGTTGCAAATGGGACAATTTTGTCTTTTTTATGGCTAAGTAGCATTCCATTACATATATATACCTCTTCTTCTTTATCTATTCATCAGCATTTGGGTGAGCATTGATGAGCATTTGGGTTGCTTTCATATCTTGGCTTTTGTGAATAATGCTGCAGTGAACACAGGCATGGATATATCTTTAAACATTCATGTTTTCCTGTTATTTGGATAAATACCCAGTAGTGGGATAGCTGGATCATGTGGCATTTCTATTTTTAATTTCTTGAGAAATCTCCATGCTGTTTTGCATAGTGGCTGCACCAGTTTGCACTCCCGCCAGCAGTGTATGAGAGTTCCCTTTTCTCCACATCCTCTCCAACACTTTTTATTTCTTGCTTGTTAATTATAGCTATTCTGATGAGTGTAAGGTGATATCTCATTGTAGTTTTGATTTGCATTTCCCTAATAATTAGTGATGTCGAGCATCTTTTTATGTGCCTCTTGGCCATCTGAAGATTTTAATTTAAATTCACAACCATTACTCTCAAGGCGGGGCATTCAACTCAGGAACTATTTCACGTATTTTCTCTCCTTAAATCACCAAGATCCCCCTCCTAGTTGCCACTGTTAACTAATAATCTTGCCTTTCTTTCTCATTGCGAAAGTTGAAGACAAGAAGAGAAATTCTTTATCTTCCGACATGCATGAATCTACTTGCCTTGGAAACAGGTCCTCTGCCTTCTGGATGAACAGTTCTTGCCATTAACTAAAGCCAACTCTTTCACCTCTCTGTTACATCCTTTCCATTCCCCTCTATGTAAGGAAATTCACTTTGTCATTGATATCAATTTTATGCTCTATCATCAATTTCAAAAAAAAAATTGGTTATAAACATAGAAAAATTCTATATAACTCCAATCTTGAAAAAAAGAATCACTTTTAATTCCACCTTCACTTCCTCCCTCATTTTTCATCGCTACTCATGACAAAACTCTTTAAAGGGGTTGTCTATCTGTCTGGGTCTGGGTTTTCACTTCCTCTTCTCCTTTCTCTCACGAATATACTTCAGTCAAACTCTTATTTTTACCACTCTGTCTGAACTGCACTGAACAGAGATATAAATGATATTATATCCACTTTGCCTAATCTTGGGGCAATTTTTAGATCTTGAAATATTGCCATTATCAGCATCATTTGGTATCTTTGATCTCTGTCTCCTTGACCAAAATAATAGTTTTTATCCCATAAAGCAGTTTTTAATGTGTTCTTATTTTGTGAGGACTTCCCTGATCACCAACACAAAAGGAGTCCCTGCCACTGCATGCTTCCATAAAACATTCTCTCAAATTTTCTTAGTATCATTTGCATAATGCATGACTTTCCTACCAAATGTAACCTTCCTAAAGACAAAATCATGTCTGTTCATGGTACCGTAATTCCAGGGCTTAACACACTGCTGGCATACATCAGTTGCTCAATAAATATGCTGAAATGAATAAATGAATGTGTGAATATTTCATAAGATATTTCCTGTTTCTTTTCTCTGGTATTCCTGACGCCCTTTTGGTTTTCCTCTGATAGAGGAGAATAAAAAGCTCTAGAAATACTCCACATATTTTGGCTCATCCTCCTGTCTAACCATGAAATCCAATAACACAGGGATCCAAAGTAACACCTAATTACCTTACTTATGGAGCAGGGATAGGAAGAGTGAAATTAAAATAACATCACAGGATAGTATATGACTTTGTGTAGGCTAGGGGTTCTCAATTATTCAGACAAAACAATTTGAAATCTTATTCAATATTTCTGTTTATGAAATAAATCTACATTGATTAGTTGAGCTAGTACTTACATATTTGCTGACATTTCCATCAAGAGGAAATGGCCATCAAGACACTACGATAGTTTGTGATCCCAGACCTTCTCGCTCTTTCTTGAACATCCAGGTTGAATTCAGCCTCAGAGCCTTTACAAGTTCCTATATCTGGGACTCACTTTACACAAATCTCTGTCTGATTTGTGCCATCATGCCCTTCAGGTCTTTGCTCAAATTATAATTCTTCTTCATAATACTCCCTTGTCAGCTTTAATTACCTCCTAGCACTTATCACCAACTAACGTACTGTATATTTTACTCATTTACTTTTTTCTTGCCTCTCTCTTCTCTCCACCAGAATGTACCCATCATACAGGTAAGGATTTGTGTTTTCTTTAATCACTGTGCTATATGCAGTGACTTAAAATTTGCCTGGCACAGAAAAGCACTCAATAAATTATTGAGTGAAATTAATGAACTTTACCTCTTAGTGTCATTCCTCAAAAAGCAACACGACCGTTACCTCCTGAGGACACTTTTCCCCTTAAAAATACCTGTACCATTTACAGTAAAATTAATTATATTAAATTTAATCAAAATTAGTTAAGGCTCCTCTGCTTGGGGAAAGTTGCATCCCCATCTCAAGATATCTGTGAAATTAGAGCAGCTAATGTGTTTGCATGATCATCTCTATCTTTTTAGTTGTTTCTTCTTCTCCCAAGTGTGTCCAGTTGAGAAGGTCTGAATCCATCCCGTCATGCTTTTCCTTTTGATCCTTACCTGAACCCAGTCATCAAAATAGCATTGTCCCTGATCTTTATAAAGCAAAAACATAATATACACAACAATTTTTTGTGTGACTAGTAGACTGTACTAAACTCTTAATGAGCTGGAACACATCACAGAAATGCTAATAACCTAGTGAATATTTAGCATTCTTGTTCTTTTTTTTTTTTTTTTTTTTTTTTGAGGAGATCAGCCCTGAGCTAACATCTGCCAATCCTCCTCTTTTTTTGCTGAGGAAGACTGGCGCTGGGCTAACATCTGTGCCCATTTTCCTCCACTTTATATGGGACGCCGCCACAGCATGGCTTGACAAGTGGTGTGTCAGTGCATGCCCGGGATGCCAACGGGCGAACCCCAGGCCACCACAGTGGAGCGCAGGCACTTAACCATTTGTGCCACCAGGCCGGCTCCTAGCATTCTTGTTCTTAAAAGTACCTCAACTCATTTCCCCAACACAAGTTCTAGGTCCCTGCAATGTTATCTCCCCTCCTTTGCCCCTATCTCCCTGTTTCTCTCACCCTTTCTCAATCCCAAACTCACATTTTTGCTTATATATTAAGCAAAGCACTTTAGTTTTTTTTATTGTTGTTTTTTGGTTAGGAAGATTGGCCCTGAGCTAACATCCATGCCCTTCCCCCTCTATTTTGTATGTGGGAGGCCACCACACATGGTCTGATGAGTGGTGTGTAGGTCTGCGCCCAGGATCTGAACCTGCAAACCCCAGGCCACCGAAGCAGAGCAAGCGAACTTAACCACTATGCCACTGGGCCAGCCTGATTTTTTTTTTTTAATTTTTCGTGTTTAGTAAATGCAAACCCTCAAAGTTATTTCTCAATCAAGTGTTTTATCAAGATATACTCCTAACAAAGTCGCTTCTTACCCCAGGAGAAATCTGGTACATAGTACATTTACTCTAGTATAAAGTTTTTTAAAAATGTATTTAGCACATAGTTGTGTAACAGAAACTTAATCATTGTGGGCTGTTGTGCTCCTTTCAAGTGTGCTTTCCCTTAAATACATACACTCACTTGCTTTGCTGAAACCACCAAGAGGCAGCTGTGTGGACAGATGGCCGATGTTGACTACAGTGTAATAAACTATATTAAATGCAATTAACACATTTTCTTACTTCTAACAGGAAGTAGTCTAGTGTCATCTATTTCAGACCAAACTACCTTTTGGGTGCACACATGCATTCATAAATCCTCAGATGCCATGCGTTTTTTAAGTGAGCACTTCTGTCAGCGTTTATAAAAACGTCTAAGGTTCTTGATTATAATTACTGCTAGTTATAAAAATATAGAGGAAAAAAATATCCACACTGACCACAATGATTTGGTCGGGATACTGGTTGAATAGTAGTTATACTTATATAATTCATAGTTATTTGAGTTTTTTTGTTAGATCTCCTTAAGAAAAATAATGTTTATGAAAGAAGCAAACAAATTTAATTTATACTAAGCAATTACAGCAAAAAAATAATCATAATAATTTTATTTTCCTTCCCAGAAAAATCTCTATCAATAAGGTCAAGTAACATTTACAAGAATGTAAAATGATAGGTTCATGTAAATCTCAGTGTGATAAAATACTACTTTATATGTTATAAAACCCTTAATGAGTTTTCTTATTAAATATTAGTTCATAAGAATATGCTCTGAGAGTTTTTTAAGTTATGAATGACAAGTTATTATTGGATCATATATTAGAGCTTATCAAAAATTCTAAAATCCAAATAAATACAATAATAATAGGTACTTGTTGCATATTTGCTATATCATAAAACAAAAAATCTAAGCATGTCATTGGTGTGGCTACCATCATTAGCCCTATTTTATAGAGAAGAAAC
The DNA here is from genome assembly GCF_020826845.1 of Diceros bicornis minor. Taxonomy (NCBI): domain Eukaryota; kingdom Metazoa; phylum Chordata; class Mammalia; order Perissodactyla; family Rhinocerotidae; genus Diceros; species Diceros bicornis. Next base: position 5,061,365 of record NC_080753.1, read on the forward strand.
AAGAAGCACAAAGATAAAGGGAATCAATTGCCCAGAATCACAGTTTGAGCGCTAGATTTGGGCTTCAGTTCTTAGCAGTCTGAATCCAAACTGTGAGACCTCAACACCACGTGACAGGGCCTGCCAACATGTGTTCCAACTGTCCATCAGGAGATGAGGTGAAGGACTGAAACTATCACTAAAGAGTTGGACAAGTGTTTGTTGGCCGTATTACTTATGACTTTTTCCTTTGTGTAAAATGGACATTTTTTCATAGTAACCCATATGAACATTCAAATATTGTATATAATATTACCTAAAATAAAAAGCAAACAATATCTATAAATGTTGAATCTAAAGGCTCCAATTTGAAAATTAATGCATAATGTCAATACCTAAAGTCTATGTTTTCTGTGGCATTTAGAGGGAAATAATACCATTTCTAAGTCATTTTTAATAAAGATCTAAGATCATAATAAAAAATATAACATAATTTGAAATAATTATAATTCATTTCTTAATAATCTACACGATGAGATGGTCTCAAAACTATTTTTGGACATTATTATGGTATTCAATTCCGTTTTCTACAGGGTGCATAATTTCCCATACTTTTCTGTTTAATATTGTGTATGTAAAAGCCAGACATCGAAAAACCATGTAAATGTACATGGAAATTTATATTACTGAAGCGACTTATTGTATACTTGTATAAATAAATATAAGTCATTTCAAGAAATAAAATTTATGGAAGAACTACTATTAGCTTTTACTTTTTAATATAATCTCTTAAAGAAATTGTCTGTAGCTTTGACATAAATTTAGAAATAGCAGCAACTTTAAAGTTAAACATCTACCTGTAATACCATATCATGGAAGAGGACTAAAGAATTCTGAACTATAACACATGAAGAGCAAATTTTACAGACTTGACTGCAACACCTTTTCAAAGGGTACGTCTTTAATAGAAATGCCAAAAATATCCATATCTAGTTTTCATTTTCACTGTTGCACTTAACATTTATAAATTGTCAAAGGGAAGATATTTTGGATTTAAATTTTTTTGGTGTTTCTTAATGTGAAGAAGTGGACTATGTGTTATGAAATCAATCATCAACCATTGGGTTTACTGAGCACTTGATGCCACCATTGTTAGGGCTACATTTTAGAACGTAAATGAACCGTAAGGTAAATTATCTCCATCTCATATCAGAAGGTTGGAACTCATCTAATGTATCCTCAGCACTGTGATAGCAACAATAGGGGATCTAGAAAAAGTAATCTGCATGTTTCTAACCTCAAAGTGCTTACAGATTCTGTGAAAAAGACTGATGCACATGGACAAATAGCAAAAATATGTGAAAAACTGTATATTAAATGTACATGGTCAATTGTAAATTACAATTGCTGTAGGGATTGCAAAGAAGAGTCCTCGGTAACAATGTACGGTGATAAATGCTAACTAGACTTATAGTGGTGATCATTTTGCAATATATACAAATAACAAATCATTATGCAGTATACCTGAAACTAATATATTATATGTCAAGTATATCTAAACAAAAAAAAAGACTTTTGTAGACTATGTTGATGATGGTGTTTGTGCCTTTGTTCTTTTTGTTTGTGGTGGGTAATTTTTCCTCCTCCAGTTTTCCTCTTAAAATCATACTGATTCATTTTCAACGACCTCAGTTTCTGTCTTGGTATTTAAACAGCACTGTAAATGATACGTCTTCATCCTTCTTCTGCTATTTGCAATGTCTTTCTGTAAAATGAAGTTAAATTCTGAGTTCTTGTTTCTTTTATGTGACTATATATCTATTATCTTCAATGTTCCCCAGTCAATTTCATAACCCATAAACAGACAAGGGCATATCAGTGCTGTTATAGTCTTTGTCTGTGGCTCTGCCTGGCTTTAGAATGTAGATCCATCTATTAAAAATCCAACCTCTCTTAAAGGATTAACTCCATGGGGAACTTTCTATTCATTCTACTTAGAAAGAGCAGCTGTCGGCTCCCCTCTTGCAAACCATTGAATATGTAACCCTCGTATAGTTCTTATGAAATACTGCTCTAAATAAGATACATATATAGATATAGATTTATAAAAATATAGACGTATAGATATATAGATATCGATATAGAATTTTTTTTTTACTAAATTGTGTGCTTCCTGAGGCCTCATACTATAGCTCTACATCATGAAATAAATAACTACACCAAGCCTAACACCACATATATGAGTATGTGCTTCATAAACTGAAAAGTGAATTGAAGAATGCTGATGTATATATTTAATTGGTCATTTTGTTTATATGTTTATTTATTTATTTATCTGTTTATTTATTTATGGTGAGGAAGATTAGCCCTGAGCTAACATCTGTTGCCGATCCTCCTCTTTATGCTGAGAAAGATTGGCCCTGGGCTAACATCCGTGCCCATCTTCTTCTACTTTATATGTGGGCACCCGCCACAGCATGGCTTGATAAGCAGTGCATAGGTCCATGCCCAGGATCCAAACCCATGAACCCCAGGACACTGAAGTGGAACATATGAACTTGACCACTACACTACCGGGCCAGCCCTTTAATTGGTCATTTTAAAAGTATCATTTTCCCTTAAAACATAGATCGGTTTAATTTAATAAGATTATCATTTTAACTTTACAGAAATAACTCCCTTTAATTTCTTATAAGCTGTCTTTTTTAAATCTAGATTTATATTGCCTTCCTAGTTATCATTCAGAAACTTTCCAAAATCCTTGGATTTTGCTTGGGAGATATTTTCCTGAAAAATCTTCCAAGTCAACAGGGAGTTTAAGGGACAGAGATTCTTACTACTTGTATTTTCTACAAAGATCACACTAATATAAAGATCTTACATTCTCAAAGTGTCTTTACTAATATCATTATCATCATCATCATCATTTATTACTTATCTAAAATGAAATAAAATTGTCCATTAATTTTTTCCTCTAATTTCTTTGAAAAATATAACCAAAAATATTAACTCTAAATTTAATTCATTATGAAAAATTTTTGGATGATTGCTCCTATTTATGATATGTTTCTTAAATATTATTGATACAAAAATATAATTCAGACTTCCTAACTCATGTCATATGCTGAGAAAATAGTTATATGTTGAATAAAAATTCATGAAGAAATGCCACTCTAAGATTCCAGGATAATGATAAAAAGGTCTTTATAGTATTATTTAGACTAACAATCAAAGGAATATAAATTAAAATAATGTATAGATGACCTCAATTTAACAAAAAGTGATTTTAAATTTAAATATTGGTAATACTCAGTATTACCAGAGTATAAGGAAATGCTTATTTTTAGAGGTTTTGAATGGAAATGCCAACACTTTCAAAGGTCGTATGGTCATATCTAGCACAATTAAACATGTCAAAATTTTTTGATTTAGCAATTCCACTTTAGGTATTTGTCCTGTTAAAATATTCACAAATCATTTCTCATTATTGTGAAACAAGATATGCATAGCAGAATTATTTGGAAAGGTTAAAAAATCTGAAAAGAAGTAAATGAGAATATCTAAATAAATTATGTTTAGCCAGCACAATTATATGTTATATCTTTTATATTAAGCATTTCAAAATAATTTGTAAAATTTAGACAGTAAAATTTATAGCTTCATTTTGATAAAAAGACACATTTTATGTATGGTATGTATTAAAAAATTCTGGAAATATATACATAAAAAGTACAGGGGCCAGCCTGGTTGCCTAGTGGTTATGCTCAGCACACTCCACTCTGGTGGCCAGGGTTCAATTCCCGGGTACAGACCTACGCTACTCATCAATGGCCATGCTGTGGCAGAGACTCATATACAAAATAAAGAAAGATTGGCAACAGATGTCAGGTCAGGGTAAATCTTCCTCAGCAAAAAAAAAAGTACAGAGGACATGACTAAAGAATGAGATATAGTTAGATATATGTATAGGTTTAGATATAAGTGTAAGTATACATACAGTCATACACCATGTAACAACGTTTCTGTTAATGACAGACTGCATATTTGAGAGTGGTCCCATAAGATTAGTACCATATAGCCTAGATGTGTAGTAGGCTATACCATCTAGGTTTGTGTAAGTACACTCTGTGATGTTCACACAACAACAAAATCACCTAACAATGCGTTTCTCAGAACTTATCCCCATTGTTAAGCAATGCATGACTGTGCATATATTTCTATTTTCTATATATTGAAGTTTTAGGTGGTATTGCTATTTTGGTGACTGCTGGAATCTGTTCTGCTTGGTTATTTGACTGAGACAGCTAGCCAGAAATGAGAATTCTATTCAACACATAGGGATGTAGAATTTAAATGACTGAATTAAACATTATTATAATTTTCATGATCAAAAATAATTTTACTATTTTAATATCTAATTAAATATGAAAAAGGAGGTAGATGTGTGTGTAATAGGTAATTGAAGTTATACAGGTGATTCATAACTCCTGGTATTCCAATCAATATAGGTTATTTTTAAATAAGTTTTTTAATCAATTTAAGAAAGGAGTGTTCAGTTAAAAAGGCAATGCATAATTGATTTTCATTTTCTTTTATATAAAAATCAATGCATAAAATATGATTCTGGAATTAAAATGAGAAATATAAGTATAGGTATTATTATGGTATCAGAAAATAGAAGGTATTCAACATTTAGTTTATTATGATTATTTTATTATGATTATTCTATGAACTCCCACAGTGAAAACTGTGTTTTCTAATTTTCCTGACAATTTTCTTCATTTGCTAGATGATATACATGCTATTTGTAAATTAGAGATACAGTTCAAATGAATATATCTTTAGGTTTATTCCTAATTTTTGTGCACTCCTCTAGTGCACAGTGATGATGTAAATGGTAAGAAAGCATTTATCTGATTTCTTGAACAAAACTTTCTGTATATTTTTCTGGTAACTTTTGGACAATTACTGCCAAAGGTTTTTTGTCAAGCCCCCAGTTCAGTCTTTCCATATGCTAGATCCACTGGTGGCATTATTCTCCTCCCACGAGTTATGAGAATGACTGCTACTTAATTTTAAGGTCTTATTTTTCAACATCACTTATTCAGAGAGGTATTTCCTAAAAGGTTACTGTAATAAGAACTTCCTATTAAGTTTTTTTATTACATGGTTATGAGAAACAAAGCAAGATTACTTAGCAAGATTTTGTTATCAAGTAATTGTATTTATTTGTTTTGCATTAATATTGCACAATGCCACTAGTCCCACCTACTTCATTTAGCACAGTATGTCCCACATGGAGCTCCGTGACCATCACAGAATAAGTGCTCAATAAGTATTTGCTAAGCGAACAAGATGATTTTAGTTATATTGTTTTGAGTTGCACCACATACAGGCAAAAGCCTGTCCCCTTGATCAATTACTACATTTAAAAGAATATTTTGTGACAGATGTTATTATAAGTATGGACTTAAATGTTTTTCATGGTGTCCTAAATCTCCACAAAATTATCAGTCTGCCTTCTAAGTATTCTGGGAAAATACCTGGAACCCAACACCACTAGCAAATCAGCCTCCATCGCCTTGCTTGTGCACCTAAATTTCAGGTTTCAAAGTGCAGTGGGATACGGAAAGCTGTAAAGGACTTTTTGCCACCAGAAATAAAGAACAGATCTGCATTAGCATGGCTGATTTGTTCTTTGGAGCTTTCATAATTCACTGACTCGGGCTTGCTGAAGCTCTGACTTTCTCCTCATTACTGAAATGGCAAACTGTAAAAGTCCAAGAAAAAATAGAATTTGAAGAGGGAGACAGACAACTAAATATAACAGTCCTTGAAAAAACTAGGTATCGGAGAAACTCAAACTAGCAATCTAAGAGAGGGGGAAATATTTCACAAATATGTTTAATCTAACTCATTTCTGATGAGGATATTCTTTGAATGTTGGTAACAAGAAATATTACCTTGAGAAATTAGTCCCTCTTTCCACTCATTCAGTAGCATCACTGAAACAGGATAGAACATATCTCATCCTTAAAGCTCGAATTAGAAGGGAAAACTTACTCTTTATTTGTTGAAAGGCCAAAAAGTGTTCATATAGCTATTATGAAGTATAAATATTTGTTAACTTGAAAAAGAACATGTGTTTTATCACAAAAATTGCATAAGAATGTTTCCCACTACATTTGTCAATTTCAAACATATTTTAAACCAGTGTTTTCCAAACTTTAACATATATGTGAGTTGCTCAGGAATGTTGTTAAAAGAGAGAATCTGAGTCAATATTGCTAAGGTAGAGCCTGAGATTTTGTGCTTTTAACAACCTCCCGGGTGAGGTTAATGCAGTTGGCTTATGGGCCCACATTTTATTACAAAGATGTTAAACTATAACAATTATTTATTAATGAATTTAATTTGCACTAATAATATCATTTCATTGTAAAATGTATTAGAGATTATAAAAATTTTAAGACCCTCTCTCTTCAAATCCTCCCAGAGATGTTGTGAATATTTTAACTCTGTTATTATAATTCCTTTTTACAGATTAAGAAAATGAGGATCAGGAATGTTAAATCTTTAACCAAGATTACAATCTAAGATGTATACACTGTTAGTCATTTTATGATTGTATTCTATCTCATTCTAGCAGGTAAAAGTGCGATCAGTGTAAAACTGTGCCATATATTCAGAGTTCATTTCTCCATGTGAGTATGATCCTTGATGGAGTCAATCTCAGGGCTTTCTTCCCTCCCCAGCATAGACCTGGACAACTTTCTCTTATGTCTAAAGAATAGAAAAGCATTCTAGGAGGAGGTCAGGGTCAAGGTGGTGGCGTAGGCGGACTCTGAACTCACCTCCTCCCATGGACAACACAAATTTACAACTACTCTTGGAACAATTACCCCTGAGAGAGAACTGAAAACTGGATAAAATGAATGCCCACAACAAGAGACAGTCCTGACTGAGGTGGAAGAGGCAGAAATTCCTTTCTGGTGAGAAAAAAGCCACCTTCATGAGCCACAGCACTTCACGGCCAGCCAGGAACAATCTAAGGTTCGCAGCCTTCCCTGGAGGAGTAGGGGATCTGAGGAGGGGAGTGCTAGCGCTATAAGCAGCTTTTAGGCTCAGCACAACCGAGACAAGTGTCATGATATCTGGCTTTGCTGGCTACTAACAACAACGGGGAATACCCCCAGAAAAGCTATTGAACACAAGGGTGAAAAACCTGCTCTTAAAGGGCCCATGCACAAATGCACTCATTTCAGAAAGCGACCTAAAATCACCAGAATGAAAGGTGCACAGTCTTTTGGTGAAAAGAGACTCACCTCATAGGCTCTGAGTGCATCTCGGTGAGAGGTGAGACCTCTCAAGGGACTGAGACATTGGTGGCAGCCATTATTGTGACCTGGTACAGATGTGCTGACACAGACACTGGCAGACATCATTGGAGTCCATCCCCTGGCCTTTTAGCCCTGGGTCTGCCCCACCCAGTAAAGCACTGATTTAATCCAGCTCAGCCAGGGCAGGCAGCCCAACCCGGGGACTGGCACCTTCCAACAGCAAGCCCTTGGGCGACTTATGGGCCCGCACAGGTGGAGTGCCTGGAAACGCTGCAGTTAGGCAAGTGGGTCCACCTGTGCAGGGCAGGATGTGCATGAGGAGCAGGTGGAGTGTGGGGGGCATTGGTGGAGTGAGTGGGGCCTCTGCAGTGGGGCAGCTGGGTCCCCTTCAGTGGGTTGTGGCATGAACATGGAGCAGGAGTGTGTTCACAGTGTGTGGCCCTGTGGGCGGTGAGGCTTGTCAGCTGCAGCAGACTTGTGCTTCTCAAACAGCCACATAGGGGATCACCCCACCTGCCAAGCCTGCAACAATTGGGTGCTCCCATGCCTGGGGAAGTTGCAGTACCCACTCAGCAGCAATCCCAAGAGAGCTGACAAGAGCCTTGCAGCCTGGATGCCTACAGCTATTGTAAGTCCGGGAGCCTAGCAACCAGCCATGCTGGTGACCTACTCACTTAACAGAAAAACTACAACAGGAATGTGCTATTAGACCTTGCAGCCAACTGTGCTGGGGCTCCCCACACCTGATAAAGTGACTGAAGGGTCCATAGCAGCCACACATAGCTGAGCATTACAACCAGCCGGCCAGCGCGACAGCCTAGCCTCCGTGGGCACGTGCAGCAAGAGCAACTCTGCCACAAAGAGAAGGACACACATAGCCCACAGAGGGGACACTTCTGGAACAATTGGAACTGGTGATGAGAGGGAAGCACACTGCTGGGCCTCATAACGCATCACTTACATGAGGCCACCTCTCCAAGATCAGGAGATGTAGTTGACCTACCTAACACACAGATATAAACACAGAGAAAGAGGCAAAATGAGGAGACAAAGGAGTACATTCCAAGTAAGGGAACAGGAGAAAACCCCATAAAAAGAACTAAATGAAACAGAACTAAACAATCTACCTGACAGAGAGTTCAAACAAAAAGTCATAAGGATGCTCACTGATCTTGGGAGAAGAATGGATGAACTCAGTGAAAACTTCAACAAAGAATTGGAAAATATAAAGAAGAACCAATCAGAAATGAAGAATGCAATACTGGAAATGAAAAATTCCCTAGAGGGACTCAACAGCAGAGTAGATGATACGTAAGAATGGATCAGCAAGCTGGACAAAAGACTAGAGGAATTCACTCAAGCTGAACAGATAAAAGAAAAAAGAATTAAAAAGAATGAGGACAGTCTAACAGACTTCTGAGACAAGATCAAGCTTACTAACATCCATTTTATAGGTGTCCCAGAAGGCAAAGAGAGAGACAAAAGGGCAGAGAATCTATTTGAGGAAATACTAGCTGAAAACTTTCCTAACATAAGGAAGGAAACAGTCATCCAGGTACAAGAAGCACAGAGAGCACTAAACAAGATAAACCCAAAGAGGCCCACACCAAGACACATTATAATTAAAATGTCAAGAATTAAAGATAAAGAGAGAATCCTAAAAGCAGCAAGAGAAATGCTACAAGCTACATACAAATGAAGCCCCATAAGGCTATCAGCTAACTTCTCAGCAGAAACCTTACAGGCTAGAAGGGAGTGGCAGGATATATTTGAAGTGCTGAAAAGAAAAAACCTACAGCCAAGAATACTCTACCTGGCAAGCTTATCATTAAGAATGCAAGGAGAAATAAAGAGTTTCCCAGACAAGCAAAAACTAAAGGAATTTATCACCAAGAAACCAGCCTTACAAGAAATGCTAAAGGGACTTATTTAAGTGGGAAAGAGAAGACCACAAATAACAATAAGAAAATTATCAAGAGAAAAAAACAATAAAATCACTGGTAAAGGAAAATATAGAGTAAAGTTAGCAGATCAACCACGTATGAAGATAATATGAAAGACAAAGATAAAAGTACTAAAATTATCTATTTCTATGACATGATGGTAACGGATACAGACATACAAAAAAGAAGTCAGATATGATATCAAAAACATAAAATGAGGGAGGAAGGGAGTAAAAGAGTAGAGCTTTTAGCAAGAGGTCAAACTGAAGAGACCATCAACCTAATATAGATGGCTATATATGTACGTTATTATAAATGAACTTTATGGTAATCACAAACCAGAAACTTATAATAAAAACACAAAAAATTAACAGAAAGGAACCCAAACATAATACTAAAGAAGGTCATCAAACCACAAGGGAAGAAATCAAGAGAAGAAGAAAGGAACAGAGAAGAACTACTAACACACCCAGGAAAAAAGTAACAAAATGCCAATAAGCACATAACTTATCAATAACTACTTTAAATGTCAATAAACTAAATGCTCCAATCAAAAGATATAGGGTGGCTGATTGGATAAAAAAACAAGACCCATATATATGCTGCATACAAGAGACACACTTCAGACCTAAAGACACTCACAAAACTAAAAGTGAAGGGATGGAAAGAGATACTCCATGCAAATGGCAGTGAAAAGAAAGCTGGGGTAGCAATAATTATATCAGACAAAATAGATTTTAAAACAAAACCTGAACAAGAGACAAAGAAGGTCACTGCATAATGATCAAGGGGACAATCCAACAAGAGGATATGACACATTTACATATCTATGCGCCCAACATAGGAAGCCCTAAATTTATAAAGCAATTATTAACAGACATAAAAGGAGAAATAGACAGTAACACAATAATAGCGGGGGACTTTAACACTCCACTTACACCAATGGATAGATCATCCAAGCAGAAGATCAATAAGGAAACATTGACCTTAAACAACACACTAGACCAGATGGACTTAGTAGATATATATACAGAACATTCCATCCAAAAACCACAAGATACATTTTTTTTGAATGCACATGGAACATTCTCCAGGACAGATTGCATATTAGGGTGCAAAACAAGTCTCCCTAAATTTAAGAAGATTGAAATAATACCAAGCATCTTTTCTGACCACAACGGTATGAAACTAGAAATCAGCTACAGGAAGAAAATCAGAAAAGCCACAAATATATGGAGATTAAATAAAATGCTACTGAACAACAATTGGGTCAATGAAGAAATCAAAGGAGAAATGAAAAAATACCTGGAGACAAATGAAAATGAAAATACAACATGCCAAAATTTATGGGACACAGCAAAAGCAATTCTAAGAGGGAAGTTTATAACAATACAGGCCTACCTCAACAAACAAGAAAAATCTCAAATAAACAATCTACTATTGCACCTAAAGGAATTGGAAAAAGATGAACAAACAAAGCCCAAAATTAGTGGAAGGGAGGAAATAATAAAAATCTAAGCAGAAATAAATGAAAGAGAGACTGAAAAACCAATTGAAAAAATCAATGAAACTAAGAGCTGATTCTTTGAAAAGATAAACAAAATTGACAAACTTTTAGCTAGATTCACCCAGAAAAAAAGAGAGAAGTCTCAAATAAATAAAATCAAAAATTAATGAGGAGAAATTACAATGGACACCTCAGAAATACAAGAGATTATAAGACAATACTACAAAAAGCTATACGCCAACAAACTGGACAATCTAGAAGAAATGGTTAAGTTCCTAGAATCATACAACCTTCCAAAACTGAATCAAGAAGAAATAGGGAATTTGAATAGACCAATCACCAGTAAGGAGATCAAAATAGTAATCAAAAACCTCCTAAAAAATAAAAGTCCATGTCCAAACCACTTCCTTGGTGAATTTTACCAAACATTCAAAGAAGACTTAATACCTATCCTTCTCAAACTCTTCCAAAAAATTGAAAAAGAGAGGAAGCTTCCTAACTCATTCTATGAAGCCAACATTACCCTGATACCAAAACGAGACAAGGATAACACAAAAAAGAGAAAATTACAGGCCAGTATCACTGAGAACATCAATGCAAAAATCCTCAACAAAATACTAGCAAATCGAATAAAACAATACATTAAAAAGATCATACACCATGATTTATACCAGGGATGCAGGATTGTTCAACATCGGCAAATCAATCAATGTATATACCACATTAACAAAATGAAGAATAAAAATCACATGATCACCTCAATAGATGCAGAGAAAGTATTTGACAGGATACAGCAACAATTTGTGTTAAAAACTCTGAATAAAATAGGTATAGAAGGAAAGTACCTCGAGATAATAAAGGCCATATATGACAAACCCACAGCTAATATCATTCTCAATAGAGAAAAACTTAAAACTATCCCTCTAAGAACAGGAACCAGGCAAGAATGCCTACTTTCACCACTCTTATTTAACATTCTTTTGGAAGTCATGGCTAGAGCAATCAGGAAAGAAAAAGAAATAAAAGGGATCCAAATTGGAAAGGAAGAAGTGAAACTGTCACTATTTGCAGATGACATGATTTTACATATAGAAATCCCTAAAGAATCCACCAGAAAACTTTTAGAAATAATAAATTAATACAGTAAATTTGCAGGATACAAAGTCAACATACAAAAATCATTTGCATTTCTATACACTAACAACTAAGTAGAAGAAAGAGAAATTAAGAATACAATCCCATTTACAATTGCAACAAAAAGAATAAAATACCTAGGAATAAAGTTAACCAAAGAAGTGAAAGATCTCTACACTGACAACTGTAAAACATTGTTGAAGGAAATTGAAGAAGACACAAAGAAATGGAAAGATATTCTGTGCTCTTAGATTTGGACAATTAATATAGCTAAAATGTCCATACTTCTTAAAGCAATCTACAGATTCAATGAAATCCTTAACAATGTTCCAACAACACTTTTCCCAGAAATAGAACAAAGAATCCTAAAATTTATATGGAACAAGAAAAGACCCCAAAGAGCCAAAGAAATTCTGAGAAAAAATAACAAAACTGAAGGTATCCCAGTCTCTGATTTCAAAATATACTACAAAGCTATAGTAACCAAAACAGCATGGTACTGGCACAGAAACAGACATACAGCTCAATGCAACAGAAATGAGAACCCAGAAATAAACCCACAAATCTATGGACAGCTAATTTTCTACAAAGGAGCCAAGAATATACAATGGAGAAAGGAAAGTCTTTTCAATAAATGGTGTTGAGAAAATGGGACAGCCACATGCGAAAGAATGAAAGTAGACCATTATCTTACACCATACACAAAAATCAACTTGAAGTGGATTAAAGACTTGAGTGTAAGACCTGAAACCATGAAACTTCTAGAAGAAAACTTAAGCAGTATGCTCTTCAACATCGGTCTTAGCAGCATATTTTCAAGTCCCATGTCTGACTGGGCAAGAGAAACAAAAGAAAAAGTAAACAAATGGGACTCCATCAAACAAAAAAAGCTTCTGCACAGCAAAAGAATCCATCAAGAAAATGAAAAGATAACGTAACAATTGGGAGAAGATATTTGCAAACCATATATCCGATAAGGGGTTACTATCCAAAATATATAAAGGACTCATACATCTCAACAACAAAAAAACTAACAACCCAATTGAAAAATGGGCAAATGATCTGAACAGACATTTCTCCAAAGAAGATATACAGATGGCCAACAGACACATGAAAAGATGTTCAACATCACTAACTATCAGGGAAACGCAAATCAAAAGTATATTGAGATATCAAGTCACTCCCGTCAGAACGGCTATAATTATTAACAAGACAGGAAATAACAAGTGTTGGAGAGGATGTGGAGAGAAAGGAACTCTCATACACTGCTGGGGGGAGTGCAAGCTGGTGCAGCCACTATGGAAAACAATATGGAGATTCCTCAAAAAATTAAGGATAAAACTACCATGCAATCCAGCTATTCGACTGCTGGTATTTATCCAAAGAACATGAAAACATGAATGCGTAGTGATACATGCACCCCTGTGTTCATTGCAACATTATTCACAATAGCCAAGACTTTGAAGCAACCTAGGTGCCCATCAAGGGACAAATAGATAAAGAAGACATAGTACATATACACAATGGAATACTACTTGGCCATAAAAAATGATGAAATCTGGCCATTTGTGACAACATGGATGGACCTTGAGGGTATTATATTAACTGAAATAAGTCAGAGGGGGAGAAAGTCAAATACTGATCTCACTCATAAATAGAAGATAAAAACAACAACAAAGAATCACGTAGAGACAGAGATTGGATTGGTGGTTACCAGAGAGGAAGCGGGGAGGGAGAAGGGCGAAAGGGGTGATTAGGCACATGTGTGTGGCGATAGATTGTAATCAGTGTTTGGGTGGTGAACGTGATGTAATCTACACAGAAATTAAAATATAGTGATGTACACCTAAAATTTATATAATGTTATAAACCAATGTTACTGGAATAAAAAAATAAATAAAAAAGAAGGGAAAGCATTCTACCTTTTAGCACTTTCATATATATGTACGTATGTATCATGCATGTATATATATATTAACATGTTCATACATATCTACACACACACACATATATATGTATATACTCATTCAATGTTTATCAAACGTCTATTCTTTGCCTGATATTGCACTTAATAACAGGATACATAAAACTAAAATTTATCCTGATACTAATCTTCATACCTGTAAATGAAAAGCCTGAAATTCTATTGTAGAGATGCTTACTGTGTAGCACAAAAGAGAATAATTTTAAAGAGAGAGAGTGATGGGTTGGAAAAAAAAGTCAGTCCTGGACCAGAAATGCCTATCAGGAGTTATCCAAACATAGAGGAGGCTGCGCCAAGCTTGATTATTTCCATATATTGGAATTCAGAGTAGTTTCTGATGAATTCTTATTCTACTTATTCAAGAAAGTGGTTTATGAAGGAACTAAGTTGTTATAAAAATGTACGTGAATATGCAAGAGCAGAATGACCAACACTTCAGGGACCAAATAAAAGAAAACTCAAAAGGAGACTTAAGCAGAGTTAAATTAGGAAGTCTAAAAATGTCTGATTGACACTGTTGTTCCTGTCTGACAATAGAAAAAATAGAAAATAATCAGTTATTCCAGATCACCAGAATTAATGAAGACTCACATACAAAGTGTCTGTCACATTTCCATAGACAATACTCTACACTGTGGCATTATTAGGCAAATAGAGCACAAATAGTCGGTTATGTGAAAAACGGCCTGACTGTCATGTCATTTTCCCTGCATCATTGTGTATCTGTTCTGGGCAAGATGATCCTGCCAGACCATCAGGAACTGTGTGCTTATGTGGAAAGATACCGGGAACAAGTGGGCTGTGTCATCAGGTTTGAAAAGTCTGAACATGTCTAGAGTCGCTACAGCCACCCTGCAATGAAATGAAAAATAGGAGCAAGGTTGTCAGCAAAACTATTTTTTGTGCTAAAAACCTTTTCCTTTTTTCTTAATAAAAAGTCGTGTAATCAAAATAGAGTTCTAGTGTGAAGCCGGACTTTCCAAAAACGACAGTTATATTATTTGATTTAGAAAGTTGTGCTCCTGGAAAAAATAAAAATCTCTTGGATTAAAGAATTTTCAGTTTGAAAATTTCATTTCAGATAGAGTTTATTTTTAAAATTCACTTTTTATCATTCTGACCCACGAAGTGTTTGAGCTTTACAGCTAAGTTTTAGGTCCTGGCTAAATTAGATTTTAAGAACATTAGAGTGTATTTTTTTTAAAGTAAACATTAAATAGACTCAAGAAAATAGGTAATTATTTTAATACACAATTATTTAAGAAATAAGCAGATAAAGGGAACTTCCTTCAAATTTTCATGTTTTATCTTAAATTATTAACAAGTAAGTACACATAATAGAGTGGACTTGTCATTTGTTTATACATAGTTGTTTCAGTATAAGTTAATTTCACTAAAGTAGAGGAATATAAATTCAAACAACCAAATACTTCAAGTTTTATATTAAAATGCAATCTGGAATATGAACACATTAAAACATGAATATGTGCTATTAGAATACAGGAGTTCATGCAAGATGATAACAAGGAAAGGATGTTTTTCGAATCAGTTCCTAAGTTTTTTTTTTTTTTTTTTGTGAGGAAGATCAGCCCTGAGCTAACATCCATGCCAATCCTCCTTTTCTTTTTCCCCCCAAAGCCCCAGTAGATAGTTGTATGTCATAGCTGCACATCCTCCTAGTTGCTGTATGTGGGACGCAGCCTCAGCATGGCCGGAGAAGTGGTGCGTCAGTGCGTGCCCAGGATCTGAACCCGGGCCGCCAGTAGCGGAGCGCGCGCACTTAACTGCTAAGCCACGGGGCCGGCCCATCAGTTCCTAAGTCTTGAAGAAAAATTTTTTCTCTGATATACAGGACCTCAACCTATAAATTAGAATCAAATTTAGAGAAAATATAATCTATTTCTTGATACACTGTATAAAATGCATAGTAATCCTGTCAATATTAATATAGATCTAGATTTTTGTGATTTTATTTTTAGTGTTGCTTTCTTCTAAGGACATAGATGTTACAATTGCAATATAGATTTTGAGGGTAATTTATTTTCTGAGGAAGGGGCTCTAAACATTCTCCTAATGAAATATTCTAGTTCTTTGCAATTTTGTTACTCAGAAATTCTTCCAAATATTTAACCTATTACATAGTAAACATATCGGTTCTTATCTTTTAAGTATACACATTAAAAATAGATCATTAAATTCTGTACATTTGGTTGTCCCAATGAATTTCAAAAAGACTTTTCTTAGTTAATATTTTCTTCTTAACCTTCACTAGTTCCTTCAATATTCTTCCTACATGTCTATCTGACATTAAAAATTTTAATCTATAAGTGGTTTCCTCCTTTCAGATAAGGCTATACTCTCTTTATACATAAATGCACTTCAAATGACCAATTAAATTAAGAACTCATTCTGGGAAATTGGGTGGAACTATTTTATTGTGTGGGAGGTTAATATCATGTCCTTGTTGAGAAAATGTCAGAGTGAAAATGTGCATTCTTTTACAACCCTTATTTTGGTCAGCAGCTCAGCATGCAAATCCAGGTTTCGCTAATGAATATCTGCAGGTATGGGCAAAGAAACATTGACACGGGGATAGAAAAGAGACGAAATTGATCTTCACCCCAGTACCAAGAAGATAATACCTACTGCCACATAAGAGGAATGGAAATGATGAACACAGTGATTCACTTACTCATTCAAAAATATTTATTTAACACTTATAGACACTGTGTGGCCTGGTGACTCTACGTCTTAGACAGTTTATATGAATATTATGTAATAATATGATATAGATATAATGTTTATGTAATTTCAAGCTTTATAGGACTTTAAAGGTCATTCTAGTTCAATCCTTGTTTAAGCAACTGAATAAAATACTTGAACATATCAAATGTCACCTGCTTCAAAGGCAGAAAAAGAGGGTAAAACTAGTTTTATCATTTAGTTATAGCTGATCTTGCTTAACATTCTCAAGGTCACTAAGTTTCTGCTTTGTTTTCATCATTTTCTATTAAGATTTTTTATCAATGTATTTTCTTTTGTTTTTCTCTTTGATTTTATTTGCTTAACTACTCACTTTTACTTCGTTGCTCTTTCTCTATTATAAACTGTTTGTCTTTTATTTTTGCATTTGTTAGTAAAACAACATTTTTTTAAGGGCTTAGATATTTGGGAAATGTTTTTAGTTCAATATTCTCCTTTTATTAGTGATGCATTATTCTTCTAATATTAGAGAAATGATGACATCATAATATTAAAAAAAAGTTTTGTAAAATCACTATTGATTATTCCATGGAGGCTTTACTAGGAACTGACCTCAGTTTGAAGAAAGGGCTCTAATCTGGCCAGAGAAGTCTACAGTCACCTAGCCTAATAACTATAGATTTTATCGTACAGGTATTAAATGACCAGTGTCCATTATTAGCGATCATATGCCTCAATCATTCATATGAATTTCTAACAATAATAGATGCTTAAGTGAATTCCTTATTAAAAGATATAAGAAAAGAAGAGATGCCATTTTGAATGAAATGATAGTAAAGAAACATGACACTCATATCTATCAGGCAAAGTTAAGAAATGCTGTCAACATTTAGAAGTAATGGCCACAGTAGTTTGTGAAAATGGACTGTCAATGTTAACTTAATCAAATTGTTGAATTAGAAAGCTAAGTGCAATTAATTTGATCTTGTTGATTATTTCAACAATGAAAACATTTCTTTGTTAAAGAACTGTACCACCTAGAGTTAATCCAATCCACCTTGCTTTGCATTTCCTACTGATCATTTGGCATTAATATGACATGACTTTTACCTTTACTCTTTAGTAAAAATATTGGCTTTTCTGAGTCCTTAATCAAGTGTCAAATTAATTCTCAGAAGCTTCTACAAATGATAAAAGTACCCTCATTTGTTTTGCTTATTGTTCCATTTGGTCTTTGGCAAAATATTCTCTTCTATTAATCATTAGAAAAATTTTAACTGTCCTTGGCAGAGTTAGCTTTAGAGTATATAAACTAAAGATGTGCAAGGGCATTTTACAGAGAAGTGTGCAGAGGCAGAAGGAGGAGGAGTCACAAAGGAAGCAAGAGAACCCTCAAAAAATGGAAGACAAGAGCGTTGAGAACCATGCATCAGTGAGCCCATGTGAAGTAGTGCTGGAGTGAAAGAAGCTCAGAAACTGGGGGCCTCATGACTTCCAGGGCATATGGTGACATCTAATCAAATTTGTGTCTCAAAATACAAGAAAGGTGGCCCTAGCATAGAATATTTCACAGGATCATTCTGTCTGACATTCATTTCTGGAAGTTCAACTATCTAGAACATTTATTGATAACACTTTGAGACTAATATTTTAATATGAGTTGAATAAATTAATAAAAAGAGGTGTGTGTATGCAGATTTTACATGGACTATATAATTCATCAAATATCCATTTAAATTTAAAGAAATTATAAAAGTATTTTTCATCAATTACTGTCTTTTAAATCTGATTTCCTCAAGAATACACATTAAATACATTACACTTAATATGTGCCAAATATATATTGATTGTAAACAAACTTTCACTCTGTGTAGACTAAGAACAACAGCAATAAAATATAATGATAATAACAATAATAATAGCTAACATTTATTGATTATTCCAAAAAGCCAGATACTCTTCTTAAGAGCATCATTTATAGATAAGGAAAGTGAGATAAATAAAGATTATGCTATGTATAACTAGCATATGACAGTTAGGATACAGTCCCAGGCAAACTAATTCATGTAATAAACTACAATGTTCTCTCATTACCTCTCTGTCTCTTTCTTTCTCACACACGCATTCCTACACGTTGTCTCTTGAAAGCAAAAAGCAATTCAAGATACAACTTACTCTTCTTAGAATTTTCAGATTTTTTTTAAAGGTAAAAATGAATCAAAGAAAAGAAATGACATTTCTTGTGGACAAAAATTAAGGGAAATTTTAAGTGCTATTAATTCAATCAGGAATTACAATTCCATTGTTTCATTTCTATTCTTTAGGGAGTGAGAAACAAAGAGAGAGAGAAAGGGAGAGAGAGAGAATGAAACTCAGAGAAAGAAGGATCAATTCAGATTTCCTACACTCTAGAAATGTTACTCTTTCATATAATTAGCATACCACCATTTAATATGTTGTAGGTGCGTTGATACGCTATGGTCTAAGAATCTGAAACACACTACATAATCTCTTTAAAAGTATCCTCAATAAAAGCTGCAAAAAGACAGATTTCATGGGCTCATTCTACTTAAAACTTTACTGTTTATATTCCATTTTCATTCATGCACCAAAAGAACTACTCATTGGGAAAAAAATATGGACGAGGTACATTTTGCAGCACAATTTTTGATATTGGTACATTCTTCATCCATAATTTTCCACAATATAGTTTTGTACAAAAATAGGCACTTTCTTCAATGTTTGTACTTTTTCCCATGATTCATTTCAATGATTATTGTTAATTATTATCCTTCACAGCTAATCTTTCCTTTCTTCTTGAAGAACAGTCTCTCTTGGATTCCATTGTGTGGTACTCCACTTTTTTTCCTCTCCCTCACTGGGCACTCCTTCTCAGTTCCTTTCCTGGAACTTCTTCCCCTAAAAGACATCAGAGGTCTTAGAGGAATCAGCTAAGGACATC
This sequence comes from Diceros bicornis minor, assembly GCF_020826845.1. Classification (NCBI taxonomy): domain Eukaryota; kingdom Metazoa; phylum Chordata; class Mammalia; order Perissodactyla; family Rhinocerotidae; genus Diceros; species Diceros bicornis. The sequence goes on from NC_080753.1 coordinate 5,080,917, forward strand.
AGCTAGGTCTGAGTCCTTAGCTCTTCTCTTTTCCTCTTCTCTATCCTTCCCAATATTCTATCTGCAGTTTCTCTCCCAGGGAACCCACTCAGGTCCCTGACGACAATTTCATCTACATACTGCCAGACTGTTTCATTCCCTCATCTCTTAACTGTACTAGAGCTCTAAATCAATACAGACATACTGATGAGTATAACAACTTTAATCTCCACTTAGATTTCTAGTAAAACATCCCAAACTTAACTCTCTAATTTGAAAATATTAATGACCTCCGACCTCCCCATAAGTATTTTATCAAGCCTTCCAGTATCAATAAATGGTTGTGGGGGATCAGAATTGGCCATCCCAAAATGTGTCTCTTTGGCTTGATTTTTTTTAAGAACAAAAGACTCTGAAGAAAAACTTTGACTTCCCCCGCAACTGCCTAAAAGAATTTAAAATAGAAGGGCCTGTTCCAAGAAGGAGCTAATATCATAAGATAATTGTAATGTAACGTAAAATGTATCTCTTAGGTCACATTGTCTGTAGTTGGCCCATTTGCATATCCATCTCCATGTGAATTGCCTTTCTCCCCCTTGAAGTCCCAAACCACTACCCCCAGCACCCTCCTTTGTCTTTAGCTAAAAATGGTAGTTTAGGTGTCAACCTCAGCCATTCTGGCGAGTTGCTCAGTTTTCCTGAGTTTCTCCCATGTATACATGTTTTATAGCTTTGTTTGATTTTCTCCTGTTATTCTGTCTCATGTCCATTTAATTCTTAGGCCAGTCAGAAGGACCTAGACAGGGTAAAGGAATTATCTTCCTCCCCTTTATTGGTCAAACCAAAAACCTAGCAGTCACCCTTAATAATTTCTTTTCCCTGATCTCTCCTCATCCAAACTAATTGGAATACTATCGATCTTCTCTCCAAGCTTTACTCCTTTACCCCGCCACTTCTGTCACCACCCTAGCCCAAGATACTCTTCCTCCTTTCTTACACTTCTTCAATTACTGCCTAACTGGTTTCCCTGCTTCTACTCTGGCCCACACAGTACCAGCAGAATGCATTTCAAGGGATTCCATTCGATGAGTATCCATCTACCTGCTCAGGGTCTTCACATCACACTCAGAATAAGTGACCACACCCTCCAAACTCAGACCTCTGTCTACTTCCCCAGCTCCCAGATGCTCCAAACTCCTTCCTTTTTCCCTTTCATAGTTTTCCAAAATTTTCTTCACCTTAGTTCTTTAAACTTGTTTTTTCCTCTGCTAAATGTAATCTATCTGAAGAAGTTTATGTATCTAGCTGCTTTTCTGATCTAATTAAAATGTCTCCTCTTCCAAGACTTCTTCATTACCATTCTATTTATGGAAATCCTCCATCCTCCAAGTCACTCTTCTATCATCCCTATTTTATTTCATTCCAAACACTGTTATCAGTCTTTAAAATCATGCCTTTGTATTTATTGGTGAGAATTTATTGACCATCTCATCCCACTCTCATCAGATATGACTTGTTCATCAATACATTTCCAGGGCTTGGAACAGTGGTTAGTGAATTCCTAGCACTCTATACACATGTATTCAATAAAGGAACAAAATAATGCACTAACCTCTGAATAAAAGAAACACAGAAATATTCACTGTTACATTGGATTACTTCATACAGTTTTGAATTGTTTAGCTATATTTAAGGGGTAAAATATTTACTCAGAGAAAGTTGATGGCAGCCTCTGAAAAAAGGGCCACAAGGCAGCTTTGCAGGTCACAGCACATTACCAAGTAATCACGCTGCCTTCCCAATGTTTGAAAATAAAATCAGAAAAACCCACAGAGAGTTTATTTTTGTTTTTCAAAAATTCATATAGCAGCAAAAAAATGTTTGAGGTAGATAATAGAAATACTACAAGGGTCAAGGATTTGAAACAGGAATAGAATCGTAAGCACCTTTAGGGGGCCCCATACTCCACCGTGAACTTTCCTTCCCTCCTACCCCAGGTTACTGTTCCTCGCATCTAGACTGAATGGTCTCCAGAGATTAAAATGACAGTCACTCAGGACGTCCATGCTTTCCATCTATTTCCAACTGTGGCTCCTGGAGACTCTTCCTTGAATCTGCAGGCTTCAGCTGGAGGCAGCAAAATTCCCTACTAGGGGTGAGTCTGACTTAAGTGAAAATTACTTCTCTTCATCTCTGTAATATATGACCTAGCATGTCTTCTCCAAATATGAAAAACTTGTTTCCAAACATGACGCCTTCGTATACTGTAACTAGATCTATCATGTAAAAACTAGAAGCGTGATTTCTCATTTCACCCCTAACAGGTTGGAAAAATAAACATACTGGGCTCTTCTGTTAGGAGTTTTCAATCTTGGTTTTCTCATAAGGGAGGAGAGAGGTCAATATCCTAAAGTAAGCACGGATAGACTATACATAACGTAAGTAGTATTCAAGTTTTTATCTTCTTCCAGCTGAAATCTCGTTTAACTACGTCACTTATAAGCTAAATGATCTATTTATTCCAACTATTTGATTATTTACTTACTTATTTGCTTACTTACCAAAAGATAATTCTCCTATAACACAGTTACGAGAGGAAACTTTTATTTTAGTTCAAAAGCCTTAATAGACATACACAGAGTCAAGTTTTCAAATGTGTGACTTATATCTTTTCAGATGTTGAGTTTCATAACCGGGCGTCAGATACGGCTTTCCAATGTAGTTTAAAAAAATATGAGTTGTTCAAGTTATAGCCTTAAACTATGAGGACTTTTCTCTGGGAGTTGCGCTATATATTAAGCCATAGTGTTACAGTGTTAAGAGGTGGTCTTACAGGGGATCTCTAAGGTAAAGAGAGAAAGAAAAGGAAAAAAGGAATCCAGGAGACTAAAACCATGAAACCAAAAGATAAACAAATAACATATAATAGATATAGCAAAACATAATAATAAATGTTTATACATTAGTTAATTCAAATTTTCTCATCCATGCAATAAGTATCTTCCTGTGATTAACTATAAATCGAGTCTGTAGAGGCAACTGAAACCCTAAATGCACTGAACTGAGGGCTCTTTGTGAATAGTACCTGCGTTTTATTACATTTGGAACCAGCATCTTGAGCACTCTCTTGGTATTGACAGTACATTAGTAAATTTACAAATGTTCTTTCAGTTGAAAAACACTCCCCCAAAAGAAGATACTACCATGAACAATTAACAGATGATTATCCTTAAGTTGAAGTAACTAAGAGTCATTAATAGTGGTTGGCAGGGTCAAAATATACACCAAGTTTAACTTGACAGTCTATGTTTATTGCATAACTCTTAAGCATTTTATTCATCTTTTTTATCCCTATCTGGAAAACTGTTTATCATAAAGTAGTCACTCAAAGAGTGATATACTTCTATAGTATATCCTTGTATTAGTGTAATTACAAGCTGCTGTTAACGATGAAGCACCCACATGTCAGCGGAGTATCACAATTCATACCAGGAAGTAGTTCTCTTCCAAGTGCTCATTCAGGATTAAGTCTCCATAGCTAATTTCCATCTGTGGCTTCCAAGACTTTTTCCTACGTTTTTTTGCTTCAAATCATGGAAGAAGTCTGAAAGTGGCACCTACATCTTCTTGTCACTTTCCATTGGCTACAGCTCAACCACATGGTGACATTCAGCTAAAAAGGAGAGTGGGAAATGAAGTCTAGCTCTGTCTCCAGGCGGAAGGTACAACAATTGGTGAAGAGGCAGTCAGCATCCTTCTGATAATCAAAAATCCATTCTACTCTTCCTCCCACAGACAGAACATACTTAGCCTCTCCTAAAAGGAGGGTAACCCCAAGTCACATCTAATCACCAAAATTGCCACATCCTTGCTATCTAACAAAATACTGCCCCACCCTAGGAGCTATACAAACCTCCATTTAAAACAAATTTTTATTGGTCATGGTAGGAAAAGAACAAAATGATTTTTATTTTACTAGGATGCTCAAATTGACATGAAAGTGTGGTTAATATCTGTTCGTAGGTGATGAAGAAATTTAGTAGAATTCAAATGCATTTAATGTCTAGTCTCTGCTCAGATCTGTTGTTATCAAAATGTAGAACCTGATCTTTAATCAAAAAGCCAGATTCTGTTCAAAATGAATGCGCAATCTATTTCGCTGAAATAGTGATTCTAATAGCCATCATAACTGGTCCTTTATCTTTCAAAAATAAAGAAGAGATAAACAGGGAAAGCACTCTTCCCATTTTTTTCTACTTTGTTATGTAGAAAATCTAAATCTTGTTGAGAAATTTTGTTACCTAGGCAGAAAAAATTTATGTTGCTTTTGCATTTAACATTTACCCAAGCATATAATTTCCTTCTCTTTGTTCCCTGGAAAGATTATGACAGGGAAAATGTTACTGCATAAGATACACAACAAGAAATAGAGGAAAGGTTCAACAAAATATTATTGCATCAATATGTGGCGGTTTTTTAAATGCAATCTTCTAGAAAGAAGGAAAAACAAAAGTTTTTAAACTTATTGAGATCATTTTTTTTTTCCTACTGGCCTTGGCTTGCGCACCTCTTGGGAAAGTCTGTGTTTTTCAAACATCATTGTTTTCTACTATTTCCTTTAAATCTCAAGAGTTTTTCTCTTTTGAAAAATGTCTCATGATATTTTTGCTTATTTCTCTATGGTACTTACAGAAATTTAAATAAAGCCGTTATTGTAATTTTCACCCTCTAAAACCCATTTCCAACAGATTCAGTACTCGGTGAAATGTGATACAAATCTGCCAAATGATTCTTCTGCCCATCTATTCCCTTCCTAATTTACATAAAATGTTATTTATTTTTCAAACAAAGTATGCCTTATTCACTACGCCAACATTTGCAAGAAGAAGAAACAATAAGAAATGAAGTTAGGCTCATTGGAATATGGAATCATTTCTATAATTGTTTATTTTTTAAATTACAATCACGCAATTTTTCTTACTGAATTCTAAAAAAGAGTGTTTCTGACCTATTTAGAGCTTCCAGATATTATGAAGCACTTTATTTTTATTTAAGCTTGAAAATAAGATCACTTAACTTCTGCCTTAATGAAGCAGCAGCAAATGATTTGAGCGGCATAAAACATATTTTTCTAATTGTGTTCAGAGACTTGTTCTATCTTTTATGAAGAATACCTGACAGAAGATTCATCTGACCAAAATAACAGAGAAAAAGTTTTCATAAGCTAGTGTCTTTCTCTGAAGTTTAAACAAATTTCTTTGAGATTTATGCATTTTTTTCAAAAGTTGGTGTGTTGGTGTAAAATAATCACATGATTACTTCACTCCCTACTTTTTTAAGGCCTGCTCGGAGTTACACACTGTGTCTGGAGGTCAGACACAAAAGACTGCTGCCTAAAAATCATTCCATGAGGAACCCACAATAGGAGAAGAGAGCCATATTAACAAACTCAACAAATTGTTTGAGCTGTATGACAAGAAGGCAAAGCACTCACACGGAAGGAGAGGTAAATACGAAAAGTGGTCCTTGAGCTGCTTGTTGAAAGATAAATAGTTTATGACCTAACTCGAGTAAGAGGTAAAAAGCCATGCCCAACAGAGTGGGGTAGTGTTGAGCAAAAGCGTGCAAGCTGGGGAGAAAAACATTTGTGTTTTAGGAATATGAAAATGGAGTGCACCCAGATGTAGACTGTGAGAAGGTGTGTGTGGGAGATTCGTGGGCTGTTAGGCAGGTGCCCAGGCTGTGGCTCTTCCCCTCTGGGTCTGCCCTGTACAGATGCTCCTTCTGCCTGTATCTTTTCACTCAGACTATTCCTAGAGATGGCTATCACTGTCTCTTCCTCCTAGATACATACAAACTCCTCCAAGTTACAGTTTATCGCTCTCTATCTTCTCTCATTGCTTTGAGCCACATTTGACTCTAGTTTAACAGCTAAGTGTGTTTCAATGTTTGAATTTATACATATTCTCTTTCCTCCAATTCTTTAAACAGATTTTAACTGACTATAGTACTTAATTTTATTGGCCCTGCAAAATGGTAAATACATAGCAATGGTTTAATAAAGTTTGATTGACCAATAATTGAGACCTTTTTGCTAGCTTTTCTGATGCTAGAGTAGAAGTAATGGAACAACACGTGATCTGAGCTCCTTGTTGGAAGCTGTATTTACTTTATTACATTGTAACAAATTACCATAAACCCAGAGGCTTGAAACAACAGAAATTCATCCTTTCCCTGTTCTGGAGTTCAGAAGTCTGATAGTCTCATCAGGCTAAAATCAATGCTGCATTTCTTTCTAGCGACTCTAGGGGAAAATCTACTGTTAAGGGCCTTTGTGGTTACGCTGAGCCCACTCAAATGATCCAGGATAAACTCCTTATCTTAAATTCAGCTGATTAGCAACCTTCATTCCAACTGTGACCTTCATTCCACTTTGCCCTGTAGCCTAACATATTCACAGGTCTGGGGATTAGGATGTATACATCTTTGAGGGGCTATCATTCTGCCTATCACAGGGAATTTGGGTGAGTTTTTGATTACAGGATCAATTCCAATTGATATTTAACTTTTTTTTTTCCCAGAGGCATTTCAAGTTTAGGCAATATGGTCAAACATTAAATAAACAAACAAACAAAATAATAAACAAGCAAAAAAAATCTCTCACTCATCTCATTATTGTTTTCTAATCATTTGTCCTTTTGTTTAGAGTGTATATATTAGGAATTTTTTAAAAAGGAATGTGTAATTTGTCTCTAATACAGATTTTTTTTTTTTTTTTTTTTTTTTGCTGAGGAAGAGTCTCCCTGAGCTAACACCTGTTGCCAATCTTCCTCTTTTTTTGCTTGAGGAAGATTAGCCCTGAGCTAACATCTGTGCCAGTCTTCCTCTATTTTGTATGTGGCTGCCACATACAAAAGGCTTAACTAGGCTGCCACAGCATAGTTAAGGAGTGGTGTAGGTCCGTGCCAGGGATCCAAACTACTGAACCCGGGCCACCAAAACAGAGCATGCCAAACTTAACCACTAAGCCACGGGGTCAGCCCCTCTAATACAGATTTTAATATTCATTTGTCATACATTGCTGTTAGTTTATCTCTGAGAATAAAAACTCTCAAATTTGAGAAACATATAAACTGACTTTCTTTGCTTCATCAGATGAATTCCAAGTTATTTTCGATGATTATTCCCCTATATCCCATAAAACAATTCTCCTAAGTGAGCCATCTTTGTTCTTCATCATGTCTTGACACTGAAAAAATATGATTTTATTCTTAATATATGTCACATTTTCTAGAACCAGAATTTGTTTTCCTATTTTTTCTGCAAATTACCCAAGAAATCTAGCATAATTCTAAGCACATAATGCATTTCCAATACATACCTAATGCATGATTGATTTGCCAAACTTAGTGATTTACATAAGCTATCTGCTTAAGAACACTTTTTTATTTCTGGGAAAAAAGTCTCACCAAAATGAGATTACAACAACTGAAGCAAACATTCTATGTCCTTGGATTTTAGATCTGTCTGTAGCAAACAACGTAACTTCATTTTATGAGCTCTTTCCAATCTTTGTCTTTTGACTGGAGAGTTTACGCTACTGGCATTAAATGTGATTACACATATATTTGGATGGATTTTAGCCATCTTATGTAAACAATCTCTTCATTATGTTTTTTTTCATTTTTTTTACCATCTTGTATTCTTTGAAATGCTTTTCTTTTTTTTCTCCTATATCTTACTTTTATTTTTTCTGTTGTTCAGATGTGAAATGTTCGTCAACAGTCCATTTATAGCCTTTGCTTTTGCTTTTGTTTTAAAATTTTTTTAAAGTGAAACTCGCTCAGTTTTTAAGAAATAATGTTTGTACTTGGTGTTCTATACTCTCAGTAAGATATATCTGGTTACATGTTTTAAAATTTAATTTTCTTTGGATTGCAATTGCCGAATTTGCATATCTTTCATTGACTTGGGCGGTTTTAAGCTATCATCTCTCCTTATTTCTCTCCTTACCTCTGATTAGGCATCTGTCAGAACTGCCACGCACCGTCCTCTCTCTTGTTCCTGCTTCTGTGTTTTTCCCATCTCTTCTCGGGGCGCACCACACACTGTGTGTGAGGAGTGCCCTTCATTTCTGCGCTTCAGAGGCTGCGTGGCCACACCCAGCGCTGCCGGCCTTTTTACCGAGTCTAGATCATCATCACATATGTTTCCAATTCATAAAAGCTTTTTTCCACTCTTTAAATATTCTCTTTCATATTTTTCAGCTATTCTGTTTTTTATTTCTAAATGATCTCTTTAATAATCTCTTTGGGATCAGTTTGCTTATTTTTACACCCCTCTTGTTTCATACACATATTTTAATACCTGTCTTTTGCTTTTTAAAACGTATCTAACTTATTCACTTTATAGTCAGTGTTTGATAATTCCAGCATGTGAATATTTGCTGCCCTCATTCTATTATTGGTTCTGCTTTCTGTTACTCATGGGGCTATATTTCCTCTGCATTTGGTCCTTCTTGACTGTGAGCTCTATTCTTTTATTTTTGGGGTTGAGGCCTGGGTTGATGGTGATTTTTGTTTGTAATAGTTTATCCTGCAGTTTGATGGGCTCCCCAACACAGGATAACACTCATCATACTCTTCAAAGTTTTCTCAAATAAAATTGTGTAAATTTGAGCTGCAAACCTGCACGAGATCTAGTTTGTGCTTGTATTTTCTCAATGGATAGTGTTTTTCCCTCCCCACAGAGCCAAATTCAAGTCAGGCAATTTTCTTAATTTCACCTTCTCAGGAGTAGGCTTATTTCTAGTGCACCCATACACTATGAGTAGAAACAATTTCGTGCAGACTCCTGTGAGACTCCTACTTCGGGTGAAATCCCAAGGTTTTTCTCCTGTCCCTTGTCTACCAGGTGGCAGTTGATACAGAAACTGAAGTCACCAGGATTTGGCAGCTGCCCTAAAGCAAAATCAGCTGGACTGCTTTCTTACCTCTCAGGATGAGCAATTTCACTTTGTATTAGTTCCTGAGGATCCCTTCGTTTTTGCCAGCTCAGCTACGCATATATAATTTTATCCAGCATACTTAGTTTTTCAGATGAAAGATTGGCAGTACAGGATATCTGGATTCACATAAGTAGAAATATCCTTATAGCTTACACCAGTTACATCAAGCTATGTGTCGTTATAAACTCTTTATAGCAGCATCTTTTTTTTCTCTTTCTCTTCATTGTCATACATAGTCATTTTTGCTAGTTCATTCCAAACAAAGAGTATAGGTATTACAAGTATGTGTAGAATTTCAGTACTTATACCAAGAACACAGAGACCACTGTCTGTACTAACAAGAAGTATTAGATATTTATACTACTTAAGTAGACAGAAAAAAAACAAGAATCACTAAACTTATAATTGCTATCCTAAGATCCTTTCTTTTCATTTGATTTGCTTTAATTGACCAAAGTGTTGCTAATCTCTCCCCCTTTTGTTACTGTAATCATCTATAACTGAGCCAAAATGATATTTATAATAATAGGCTGCTAGAAATATCCAAGTAGTCGCTTGGTGTATCTTATCAACAGAACTAATTTGTCACATTACAATTTGTTTAGTGATTGACATAGAAGTATCAATACTGGTGGACATTCATAGTCTCTAATACTTAAGTGGGCAGGGCAGATCTATAATCTTATACTTCCTGCTTGGAGAAAGCAAATAGCAAACAAATAGCAAAAAAATGTTAAACTAGTCAACAGTCAATCATTTTGTATAAGTTTTAGTTGCCTGTCTGCTCTTAACATGGATTAGCTTTTGACAACCACGAAACTTAACACTATTCACATGAACTTTTCAAAGACTCAACTCTCTTAAATAATCAATCTTAAATAGATCTAAATGTTTTCGTCATTAATATCAGGAAGCCTGTTTTGAAGCTTGCATCCTGGGGAGCGCCTAAGGATTGAGCAATGTAGTTGTCTCACGGGCCAGAAGTGTTCTGGGAATCCTCACCTTACTCCTCCAGTTTCCCCCTTCACTCTTTCCCTTCTGCTCTCTGCCCCAGGAGCTTGACCTGTATGGACTAGATCAATGAGCCCCCTGCCTTCTGGATGCCGGGTGGATTCCATCGATGAGAGCCCTAAGAGAACACTGCAGGGAGAAAGGAGGCTGAGATCAGGGTGCTTATTTCCCTGATCACTTGCTGCAGAGTGGCCTCCGGCTGGAAGCACCCTGCACCAAAGTTCACAGCTTCACGCAAAATGGGCTTCTCCACAGGCCCCCGCTTCCTGGCTCTGTTAACTGTTTTCTTCTCCAATCCCTTTTAGAAAGGAGTGGTAGTAGTCTGTGCAATATTTTCCGCTTTATGCAGCCACATTGTGAACTAGCCCCTTTGTTAATGTCTCTTTAAGGTATTGTAACTGGAATGCAGCTTTTGTTCTTTTCTGAGACCTATGCATAAGGGATGCATGGCTAGAACTGCACTCATGTCCACGAGGATAAAGAAGTGACAGTGTCAAAGTTTTTCTTCTTCTTTTTTTATATTAAAGATATGTGCATTTGATATCTGGTTAACTGCGGGGAGGTAAGGAAAAAGAGGAATCAGAGAAACATTTGAGATGTAAAATCTCAGAGAATTCTTGTTTGAGTTTGTTTTATAACGTGAGAAAAAAATATATACAGAGAAACACACACACCTTCCAAAGAGATAGTAGAGAATATTTGAAGTCACCAAGACAAATAAATGTGAATCATCTAGTGGAAAAGAACTCTACAATTACTATTTTCCAGTATGACTGATTTTTTTCATGAAGCAGAAAGAAGAGAGGCAGGAGGAAGAATGATCAAGGGCAAAGATTCTAGAGCCAGAGATTGAAGTGCCGGTCTGCCACTTGGTCCTGGGTAACTGCAGCCCAGGTCCTTTGCTGCTCTGTGCCACAGCTGCCTCAGCCGTTACGTGGAAAAGACAGCAATGCCTCCTTACAGGGCAGGTCTTTGTCAAGCATTTAGAACAGTACCTGATACATAGTAAGCACTATAAAAGTGTTTATTGTATAAAAATGTCATAAAGAATGGGGCAAAATCATGAATAACCTTGATATGAAGGTGAAGTTTATTCTGAAGAAAATGGAGGAGCCCTTTAATAGATTTGAAGAAAGTAGTATAATTGGATTTGAAAATGTTTGAAAAATCGCTTGTGACTGTTGGGATTGATGAATTTGAAGGAGAAAAAGCTTTAAAATGTTCCTCATTTAGGAGATTATTACAGAAAGAGGGTGGAGAGCAGAGTATATGATGTAGTAATTGCTGAGCCATGGGAGGTAGAGGAGAAAGGGGCTTGGGTCGTGTAAATCGCCTCTGGGGATGCTGGCATGTGCATAGCGAGATGGTGGCGAGATGCACTTAGACAGAGGATGTGAGAGGAAGGGCAAGCATAGCCTGTCTTTGAAATTATGACAGTGTATTGAATCTGCAAATAACAGGCAAATCTTCAACTGTATTAATTCATTCAGATTTATGGAGTTGAAGCTTTATTAAAATATAAGTAAATTATTTTTAAAATATTGACATTTTCATGGAAAATATTGCATACTAAATAGTTTAAAATAAAATGTAAGGACAACACATTAATTCCATATATTTAAGAAATATGCTAGTGAGTAAGAAGAGATAGTTTTAATTGATCCTTGTTTTAAGGTACAGTAAATTTTTCTTTTTAAAGTGATTTTTCTTTTGCTGTACTCTCAAATTTTCATGCTCTTTGTTGATAGTAACGGCAAGGTGGAAAGTTATAGTTTCAAAATCACAATTTTTGACAAACCAGGTTAAAAATGAAAAGAACAATTAATTTTAATAAGGCTTGTGAATATGGCATTACTTTAAAAAAAAAAAAAAACTAAATCAAAGTTCCAGATGTAGAGGTAAGAAAGAGAATTAATATTTAGCTTTGATTAATATTCCAGCCTCTAGGTAGCAGCATTACAAAAGGTTTCCTTATAGACCCTGTTCAGACATTCTCTCTGCCTTGAAGGGCTCCACTTTTTTTTTTTTTTTTTTATGTTAAGGTTTTCCTTTCTTATTCCTCAGGTTGGTAGTTCTCCAAAAGGTGTGTACAATCAGACTGTTATATCAAACGCTCTTGACAAAGATTCTGGTTACATGACATGATTGTTTTTGTAAACTTATGTTAAAAGGGGTATAGGAGGTACAGAATTCTTCTAACAGGATGTTTGTGATGTGTATATATATGAAACATATCCAAGAATGTATATGGCAGTTAAAAGCTTTGCTTATTTTTGGGGGGGCCCGGCCTGGTGGGACAAGCAGTTAAGTGCACGCGCTCCGCTGCGGCGGCCCGGGGTTCGCTGGCTCGAACACCGGGCGTGCACTGATGCGCTGCTTGTGAAGCCATGCTGTGGCGGTGTCCCATATAAAGTGGAGGAAGATGGGCATGGTTATTAGCCCAGGGCCAGTCTTCCTCAGCAAAAAGAGGAGGATTGGCAGATGTTAGCTTAGGGCCAATCTTCCTCACAAAAAAAAAAAAAAGCTTTGTTTATTTTTCTTTAAAAAGATAGTGCATTTTCAAGCAGCAACAGATACGCTTCACTGTTAAGTACATTTAATCTCATCAGAATAGCTCCTGTTGGAAACCATGTAGGTGGTGAGTCCATAGGTCAGATGACATGTTATATTGGGATATAGCCAGTTCTCATCATATTGCATATGACCCAAACTATTGAGGAAATATTTAATAATTCTGTGCATGTGGTGCAAACAGATATATTAGCAAAGATATTTCTTAAATGAAGTCAGATTTCAAAAATTAAGAGGCTTATGACTAGAAGAAATTTGAAATTCTGATAATCTTGAAAAAAGGGTGTCTGACAGCATCACGCTTCTTCAATACCGTCGCTGAGTAGTCTTCACATCATTCTATGACAAGCATAACATTGAGGTAAAGATATAAAAAAAGCGTTAAAGAGGTTAATCTTTTTCTTTGTGTAATATCTGTACCCTGCACTCCAATACAAAAGAGAAAATCATGCTCTTTAAAAAAAAAGTGGTTAAGTTTTGCATGCTCCACTTTGGGGGCCCAGGTTCAGTTCCCAGGTGCAGACCTACAACACTCGCCGGTGGCCTTGCTGTTGTGGCATCCCACATACAAGATAGAGGAAGACTGGCACAGATGTTAGCTCAGGGTGAATCTTCCTCAGCAAAAAAAGAAAAAAAAAGACATATATAGGTATATGTATATACATATATATAAAAACAGGTGTATTATTTACAATTCTGATCAAGATAGTACAGTGAATAATTCATGGAGAAATCCAAGCATAACAGCACTTGTAAAATAAAAAGAAAAAGTTTCTCTATGAACCTTAAATGAAACAAACAGATAAAGCAGATTGTGGAGATAGAAACTAGAATAGGAAATAGCGGGGTCTGGAGTTTTAACTCCTGTGAAGGAATGAGGATTAACACATGTGTGTGACCAAGGATTGGACCCAAGTTCATTGCAGGGACCAAAGATTTACAAAATGTGCCCCCTACTCAAGACCGTTGCTCATAACAAACAGCTGCTTTCTTAAGGTGACCAGATAGATCATACACAGTCCCACAGACAGGATAAGAGAGCACTGGCCAATATCCCTACAAGATATTATACTTAAATCACCAATATATGAATGTTTTTCTCCATAAGGTTCACAGGAACAGCAGAGAGAAAGGAAGGATGAGAATAAAGTCACCAAAAACAGAGGAGTAGGCGTGGGAAGAGGAAAAAAAGAAACTACCAGAAAAGATAAATCTGCAAATTTAAATTTTGAGGCAGGAAAAAAAATTTATCTCAATTCCAAAAAAGTCAACAAATTAAAGAATTCATTCCTGAGGACATGACAATTATAATACAATGTGAAAATGGCACTTAATATGTGTGTTTAATTTTCTCAAATCTACGGGAAATAACTACATCCATCACCAAAGACAAGGGCTTATGAAGGAAACAAACTAACTAACCATATAAATAGAAAGCACGTGAATATGCAAAAATATATAAATAAAAATGAAAATCTTGAAATAAAAAATACACTAGTAAGTGAGATAAACTGTATAGTGGGTTCAAGTACACATTTAATAGACATTTTAGAAGAATGCAGGAAACGATAGAAAGGAAAATTTAAATAGATGTTATCTGGAATTTCTCTTAAATTAAGAGAGATGTGAGTCCTTAAGTTGAAAAGACATATAAAAGAAAATAAGTATGAATAAATATAAACAAACATTACAAAGAACTTAAAAATATGAAATAAATGAGAAAATATTAAAGGCAACTAGAAAGAAAACTTAAAATTGTTTATGAATAAGACAACAGATTAACAAAGACTTCTTACAGTCAAAAATAGTTTTAGGGGCTGGCCTGGTGGTGCAGTGGTTAAGTTCACATGTTCTGCTTCAGCAACCTGGGGTTCTTGGGTTTGAATCCTGGGCATGGACCCACACACCACTCATCAAGCCATGCTGTGGCAGCGTCCCATATACAAAGTAGGGCAAGATGGGCACAGATGTTAGCTCAGGGACAATCTTCCTCAAGCAAAAAGAGGAAGATTGGTAACAGATGTCAGCTCAGGGCCAATCTTCCTTACCAAAAAAAAACCCTCCAAAAAATAGTTTTAAAAAGACATTTAAAATACCAGCTTCAATTTTTAGGGAAAATAAAATGTACGTCTTTCAAGACTTAAAGAAATACATAAAAACAGTTTTAGGCATACCACTACAAATGTATATTGCTTCTGAAACTATTGCTGAAAATACATATCAGCTAAGTGACCAAAGAAGGAATGGTTAGCCAATACTTAATAAAATATGATAATAAATCTAATAAATTTTAAATAGTAGTGATCAATTTACAGGTGACTTAAGAAAAACAAGTCTAAGGACTGCACAACAATAACAAATAAGATCCAAGAATACATTTCAGAGGAAACTAAGACACTCTCAGTTCATTTTCTTGGTCCGGGAACTGACAGATACATTAAACGTGTTTGGGTGTAAAAAATATTTAAGGTAAATTATTAAACATGAAAAAACCATCTTGAGAAAAAGTGTATATTAACAAATACCTTTCAATTAAAGATGAGGGGAAAACAATACACAGGGAAAGCATTGTAAGAAAAATACAAAGTAACATCAGGAAATGGTTCAAATATTATATTATCACAGTAGTTTTTAATAAACTAATATCACCTATTAAAAGACAGTGACACTGAGATTTTAAAAGAAGCTATGAATGACCTATATCACTCTTAGAAGAGAATCATCAGAAACAGAATCTAAAGAAAGTTTTTTTTAAAGATAAATAAAGATAGCTCACAATAATATTGATATCCTTCATAGTAGATTTTAAGACATAAAGAAACTGTTAAAGACAAAGGGGAACAATAATTGTTGAAAGAAAGAGAACAATATCCTTCAAAATATTTTTTAAAATAAACTGCATGCACCTAACCTCATAGTATCAAAATACACAAGCAAAAACTGATGGAAATAAAAATACAAATTGATTCATTTTAAAAAAACGATTGAGTTATTTTAATATGTCTCAGAAATTAAGGAGAATAAAAAATTGTAAAGATATAGAATGTGAAGAGTACACTAAAAAAGCTTGAAATATTGGAGATAAAAACGAGACACACACACACACACACAAACACACGGGACGGGGGGAGAGTGTGCCAGGTGGGGCCCGTGTACTGCCTTTTATTGCCCATTCTTGTCCCATAGCACTCCTTCTGATGTATTCCATGAGAAAACTTAGTTACAAAGTTCAGCCAATGTCTGGGGGGAGGGAACGTAGATCTATCTCAAAGTAGGTGAGCCAATGTCACAGAAGAGATTCTTACAGAAGAGCTTCTGAGGTAGAATATATACTCGTACGGCCATTATGTGATTTTCAATATATCTATAACATTTGAGATTTTTGGCAGTGTGATCTGTAAATTCATTGGAACTTACTCTACAGATGTGTATAATGTGTGTGTGTGTGTGTATTTATACATTATGCTACAAATCTAACTTGCTTAATTTCTCTAAATCCATCTCAGTTTATCTTGAACAGGGAGTGTTAATATTAACTAAATTGATAATTTAAGGATCACAAAAAACATAATTAGAAATTTCCAATGTCAATTTAAATTTCTTGCTGTCTCTTTGAAGCTAACCAGTTACTTAGATCATATTGTTCTCTGGCTTATCTTATCTTTAACATAATAACGTTTAGAGGAAAATTAGAAAGCCAAGATAGCAAGTTTTCCTTGGAAATGAAATAAAACTGTAAGTATCCAGTCTGAAAGAAAAGAAAAAGAGAAAGAAAAATTTGATCAATAACATATACAGAAAATTACAGGTTTACAAAGCCTAAGACTGTAACATATTTTAGTGCCTTGATTGTCATTTTATTCATTGCAGAAATTGGCTTGTATGTGTCAGCTACAGCTTCATCTAAAACCAGGGTCACAACATTAATATCTCCACAGGAAGAATATTAGTCATAATATTGATTTTTACCTTGCAACATAGCTCGCCATCCTGTGTGTGCTCCATTTGTTTTCCAAGTTATATTAATTGCCCTATTTATCGTGTGAAAGGTTGCTCTTATGAAGTACTCTGGTGACCTAAGAGTCCACATAGTTTTTCTCATCAGGCTGCCTAGCTGCAAATGACAATGTAATATGTTGCAATTTCTCAGTAAGTCAGGTTTATACAGAATAATATTTGACCTTAAACAATTCTCCTCTGTTTGCAGATGTCTGTATGTCTTCAAATGATGAAAGTTTTGTAAAATTACATAAAATTTGCACATAGATTGGGAGTAATATTCAAATTATTGATTTATATTGTGTCTCATGCTTGTTTTCCTGAATGTACAAATATGTCTGTGCTCAGTTTAATTTATATGACATAACATATATTACCAAATAGCAGAAATGTCATATACAAATACATAAAGCTACATGAATCAAGGCCAACTAACTGGATAGTTGTAGCATAGTTAGTATGCTAGCAATGTTTATTGAACTAATCCTCAAAAGGTGGTCTCCAGACCAGAAGCATCAGTACCACTTGGGATAGTAATACAAATGCAAGTTCTCAGGATCCACCCCAGACCTACTGATTCAGAAACTCTGGAGGTAAGACCTAATAGGCTGTATTTTTACAAGTCTTCCAGGCAATTCTGGTACATGCTAAAATTTGAGAGCCAATGCTTTATCCATTTGCTGGGCTTATATTAATATAAATTAAACCCCATGCTTAGCCTGAGAGCTCAGTGCAATCTTAGAAATGCATGACACTAGAAGGCCTCATGCTCAGGCTTGAGTGAATGCAACAAATGACTAAATAACCTGTGACTATTTTCTCAAATAACCTTGGCAGATTGTTCTCTTGAAATCAAGATTCATTTTAACCTTGAGTAGCTTCTGAAAATACAACAACCAAAATGAGCCGAGATGGAGGTAAGGACATCGTGTGGTGACAGATCCTCACGGATGTGGATGCTGTTCTTGTTGACAGAGATTTTTATTAGTCTTTTGCTTCCGTGTTTTCTCATTACCTTTTTCCTCTACATGTAGCTCTGCTCTTTGTATTTAGTTTTCCATCCTGTTGTGCCATCCTTTTGCTTTGCATGTACCCAAAATATAGTACAAAAACCTTTCCATCTACCCCAGCTACTCACAGAGGAAGCCTTGGAATAACCACCATATGCCAGATAAACACATATTTAACACTAAATTTGAAGCTCTCCAAACGAATAGGAAACCTTTTCTTGTCAATTAGCCTGGATCCAAGGTTTCCCGTTTTAACTTGAAATTATGAAGACCTGATTACTACATTTTATGCCATTTAAATTAGTCTTTAGTGTTTATGATACCTTATGACCTATTTATTTTTACTTAAATTTAACTTCCTAATTGTTTAATAATCATTCTCTATCGCATCTTGGCATGTGGATTCTAGAAATGGACATAGTGAACCCAAAGGTCTGATTCTTGCTTCGCCCTATTTGACTTGCTGACTTAGTCTCCTCCACCTTCCTCTTATTTACTGAGTTTTGTTGAAATCCATTTATTTATTTCTTCCAAAGAGTCTTTATCTCTCTCCTTTTCTGCAGCCATAGTATGAAAGTGAATGAGGTGAATATGATAAACAGTGCAGAGCATCTCTACATAGCCAGGAGAACATAAAAGACTCTTCTGGAGCGTTATTCTCTAGGATACAAAGTTCACTATGTTTATTTCAAAAATGTTCGTGTTAGACCCTAAGAGTTTCTATCTCATGATTCCGGAGATTCTAAACAAGGTGAGGCAATAGACTGGTATGTTTACATTTTAATCTGAAAGTTATCTTGCAGTAATAGGGTTTTCTTTTAGGATATTAAAATGCGTTGAGAAGCATGCCTACAGAGACCACACTGTGCACAGAATGAGCCAAATCACCCTATTCTATTCAATTAGATATGGTAAGAAAAATAAACATAACAAATGAGCCTGTGGAATATGCAAACAGCTTCGAGGAAAAAAAACAGGAATGAGAAAACTGCTAAATGATCAGCAAGTACTAGTACTTTAACAAAAGATTTAAGTGACATTTCCTCCAGACATTAATGAAGTTATAACAATGTTATTATTTAAAGAGTAGTATTAAATAGAGAGTCAAATTTCAGCTTTCCCAAATGAGATGAATATCTTTTTCTTTGCTAGATGTTTAAAGAATCATTTTCATGACCTTAAGTGTCATTTCTCTCAATGACTTATCTTTGTGTATCTCCTCTTGACCCACTCATACTTAGGTTTTATTAATTTTACTAGAGATAAAGCAATGTATCTTTTTAGTGTAAGAAAAATAGAAAATAATAGAAAGATGGTATGTCATGCAGAATTTCTTTGAAAGCTTGCTTAAAAACATACAGTGATTGGAACAAGACAAGGATGCCCACTCTCGTGACTTCTATGCAACATGGTACTGGTGGTCCTAGCCATAGCAATTAGGCCAGAAAAATAAATAAAAGGCATCCAAATAGGAAAGGAAGAACTAAAATTGCCTCTTTTTGCAGATGACGTGATTTTATATATAGAAAACCTTAAAGACTGTCAAAAAAACATTAGAACTAATAAATGAATTCACTCAAGTTGGAGGATGCCAAAACAACATACAAAACTCCAGTGGGTTCTATACCCTAACAAGGAACTATTGAAAGAGAAATCAAGAACACAATCCCTTGATGCTGGCCTGGTGGCGTAGTGATTGAGTTTGCTTGCTCCACTTCAGCGGCCCCGGGTTTGTGGGTTCAGATCCTGGGAGTGGACCCACACACCACTCATCAAGCCATGCTGTGGTGGCACCCCATGTACAAAGTAGAGGAAGACTGGCAGAGATGTTAGCTCAGGGCCAGTCTTACTCACTAAACAAAAAAAAAAAAAAAAAAAGCAATCCCATTTAAAATAGCATCAAAAACAATAAAATACTTTGAAATAAATTTAACCAAAGAGGTGAAACACCTGGAAACTACAAAGTATAAGACATTGATGAAAGAAATTGAAGGAGATGCAAATAAATGGAAAGATAGCCTGAGTTCTTAGGTTAGAAGAGTTAATATTGGGAAAATATCCACACTATCCAAAGCAACCTACAGATTCAATGCAATCCCCATCAAAATTCCAACAGTAGTTTTTTACAGAAAAGGAAAAAAATATCCTAAAATTTGTATGGAACATAAAAGGCTCTGAATAGCCAAAGCAATCTTGAGAAAGAACAAAGCTGAAGGCATCACACTTCCTAATTTCAAACTATATTAAAAGCCATAGTAATAAAAACAGTATGGGTTTTGGCGTAAAAACAGACACACAGATCAAAGGAACAGAATAGAGAGCCCACAAATAAACCCATAACTATATGGTCAATTAATTTACAACAAAGGGACCAAGAATTTACAGTGGGAAAGGATAGTTTCTTCAATAAGTGATGTTGGGAAAACTGGATAGCCAAATGCAAAAGAATGAAACTGGACTACTTTCTTACACCATATATAAAAATCAATTCAAAATGGATTAAAGACTTGAACGTAAGACATAAAACCATAAAACTCCTAGAAGAAAACATAGGGAAAAACTCTTTCTCATTGGCCTTGGCAATGATTTCTTGGATGGGACCCCAAAAGCACAGTCAACAAAAGCTAAACTAAACAAGTGGGACTACATCAAATTAAAGAGTTTCTGCACAGCAAAGGAAACAACCTATATATTGAAAAGACAATGTACAGAATGGGAGAAAATATTTGCAAACCATGTGTTGGATAAGGGGCTAATATCCAAAATACATACAGAATTCATACACTGAATAGCAAAAAGCAAATAACCCAATTAAAAAATGGGCTAAGGACTTGAATAGATATTTTTCAAAGAAGCCATGTACATGGCTAACAGGTTCATGAAAAGGTACTCAATCTCATTAATCATCACAGAAGTGCAAATCAAAACCACAGTGAGATATCACCTCACACCTGTTAGGATGGCTGTTATCAAAAAGACAAGAGCTAACAAATGTTGGTGAAGATGTGGAGAAATGAGAACTCTTATACCATTACACTGATGGCAATGTAAATTGGTACAGCCATTATGGAAAACAGTATGGCGGGTCATCAAAAAATTAAAAATAAACTACTGTATTATCTAGCATCCAACTCCTGGGTATATACCTGAAGGAAATATAATTAGGATCTTGAGGAGATATCTGCACTCCCATGTCCATTGCAACAATTATTCACAATAGCCAAGATATAGAAACAAACTAAATGTCCTTCAACAGATGAATGGCTAAAGAAGATGTGATTTTATATACATATATGTATATATATAATATATTATATATTTATCATTATATATTATTTATAATATTATATATTAATGTTATAATATATAAATATATATATATTAAACCTTATTCAGCAATAAAAAAGAAGGAAATCCTGAAATTTGTGACAACATGGATGAAACTTGAGGGCATTACGCTAAGTGAAATAAGCCAGAGACAGACAAATACTGTGTGATAACACTTGTACGAGGAATCAGAAAAAAAGCCAGTTTTATAGAAACAGAATATAATGGAGGTTTCCAGGGATGGAGGGTGCGGGAAATGGGGAGATGTAGGTCAAAGGGTACAAACTTTCAGTTATAAGAATAGGTTCTGAGGATCTAATGTACAGCACAATGACCATAATTTACAATATACTGGTATATACTTGAAAGTCGCTGAGAGTAGATCTTTTGCATTCTCACCACACGCACATACACAAAAGAGTTAACTATGTGAGGTGGTGGATGTGTTAATTATCTTGATCTTCGTAATCATTTCACAAGGTATATGTATATCATCTCATCATGTTGTACACTTGAAATATATACAGTTGTATTTGTCAATTATTCCTCAAAAAAGTTGAAAAAAATATGGTGATCATGTTGTCCAAAGACTAGCTGATAGCCCTTGATCAATAATTAGTCAATCTACAGCCTTATTCTCTGATCTCTGCTCATTCTAGCATCTCCTTGAAAGTTCTATTTTCTTTTCTTGATCTGTAAGTGTGGTCGTCCCCAATCATTTACAATACGAGGAAGCCAGTGCAGGTTTTTGCTGGTAATGATGATAATGTGTCTAACACATCATCATGTGGGTTCATATGTATTGATTTGATCACTGCATAACCACATTATGGCACATTTCTAGGTAATGCTGGTTTAGCTTTTCACATTTATTTCTTAAGAAAATAATTGACTTTTACGATTTCATTTCTTATTTCTGTGTAAGTAGGGTCAAAGTGCATTTCACACATTGTAGTTTCCAATCTTTTCTTCAATATTCAGCTTTCTTTACTTAGAATTGATTGAAACCAAACTTAGTGTATAGAAAAATAAATTTCCTTTTAAACATGTACTTACTTACAATTTCTCTTTATTATTTCTAGAATTTCTAGTCTATTTAGAACTGCAACTTCAGATTAGTAGGACTATAACCTTTTGATTATTTTTCTTTCTTTTTCATCATATGTTCTTAATTCTTTTTCAAAGCCTCTTTCACATTCAATTCTTTTTCTCCTTAGCTAATTTGGAAACCATAGCCTTATGCTTAAATATTATGCACTTTGATTTCTTATGTATCTTAGCATTTATATGTCCTGCAAGCAGCTGCACCATTGCTCAGGTAAATCCTCTAAAACACACATGGCATCTTTTCACTCTCTCTATATCCGTCCAATATTTCTTAGGCACATACAACGATCCACGCCCTCTTGAAGTCTTTTGTTGTTGTTCAAGCCTGTGTTTCACCACCACTTCCAACTGACCCTTCACACTATACCTATCTTTCCCTTGTCACACAAAAATCTCTTCAGTTCCAGTCTGGCTGGTGTTGTTCCCAATATAGAAACATGATCCTTTA
Organism: Diceros bicornis minor; assembly: GCF_020826845.1. NCBI lineage: Eukaryota > Metazoa > Chordata > Mammalia > Perissodactyla > Rhinocerotidae > Diceros > Diceros bicornis. Next base: position 5,103,376 of record NC_080753.1, read on the forward strand.
TAATTTGTGCCTTTGTGTACAATGTCTCCATGTTTTCCTTAATAGAAACTTCTTTTCTGTCTATTCCCACTCTGACCTCTAGAAGTGTGCTGTCCAACAGAAATATAAGATCAGCTACAAATGAGAGTCACATATGTAATTATACATTTTATAATAGCCATGTTGAACAAATAAAAAATGGGTAAACTTTGTTTTACTGTTATAATTTATTTTACCCAATATATCAAAAATATTATCATTTCTAGCTACATTTCAAGTCTTCCAATAGACAAAAGGGGCAAATAACTACTGTGTTGGGCAGAGCAGCTCTAGAACACGGAATTTCCCTCAATACCTTTCTGATTAATTTTATTCCTGCACTCTAATTCTTTCTTTTTCTTTCTCACAAGAATGTCTAAATTAAATTCTTCAAAAATAGAGGAAAACATACGTGTCAAGGAGCAATGGACTAAAACTAACATATGCTTGAATCCCATTCCATTATTTCTTATGGACTTAATATTTAAATATTCCGAGTCTTAATGTCATCAATTTACTCTTTTTCTCTAAAATATATGTACATGGCTAAAAACTTAATGCTACCTCAAGACTTATAACCAAACCTATGAATCCTTGCTCTAAATTCTTTTCACTCCAAGATCACACTCATTAAAGCCAACCATTCTCATTTCATTCAGTTGTTTCTTATGGTGCCTGCCTCCATATTTTAAATAATATAAAGTACTGACTTTTATAATGTTTTATTTCATTTATTATCTATTGACTTCCAAATATAGACAATGAGGCTATTGCATTCCTAAATCAACCCCCTTCACATCCATACTTTAAAACTTTCTCTTTCTCTCTTCTCTTTCTCTTCACCTCCCAGTATATTTATATAGTTTCTAGTTGAATCAATACGTTACTTGGGCCACATAAATGCTATGCACAACTGCGCAAATATAGCATACTTACATTCTCTTTCTTGACCATCTCATAGTTTTCTCTAGAAAAATAATCACCACACTCTTTTGTTTTCTTCTTTGTCCTTATGTCTATGAATAGCTTTTTTTTCCAGCTTTCCAGCCTGGCTGGGAGCCTCATACTCTCCACACAATGTGGTAGAACACGTCAGAGAATATAACTTTTATTTGTTGGAGATTTCTTTCCCCTTGAGCATTCTCTCCTGCTGCTGCAATCTGGATTGGGTATTGTCAAGATCAGCCTCACAGATATCTTCCCAGGAGTTCCTTAAGACTCTCTTGTGTTGGATGCCTTGAATAATACGGACTTCTGGACTCTCCGTTGACTCTACTTTGGTTTGTCTTGTTTAGAAAAGGCGTACAATCACAGCAACAGCCTGAATGTGTGTATTTTAGTGATACATTAGTTTTGAGAATTTCCATGCTGAAACATTTTATTTTCAGAAACAAGGTATCATAAAAATGCATTTAGGTATATACAAAAAATGGTGAATGGATCCTGTCCTTCACCCAGACCCCATTCTCAAAATGCAGCAGATTACAATTCTTGTCTTCTGAGAGAGAAGGTCTAAATGGGGAGGGAGGTTAAAATTGAGTGTGTGTGAAAAGGGCAGGCAACTTTTTCCCAGGTAGAAGGAAAGCAATGTCCGCATTTTTTTCCTGGCCCATTTGGGGAACGAATGAAACGAAATATTTACTAGAATCCTCCTCAGTCCTGGCAGTCTAAACAGCCAGTGGACACAGAATCGTCCCCGTGAACCTTTCTAACCAGAGTGGACAAACACCAGCGTGTGAATCCAACCACCCTGGAAAGATGTGGAGCATATGGCCAGGGCACAGAGCTTCTGGACAGGGAAGTGTGATGCCTTAATCTTACAATAATACAACTTTAATAAGCATATTATGAGATTTTTGAACCCCACTTATTGTTATGATGAGGACTATACAGTATTATCTTCACAACTGAATACTTCAGGGGTTGAGTATAGAAACCTATGCTGGAAATAATGTTCCCTCTGAAGTTTAAAACATTCATCTCTTGTTCTCTGACTTCTAGCATGGCTGTTGGACTATCTGCTGATATTTGTTTTCCAATTCCTTCTTGTGTGACTTCTTCCCAAATCCTGAAACATTGTCTCTGGAGACATTGTCTCTGTCCCCAGTCCTCTGAAATGTCTTGATGGCCCACTGAAACACCTTTTCAATTCATTGTGTTGGGAATTCAGTGGGCCCTTTCAGTTCAGGAACTTATGAGCTGAGCCGAAATGATTTTTCATTACTTCATCTGCTTGATCTACTTTTTGGGAAATTTCTTCTATTTGGTTTTTAGCATTCTACTAAAATTCCTTTTTTTTTTTTTTCAAGTAAGATCAGCCCTGAGCTAACATCCATGCCAATCCTCCTCTTTTTCGCTGAGGAAGACCGGCTCTGAGCTAACATCTATTGCCAATCGTCCTTCCTTTTTTTCCCCAAAGCCCCAGCAGATAGTTGTATGTCATAGTTGCACATCCTTCCAGTTGCTGTATGTGGGACGCCGCCTTAGCATGGCTGGAGAAATAGTGTGTTGGTGTGCGCCCAGGATCCAAACCCGGGCCGCCAGTAGTGGAGCACGTGCTCTTAACCACTAAGCCACAGGGCCGGCCCCTAAAATTCCTTTTTATGCTATTATTTTTTAAAATTTTCAATAGCACTTTTTGTTCTCTGGTTATTTTCTTGAAAGCATTCTGTAATTCTTTCACTGAAACAGTATTTTCACTAATAGGCATTTTTTAAAGTTTTCTTTGAACCATCTAAATTTCTTCCAGTTTTCATTTTCCTGTTTTCATTTTGAAGACTCTCTTTAATGTATGAAGTTTATTATGTATATGTTGAAGGGGAACAACATTTGCCACTACAAACATGTTTCTTTAATATGAGGATTATTTTAGGATAATTTCTTCCTCCCCTACAACATCCACATATAAGAACACACAACTGAAAAAGTAACTAGAAATAATAGATGCATGAGCTACACTTTTTAACAGGCATAGGGTAATTGGACAGGAACTGAGATGTTTTGTAGAGGGTTTCAGGTGTTATTGTAGAACTTCTCCCATGGGTCAGTTTTTCTAGAGATGAATTATATAATATCTTGCTAGTAAATATAAAAATGGTTACCTTTATTCTGGAAGATGAGTTGAAGTGGTCTTCAAATCTCATCTCTCAGGATGCAAATTATAATTTAATTCTCTTAACTGTTGTAAAGCATCACCCCCAACCTCATCCTTTGATGGCTGTGAGCCTAGAAACCCTCTCACATTCAGCTTTGCAGAAAGTAAAACTCCATCCTCCTGCTTGGGTGGAAGACAGATGGTTGTCTGCCTGCCTGGTTTGGAGAGAGAGGTGAGAGTCTAAATATTCCCTATACTTTATTTTCAACCAATTCTCCAGCTTTTTTCCCTATTCCTCACAATCTAAGTTCAGGCAATTATGATTCATGAGACTTTCAAAATCTGCCTGATTCAACTGATTTCTTTCCCATTAGTATATTCTCGAACTGACATTTAGATTTAAGCATCCCCTACCCTGATAATGTCAGCATTTATCTATCTATACTTCATCTTCCAGAATGGTGTTGGCTTTTCTTGTCTTCTGTGGTCTCTTCTTGTGCTTTGTTCATTTTGTCTTTATATATTTGTACAATACTATGCTGTTATTGTGAATTCATTTGAACATTTTGAGAAAATAGAGATAAATTATTTCAATCCTTCATGTTTAACCAGAAGCCTCAGGTTCCTCAGATTTAAGATGACAGCCACTAATTAAGATTTTGCAAAGAGACTGAGACACATATGCAAAACTCTTAATTCTGTTTTGTCACCTAGTTAGATAACACTTTGTCTTTATATTTTAATATATGCACTGTCTGCTAAATTAGATTGAAATTACTTCTCAAGTCAAGGACTATAACCTCTCTTTATTGTGTTTTTACTCATTTTGTCTATACCTAAAATAGCCGGATATACATAGATTATATTCAATAACTACTTAGTCATTAAAGATGTTTGTATCAGAAGATCAAAATGGCCCATGATAATACCATGTGACTGGCTTCTTTTCACACAGATATGAAATGAAAAAATGAATTATTTGTCTATATAGTGAAGTGCAAATTCTTTGTCCTCACTTAGCTACAAAATTTGATCATAAAAGATTACTTTAGCCAACATTAAACCAATAATTGATATGCTTTTTATTTTTTCATGAAGATATAATCATAGTGTCAGGGGGGAAAAATTTCTCCTCTACCCTTCTAAGTTCTTCTGGCTGGTCTAAGAATTAAATATTGACATGACATAGATTGACAGGAGAAAATCAAATTTAATTACATATGTACGGGAATCCCAAAGATATGAGATCCTTGACAGTCAGACAATTGAGGCTTATATACTATCCTGAGCTAAGGAGAAGGAGTTAGGGTTCTGGGACTTCAAAGGGAAGGAAGGTAATCCATAGGAAGAATGAAAAGAGTAAATATTTGGTAAACAAATGACTGCTGGTTCATCCAGAAACAATAGGACACAGCAAGACTTCGATCTAACAGGCCCTGCTAAGTTTCCCCCAGGCTACCACACCTAGGGCATATGCTTTGTAAATATATCTGGTGATGACTCTTCCCCCTGGAACAGGCCATTTATCAAAATTCTCTTAGGCAGTTAAGGGAGAGGTAAAAGAACTTCCTCATGCCAAGGAGACATATTTGCAGGTGGCAAATTTTGCTGCTCTACAACACTTTAGTTGATGTAATATAAATGCAGTATATGAAATTTTAAAAATGAGCATTATCTTTTTTATAAAAAAAATATCTTTCAAATATGTGTTACAAGTTCCATGAGGGCAAGACTATTTGTCTGTTTTGTGTGCATACACATGTGCATGTGTATATATATAATATAATATCAAATAATTCAATAAATATTTGTTGAGTTTAATTATGATACAGTGCTTTTCAAATAATTTTATTTTGACAACAGTATTTTCTCTATTCTATCTTAATCACTTATAAATCCACCCAGAAGAGAGCCTTGCACATAGCACACATCAGACTTAGTGAAGAAACATTTGTTAAATGAGAGGTGATTTATCTTCATTTAATAATAGTTTTAAGTGCTTATAGTGGTAATGAGTTATAACCAGACAGAAAGAGAGAGGAAGAGAGGGAAGGAGGGAGAGAGACAAGGAGGAATGGGGGAGGCAGAGGAGAAAGGAGGGAGGGAAGGAGAGAGAAGGAGAAAATAAAGGGAAATAAAGCATATTAATTATGTTTTGGTAACTCTTCTTCAAAGTGTGACCTCACAATTTCACCTGTTGCAAATTAAAACACACAATCTTTTGAAAATCAATAAAACCGACAGTACAGATCAATAAAAGAGCAAATGTTAAATTTTATAGATCACAAATACACACATCCAGTGTGAATAATAATTTTTAAAACTATCTCAATATTTTGTGTTATTGAAGCTGGGTACCTGAGGGTTACCGTAAATATTCAATAAAAACACGATTACCCTTTGACCTTATTCCCAATATAGACACAGATGAAAAGAAGTTAATCTTATTAGCTTGCTATTTTCTTGTTTAACCTGAGGGATGACTCAAGGATCACAAGGATTTATGAGCTTGTTTTGCAGAAGAAAAAGAGTGCCTTTAAAGCTCTCACCACTTCAGTAACCAAGGTTTGGTTCCCGGTCGCAGAATCACACCACCTGTCTGTCAGTTGTCATGCTGTGGCAGCGGCTCACATAGAAGAACTAGAAGAACTTACAACTAGGATATACAACCATGTACTGGGGCTTTGGGGAGAAAAAAAAGAATACCTTAAGGAAGTTTTGATCACCAGATAACCAGCCCCCAGCTACCTGGAAGCCCAGAAGTCTGATTGCCCAAAGGCTTATCTGGAGTGAAAGAAACATAGATTTCCCCTTTGTTTCTCCAATATTCCTCCTCCCAAGCCCCTTAGCTCTATAAAGACCCCTGCTTTCTTCTTTCGTTAAGGAAGATTTGAGACAACCTATCCTCCCACCTTCTCGTTTTGGCCAATTTCAATAAACCTTTCTCCATCTCCAAACACAGTGTCTCAGCCATTAGCTTATTATTCATTAGGCACATGAACTTGAGATTAAGAGGTTTGGTATCATTATTAAAGCCAACTAGAATAAAATTTTTAGTGACCACATCCCTAAGGAATTGAATAAATGCTATATCACAATCAGCTTAGGGGAATGGAAGGTGACTTGCTCTGGAAAGCCAAGTCAAATGATTCAAAAACGGCTGTAATGATGAAAAAGTCAATAATATGTTTCAGTGTTTCTGTTGAGCCTGAAAAAAAACTTTTCTTTAAGAATCTTGCTATTAAAAATAGCAATATTTCTGGGGGCCGGCCCGGTGGCGCAAGCGGTTAAGTGCGCGCGCTCCGCTGCGGCGGCCCGGGGTTCGCTGGTTCGGATCCCAGGCGCGCACCGATGCACTGCTTGGCAAGCCATGCTGTGGCGGTGTCCCATATAAAGTGGAGGAAGATGGGCACGGATGTTAGCCCAGGGCCGTCTTCCTCAGCAAAAAAAAAAAAGAGGAGGATTGGCGGATGTTAGCACAGGGCTGATCTCCTCACAAAAAAAAAAAAAAAAAAATAGCAATATTTCTAAATATTTATTTATATGTAATTTTAAATATGATATGAAACATCAACTATTATGCCTTAACTATATACTGTTAAATTTTAAATTCCTAAAAATTTTTATAATCAAATCAGACAAAAAGCTACTTTGTGGGGTCTTATCTTGGGAAAATGAGAGTTCTTATCCTTGACATGTGTTATATTTAAGCATTTATGTTAACAATCTTTCTCTAGCACCCTCTATTTGTACAGGTTTTCTGTAATGTTGTATTTTATTAGTGGAGTGACCTCTACTAAGATTAATTTAAATATCATCTGGAAAATTTTGATAATAAATGAGTGATAACTCCTATTCATGCCTTTTATTCATCATTTTGCTCTTTATAGAATAAAATGTTAAATCTTTTAAAATGGTTATACATATTCAATTATCACAGAATATTCTCTCCTTATATCTTTCTAACAAAGGTGGGAAATGATATTTGAATGTATTAGAACATATCTGATTTGGAACTGAACATACAGAATTCATACTAATTCCCTTTTGCTGTATAAACATTAGACCTTGAAAATCATCACACTTAAAAAAGATAAAAACATGAATATTCTCAGGTATCTTTTATGTTCTATTTCTTGTCATTTCAAATGCTAGAGCTATTTTGCCACAGATCTGTCTTATGCAACATGTATAATATTAACATGATCTTGGACATTTATTTGTGTCAATTAGGTTTATGATATGATAACTTTGGTAAGTGAGTATAAATTGATGAAAATTAAATATAAAACCACAGGAGAAAATGCTGTTTTCAGTCTGGACTTACTCACAAGGCCTGGGAAATCTGACAAAGAAATTCTTATTATGGTTTTTTATAACTATTACTTTTTAAAAAATGTAATAGTCTATTCAAGAAAACACGAAACACTTTAATTTCTTCATGTGGCATGATTACATTCTTATATTATTTTATTTTATTTTCTGAGGAGTGGAATTAAGAGTTACTTCATGAAACCACACAGAATGGAGTTTGCCAATGAGAGATTTCTGCTCCTCTAAAACTTTCAAGCCTCCTCACTCCCTTTTAAAACTAATAGACATGATCTTGGGGCTGGCCCGGTGGCGCAAGCAGTTAAGTGCACGTGCTCCACTTCGGCAGCCCAGGATTCAGAGGTTCGGACCCCAGGCACACACTGATGCACTGCTTGGTAAGCCACGCTGTGGCAACATCCCATGTAAAGTAGAGGAAGATGGGCACGGATGTTAGCTCAGGGCCACCCTTCCTCAAGATAAAAGGGGAGGATTGGCATCGGATGTTAGCTCAGGGCTAGTCCCCCTCACAAAAAAAAACAACAAAAACTAATAGGCATGAGCTTCATTTCTACATAATTAGTCAGATCTGTATTGTTTCTAGTTTGCCTCCACTCCTTCATCATTAAGTAACTTCAAGACAGGACTTTATCTTGTTATCAGTCCATTCACTGAATCTTATCACTATGAATAGCACATATTTGGTGCTCAATCAATACTCGCTAAGTGACTCAGTGGATGAAAGAAGGTCAAATGTATTAAGGTCTGTACATCAGGGTTTGGTATATCATCCTTGCTCATATATAAAGAAAATTATGGTTCTTACCCACTGTGTTTACCCAGAACAGGTTTTCTTCACTAAGCAGTTAACAGAGAGGGCAGGAAATGATCTAAATATTTTCACTTAGATGGTGACAATGGGTTTCTTTTTATATGGACCACCAAAAAAAAAAAAAAACATTTTGAAATATAAATAATATTGGTAAAATTATATGATGATATTCTACATAAATGACAGATTCTATATTGGGCTGAATTCAACATATATCACAGACAGTGCAGTAACCAGACCAGGAATAATTTACAAGTGCTATGGAAAATACCTAAGTTTTAAAGATCACTTGTAATACAAGAAAGTTTACTATTTAAAGCTTACTACATGAAAGATCAGTCATGACTTTTTTTCTAAGAGCTGTAAATGCTGTTCCCTGTGTATGGAAGGATTTTGTATGTAATGTTAATAGCTTTTGTTACTTTTACTCTAACATCTTGAACTAAATTAAGACAATAAATAGTGATGGGGAGGATAATATGAACAAAACATGATATAGGACTAATAGAATGTTTCACAGAAGGCTACTGGTAAATAGTTAATTTTAATAAGATTAATTTGGCAAACTAAACAGTCAATTCCAACCAACATTTTTCTTGAAGAATTTTAACAACATTTCTTCCAAAATAAAAATATCCCTTATTATGTATATCTTTATTTATTTGATTTAGGTCTTAGTAAACTTAATCTCATTTTTATCAGTTTATCAATTTTCTGCTCAAGTTCCTAATATTCTATGAAAATAGAGATACATATACAGTTTACTATTAGCTATTCAGCTATACTTTTCATTTTAAAGTCTTAATAAATTTTCTTAAGTATTAATCATTTTTCTTTTTAGTTTAATATCGTGAGTATACACAATAAATAGCACTTCTTTGTTCCCATATGTCACGTTTATTTTTAAATTACTTACCTCTACCAAAGAGCCAAAGAAAAATTAAAAAGTGTGAGCTGCTATTGTTTTTGTACCCATAGGCATCACAGTTTTAAAATATTTAAATGAATACTAAACTGCTCTTTCTAATAATAGAGAGGTAAAGATCAAATTGATCTCAGCCTAGTATTAGTCTTCTCCAATACAACAGAAAGACAGAATTCTCAAAATGATAAAATATAGATAATTTTGTTAAAAAGAGTGTTTAACTCACTGATTCTGCTACATGATTCCACTTCCATAAACAGTAACATCTTAAAATTTATTTGGAGGCAGTTGGGCCTGGTTAGGTTTGTCCGCAGTATCTCAGCTCACCAGAAATAAAATATGCTACAATTTCCAAGAATTCCCATGTTGTTATAGCTGAACTTTAAGTTTCAAGTTAAAAAAAAAAGATCATAATAATTAAAGGAAAGAGAGTCTATTACTGTGCTATACCAAGGCTTAGCTTCCGCAATCCGTCTTCTATTTCTTTTTAAGAACTCTTTATGATCCTGAGTTGTACATCTTACTTCAGACAATCTTCGTATAACATAGCCTATATTTTATTTTCATAAATCAATTGCTATACTTCGTTAGTATTAAAAAAAGTAAAATTGTAGGCCCCCATTCTCATTCTCTCTCTTATTTCCATGGAATGGAACTGTTTACATACTATTTCCACTATTTAATATTATATCACCTGTCCCTCACAATGTGTTCCCACTTCAAAAGTCAAAATGTTTTACTGTTATTATAAATATCTTTACCTACTCATCACTCTTTATTTTCTCCTTTATTGGTTTCACTTAGCAGGCCCCAATGTGGTCTTATAGACAAATCTGAAAGCGTACTTCTAAATGGAGTAACATTCAACTTTGTCAAAAAAAGGCTGAGAAGATGCATTCGCTGGGATTTAAGAATAACTCAACCACCTCTTTCCAACGGCATTCATGTGTAATTCTTATCACGCTGCTACGATGCCAAACAAAATATTGGAGTGAAATTAAAATGTTTAAATTCATGTCCATGAAGCTTCCTTATAACTGGGAAAATTTCATTATTTGATTTTAGGCTTCATTCAAATTGGCATAAAGCAGTGCCTTTGAACATCTTTTCTTCTCCTCCTCCTCCTCTTCCTTCTTCCTTTTAAGCTGGTAAGATGATTTACTCAGCTCTGATCTGGTGTTCTGTGACTATCATATCACTGACTGGCCTAATTCTGAATTCTTTTGGAACACAAAACATTTCTTTTTGGTTTTGATTCATTGAAATACAAAAGCCACTTTATGTTTACTCCAATTATTTTAGTCTGTTGTTTTCTATTTTTTTGAATAAAAATATTGCTGCTCATGTACACATACCAACTATAGAAAAAAGCAGGACATGACCAAATTATTGCTTTATGTTAAACGAATTATATTATTATATTATTTCTCCTTGAAATTCTTGAGGGATACCATCCTAGTACCATTTCCTTGTTTCTCAGTGCTTGGTCCAAAAGGAGGTTGAAATCCAATGAAGATCATTTAGACTAACTTATGGGCTTGATATCTGAGGAAAAAAATTATAACCTTGTCTTCCTTCTGATGTTGGAGAATGTAGGTTGCTGACATCCACCACGTTCACAGTACTGAAAAACTCCACATTTAGAATGAAGACAATCATAGGCAAACAAGGGATACAGATGGATTAAGAGCCTAGTGGGCATTCTTTGAGGTCCAGGATCCAGTATTTCTTAAAACTAGAACCACGTCTAGTCTTCCCAGTTAAGTGAGCCAAAAATTATTATTTTTTTTGTAAATATTTTTAAATTACAAGTACGTTAGTTTAAACTTGGAGAAGAATCCAACAGGGCTTTTCTGATTCATATTCTGTTTTGACTTCTATTGCTTACTAACCATTACTCTCTTTCTAATAATTAGTTTATCTAATGTATTAGTACAGGTAGTTAGTTTGCAGTCAAAGTTGGTGCTATTGTTAAAAATATTTTGACTCATTAATACAAGTTTACATATCTGCATGGATCCTATAAATGTTAGCTTTATATTAATCCAGTAAAAACATTCCTATTTACCTTATTTTCAAATCTTGAAAGCTACTCACTGTTGCCACCAGGCATTTCTCTGCACCCTTTCTTATTATGTCCTAGGGCTCAATTCTAAATACACACTTTAACAGATCATAGAACAGATCTTCTATCCACTCTTTATGGAAATTCTCTAAATACTTTATGGAATCTGTCATGTTCTTCTAAGTATCCTTTTCTTCAGGGTGAAATTTCCATTTGTTCCTCATTTATCAGAATATCATAGACATTGACTATGTGCTTTGCTTTCTCGGAGTTATGCTCCAGATTGTCAGTTTCTCCTCTTAAATATTATATGAAAATTTACTAAAATCCATAATTTAGGTAGAGGATGGAAAGTAGAAATAATATCTGTTAGCTGTACTTGTTCAGTTTATACACATTTTTTCAAACTCAAGATATTATCTATCCCTTGTCAAGAGAAGTCCTGATGTTGGGCATACATTCAGATATCTATGTATTAGGTTTGAAATATTCCTGTGAATTCTTATCTATGGATTGGATAATCCAGAGTCAGTAAATTTCGATATAACTAAAGGGAACAGTATAAATACTTCTCAATTAAATTCAGAAAATATGTCTTACATAAGTCATTTGGATCTCAGTAAATTATGGTCACGTTTTCTGCAATAAAATCTCAAATAAGTCTGATGAGACCTTGATAAGCAAATTGCCAAAGCATATAATTCTGGCAGAATAAAAGTACACATATGTGGTCATAGATGAACTCATATGGACTGCCTTCTCACTTTCCCATCTGAAACTAGCATGAGAGTCCCAGCCCATGGCTTGGTTCTTTTCTAACTTGGCTGGTTTCTCATCACAACCAGTCAGAGCTTAGTATGGCCCATCCTCAGCGGTACGGGCACCTTTTCAGGACAGGATTTCAGGGCTTATCTAAACTGCTACAACTCCAACAACAACTTGAAGTTTTTACCTTCAAATGTATGGCTTTTATTTCTACAGATACAATTTTCAACAAAGGTCTTGATTTGGTTCTAAATCAACAAAATGATAGTGGAAGCGTGAGAGAGTGTATTTGGGTGAGGATTTAAAAAGGGATCATTTTCTTCCAACTGTACATCTAATAAAACCATGCTATAAATTCTTTCTTTGCCTGGTTGACCGGGTCATCTTCCAGAAGATTGGGAACATAACCAAGAAACTTCAATTTTTACTTAATTTTAACAAAAAAAGTCCTGCCAACTGAGGAGAAGTGATGAGAAATTTGGGAAGAAAAGTATCAACTTTCTGGGTATAGTCGTAAGCACTATTCCACTTTAATAGTTCCATGAGTCTATTCTGCTCTGCAGAAAAAGAGATTTTATAAAGTTTTAAGAGTATAATGGAATAATTCTGTGATAATAGAATATTATAATACAGAAGATTCCGAGAGATTGGAGGCAACATGGCAGAGTGACTAAGATCACCTAATTCTAGCCACACCTCTTACTGATGATATAATCTTCTGCGTGATTTGTAAAACAAGGATAATAATTGTGTATACCCCAAGGGCTTGTTGGGAGGCTTAAATGAGTTGAAATGTGTAAAGTGTTTAGAACAGTACCTGGCAAAGGATCTTATTGAGAGATTTTGATAATGAAATTCTATCAACTTAATAAATGATAAGTAGAAAATAATGAGGGGTACAAAAACAAGCAACGTAGCAGCTCAGATATTTCTCTATTACAGATACATGTATTTTTTTTAAATATGTAAAGAAAGGATACTTAACTATGGAAAAATACATCAACAGAATGAAAATACAATAGTCCCAGTGTGTCTATTATCAAAAATAAGCTGGTACTTGTAAAATATATCAAAAGAAGAAGAATATTTCTGAATATGGGTATACTCAGCATTGTAGGCAAATCTTAAAGAAATGAAAAGAACTACTAAAAATAAAATGTTTGCTTTTTGTCTGTCAAAGAGAACAATTTGCAAAGTGGAAAGTATTAGTGATTTATAGGTGAGAGACTTCTTGCCTGTGACAAGTGAAGGAAAACATTAAATGAGTTAAAATCTCTAGACACTGAGGATTATAAATATGACTTGATAAATAATTTAAAGTGTGATTGTGCAATCATTGTTGGCTATCTATGAAGTATTATGAATAATAGGATAAGGGCCAGAATTTAAAAACAGGCAAATGCTACTATACTATTTATAAATGACAAAATGATGTATTCTGGAACCTATAGGCAAAGTGCACTAAAAGTTGCCCCTGGCAAAATTTGAGTATTAATTATAAACTAAATGGTTTGTAAGCAAATTGGTAGTTGACAAAGAGCCATAATGTCGAGATTCTAAACCTTAACTTTCAACTTCCTCATTCTGTAACCCTAGTCAAGATACCTCATTTTCTTACTTTATAAGTTTTGTTACCTAAACACTTAAATATTATATCAGATACTACTCAAGTTCTCTTTTAACTAGAACGCTTTATATAACTATGACTATGTGATTCTGCTGTTGGCAAGGGCAAAACATCTCAACACATATTTCATTGTGTGTGCAAACAAAACATGATTAAAATTAAAAGAAGCTATGAACATTAGCATTGTCAAATAAAAGCAAATCTGGAGTTAGGAAAAGAGAAACTTTCTTCGAATGGATTATTTCAACAAGGCAAAGAGAACTATTGCACTAAGAGGAGGAAGGCCACTACAATGAGGAGAACGCTCCTGACCACGAGATCTGGAAGAATCTCAAAGGTCAGATGGAAAAGGACTTTTCTTTTATAGAGAAGAGTAAGCAAAGCTAGAAAAAGAATGAGGTGTGAGGAAATGGGAAGAGTGGGTGCAGGTGCTGTGGTGGGGCATCTGATCAGAGAGTGTGTTACCCTGAGGTCAGCATAGCCTCTCTCTGGGAGGGGTCTTCGCAGAGGCTTTGTAAACTGGCTCAGGGGGAGGGTGGGTCAAAGGTCAGGAGCCTGAGGGAAGGAGAGAAGTTTAACTAAAGTTTGATGAAGTCAGATCATGGACATTTTGTTCTGATTGACCATTGGGGACAAACACAGAATGGTATTTTGGAGGGTCTGTCACAGGTAAACAAGGAGGGAATCTGTGAGTCCCGTAGGAAAGAGTGGTTCTAGTAAGCCTTTTCCTGGAATTCAAAAGGAATTTTTTGATCATACCTGTTTTCCAGCATCACAAGCCTTGGTAAAGTTCAACATTGTCAATGTACACCTTAGTATAGATGTGTTATTTTTCTCTGATGATTAGCTAGGAATGGAATCTTTGAGTCATATGGTGTCAAAGAAAAATTGCAGCAGATAAAGTTAAATGGGCAAAGGAACACTTTATCTGAGGGTATTGCGATAGGGCAGAGAGGTTGAACTCAATTCCACTAAAACAAAAGGCAGGAGGCTTTTTAAGCACTGGGGTGAGCTAACGGAAAAGTACTGGAGGACCTTAGAGGGGGAAGTTGGTCAACGGAATTAGGCCATTTGTGATTGCTCATAGGCGTTTATCAGTTAGGCTCCTATTCTCTCATAGAGACTGAGAGGTGGGAGCTCTATCTCTCTTGATGATTACATTTCAAAGGGATGGCTCCCAGGTCCTTGAGAAAGACATCATTCTCTGGGTCCTAAACCTGGCAAGAGGCTGGGAGAAGATTTACATCTCCAAGGGGCAGAGGAAGAATTTTTGAAAGTTTTCTAAAGTAAATGCTCTAAGAAAAGGTAGGTTGTAGGCTTATATCTGGAAGAAACCCACCTAAAGTTCCCATCAAGCTGAGGGGAACATTAAGCCCATCTTGGTCAACAGCAAATTTATGTTTGACTTATAAGAAACTGTCAAACTGTTTTCCAACATAGTTGTGCCATTTTGCATTCTCACTGCATTATGACAAAAACTAGACACAACCCAATCGTGCATCAGCATGTGAAAAGACAACCAGGCTGTGGTATTATCTCAACCATGGATAGTACTCAGAACTAAAAAGAAATGATTGCTGATACACGCAAAACCATAGGTGAATCTCACAAACATCATATCGATTGAAAAAAGCCAGACGGGAAAAAGTACTTACTATATGATTCCATTTATATCAAAGTCTGAAAAGACAAATCAAATCTGCAGTGACAGAAAGCAGATCAGTGCTTGCCTGGAGCTAGGTGTAGGGCTGAGAAGAAACATGAGGGGCTGCTTTTGGAGTGATGGAAATGTTCTGTATTTCAATTGTAGTGGTGGTGAGATGAATATATTAATTTATCAAAACTCACTAAAATTGTACAGCTACAATAGGTGCATTCAACAGTTTGTAAGTTATACCTCAATAAAATCTAGTTTAAAACTGAAAAGAAGTTATAAATCACAACAGTATTGCTAAACTGTTAGGCGGGTAGAAAAATCACATACGACTTACTTTCCATTTTCAATGTATGAGCTAATAATTAGGTTCTTGCTAAGATAAGGGAAGGGAGTCTGGAGATGAGCTTATCTATGACCTCATGCTCTTGTAGAATAAAGGCACCAGAAGGGTGGGAGAAAGATCTTATTGAAATTTAAATTTATTTACTCACTCTCTTGTTATTGTTAAGGGGAAGGAGCTAAAAGTGTTTTAAGATATTCACAAGTGATAACAAAATTTTCCCTGAGCTATTTAGTAATTTTTTTTTTTAATCTCCCAGTAAAAAAACTTCAACCTCAAAGCATGTAAAACATCACAATGTTCAAATAGTCTAGAAAATGTTTGTGGTAGGGAAAGGAATTTTTTTCCACTTAAGTAGCAAGTGAATTTGAATAGCCTTGCATTTACCTATGCTATCATTATATAAATTGTCTAGCTTCTTTTTGTTATTCTTATAAAATCTCAAAAACCGTGTGTCTACTTTTTCTCCCAGTGTGCTTGAAAGATAAACGTGACTCTTGCAGATTTGAATAGAAAATCATGTGAAGCTTGATTTCTTCCAGAAAGGTTACTGGTCTACTTGGTGAATGAATGGCTGCAGATAACTTGTCTTAATTTCTGCTGCAAATTTTCAATTTGTGCTGTGAGGTCTTGTGGACAAGAAGAAAGTGCTATGGAAGAAGGGTTGGGATTCATTGGTTACTGACGTTGACACAGGCTGGTAATTGAGATGGGAAGGGCAGCACACCAGAGGGCTTGGTCTTGGTTTATCTGTGGTTAAAAATCTTCCTCACTGACTGCTCTAAACATCTTGGTGGTGCGCCTGTCGTTAATCCATTTGTCTGAAGACCCTTCCCTTTCCCATGCCTCCAATTTTGTCAAGTGTCTCAGAGGGCTGGCCTGTCCAGCTCCATGTGCCAGACTCCCTCACCATTAAGTGGCCCTGGTGGAAGGGTGCCGGAGAGGAAGAAAGGAGCAAGGGAAAAGAAAGAAGCCTGGATGCGTGTCCCCATCCCTCTGGATTTTTGGCAACTTTTTCTTGATGTTTCAGTTCCTTCTCAACAGTAACTCTTTCTGTGTTCACAGCTCTTGTGGGAAAGCCGTCTCTGTTTCTAGCTCCCTCCATACAGCCTCCCATTAGGACTCAGGAAGGCAGCCTGTCTCTAAGGTTCTCCTGAAGGCTGCTAACCTCTGAGTTTCCTCACTGCTGCTTGTCTGGCTTTCAACTCTTCCATGCCTTTGTAAATATTTCCTCATTTTAATTTCACTCCAATGACCTACTTGCATGGGCTATTTTTCTGATTTGCCCTTGATCCTCAGGGATACAGTTGCCATGTTCGTCATAATTGTAGATGGCATGAAAGAAGGATTGTCAAAGAGAGTAGGGTTAAAAAAATCTTGACTAATGCGTTTTTCCACCTATAATCCAATTTGCCATAGTCTATTAAGACTTAATTATTACAGTCATGCACTGAGTAACGACATTTTGATCAAGGATAGACCACATATATGATGGTGGTCCCATAACGTTAGTACCATATAGCCTAGGTGTGTGGTAGGCTGTATCATTTAGGTTTGTGTAAGTACACTCTACAATGTTCACGCAAGGATGAAATCACCTAATGACACATTTCTCAGAATGCGTCCTTGTTGTTGAGCAACGATGACTGTATATTTGTGCCTAACAATTTTTATATTTAGAGAAAAAGGGCTATAACTGTATGCTACATAAGATGCCTCAATAGTGGTTTATGATCTCATGCTCAGGATAAGATGGCCTGTGTCACAGGTTGAGTATTCTGGAAGAAAACACTACGATGAGGTTTGAAGTGCACAGGAATCACCACCTGTGAAGGAAAGAGGGAAGAAGCAAGTCTGGGTAGAGAGAGAAGTCAAAGTTCCATGTAGTGTTGACAAAGCCTCAGCAATCTGTGGGAACTCTGGCATGATTACTGCCCTTCAGAATGTTCTACATGGGGCCTAAATGGCCTAGTCCCTATGCCTATGCCTTTGTCCCTGGATGCAAGCTTCCCTAGGAAGAGTGAAAAGGTTTTCTGTAGCTGAAGCAGACCCAAAAGAAACTGGAAACTGAAGACTGTGTGTTTACCGACTGCACTCTCCCCACCACTCCTGCTCCCTCCTCTCTCACGTCTGCTCTCCAACACACAGCTGGGCAGCAAGTCTTTTCTTAAAGGGGGAACTGGGTGCTACATCCCTGGCTGTTCCACAGGCTGGGTTTGAGGCCTAAATCTTGCTTTTACTTATTTATGATCTTGGACAAATTTTAAATTTCTTTTTGCCTCAGTTTACCCCTCTGTAAAATGGAACCTATCTGTGATGGTTAATTTAATGTGTCAACTTGGCTGGGCTACGGTGACCGGTTATGTGGTCAAACACAAGTCTAGATGTCCCTGTGAAGGTATTTTTAGATGTGAATAACACTTAAATGAGTAGACTTTGAGTGAAACAGACTACCTTCCATGATGTAGTTTTGTCTCAGACAATCTGTTGAAAGCCTTAGGAGAAAAGACCTGAAGAGGAAGGAATTCTGTCTTCAGATGGCCTTCAGACTCAAAACTACCACATCAGCTCTTGCTAGAATTTCCAGCCTGCAGCCCTGCCCTGTAGATATCAGACCTGCCAGCCCCACAGTCACATGAGCCAGTTCCTTAAAATAAATCTGTCTCAATTTGTATACATCCTATTGGTTTTGTTTCTCTGGAGGATGCTGACTAACACACTATGTCTCAGGGCTGTTATGTGGTTGAAATATATTGGGCCATAGCACAGTGCCTGGCAAATAGTAAGGACACAATAAATATTGGCTCCTACTGTTTATCAGAAGGTTCCTATTCATTACCAATTTAAGAAACTATGAATGCATTATCTTGACTATAAAAATAATGAACTGTATGTGTACCAACCAAACCAAATTTAGATACTAATTGTTCTTGAATATTTTAGAGTTCATCTAAAAATCAAATATATTCTCTTATACATGGAAGAATATGTTCAATTTTACTATTTTTATTGTAGTCTCTAGATACTTTGTTTTCCCCAGCAAGTCTCTGAAAATTTATCATGCAGATTATAGCATAATATTAACCACCTTTTAGTACTGGAAGACTGTAAAATGCACTTCGTAGTGTTTCAATGCATGAAGGTACTTTCAGAGTGTTTTATGTAGCATAATCCATTTACTAAAAGTTGCAGTGCCCCATGTTTTATGAGGTTCTGCAAAGATGACAGATGTTCCTTAATGTTTCACCCTGGGAATTCTCCCTCAAATAAAGTTGTCTACCTAGGAAACTATGAATATAGATTCAATTGTTTAGAAGATGGAAATTCTCCAATTATAACACTATTTATTATGAGTTTCACAAAAATATTTGCACTAAAACAAAATGTACTGCAGTAAGATGAGTAACTCAAGCTGTCTCTTAATGGCCATGCAAAAGTTATTGTAAAACTGTTTTTCAGTGCACCGGTGTAAATGTGTGAGTGTCTGACCGCCTGTAGAGGGATGATGTGAAGAGATTGTTCAAATACAAATTTCTCCGTTTTACCCATACCTACCGGATCAGAATCCAGGTGAAGAAAGCCCCACATCTCCATTTTCACAATGCGTTGAATTTCTTATCCACTGCACAGTTTAAGATGCACTAAACTATATAATCATAAAATGAGTCTAAAAATTAGGAAATTTTCAAAATCAACTGAATACATAGAAATATAGTAAAATAGCTGTTTGAATTTAAACACTTAATTATCTTCTTTGTTTTTCTTGAGAAACAAAGTAGTTGGGTGTGTTGTATGTATTTTCACATAGACAGAGTGTCAGAGAGCAAATAATTTATCTTAGAACAAGAATTAAGTTTATATCACTTTATGACATTTATATCAATAGATTTGGGCCTAAGGCAAACCTAAACCAATGGCGTGAACATGCTTTCTTTTGGCAATTATTGAAAGATATGGTAGTATTTCAGATTCAATAGATAAACAATTAAGCTAGAAATTTGATCATTTTGATGCAATCATATAAATTCCCCAAAGCATTTTCATTTCCTCGCATAATATTAATTGTATCTAAACTATTCCTATAGTACACCTGCAGAGCTACAGATCAACAGAGAAATATGATTCAATATCACGTTCAAATTATGGAGGAGGAAATAACAAGTTGTTTTCTTTTTCAAAACTCCCTCTTCCTTAGCACATACAATGGGAGAGAAACTGAAATCCATTATTTAAGAATTATGTTCACCTGCAAATAATAAGGACTCTGTATCAGTTTCCTATTGCTGTTGTAACAAATTACCACAACCTTGTGACTGAAAACAACACGGATTTATTTTCTGCGAGTTCTGGAGGTCAGACGTTGGAAATCAGCTTCTCTGGGCTCAAATCAAGGCTCGGCGGAGCTGCACCACTTGTGAGGGCTCTGGGGAGAGTCTGCTTCTTTGCTTTTCCTTCACCTCTAGAGCTGCGTCCCTTGGCTCATGGTCCCTTCTTCCACCTTCAAACCAGCAGCTCCAGTGTAGTGTCTGTCTCTGTAATCAGATCTCCTTTCGCCTCCTTCTCTTAAGGATCTTTTTGATTAAATGGCACTCACCCAGATAATCCAAGATAAGCCCTCCTTCTCAAAATCCTTAATTTAATCACTTCTGCAAAGTCAGTTTTGCCATATAAGGTAATATTCTCAGGTTCCAGGAATTAGGATCTGGATATCTTCAGCGACCAATATTCAGCCTACCACACACCCCAAAACAGTGGCTCAAACAAAAAAGAAGTATATTTTAACATCCTAAAAATAAAAGTCTAGAGTAGGAGATAAAGGTAGAATGATAGCACTACAGTGTTGTCAGGGAATTGGCCTTCTCCTACACCATCTCTAGAGCATGACCCTTGTCCAAGTGCCTACAAAATGGCTTCTGGGGGCCTAGCCATTGCCTCTGTATTCCATGCATTAGGAAGAAGAAAGGGCAGAGGAAGAAAGAAATGTAAATTGGTTGTCTCCTCCTCTTTGGAGGACTTGCCCAGAAATCCCACCCAAGAACTTCAGGTCACTTCTCTTTGGCTAGAACTCAGTCACACAGTTCTATCCAGTTTATAAGAGGCTTGGAATGGAATTGTTTAGCTAAGTACATTGCCGCCTATATAAAATTGGATTCAAGAAAGGGAAAATGGGAGTTGAATACCAGGATCTGCTGTTATACATCAATATTTATTATAAACCTATATATTTTGTATATCTATTATGAAAATGCATGCATTATTAAGCCAGTAATTGTATTATCTCTTAGTAAAACCATTGCTTACATAACAAAATACGAACTCTTGTTTTTGAAATACACTATCTTTAAAAGTACGGGTCTTTACTTTGAGTGTGTCTGGGAAAAAAAATGATTGAATATATGATGGTCATGCTGTATCAGAAATATATAGTAGTTGTCATTGTGTCATGTAATATAGTCTGCAAACACTAAAATTAGAATGAAAGTGCTGGAAATGAAAATATAGAAGGAACCTGTAGATGAAGATGACTCATTTTACTCTGCCTTCTGAAAGATAAGAGAATTATTCTGCAGAGATTTCTGGCAGAAATTTGAAATAGTCTATCCTGTTTAGCTCTGTCTCCCAACTAGGTAGCTAAGACCTCAGTAACAAATTCCAGCATAGGTATATACAGACATATTTTTAATATATTTAATTTTTTTTCTAATCAAAATACACTATTAAAGAGGAAACATTTATAAATTGTGTTGTAAGAAATAATACAGTGAGTACAAAAATTGTGGCCAATTTAAAAAAGAATATTAACTTTTAGTGTTATGGGGTTTTTCTTAAGATATCCCGAAACTACTTAGCTCTCTTTCTCATATCATCAGTGCTATTTGTCTTGAGTCAAACCCAAGTATACTCTTGTTTTTATATTTTTAGCCTTCTAGAGCTATTTACACTAAAAATTGCATCTACACAGAATTGCTTCCCTGTGGCACAAACCACACCGTTTCGCTTTGAGGTTTCTAACATCAAAGGTAACTTTGAAGTGTTCAGCTAAGTGCCTTGCACTCGGTAATGTGACACTGCTCTCTCCTCGCTCTCTTACATCTCACTTGCTGCTTCTTTCTGGTGCTTTGTGACATCCTTCCCTCAGACTCTCTTTAAATGCCGACATTTATCACGGTTATTTTCCTCTAGCTCTACTTGCTCTCCCTGGGACATTTCACTGTCCTTGTCTTCTTTATGACTTCCCAATCTGTATCTCCCTTCCAGAGCTCTCCTGCACGCTCCAGCCCTGGGGGTTTAAATGTCCACCGAAGTTTTATACTTAAACGCCCCATAGACACCTACAACAAAGCCTGTTCAAAGCTGAACTCTCCTCCGCCCCCTACAAATCTACCCTTTCTCTGTTGTTCTTTCTGTTAGCGAAAGGCACCATCATCCACCTCGTAGCTGAGGTAGGGAACTGGGGATTACTGTACGTCTTCCTCTCATTTGTGTCCCTCACTTCCCCACCACAGCCGTATCCAATCCCCATGCCCTGTAAACTCTGGTTCCAAAATATCTCTAGAACCTCTCCACTCTACTCATCCAAATCCACGATGATAACTCACGTTAAGACCCCAATGATTGCTACTCTGCATTAAGCAACAGCTTTGCAACTGGACTCAAGACCAATTGTCTTGATACACTCTCTTCCCAGTCCTGTCCCCACATGCAGAGACATGCTCTTCTGAAAGCTCATATCTGACTGTGTGTATGTACATTTAAAAACCCTTGGGTTCAAGGCCAGTTTCCTCTGGATGACTACAAAAGTTCTTCCTAATTCAGGTTCTATTTTTCTCTTGAGGCGCATCTCTTTCTTCTCACTCTAAGCTCCAGATTTACTAAACATTTTTTTAATTCTTAAATATGCCATCTGCTCTCCTAATTCTACATATTTAATGTAAACATAAGGTCTGTTCTTTCTACTTGAACATCCCTTTAATTAAAGTGCTTACTAGTGCTTTGGATCTCATTTTAATTGTTTCATCCCTTCCTAATTTCCCCAATCGGGTAAAAAATCACACATACGTGCATGATCTACTATAGCAAGGTTCCTTTGTCCTTTCTGTTCTGCCCTTAGACGTAAAGCTCCAAACACAATACCTTCATGCTTGTATAAATGAATACAGTAAACTTATGTGTACCTTATACATTTTTAAGAGATGGCTAGTTTCTGTATAAAGGTGATACAAACAAACCAACTTCTAGTTCCTGAGAGCTGAGGTGCATACTGGGCAGCAGAGATCACAAAGGGGAACAAAGTAGAGGTTCCTGCCTCTCCTCCTCAACCTTCTCTCTTAAAACTGTCCTGAGAAGAGGAAAAGGCGGGGGGGACTCCTCAGGCTTGTGATTTCTTTGATGCAGGAAACACTCAGAACGACCTTGAATGTGCTCTTTCACTTTTGCACTAATGTAGACGGGTAGAAAACTCCCCCATACTGATTAGCTTATCTGTCCTCCATATATTTGGAGTCTTGGCTGGTTTTCATGATGGTCCACAGGGAGTTTTGGACTCTCTTTGAGCCTCTTTTGTACACTTTCCTGATTCAGCCTTTATAACATTCATTATTTTTGTGTGTTGTCTTATATTTGAAATATCTTTCCTTTTTTTCATTATTCTGTCATTTATAGCTTTTTTAAATGTAAGGATTTATTTTGATATATTAGCCTTTATTAGATCAAAAAGTGTGACTCTTGTGAAAGAAATTTAATGGATTAAAAGGGACTGCATTGCAAGGATCAGACCAGAATGAAAACACCTTAGGAAATCTAAATTAAGGAAACCATGGAGAACTGTTTTCTTAAGGTTACAATAACAATAAAAACAGTAACAACAATAATAACTATAATAGAGGTCAAATTCTCTGTCTTTTATCTTACTGTTCACAACTTACACAGAAGACCCAGAGTATACCAAAATGTGAAAATATTTAGTGTGAATTTTTTCCCAATACCTACCAGAAATGTGGACAGATTGGGGAAGGGAAGACCACATGAGTCATGATGAAATTCTCAACACATCACAGATGAATTTCAAGGTGGCACAATTATTGTAGATGAAAATGCAACTCCAAGGGTGATTTGAGCATGCATACTGTAGAAACTTATATTCTTAGACTTCTAAATAAAGCAACAGAAAGAAAGCCAAACAAGACAATTTAAGGACAGGACAGATTAAGTCCAAGTCTTGGAGAAGAGGGGAAATACCTTCTAGGTGGGAGTATTCATCTAAGATTAAACATGGACTTATTTTTACATACCCCGAACTCAGTGATTCAATGTCTCTTGCTAAAGGGCACCACAAAGAGCAAAACCATTACATTAATAATTAATTCAGCCAATAAAACCAAATCAAAGGATGCTAAAAAGAGTAGATAAAAGTTTGATGAATAATGAAATATTTATATAGTCTCCCCACAAAATACTTACTGATTACAAAAGGAAAAATAGTAACTCTTCAGTGGAGAGTCATCAGACATCTCCTTAGTCAAGTGATCAGTGTCAACATCACCAGTAGTGGGGGCATTAAATGTGTGCCATGTAATGAATGCAATGAGAAGAATGCATCATTATTCCCTACTTGCATGATGTTTTGCCAAAAATGCATTACCAGAATTGAATTCTGAGGAAATATCAAACAAATCCAAATTGAGACCCAGTCTTCAAAATAACTGCTCGTAATCTCCAGAAGTTTCAAGGTCATGAATGTCAATGCAAGTCTGTGGAGTTTTTCCAGATTGAAGGAAGCTGGAGAGACTAACAACCAAATGTGACACATTATCCTGGACTAAATCATTTTGCTATAAAGAGCATTATTGGAATAATTGATGAATCATAAATGGTGAGTATGAATTAGAAGATCATAATACATCAGTGTTAATTTCCTGATTTTTGTATTTATATTTTGATTGCATAAAAGAATATCCCTTTTTGTTGGCAGGAAATATTCACTAAAGATTTCAGGATGATGGGGAATCCTGTCAGCAACTTACTCTCAAATGTCTTAGGAAAAAAAAAGACTCTCTTACTATACTTGCTGCTTTAATGTAAATTTGAAATTACTTCAAAATAAAAACAAAAGATAAAATGTTAATTTATATTTTTAGTAGAACTATCATATGCTTCTATTTTATCAATTATGCAATATTTATTAATTAATAATTCTTATTTACTAATTACTATTTTATTAACATGTGAACAGTTCTCATTTTTGTGATGCACAGTCATCTATAATATTTAATTTTTCCACTTTTCCACAGTGTCTCAAGTTCTTTGTGGCTGCTAATCAAAAAAAAAAAAGAAAAAAAATCCCTGAAAATTAAACTACTAAAGATGCTCTTGGATTCTAAATGTTTTAAATAATTAAAGTTAGAAGAGTACATCTTAAACTTGACTCCACATTGGACTTACCTGGGCAGGTTTTTAAATGTTCACATGCCCACACTGCACCCAAGAATGTAATGTAATTGGTCTGGGTGATGCACCAGCGTTCTCATTTTCTCTAGTAGCCAAGGAGAGAAACATGGACACAGCCAGAGTGGAGAAACATCAAGCTAGAGATGTTGGTAATGACAGTCAGTGAATTTATTGCTTTCTGTTCTAGGATCAACTGTGAGAATAACTGAGCAAGGAACATTGACAGATCAACACTGCATCTCCTATTCTGGGTGAATGAATAGCATCTTTTTTTTTATACGAGGGAATTTACAATAATACAAAAATAAAATATAACTGTTGTGTCTAAAACATTGTTTCAGACGTTGATTTTTTGTGTTTTAGGCAAAAAGAGTTACCTACTAAGCTTTCTATAAAATTTGTAGTACACGAAAACATTCATTTTGCAAAATGCTTTGTAATTCTTCATTTTCAACAGAACCTAACAAAGACCAAAAAGGTACATAGTATTCCATATAATTAGAGCTTAGTTATGAAAATAATTGCTCAATAAATTACTCTTGATTTATTAAAAACCAAATGATCACTGTTTCATCATATTTCAGTCTCTATTAACACAAATATTATTAATGTTTCTTGCATCTATCTATGCATCACTTTTAAGACCATTCAAATGATTTAAATATAGACCTCAAAGTCAGAATTGGGGTCATATTTGTGTCTATATCCCCAATCCCAAGTAGACTGGCTGATCCGGTCAAGTGAAGAATGAATGAGAAGCTCAAATGAGAGGAGAATTTTTTCTTTTTCTTTTTGGTGAGGAAGATTGTCGCTGAGCTAACATCTGTGCCAGTCTCTCTCTATTTTGTACATGGGCGCTGCCACAGTGTGGCTTGATGAGCGGTGCATAGGTCTGCATTTCTGAACCCCGGGCCACCGAGGTGGAGGGCACAAACTTAACCACTATGCCGCCAGGCCACCAAGACCGTAGATATTTTTGGTTTTCCTAATTTGGTTGTCTAAATTATAATGTGGTTTTTCTTTCTCCCAGACATAAAGTGATTCCAGCTGATATATATTGTATTTTACAATTTTTCTACAAAATTTGTTAAAATAAATTCTCAGTCTTTTCATAAAGAAAGATAGCAAAGCAAGAGTTCTTGACAATCTTGCTAACAGCTTGCGGTTGGATGCTTCTATAGTGAAAAAGTATCAAAACATGGCCTGTCTTAATAGCAGAGCTTCATGTACGAAATGAAGCTTAAGTAAATTCCTCTATTTAAAGGTATGTTGAACTCTTTAGTGGAAGAAAACCATTCTACTTAATAGATACATTTTGTATCTATGTAAATAAAAAAGGGTGAATACAAGTTATAAATGAAAGCTCCTTTTAATAAATGCTTTGTCCTTCTGTAGTCTTAGCTTTTGTCTGATGTCAGTGTCTTGCTCACCTTCGTCCTTTCTGAAGGAGGTTAAGTTGGTCAACTTCGGTGCATTGCAGTCTCTGGTTTTATGCCTCTCCTTGTCCTTGGCATTCTCTTTGCCACTTTATGGTAACGAAGCTAATCCTCTCTTCAGTGAGCTCCTGTGGGGCTGTAGCGTCAAGGCTCTCAATAAAAAGCTGAACAGTTCAACAACTTTTATTGAGTCTTAGTTGAACAGCCCTTAGGGAGCTAAGCACAGAAAAGGAGAGCTGGGGAAAAGTAGTCGAGAGTTGTAATAGCCTCAGTCTGAGGACGCACAGCACCAGTCCCACAGACCTGGCAACGTCTGAACCTTAACAGCTTGGCAGCAGTGCACATGTCCTGGTGCCAAATAATGAGGCGCAGAGAACAGAAATAAAAGCGGCATTGAAGTTACATTTTTCTTTTCTTCACGTTCTGAAACATCTGAAATTACAACAGAATTGTGAATGGTCAAAATCAACATTCTCTTGTTTCTTTTAAGTGAAATCTAAACTTTAAAAAATAAGAAACCATGTTACATAATAAAGATGGAAAAATCTGCTGGCAGCACTGAAGTCCCTTCGCCACCTCTTGGCCTTCCTCAGACCCTTCAGTCCTGTGCTCACAGCACTCAGACCTCCTCCGTCAAGCTGACAGAGAAGAAATAACACGGGAATGGAATAGAGAAGTCCCACCTGCAGAAGAGGAAAGTAAGCTATAAAGGCGGACGTAGATCCCCCAAGGAGAATGTTTCCGCTAGTTACTAGACAGCGGGAACTGGCAGCTAGCAATACTCATTATTCCTTTATGAGTTAAAAGAAAGCTTTTTGAGGGCTCTTGTTAGTTTGCTGTTGTTTCCTAAGATATATAATATACTTTGAGTAAAGCTGTTAAGAAAAATAGTTTTCTGTGGTCAAATAACTTGGAATTCCGAGTGGAAAAAAATTTGTATTGAACTTTGTAGAACTCTCTGTATTATACAGTGTTGCTAATCTTCAAGTAAGGGACTAAATATGCAGCATTTCCCAAATTATGTATCTACTCTTCAAAGCATTTTTAAGGTAGAGAATGGAAGTGTAGACTTATCTCAAATAACTTATTGGTATAACAAGGCAAAGAGCACAAAATATTTCTATCATATTGTAACTTAATTTTAATAATGGTCCTATGAATGAAATAAGACAATCATTATATACCCCCTTTTATATACTTCTCTAAAAGATGAGGAAACTAAAGTTATGAAAAGTGATACAATGAATGGTTTCATTGTATAAAAGACAAAAATATACACATGTTTAGATTTCTTCCTTTGACTTCAAGTTTTCAAGAGAAACAACTCTTAAACAGATTGCCCTGGAGGATATTTCCCTCAGAATTAACTCTTTTGACAATTCCAGCTTTGGGGCTGTTTTTCCTCAATACAGACGCCAAGGCATCATTCACCTCTGCTGCCCAGTGAGGGACACCACGGACTCTAAACCTGGGCATCTACACTCTATTAAATCAGAAATATGTAAGAGTTTGAAAGTTTACCCTACACACGCACACACACACACATACACACACACACTATATACATATATACATATATATATATATATATATGCACACATTTTAGTAGAAAATGTGCTGGCACACTAGCTGAAACACACACACTCTAGGAGAAACATGAGGCACCTTGTACAGAGATCAGAACTAAGACACCAGACAGAGTAACTTGGCCAGGTAGGTCCCCCATGACAACACCCCACAGGGGCTGCAATGAGAGTCAGATGTTATAAACCTACATCTACAGAAGGATCACACTCTAGGACAAGGACATAAAAATATGAATTTCTCTACATCTGTAGAAGAGGGAATATCTACTCTCTCAGAGGAGGAAGAACACTGGGTCCTTTAGAGTGTAAATGCATTTCTCCAGGGGGAAGATAAGACTGTGTCTTTGAGTTTACAATCTAGGATTTTCTCCCTTCTGAAATTGTAAACACATAGAAAGAGAATGTTCTAAATCTCTTTGAAACTCTGTGAGCTATTCAGACACATTTTCCCTAACGTAATTAATATTTAAAAATATATAGGCATGTGAAAAAAATAACAACCCCAAGTTAAATTAGGTCTGTTTCTAGAATCATATATTCAGTCCATGCTCACTCTTTTATCAGAGGGAAATTGCCAGGGGACAAATGTAAATGGTCTAGTTAATAATAGGTTGGGAAGTACAGGATGATTCCTGTGAATGCCATGCAGAAAACACCCTGGCATTAGCAATCTAATTGAAATAATTCTTGGTGAATCAGACACAAGATTGCTATGTTGTTTTCCATCAGTTTTGTATCCACAGAGAATAAATACTACTTAGGTTAATGGCATGCTCAGGGAACTCAAAGTGATCTTCAGTACTTTCTCCCGCCACACAGGAAGCAGAAGCTGCCAATTGATTTAAAGCAATAAGGATTATCCTGCTTTGACCCCCTGGGTTTTGGTGTGTCATCAGGAACAACAATACAGGCTGAGCTAATTTGGGTTGACCTGTTAAGGCCTCTCACACAAGTTATGTAGTAAGAGAGGCTGCATCTGGTCTTAAATGCCAGAAGGGCATAGAACCATTCCAGATGAGCATGAGGGATGTCATAGAATGCCCCTTACAGAACATATATTAAGGCATACAATTGATTGATAGACTATAAGATCAGAAAAATAGTATATTTTATAATTAAGAAAGAGTAAATTCAAGAATCAAGGGGATAGAGTGCCAGTTTTTTGTTTTTTTTACTTTTTTGCATAGCCTTTAGTTTGATTTTTAAAATGATCAATTGAAAAGAAATTTCACGATATCTTCTGCTATATTTCTCGCCATGTAAAGTGAGAGAAAGAAAAGTTAATAAAAATACAGAAATTGAAGAAAAAGAATAATGAGAAGGGACGATTCTTTTATATTCTTCCACCATTTCAAATTTTATCACATTTAGAATTGGGAAAAAATGTAAATTATTCTTGTCTAAGCTCTTAAACCATATTTAGATCTTTTTTCAAGTCTTTATGGAATTAGATAAGGGGCTTCAAGGTCCAGGAAAGGCAACCCAGCAGGAAATTAAGAACTTGAAATATGTAGTTTTATTAGACAAACATATTGGGCTCAAGATTATCCAGACATCCAGAGTGTCAAATATCCATTCATCTTTATTTCTTACTGATGCCACAATGACAGAGATTGTTATTTTTCTCTTGTTGATATTTCTTTTCTTCCCTCTTTAGAGAGAGAAACACAAATTATAAATCTGAAGACTAGTTAACTACACACGAGATGAAATAGAATCAATTAAATTACATTTCTTCTTAAATTCGAATAATATTATTCCAAAGACTTCATCTTAATGCAAGTAGTTATCTTATGAGAAATATATCAACCGATATCAACTTTAAAAACTTTGTAACTAAATTCACATAGTTTAGAATTTACGGAGATTTATATGATATCAAAACCTACTTAATTTTATGGATGGAAAGCCAAACAAATTGAAACAAATGAAAATATGTTACAAGCAGTTCAGACTTTGCATACTTTTTTTCCATTTCATCTTATTTTACAGGTGTTTAACTTTCATCCTCTCATCTCCTAATGAATTACAATCATGAATCCTAAGATACAAATTAAAGTTTCCATACAAATAATTCCCAAAGTTATTTACCAAAGATGTGAAAGTTTTGATAGTAATATTCCATTTCTGAATTTATCTAAATTTTTTTTTAACTTTATTTATTTTATTTTTCCCCCCAAAGCCCCAGTAGACAGTTGTATGTCATAGTTCCACATCCCTCCAGTTGCTGTATGTGGGACTCGGCCCCAGCATGGTCGGAGAAGCGGTGCGTCCGTGCACGCCCAGGATCCGAACCATGGGCCGCCAGTAGCGAAGCGCACGCACTTACTTAACCGATAAGCCACGGGGCCGGCCCCCATTTCTGAATTTAATTTCAGTGTTCAAGAAAAATAAAATTAAGGTGAAAGTTGGGACAAAAATTGATATATTAAAGTGGTTGTGTCTCTTTTACCTGGATATATTTTGGAGTGGACATTGTGTCTGACTGGGGACTGAACTATTCCTATAAAATGTAAGGCATGTAAATCTGCAATATTAATCAGATACGCTAAATGGGAACAAATCAGATTACCTGAGACAATATTGCTTGGAAAAGCAGCTGGAATGCTGATATGGACAAATTCTGTTTGAAAGCTCTGTATGGAACACAGACTGTGCTTATGGAAAAAGCCTGAGAGCATCTCCACATACACAACTGGGACCTTGGACTAGAGATTTTCCATTTGAGGGGCAATTACTAGCATGCTACTGGACTCTAATTGAAACTGCCCTTATGACTGGAGGATGTAACATTCTAACGGGGAAGGCAATGCCCAGAAGAGGCCCATCATAAAATGGAAATGGTTTATACAGGATCATGATCCTGGGGGAATGCAAGGAGGAGATACTTATGAGCAGGGGGCCTCTTTTCCACTAGGACTCCCTTTGGAACTGCACAAGGAGCTGCCAGATGCCATCATCACTTGGACAGTGGCCTATAAACAGCTCTCAATTGACCAACAAAGAGCTGTTGGGTTTGTGGATGGCAGTTCTAAGGTAAATGGACAACAAGCTGTTCGGAAGACTGCCACTCTGATCCAAGAAGGTAAAAGCAAATCAGCTTGGTGGGCTGAATTGCATGCTTCTTGACATGATATTTTGGTTTTTGCCAACTCATGGGAAGTGGCCAATGGCCTGGCCATATGGTCAGGCAGAGGGCAATGGAAACTTGGCCTGTTAAAGAGATCCACATGGAGCACAGGCCTATAGAAATCACTACGGGAATTTGAAGGATGTATTAAGGTAGGACACATCAATGTCCATCATCAGAAGGACCCCCTTCCAGCATTGGAGGGTGATTGGAATGATACAAATTATAGTTACCATATAAGTAGTTCCCAAAGTTATGTGCCAAAAATGTGAGAGTTTTATAGTAATATTCCATTTCTGAATTTACTTTCAATGTTGAAGAAAGATAAAATTATCATGTTTAAACATTAATTTTCTTCCAAATTTATGTTATACCTCTACATTAATTTGACTTATTTTAATTGGGTGACAATAGAACTTGAATCATTATTAAAGTTTCCTTTATTTAAAAAAAAATATGTTGTTGGAATAGAGATGCATTTTATTTTAGAAGTGCCATAATCACAATTAAGTTATATACATAGCTGAGGTTTTATCACCATTTATTTATTCAACAAATTCTCTTTAAGGGATAGTTATGCATCAGTTATTTTGCTAAGATATAGGGAGATAGCAAACAATAAAGCAGGCAAATTCCCTGTTCTTGTAGAAGTTTCCTTCCAGCAAAAAAGAAAAGATAATGAATAACATAAATTCTGATGTTGGTTAGAGCTGTGAAGGAAATAACTAGAAGGAGAAGATAAAAATAGAGAGCAACTGAAAGAGGCCATGATTGAAAAAGATGACTGATTTATTTGTGGGCAATTGACTATAGAGATATAAAAATAGAGACAGGGAGACTAGTCAGAGGGCTAATAAAATAATTCAGATATGACTCTCAAGGCAACTTCTGTAAGAAAGTGAGGTTTAGGAAAAGTAAGCAATTTCATAGTACGTGCCAGGCACCATGCTTGGCACTGGTGATTTTTCATTACATAACACAAAAGTTCCTATTCTCATAGGGCTTACATTCTACTGGGAGAGAGAGACAATAAAAAAATAAGCAAATTAAGATGTAAATTTGGGTGAAGAAAGTGACAAAGAAAAATATAAAGGAAGAAAATTGTGCCAGAGGTTGGAGAAAGGTCATGATTGGAATGGTGTGGTCAAGGAAGTCCACATTCATAGTATTTGAGTAAAGACATAAGGCGATGAGGTGATGAGTCCTGCAGATATCTAAAAGGAGGCATTGTACATGGAGGAAACAGTCAGTGCAGGGACCCGGAGGCAGAAGTAGACCTTGGATTTGAGAAGCAGTGAGCAACGTGGGAGCCTAGAGAAGAGTGAAGCGAGAGTAACGGATGCAGTCAGAAAAGCCAGAAGAGATAGACTGGTTGTTTTAAATTCTCAGGTTTTACACTTAGAGACAGAGTGTGCAATGGGAGAGGTTTGAGTAGAGGAGTCAGTTGTGCCTGTTATAATAGGACCATTGTAGCTACTGATTTGTGGCTAAACTATAGAGGAAAGAGCAAGAACAGGAGGCTTTTGCAATAATCTTGTCACAGGACAGAGTTGTCTTGGATCACAGTGGTGTCCATGGAAATAATAATAAGTGCTTTGATTCTGGAATTTAAAAGAATAAATAAAGTTGACCATATTTCCTGACTAACTAGGTATAGGCATTAAGATAAATTTTCGTTTTAATTCCACAGTTTTTGAGTACCTACAATATGTTAAGCATTTTTCTATGTCTTGGAGATGCATCAGTGAATAAAAGAGACAAAATTTCTGCCCTGCTGGAGCTTATATTCTAGAAGAAGAGGATCAATTTTGACTCGAGAGATGTTTTTCCTGAGCAACAGAATAGGGGGAAGCTCCACTAAGCAAAACTGGGGAGATTGGAGGCAGAGACCATTAGGAGGGGAAGCTTGGGGTTTTGTTTTCAGAGGTGCTGATTCTGAGATGCTGTGAGATGTGGAGGAGACAGTTCAGTATAAAAGCTAGAAGCCTGAGTTCAGGAGAGGAGACTAACAGAAGATTTACATTTGTGGTTCATTAGCCATAGGTGACAAGTGAGGCCTTGAGACAGGATAAAAATACCAAAGAAGTGGGTATTGATAGAGAAAAGAGGATAGTTGACTGAGCCATGGGAAACTCCAACGTCAAAGGTCTGAGAAATGAGGATACCCCAGTAAAGAAAGGAAAGAAAGACCAGTGGCAGCAGAAAGAACAGGAGAGTGTTGGTTCCTAGTAGCCAAGGGAAGAAAGTTTTTCAAGAAGATGAAAGTCATCAAGTGTATCAAATACATCTACGAAATTAGGTAAGATGAAGACCGAATATGGCGTGAATGGGTTTCAGAGAAAATAGGAAGAGAGGAGTTATAGACAGCGGGAATGAACCCTTCCTTCAAATAGTTTTGTGGTCAAATCTATGAAGTTAATTGAAGGGGAAGTAGAGGCAAGACAGTCCTTGGCTTATCTTTATTTTATATCTTTTTTTAAAGAAGAAATGTCAGCATATTTTCATGGAAATGATCCAGTGAAAAGGGAAAACATGATGATGCACAAGAAAGACGGGAGAATTGCCGTCAATAACGTATTGTCTGTTGTCGGTTTTACCTGACTATTTCTCATAGCCATCCTCTCTCTCCCTAAGAATACTGTTTTAATTAACGGCCTTGTCATTTCTTACATGGATTGCTAAGAAAGGCTCTTAAGTGGTTTGATTGATTCCTAGCTTTGCCCTGCTACGCACTCTCTATAGCGCTGCCGTGTTCTTTGTGAAATGTACGTCAGCTCAGGTTTCTTCCCGGCTTACAGTCCTTCACCACCTCCCTACATAAGTTATTGCCTTCAGGAGAGTGTTCTCAGCTTGTCTCCAGAGGCTCTTCACAGCCTGTCCAGTGCAAATTTCTCCCCTTTCAGGTCTTGCTACCCAATCCCACCACACTCCACCTCATCCTCACCATCAATATCTCCTGTCTTACAGTCAACCAATCATTAGCGATTACCTGTGTTTTTTCCCTTCCTCAATGTATTTTATCATGCTATTTCTTTCAACCAAAATATTATTTCTCTCACTTTTTTGGTTATGCTAACTCAGCTTCAGTTTTTCAGGATAGCTAAAGAACAGGCAGCTTTCTCAGTCCCTTAGTATTAGTTTCGCTCTTCTGTGCGGTTACAGTACCGAGTGCAAATTTCTGTTATACCGTATATTGCAATATAATGAAACTTCTCCTTGAAGTTTGGCATCCCTTAATACATTATGCATTCCTTGATGAAAATGGCTATGTCTTCCATCTAGTTAATATCAGCATCTGGCACATATAAGAGCTTAATAATTGTTTGACGAATGGATGAATGAGAAGAGCTAAAAACGACTAAAGAAATCATTCCAGAATGAATGGTAACCTCTGGCTACCCTGAAACTTCAGTGATATAACACAGAACAGGAGAGCTGGGACTCTGAGACAGAATTCAAGGTTAGTTAGAATACAACATTTTTGACCAAACTCTGTGCATAACATCATATCAAAATATGATGGTGGCACTTGTAGATTAATGAAAAAATATACAATTTTATCATGATAACATTCTTGAAGTTTAATATATTTAAAATATAAAACAACACATATGTATATACAGACATACATATATAATTTTCAGCATTCCGTTTGTATCTGTTTTCCTAAAGAGTTATAGTCGATAGAAGAAAAAGACAATAGAAATATCAGAACTGTAATATGTACCTTAAAATGTAATTACACAGTAGAAAGCACCATACTTCAGATTACCAATGTTGTGGTAGTAAAGTGGGATAAAGTATGATTTTTTATTTAAAATGAGAAAAAGTTTTTCAGACAGATGAATAATTTGGTGTCACTCAGAACCGTTATTTTTTCAGCAAAATGTTGATTTCTGTTTATGCAACTTATTTTCTGTTTCTTGTTAATTTTTCCCTAATGCCAGTGTTTTAGGTTGCAGACTAAAAGGTTTAAAATTTATAAAAGAAAATAAATCAGTTGTTCACTGTAAGCATCATTAAACCATGAAATATTCATTATCAGAGTTCTGGTTCACTGGGAGCTGATGGCCCTTAATATTCATGGGCCTTCTTAGAATTACACCAAGGTTTAGCATAGGTGATAAGAGATTGTTGGGTTTTTTTATGCTGTTATTATTGTTATATGTAATACATATATAATAGCCGTTATTATTTTTTTTAACTTTAGGAGACATTGTTTACTTCAGTGGCATCAAGCTCACATAGAAATTTCTGATGGTGTAGGGAGCTGCATGTCATAACTTTAGAGCACTGTTAACTTGTTTCTTGATCCTCTCATTGTTGTTGAAGGTGGTCTCATGTCTCAACACATCATGTAACTACCTATCTTGCCCAGAATGAACTGGTTTCAAAGGAATAATAACCAAATTTTAGAAAATAAGTTAGATGGAACTAGACTGGTGCACTGCCTCCCAGGGAAAAGAGGGCTGAAATGTTGACGAGAAAAAGAAATGAAAAACAGAGAAAACTAGAATGTGGGATGAAAGGTGTAAATTTTAAAAAAATAAACAGCATTTGAGAATGGATTTTTTTTTCAGAATGACCCAGGCCCAGGTGTTCTGTGACTCTCTCTTATGTAATGGGTTATATCTCAGGTGTGAAGATCCATACAGCTTGAAATGGCTTGGGTGAGGTTAAAAGAGCTTTCAACTTTTTAAGAGCAAATTTGTAATAAAGATGGATTTTTAAACAAATATTTAAACAATACATTTATTTGTAAAATACACAACATTTTAAGGGATATAAGAAGAGAAATTTACACATTAGCATTTTGATATTTAATGCATTCGAACTATTGTATTAATTCAGATGAGAAATAAAAATACAAAAGCAAAAGTATTCAACTCTTGACTTTTAAAATATTAAAATAATTAAAAGACTATAATCAATACTCTCTAATATTAAGTAAAAGTTATCTTTTTCAATATAATTCTATCTCTTCAGAAGAATATATCAGAAACAAATATCTATTTTCCAATTTGGTGTATGGCATTGACTGAGGGCAACTGCTCATCCAATGTTGTAGCCCCATCTTTGATCTGAAACAACTGGGAGAAATTAGCACATGGAAATCCGTGAGTATGTGGGAGATCAAACAAGAGCTGTATTAGTAGTGATCTGCCCCTCTTCCCTGGTTAAAAGATATGTCAAGGTAATCCCTCAGTCCACAGCTCACAATAGATAGAAATAGGGAAAGAGATTTGTGTAGGATCCTTGAATGCCCCCCAGTTATCCCTGGATGATGAGTGCAGCACTGGATTTAACACCCCTTGTCCTCGATAGCATCATTATCAGTTAATTCTGCACATCCGTGAGAGCTACTCAGAAGTAATATGCCACAAATTTATCTTTCTCCTTCAGAAGGATTAATCTCCTTGAAATAAAACCTGCTGTGACCCATGGCAAAAGATGTTTTCTATAGTAAAATAACCCAAAACCATAGCTCTTATGCAGTTGCAACCACTCGGGAAGAGGCCAGTGCCCTTTGCTCATCTGTCAGAGGAAAAATAAAAATGTTAAAATTACTTGTATCAACAATGAGTGCATTTGATTTACTGCCTGTAATATGTGTGGCTGAGAGGTTGGGCACTGTCTCACTTACGCTGTGCTTGAGATGTTTCCCAAGTAGTGCTTCTGAACGGAGAGTCAGGCAGGAAGGCTGCTGAAGGAGGAAGGAACAGTCATCAGAGTTCTTATGTACATTCACTGTGCCTATCAGTGTAAGGTGAAGATAGTAATCAGAGAGCAAACTAGTGTGTAAATCTCCTTGCTATTTGTTCATCTGTTTATCTCTCTATCTATCATATCTCTCTCTATCTATCTGTCTGTCCATCTATCTATGTATCTATCTCCCACCTATCTATCATCATCTATCTCTAGCTCTCTTTTCTCCCATCCACAGGTCTCTTCTTTTCCACTTTTCTCTTTACATTTCCTCTATACTGCAACGTTGTTAAGAGCACAGACTCTGACCAGATGGTCTAGGATTAAACCTAAGCTCCTACCTTAAAGGATGTGTTTCCTTGTGTAGATTACATAACTTCACTGCCCTCGGTGCTCTCTTCTTTAAGTTGGTATTTGTTAAGAGGTTTAAGTAAACGTATTAGGTGCTTAGAGTTTGGTAAGTGTTATAGAAGTGTTTGGTATTCTTACCAAACTCCATTACTCATTGACACATAACAGATTATTAACTTCTCTTGTTCTTTTGTAGCAGAATTACCACAATAAAATTCAACCTTTATATATGGAGTAAATAATATTAGGATTATCATTAATTTTTGAGGACTACAATATGCAAGTAAGTTGATATATCACTAATGACCTATTTAATGATGTTAATTCTAGACGTGGATGAATTTGTTTTCATAAATGACTTTAAACATTCTTTACAAAATTTAGAAAAGTACTTTTTAAGTGCCATTAGTAGGCTTTAGGAGCTGTGCGGGATCCACAGTCCTTTTCTTTCTACCCAGTTCAGTCTGTGGATTCCCAAACCTTGATTTTGCTCTGGGGAGTTAATCACCTTTATTCATCCAGTACAAGATTAGGAAGGCTAGGAAGAAGGCATACTAAAGGGAAAGGACAAATATGGATGTAGATAGAATACCAGGTTATGTTCTAAATTGTAGCTATCAGTGATTGAATGTGATTAGCTCTATCTTTGTCATTCTTCGGTTACCACCTTATGTAACACATTCGGGTTTTTTTTCCCTACCCACAGTTGTTTTGCTTATATATCTTGTCTTTCATGAAACATGACAGTATCCCAAATGTGTTGCAAACATATAAATAAGCGATAACGATAATGATTATAATAAAATGAACTTTCTAAAGGATAAATACAGTAAAGGGATAACTTATTATGCTACTACCTCAAAATTTACTTTTACAAATTCCATTGGCTAAGTCTAAGATAGGAGCTGTTAGAGAAATTTTGGTCTTCATCTAAGATTTTATTATTGTTATAGTTCTTGTTAAAAACAAATCAAATGACTTTAAATGTCTTTTACTGGGTGAAATAAACAATTGTTTTAATTTATTCTGAAATGTATGGCTTCTTGCAAGCAGTAACCATATATTAATCACATTTCTATATTTCACGTGTTACAGTTACTCTATCTACTCTACATGGACACTAAAGTCTTCTATGAGAATTCCAGTGTTTACTTAACAGTGTCTGATATTTTCACAGTAAGCATCTTTCCTGCAAGCATTTTCACTGCAAACATTTTTGCTGCATAACTAATTGACTGTAAGGCAATTTTGCTGGAAAAGATAAAATAACTGGCTAACAGTTTGGTTTCAACTGGTTGACAGTTTGGTTTCATTTCTCCATTGACACAGTACTCCCATTTTTATATTATATAAATCTTAGCTCCACATTTCCCATAGATCTTCGGAACATCTATCAACAGACATGTGACAACATGCCAAGAACAAATAACAGTGTAGAAGGCGTTTCACAACGAGATACACCGCTCAGTTACAAATGTACATCCTAGTATTTGGAAACTGATACCTCTCTTAATGAAGGAAGAAATTTTAGCAAAAGGGATAAAATGCAATGGATACCACCAGGAGACAAATCAACAAGAAAAAAAACAAAATGTATAATACTATGAATGAAAAACTTTGAAGACAAGTGCTTAGGTACAATCCACAAAATAAAATCAATTATTTGCGCATAATTATCATGTCTACACACATTTTAAGTATATTTAAATATTTTGTATTTTGAACAAAGTCTTTTAAATTTTGTTATTCATTTTTCCTGTTTCATCATGTCCTTTTTAATGTCCTTCTTTTATTTTTCCTTATTTTTGTCTTTTACAGCAAAATTACCTTACGGCCAATTAGAAATGCAGCAAAAATGCTTGCAGCAAAGAGGTCTACAGCAAAAGCATCTGGAACCTATCTAACAGTAACATACAGGTTGGGATAGGTCAAATAAAGTTCTGGGTACTGGACATGGAAGCAAATGATAGCCTAATACTTTCGTGTTCTTGTGTCCCGTGTTATATTTTCTCTTCTTCCTTCTGTATTTCCGCAGAGATGCGCAGTGTTCTTCAGAATCAGGGAAAAGCATCAAGGAAAATGTCAACAAAATTAAAGAAAAATATGATCAAGTCATGTAATATTATTCAAAATTCGTTGCACAATCCGATGACTGGGCATAGATTCTATTTTGTTTTTATTTCAGAGTCACATAATATATTTGATCAGAGCTAAAAGTGAGAATGGTTATTGAAATATTATCTAAAGCTGTTTTTCTTCTTTATAATGATTTGTACTTTAACTAAAAATTGTGACATTTTCATCAAAGTGAATAAGAAATTTTAGGTAATCAATTCCTATTTAACATACTAAAGATAGATTTTTTTTTTTTTGCTGAAGTGAAACAGTTTTATTACATAAAACTTCAAAATATTTATATTTTCCCAAGGGAAAAACTGACTCACCCTCTGAAAATGACATCATTGTTTTCATATAAAACTTACAAGGATGAAATTTTAGGTATGCCCTTTATAAGATATTCTTTCTTGACTACACAATGGGAATTTGAAACTGCAAATGATTTTTTGTTGAAATGAAAGTCAAAATAGACAATGATAACCACCAATGAGTTGATTTTTGTTTCTTTCGGTGAAAAGTCCATTGTAAAATTAATAGAGTTAACTTTTGACATATATGTAGTCAGACTTTGCTCCTTAAAAACACATTTTGGCAGGAAATTGTATAATAAGATAAGTTCTAGGTGCTTGTCAACATTTTTTTAATTCGTATTCATCTCAAAATTATAATTCTATTGCAAGCATATTTTTAATACATATTTTAAAATGGTACTGAGTGAAAACTGATAGCATATCAGTTTAGCATACTTGCGTATTAGCGTTTACTTAGCATATCTGATTTTATTAAAATATTATCTGATAATTAAATCATAATAACATAATTTTTGAATAAAATTTACTTTATTTTAAAATCTTCAACACAATGACTGACACATTGTAGGCTCACAAATATTTGTTTCCTGAATGATAATTTAATAAGCTATGGATCCCCACATATATTTTAAATATACAGTAACATTAATCTGTAGCCTCATTAATTAGAAAAATAAGAAATCAAAAGAAAAAAACTAAAAGTATTCTCCATGAAATTTTAGTTGATATATTATCACACGCATGGACAGAAAAAAAAAAAAACACACCAAAAGCCTTCAGCTAAATCTTTATTAAATCATTGCAACTTGAGAATAACTCTAAAATAACTGTTTTGCAGTGAGCAAAGAGTTTAAAGAAATTTAAAGAATTTAGAGGAAATTCAGTCAGAGTACACTTTCTTCTGAAAATTGTTTGCTATTTAATTTCTCAGAAGATATAGGGAAATTGAGATTGTATTAGGTGTGAGACAGGATATAGAGGCAGGAAGACTAGGGTCTCCGTTTGGTAGACATTGCTTAGATCATTTGAGGTTAACACAAAAGTTATGGATAAACAATTAGGGGCTGACATGAGTTGAATATCTGTGTCCCCCTCAAATTCATATGTTGAAACTCTAATCCCCAATACCATG
Source organism: Diceros bicornis minor (assembly GCF_020826845.1). Lineage (NCBI taxonomy): Eukaryota > Metazoa > Chordata > Mammalia > Perissodactyla > Rhinocerotidae > Diceros > Diceros bicornis. The sequence goes on from NC_080753.1 coordinate 5,144,227, forward strand.
GTATTTGTAGGTGGGGCCTTTGGGAGGTACTTAGTTTATGAGATGGAGCCCTCAGGATGGGATTAGTGCCCTTATAGAAGAGAGCTTGCTTCTTCTCCCTCTGCTCTCCTCCATGCGAGAAAAAACAAAAAGAGGGCCATCTGCAGATCAAGAAGTGGGCTGTCAGCAGACACCAGATCTGCCAGCACCTTGATCTTGGACTTCCTAGTCTCCAGAACTGGGAGACATAAACTTCTATTATTAAGCCACCCTGTCTATGGTATTTTTGTGATAGCAGACCAAACTAAGATGGGGCTAAGGTCTTCCAAGGCATAATGGGAAATTTTCAGTCCTCCAAGGTCTTTCTCAGCATTGGTTTCATCCAGCATTGGCTTCAGGCCTGACATGCTTAAGCACAAGCCGGAGTGCAGACTTGCATTACTATATGATATTTCTGAGTCTGAAAAACCAATGAGGTCCATAAACTTAGGAAATAATTGTCTTGAATGAGATCATTATTTTCTCGTGTGAATTTGCTTTTTTTATTGACTTTAATCATTTGGTGAGGTAGCTGGTGTGTAGAAGCAGAACAGAATACAATATAGGACCAGAATGCCAAGGCTAGCAAGAAGTTGATTTGCTAAAAGTCTTTAAAATGCTTCCCTTAGCCACTTGCCTATATTATGTACTCCTAACAAGGAACACCAACTCCAATCCTCATCTGAATTTCCTAAACCGGATGACCCAGAAGTTGACACAGTGGTCAGTTTTCCAAGCATAATTATATTTCCCATCTCAGTCTTTATTCTATTTGTCAGATGTTGATAAAACACCAACAATTAGACCTTGAAAACAAAATCACAAGAATTAAAGGTAAAAAAACTGAAAGTTTCTATCCTCGATAATTAATAATATAGAAATATAAACTATAGAAAATTAAAAAGATACCTAAGAGAAGGAGGAGATAGAGACAAATAAACTGTGTGACAGATACTGGCATTGAAGCATCTTTGTCTGGGAATCTTAGGTGGAAGCTGTCTACATACAGAAATCCACTGCTTAACTTGAAGTTCTTGGGAAAGTTGTTTCCTTCATGATGCCATCTGTTCCCAGAGAATCTCGAGAGATTCTCAGTATTAAATTTGTGAGCAGTGAAGAAATCACGCAATTGGATCATGTTTCTATAATTGTGAAATGTAATTCAGGAATCTATGTCTTGTAACCTAACTACTGGTTAGTAGATGAGAGTTCCTGATATAGTTCATTCCAGTAAGGTTCATCAGCAGTTTTACATTAGTGTCATGTCCATAAGTCAGTTCTAAGGGCTGATGGCACGCGAGAGTTTCTGTACTTAAGCATGGAGCAAGCTGCCTACATCTTAGTGAAAAATTTGCATATACTGCATTAATATTTTATATTAACTCTCCAAACAAACTTGCAAGTTTGATTTCATGGAATTATTTATTCTTTCAGTTTTCACTGATGACCTACAGTGATAAGCGCAATTCATTTCTGCACGGTGAATAGTGTCTTACAAATGTTACTGATCATAGTTTCTATCAATGGACAACTCTCTTACTTGATAAATCACTTGGTATAAAGAAGTTGGAAACACAAATTCTAGAATATTTTTTTAAGTTTCTTTGCTTTGCTTGGTTGTTTGTTTCTTTTTCTACTATTTATGCAGTTGCCTTTTGATAGGGAAAATCTTCTAGCCATTCAGAATATAGACAGATAATAGCCAGAACATATTCACATCTATTTAAGCGGTAATTGTAAATAATCCATCTGCAAGTGTTTAAATAGATTTTAAGGCTTCAGTTCTTACCCATGTCCCACTTTTAAAGTTTGGCCAGGGTTATGAGTTTGGCATATGGGACCTGGGCCAGAAACATCCTCAGCAATATTGAGTAAAGTAGCCCTGGAAATGTGAGTTTAAATTTGATGTCAATTAATCTCTGCTGTAGAAATAAAACTGAACAGTCCTGGGCCATAAATTATGATAGCCAAAATTATTAGAATGCAAGTGAGTGGAATACCCTCTTGAGGCCTAATATAGTCAGTGTGTAAGGACTGAGTTAGTGATCACCCAGCGAGGGGATTAGCAACTCTTCAGTGAAATTTGATTTATACCATGAAGTGTACAATTATCTCTTGTTAATCGACAAATGTATTAAAATCCAGAAACAAAAACAATTTGTAGACAGTTATTGTACTTGCAGACAATTAATTGTTACTGTAATATAAGCATGTATCTTTAATTTAGAAATAGGCAATTTTTATATGTATATATATGTATGTATTACACATATGCTCATAAATATATGTATGTTATTTAAATGTAGTGAAACTGTGGAGACTGAAATTTTAATGTCTTTTTTTATCATTTTTATCTTTTTTTAATAAGCAAAGAATAGTCAAAATAGTTATAAGTTAAATATAATTTGGTGAATGCCCCAAAACCTAATTATTTTTATTATCCTTCCTTCTATAAAATGAAGCAGCAAATTATTGTGTTAACTGGCAGCCATTCCAAGAAACACAAAGATGGTTTTAGCAAAGAAGACGTTTTAATTTTATTATTCAGAATTGGGAACTTTACTTTTTTTAGCTTTTTTTTGAGATAATTTTAGACTTACAGTAAAGTAACAAAAACTGAACAGAGTTTCCATAATGTTCCCATTTAGCATCTTACATAGCAATAGAATAATTACTAAAATTACAAAATTAACCATGGTACAATATGTAGAAATAAACAAGAATATTTATTCAGATTTGACTGTCTTTTCCACAGATTTCCTATTTCTATTCCAAGGGAGTAAATTTGAGAAAAGCAAAATTAAAAGGAGTTGATAGAAAGGATAAGAAAAATAATAATAATTATTTTTCAAAGTAAAAACATATTTATTAAAAACCCAGGACAATCAGGAACAACTACTAATAGAAATATAACTTTAAAAAAAAGGAAACTTTTATTACCTTGGCAAGAAATAATTTGCTTATCCCACAGAAAGTATCCCAGATTCCAGTTTTACTATCTTTATATTTTTGATGTAATACCTTATTAAAAAAATTATAAAACTTAATCTTTAAAAATAAATCAATTGATAGAGTCAATTTTTTCAAAATGTAACATTTTATTATTTATTTTATATGTATTTTAGTATTCATAAGCTTCATAATCTTAATAAAATTTATGAGTATGTTGTTAGGTATACATAAATATATAGCCAAATAGATGGAAATCAAACTTTTACTTTCACCTTTAAAATATTATTAGTTTTCTAGCCATATTTACCAAAACTGCATGTTTTATATAGGAATTTCTATCTAAATAAACTGATTACTGATTTCCTTAGGAAACTAACTAAATCCATCATTTCATGCATATTTATATACCTCAAACATTATACCTTGAATAGTTTCAATCACTTTCACAAATTTTATGGTAGCAAAAATAAATATGTATATATATATATATAAAATCACCCAAAGGCATTTACATGTTCCATTAATCTTTTTTTGTTTTGTTTTGTTTATTGCAGTAACATTGGTTTATGACATTGTAAAAATTTCAGGTGTACATCATTGTACTTCTATTTCTGCATAGATTACATCATGTTCACCACCAAAATACTAATTACAACCCATCACCACACACATGTACCGAATTATCCCTTTCACCCTCCTCCCTCCCTCCTTCCCCTCTGGTAACCACCAATCCAATCTCTGTCCCTATGTGTTTGTTTATTGTTGTTATTATCTACTACTTAATGAAGGAAATCATACGGTATTTGACCTTCTCCCTCTGACTTATTTCACTTTGCATTATACCCTCAATGTCCATTCATGTTGTCACAAATGGCTGGATTTCAGCGTTTCTTATGGCTGAGTAGTATTCCATTGTGTATATATACCACAGCTTCTTTATCCATTCGTCCCTTGATGGGCACTTAGGTTGCTTCCAAGTCTTGGCTGTTGTGAATAACGCTGCAATGAACACAGGGGTGCATGTACCTTTACAAATTGGTGTTTTCAAGTTCTTTGGATAAATACCCAACAGTGGAATAGCTGGATCATATGGTAGTTCTATCCTTGATTTTTTGAGGAATCTCCATACTGTTTTCCATAGTGGCTGCACCAGTTTGCACTCCCACCAGCAGTGTATGAGAGTTCCCTTCTCTCCACATCCTCTCCAACACATGTTGTTTCCTGTCTTGTTAATTATAGCCATTCTGACAGGCGTGAGGTGATATCTCATTCTAGTTTTGATTTGCATTTCCCTGATAGTTAATGATTTTGAACATCTTTTCATGTGTCTGTTGGCCATCTGTATATCTTCTTTGGAGAAATGTCTGTTCAGGTCTTTTGCCCATTTTTTAATTGGGTTGGTAGTTTTTTTGTTGTTGAGATGCATGAGTTCTTTATATATTTTGGAGATTAAGCCCTTATCAAAAGTATGGTTTGCAAATATCTTCTCCCAATTGTTAGGTTGTCTTTTCGTTTTGTTGATGGTTTCCTTTGCTGTGCAGAAGCTTTTTAGTTTGATGTAGTCCCATTTGTTTATTTTTTCTGTTGTTTCTCTTGCCTGGTCAGACGTGGCGTTTGAAAAGATGTTGCTAAGATCAATGTCAAAGAGCGTACTGCCTATGTTTTCTTCTAGAAGTTTCACAGTTTCAGGTCTTACATTCAAGTCTTTAATCCATTTGGAGTTAATTTTTGTGTATGGTGTAAGGTAAGGGTCTACTTTCATTTTTTTTGCATATGGCTATCCAGTTTTCCCAACACCATTTGTTGAAGAGACTTTCTTTTCCCCATTGTTATGTTCTTGGCTCCTTTGTCAAAGATTAGCTGTCCATAGATGTGTGGGTTTATTTCTGGGCTTTCAATTCTATTCCATTGATCTGTGTGTCTGTTTTTGTGCCAGTACCACACTGTTTTGGTTACTATAGCTTTGTAGTGTATTTTGAAATCAGGGAGTGGGATACCTCCAGCTTTGTTCTTTTTTCTAAGGATTCCTTTAGCTATTCGGGGTCTTTTGTTGTTCCATATAAATTTTAGGATTCTTTGTTCTATTTCTGTGAAAAATGTTGTTGGAACTTTGATAGGGATTGCATTGAATCTATAGATGGCTCTAGGAAGTATGGACATCTTAACTATGTTAATTCTTCCAATCCAAGAGCACGGAATATCTTTCCATTTCTTTGTGTCTTCTTCAATTTCTTTCAGAAATGTTTTATAGTTTTCGGTGTACAGATCTTTCACCTCTTTGGTTAAGTTTATTCCTAGGTATTTTATTCTTTTTGTTGCAATTGTAAATGGGATGGTATTCTTAATTTCTCTTTCTGCTACTTCATTGTTAGTGTACAGAAATGCAACTGATTTTTGTATGTTGATTTTGTATCCTGCAACTTTACCATATTCGTTTATTACTTCTAAAAGTTTTATGGTGGATTCTTTAGGGTTTTCTATATATAAAATCATGTCATCTGCAAATAGTGACAGTTTCACTTCTTCCTTTCCAATTTGGATCCCTTTTATTTCTTTCTCTTGCCTGATTGCTCTGGCTAGGTCTTCCAGTACTATGTTAAATAGGAGTGGTGACAGTGGGCATCCTTGTCTGGTTCCTGTTCTTAGAGGGATGGCTTTCAGTTTTTCACCATTGAGGATGATATTAGCTGTGGGTTTCTCATATATGGTTTTTATTATGTTGAGATACTTTCCTTCTATACCCATTTTATTTGAGAGTTTTTATCATAAATGGATGCTGTATCTTGTCAAATGCTTTCTCTGCATCTATTGAGATGATCATGTGATTTTTATTCTTCATTTTATTAATGTGGTGTATTACGTTAATTGATTTGCGAATGTGAAACCATCCCTGCATCCCTGGAATAAATCCCACTTGATCATGGTGTATAATCTTTTTAACATATTGTTGTATGCGATTTGCTAGTATTTTGTTGAGGATTTTTGCATCGATGTTCATCAGTGATATTGGCCTGTAATTTTCTTTTTTTTGTGTTGTCCTTGTCTGGTTTTGGTATCAGGGTAATGTCATCTTCGTAAAATGAGTTAGGGAGCTTCCCCCCCTCCTCAATTTTTTGGAAGATTTTGAGAAGGATAGGTATTAAGTCTTCTTTGAATGTTTGGTAGAATTCACCAGGGAAGCCGTCTGGTCCTGGACTTTTATTTTTGGGGAGGTGTGTGATTACTGTTTCGATCTCCTTACTGGTGATTGGTCTATTCAAATTCTCTACTTCTTCTTGATCCAGTTTTGGAAGGTTGTATGATTCTAGGAATTTATCCGTTTCTTCCAGATTGTCGAATTGGTTGGCATATAGCTTTTCATAGTATTCTCTTATAATCTTTTGTATTTCCGAGGTGTCTGTTGCAACGTCTCCTCTTTCATTTCTGATTTTACTTATTTGTGCCTTCTCTCTTTTTTTCTTGGTGAGTCTAGCTAAAGATTTGTCAATTTTGTTGACCTTTTCAAAGAACCAGCTCTTGGTTTTATTAATTTTTTCTATTGTTTTTTTGGTCTCTATTTCATTTATTTCTGCTCTGATTTTTATTATTTCCCTTCTTCTACTGATTTTGGGCTTAGTTTGTTCTTCTTTTTCCAGTTCCTTTAGGTGCATTGTTAGATTGTTTATTTGAGAATTTTCTTGTTTGTTGAGATAGGCCTGTATCGCTATAAACTTCCCTCTTAGAACCGCTTTTGCTGTATCCCATAAATTCTGGCATGTCTTATTTTCATTTTCATTTGTCTCCAGGTATTTTTTGATGTCTTCTTTGATTTCTTCATTAACCCAGTTGTTGTTCAGTAGCATTTTGTTTAATCTCCACGTATTTGTGGCTTTTCTGATTTTCTTCCTATAGTTGACTTCTAGTTTCATACCGTTGTGGTCAGAAAAGATGCTTGGTATTATTTCAATCTTCTTAAATTTATGGAGACTTGTTTTGTGGCCTAATATGTGATCAATCCCGGAGAATGTTCCATGTGCATTTGAAAAGAACGTGTATTCTTCGGTTTTTGGATGGAATGCTCTGTATATATCTACTAGGTCCATCTGTTCTAGAGTATCGTTTAAGGCCAATGTTTCCTTATTGATCTTCTGTTTGGATGATCTATCCATTGGTGTAAGTGGAGTGTTAAAGTCCCCTACTATTATTGTGTTACTGTCTATTTCTGTTTTTGTGTCTGTTAATAATTGCTTTATATATTTAGGTGCACCTACATTGGGTGCGTAGATATTCACAAGTGTTATATCCTCTTGTTGGATTGCTCCCTTGATCATTGTGTAATGCCCTTCTTTGTCTCTTTTTACAGTTTTTGTTTTAAAGTCTATTTTGTCTGATATGAGTACTGCTACTCCAGCTTTCTTTTCATTGCCATTTGCATGGAATATCTTTTTCCATTCCTTCACTTTCAGTTTGTGAGTGTCTTTAGGTCTGAAATGTGTCTCTTGTATGCAGCATATATATGGGTCTTGTTTTTTATCCAGTCATCCACCCTATGCCTTTTGATTGGAGCATTTAGTCCATTGACGTTTAAAGTAGCTATTGATAAGTATGTACTTACCGCCATTTTTTAACTTTTTTTTTTTCTCAGTGTTTTAGTAGTCCTTCTCTGTTCCTTTCTTCTTCTATACAGAATTGATGGTCACTTTCATTTGACCTCTGTCTGAAAGCTGTACTCTTAACTCCCCTCCTCCCTCCTTTTATGTTTTTGTTATCATATCCAACCTCTTTTTTGTGTATTTGTATCCATTACGTTCTAATCATGGAAATAGATAATTTTTCCTATTTGTGGTCTTCTCTTTTCCCCTTAAATCAGTCCCTTTAACATTTCTTGTAGCACTGGTTTCTTGGTGACAAACTCCTTTAATTTTTGCTTGTCTGGGAAAATTTTGATCTCTCCTTCCATTTTGAATGATAACCTTGCTGGGTAGAGTATTCTTGGCTGTAAGTTTTTTCCTTTTAGCACTTTAAATATATCATGCCATTCTCTTCTAGCCTGTAAGGTTTCTGCTGAGAAGTCAGCTGATAGCCTTATGGGGTTTCCTTTGTATGTAACTTGACATTCTCTTGCAGCTTTTAGGATTCTCTCTTTAATTCTGGACATTTTGATTATGATGTGTCTTGGTGTGGGCCTCTTTGGGTTTATCTTGTTTGGGGCTCCCTGTGCTTCCTGTACCTGGATGTCTGTTTCCTTCCTTAGGTTAGGGAAGTTTTCATCTATTATTTCTTGAAATAGATTCTCTGCACCCTTGTCTCGCTCTTCTCCTTCTGGGACACCTATAACACGGATGTTATTGCACTTGATGTTGTCTCAGAGGTCCCTTAGACTGTCCTTACTCTTTTTAATTCTTTTCTCTTTCACCTGTTCACCTCGGGTAATTTCTTCTAGTCTTTCGTCCAGCTCACAGATCCGTTCTTCTGTATCCTCTACTCTGCTTTTGAGTCCCTCTAATGAATTTTTCATTTCCAGTATTGTATTCTTCATTTCTGATTGGTTCTTTTTTATCTCTTCCATTTCTTTGTTGACATTCTCACTGAGTTCATCTATTATTCTCCCCAGATCAGTGAGCATCCTTAACGCTCTTAGTTTGAACTCTCTGTCGGGTAGGTTGCTCATTTCTGTTTCACTTAGTTCTTTTTCTGGGGTTTTGTCCTGTTCCCTTACTTGGAATGTATTCTTTTGCCTCCTCATTTTGCCTCTTTCCCTGTGCTTGTGTCTACGTATTAGGTAGGTCAGCTATGTCTCCTGCTCTTGGATAGGTGACCTTATGTCAGTGATGCCTTAGGAGGCTTCCAGTGTGCTTCCCTCAGTTCTCAATGTTCCAAGGGTGACCCCTATGTGGGCTACGTGTGTCCTTCTGTTGTGACCTGTTTGCTCTCCCTGTAGGAGCCCAGGGAGGCTGAGTTATGCTCCTGGCCAGCTGTTGTAATGCTCAGCTGCTTGTAGTTGTTGTGGGCCCTTCAGTCTCTTTATCAGGTGTGGGGAGCCCCAGCACATTTGGCTGCAAGTTCTAATACCACATTTGTGTTCGAGTATTTCTTTTAAGTGAGTAGGTCCCCAGTGTGGCAGGTTGTTAGGCTCAGGGCCTTACAATTGCTGTAAGCCTCTAGCCTATTAGGTCTCTTGTCAGCTCTCTGAGGATTGCAGCTGGGTGGGGCTGGCCTCAGGCACAGGAGCACCCAATCGTTTCAGGCTTTGGAAGGTGGGGCAAACCTCTTATGTGGGTCTTTGAGAAGCACAAGTCTTCTGCAGCTGACAAACCCTGCCGCCCACAGGTCCACACACACAGTCAACACAGTCCTGCCCCGTGTGAGTGCCCCGACTTCCCCAATTGGACCCAGTCTCTCCATGGTGGGAGCCCCACACACTCCGCCACTGCCCCACACTCTCCACCAGCTCCTTGTGCACACCCTGCCCCGCTCAAGTCGGCTCAGTTGCCAGGCTGCAGAGAATCCAGTCACCAATCTATGCAGGCCCACAAGTTGCCTGAGGGTTTGTTGTTGGGTGGGGCCAGTCTCTAGGGTGGGCTGCCTGTCCTGGCTGAGCTGGATTAAATCGGTGCTCTAGGGGGTGGGACAGACCCTGGGCTAGCAGACCTCAGGGAGAACTCCAATGGCATCTGTGTCAGCACGCCCACACCAGGCCTCAACAATGGCCGCCGCCAATGTCCCAGTCCCTGGAGAGGTCTCACCCCTCACCGAGATGCACTCAGGGCCTATATGGTGAGTCTCTTTTCACCACAGCACTGTGCACCTTTCTTTCTGGTGATTTTAGGATGCTTCCTGAAACAGGTGAGTTTACACGCGGGCCCTAGAGCCAGTTTTACTTTCTTTGTGAACCGGGTTTTCTAGTGTTTTAGTAGCAGGCAAAGTCAGATATTATGCCTCTGGTCTCAATTGTGCTGAGTCCACAAAATGCCCACAGCGGGGCCGCTCCCGGCTCAGGGCCCCGCGCCTCCAGGGAGGGCTGCGTACCTGTGAGCTGCTCCCGGCGGCCGTGATGCTGGCGGCTTGTGAAGGCGGCGTTTTTCCTCTCCGGAAGGGAGTCTCTGCCTCTTCCACCTCAGTTAGGATTGTCCGTTGTTGCAGGAGTTCCTCTTATCCAGTTTTCAGTTCTGCCTCAGAGGTAATTTTTCCACGAGTAGTTGTAAATTGGCTGTGTCCACGGGAGGAGGTGAGTTCCGAGTCTGCTTACGCCACCATCTTCTACATGTTCCATTAATCTTAACATGTTTGATAACAATAAGAATAAGGGTAAGTTAAAAAACCCAATGGTATTTTATTTTTTGAGGGGTAAGGGAAATACTATCAAGCTTATTCTAAAATTCATATGGAATAAGAAACAAACAGAAATAGCCAGGAAAATGCAGGAAAAGAAAAGTAATGGGGGAGGGTAGAATCTAAATCTACTAGACAATAAAATATGTTATAAAATTTTATTAATTAAAAAAATGTGGCACAGGAAAATGAATAGACAACGATACACAATGATATATGGAGAAATTGACCCCAATAGATATGGCAGTATACAATATGATAAGAGTAGGATATCAAATTGCCAAGAAAAAATTAAGTATCCAATGAATTGAGATTGGATATCTTAATAGCCATTGAGAAAAAAATAATTTAGATCTTCATCTCATACCTAAAATCAAGAATAATTCCAAATAGATTACAAATTTAATTGCAGGAAAATGAAACCATGATGTATTAGAGGAAAGAAGAAATAAAGCCCTTTCTAACTATGACTCAAAACCTAGAAGTCATGAAAGTAAAATTAGTAAATTTCACCATTTATCTAAAATATAAAATTTATAAATGTATAATAAATATATATAAACATATAAATATATTGTATTATATGTAAAATTTATTTATAAAAATAAAAATAAATTCTGTATGGGGTAAAAATAAGCAAAATCTGAACACCAATGACAAACTAGGAAAAAAATTGTAACTCATATCTCCAAGTGCCAACCTCCATAATATATAAAGAACTCCAAGGAAAAAAAAAATTCATTTTAGTCATCTCCTCATCAATTTGGGGTTAAAAGTGTTTAACACTTGAGAATTATATAGGACAGTACTGACTAATACGTTGGAATATGAAGGGGTGTGCGAGTTCACTGATTCTATATCAAAAATCTCATATTTCAGAGGAGAATTAGAGAATTACCTACCCAAGCTTAACAAGGCAGCAAAGCAAGTTGTGGCTTTAACACATGACTTGTTACTGGCAGCCTAGTGATCTTTATACTTCTTAATATTGTTTTGTTAATGATATCAACATTATCTTTGCAATTACCTTGTTAAAGCATTTAAATTGAATTGTAGACTTGACAATGACTGTAGACTAAAAGATTGCACCTCAGTCGACTTTTTTCCTCCAGTGCTTACCGCAGTAACTGCTGCATATCAGGCACTCTAGACACTTCCCCAGTGCCATCCTTTGGGCATTACTGGAGGGTGGAATGCTTTGCATAATCACTGCTTCCTATGAATGGAGAAGGTATGGTGACATTACCTGTTCATTACATCTTGTGAAATTTCGGAGCTTTCCATTACTAGAAAATTGTAGAATGTAACACAGTTTAAATAGTTAATATGTAAAACAGTGTTCTCTAATGTTGTCTATATTTTATTTATTGAGAAATGAAAAGAATAAAAAAGAAATTTAAAAAGTAATGTAATAAAAGTAAATGGGAAATATGTGAAATTAAAATTTATAATTTTTATCAAGTAATACATTTTAGAATGTCTTTAAAATTATCTGGATGGGTGTTTGGCTTTGGATATCAGTGGAACTTCAGGTACTAATGCTCTTTTGAAATTCGTGTACTTTTAGATGGTCTGTCCATCTTAAGCCAAGAATACACTATTTAGAAAGAATGCTGTTTTATTAAAATAAGTTAAAATATATTTCTCTTGAATAACTTGAATGTAACTAAGTCATTTTTCTTAACATTTTTGAAACTGGAATATTTTTCTACATATTACAATTTGCTATCAGAAAAATCAATATGTGGTAAAATCTCTTGTACTAAGGAACTCACCCATCAAGAGAAACTGTACCATGAAAAAGGAAAAAGAGTATTTATAGAACCTAAACAAAATTAATGGTAAAATTTTTAAAATGCTCTGTATGATTGTTATAGCTACAAAGTCTCTAAATTATAAAAACTAAAGCTTGAATGTTGTAGAAGTGAATAACAAGCAGAAAATATAAGAAAAACATGAAGTAATGAAAGCAGAAAAAGTTTAAAAAGGGACAAATATTTTATAGAAGAAACGCATATCTACCACTATTTTATAACTAGTTTTGTATGTTCTAGCATTAGGTAATTTTGAAGAGATGTATGATTAGATTCCACATTTTGTGTATATTCTCATATTTATGTGAATGTATATTTTACACACACACAAACAGCTGCTTCAGCTGGACATTTTCTGGGCAGCGTCCAGCAAAATATGCTATAAATGTAGAAAGAAAATATTCTTTAATCAAATATGTTTTGAAAATATCAGGTTAGACAAAACTAAACAAATTTGTTTGTTTGTTACTTAATTTACTTATTTAGTTACAAAGAAATGTGCGTATTTGATGCTAAAAGGGCAGTGCCAGAGTTGCTTCTGCTTTGTTTGTGTGTATTTTATTAACCTTTTATCTTGAGATAATTGTAAATTCACATTTTTTGTAAGAAATAATACAGATAACATCCATATTACCTTCATACAGTTTCCCCTGATGGTAGCATCCTACATAAGCTTCACATAACATCACACCAGGAAATTGATGTAATAGGTTTATTTTCAAGACAGCTCAGAGACTCTAAAATTTCAGTGATTCTTATGAGGCTCTGGGAAAGGGGCCGTAGTAGGCAAAATGCCCAATCTTACCTGCCTATATACCCTTTCATTATTACATTATTTTTTTTCCTTTTGTAATCCATGTCATGAGATCTGTACTCTGTGGAACATGCTCTAGAAAAAGGTCCCTAGAAATAGAGTAATGAGGTTGTATTGCTAAACTCATGTCCCACAGCTGGCCAAATCTGAGTGACAGTTTGAGCTTTCTGGATTAGAATGTAGGAGGTTGTCTAGACACAAAGAGAGGTTGCTTATACACAAAAGAAATAAACAAAATGTACAAGAAGTAAGTAATATGTTAGTTTACAGGGAAATACCTGATTATGATGAGTAAAGAAATATTTAATTATATCTTATGTATACATACTTGTGTATGTATGTGTATATTCAAAAAAGTGAGGAATGTGCTTATTTTAAGAATAATAAAATTCTCTGAGACAAAAAATTTTTTTGAACCTATTACAATGTCAATATAATATCCTTTGATGAATAGAATCAAAAAGATAGTTTTAACAATTGCAGAGAAAGAGGTGAAATTATTATCCTTTTTCTATAAAAAATTCTATCTTCTTTTTTATCCTCAGGTATAGAATAATTATTTGACAGTTTGCCAGAATAGATTGTGTTTAGTAATCTCAATGACGTCAGAATCTTATCTACCTCTAAGGGACTCTATAAAAAGAAAAAAAGAGACCTTGAGGAAAACAAATTTCAGAATTAGTGAAGCATAGATCATTTCTACACTGAGAAATCCAGTGACAAATTTATTGACCCACTGCTAAATGTATAAACAAGTAAATAGTGCTGGTCACATATTTCCATAGTACAGAGCAGATAATTCAGAGATGTCTTCCATCAGAAAAAGTCTATGTGAATCTTCTGATAATTTGAGAACAACCCTCCTATATTGAAGCACTGAAGTGTTGAAAAAAGGGGATAAAATGACCCAACAACTTTGTAAAAGGCCATTCTTGCTGCCAGGTAATGCGTAGTTTAGATGATAGGATGTGTTTAGTGGCTTTTAGAGTCTTCCAAGCAGCAGATACTAATGGTTAAGGCTGGGGACGTGTCAGTGGAGATGAAGCCTTCACTCGAGCACTCCTGAAAACAGTGCCTCCACAGTTTTCTTTTTCATTTTAAAGGGTTTGGATTGTTAAAAGTCTTTCCTGGAGAATGAGCCAGTTTTTGCTTCATAATAAGCACTTTCAAAATCTCAGTGACAATGGCAAACCTTTATTTTTGTCTTACTGGTATGCAGGTCAGCTGTGACTTTGCTAGATTTTGATGGACTTGGCCAAAGACTTAGGACAGGGGCCAGGTTTGCTCACTGTGCATTCCCAGTTTCTTTGGAACAGTGGCTATTCAAGAAATGTTCTTCTCATGGCAGTAGAGAAAGGTGCCAGAGGCCAAGTAAACCATGCTAGTGTGTTTGAATCTCTCCTTGAAACCAGCATCTTGTCCCTTCAAACCACATATTTTCCAAAGCAAGCAAAAAGACCTACTAACATCAATGTGGCAGGGAAATATACCAACTACTTGCAGTGGAAGGGCTGCATGGACACATGGCTAGGGGTGTGGATGTCTAATTCTAACAGAAAGACAGTAAAGAATTGGGAACCATACCCCAACCTACCACATGTAGTAGCTATAACTTTTACCTAGCTCCTAAATTTCTCTCTGCAGCCACACAAAAAGACCTATTTCGTTAATTTAATAGATGTTCAAAGATTAAAAGTCAGCTACTCATATATAAATCCTTACATATTTTCCAAGAAAAAGTATTTTGTTCCTTTAACCTTCCTTCTGGTGTTAGAGAACTATGAACATACTTGATGGTCTGGCCCCCGTTGTCCTTCCAGGTCTTACCTCCGGCAATGCCCAAGCTTTCGTCCAGTTCTTCAGTTACACAGCAGATTCATGACTCCCCAAATACATCATGAACTTTCAATTTGCCATGCATTTATTCTAGCTATTTCTTTTAGCTAAAATATTCCCCTTCCACCGTGTTATCCTGATAAAATCTTTTTTCTTTCCTCCATACCACATTGAAATGTCAAATCTACTGTGAGGCCTCCCCTGATCCTTCAGGCAGGATTAATAGCTGCTTCATCTGTGTGTCATTGTATTCTTTTAATGCCATTTGTAATTTAGTTATTGGAAGTAGAATGTTTTTTCCTCTCTCGGCTTCTCAACTGCCCAAAATATAGAAATTTCTTCCCATTTAGGGCATGAGGGAGGATGCATCACTCAATACAGTATCATTTAGCAGTCATTGAAGGAAATAGAAACAACTCTAGTATTTCAGACAGAAAATGGCTTAACAGAGAGAATTAGATGCTTAAAAAATGTTGGAAGTGCTGGAGGAGCCTGACTGATTAGGTCCCCAGACGCAATTCCCAGAACTAACCTGCCAGGGGCTCTACCGCCCCTGCCACATGAGGACGGCTGGGAATTACGAAGATGCCACTGGATCCCCTAGTTTAAGAATGCTCTGCTCTAGTTGGGGTTCAGGGATTGGGAAGGGTGGGCGAGGCAAGAGGTTATCAGCTGTTCCTTCAACACCCACACACTGGAGCTGGGATACAGCAAAGCTGCTGTAGAAACTTCCACATCTCCGCAACCTGGCTTGCGAGCAAAAAACTGCAAAAAACAGCAGGAATATCGCTCTCATCTAACTTCACCTTTCAGACCTTGCATCAGTGAATTTAATCGTGAAAGCCAATTTACATTCATATACCTAATCACAAGGGAGTCAGAAAAATATAGTTTTTAGCTGTGGAAATTCATGCTGAGTGCCAAATACACCATATATCTGATAGTTTATTCCACCTCTTAGTCTCCCCTCGTTTTAAGAGGATCAGGCTGTGATCTGATAGATGAGCCAGGTCAAATCTGACAAATGTTGGTCACATTTATCTGTCTGTGTAGACTTAAGTTATTAAAACAGTCAGAAAATAAGACATTCTTCTTTTGGGCTCTTGAGTTGTCTTCACTTAGCAAGATGTGAGGCAGCAGCAGCCCAGCTAAACATTTTCTCTGTATACACGCCTCTTCCTTTGACCCAACTCCAAGTGATGGTTCAGAGGAGAGTGTTGAGAAGCCCAATCTTATTTTCCTCAAATCTAAGCAGTTTTTTTAATCCCAGCATTATGGGGAGAAAAATACAAAGACAAATCAAAACAAAAACAAACAAACAAAACAACATACTCAAAGGGGAATGGAGTAGGATTGCATCATCATTCCCTAATTCTAGCATTTATACGTTTGGAAGTCAGTCCCCAGGGCAAGACCCTGGGCTCCTCACAGTAAAGAGAATTCTCAGTGCCTAGAACCTTCTAGGCTTTCAAATATTTTGATTAAATTTAAACCAATATCATGCTCATTTAACATTCTTTAATTTCATGTAGTAAAGGGACAACATAATAATGTCAATGACATAGTTGTTGACAAGCAGACAGATATAGGTCCAAACTTGGCTTTAGCTCTTACTGAGTCTGTGACCATGATCCATTGTCTCAACTTCCTATATCTCTGGGTTTTTTTACCTATAAATAAGATATAGTCTTACCTACCTTGTAGGGCATGTGCAAAATGTAAATGGAATGATGTTTATGAGAAAATGTGGTAATAAACAGATAATCAATGTAAGTTAGTTAGGTTTTTTTTCCTTCCCATCCTTGTCTCTTCTCTCCTTAAAATTCTTGTCACTATCTTCAGGACAAGATCAGTGCTCTAAATTTCCTTGAGAATGTGATGCCCAGTATGGGTCATGATGCTCCAGGTGTGGTTTGTTTAACACATCTGTAGAGGAGAGACCACCACCATAATTCTAATTAGGTATACCTAACACATCATTCGATTTTTTGAAAAACAATTTATGCTATTGATTTACAGTGCATTTAATCAATTCCTTAGGTTCTGTTCATACCATCTGTTTTAGGAACATGTCTACAATCCTACTGTACTCAAAGCAAAGAATATACATGGATCTCTATAATGTTTCATCGATTAAATTTGACCTATTGTCTCTGTCTGTCCAGATTTTCTTTTATATTGGTTCTCTTCTTCTATATACTTGTGACATTTTAAAACTTTATGTCATTCATAATCCTTTTGCACACCATGACTGTCCTGATCAAGGTGTGTATAAAAATTATTGGTTAGGAAAAGCCTGAGGCAGGGACCTGGATTGCCCACTAGAGACCGCTTTCCAGATTGACATCAGATTTATGGGTTGTGATTACCTAGATCATCAAATTATCAACTCCCCTGAATTATGTTCATTTCCCTCACATCCCTCAACCTATTTCACAAGGATGTCATGATATATTTTGCTAGATAATTTGAAGAAATAAAGATGCAGCTGACATTATAAAATGCAGCTATCATCCTGTTTAGAAGAAAGAAAAAAAACTATAACATTTCCATTAACAGAATATTTATTTGAATTTGTTACTCACATTTCTTGCATTTTCTCATACATAGAGCACAGATCTTTATGAGCCAGCTATAGTGGTATAGCAATCAGAGTTAGCCCTTTGGTATATATTGTGCTCCTAGAACTGAATCATTTAGCTGTTGCCTTTTGAGCAAAGTGCAATTCTTGGGCTTTTTGGTGTAACTCAGGCTATTAATAATTAGATGGAGCCACTTTTGTCATTTGTTATCATTACTTGAAAATTGTTCAGCTATATTAAACTTTGAAGGGCTAGAACTCTATGCTTGGATTTTTAAAGTTAAAATAAAATATTTACCCAAGGTAGCTTGTTATCAATAACCATTCCTGTACAACACTATGAAGAACATCAGTAATAACTTAAAGCAAAACATGAACTTCCTAATCATTTTAAAATTAACCTAATTTTCTACTGTAAACCTGAGTTGAGATCACTGATTAGATTCAGACATCATGATGTATACCTGGTGAACTTAGGGAACAAGTTGACCATGAGGCGTCTATTTGAGGAAATTGATTGTAAGAGTTTAAAGTTCTGTCTGCCGGAGGAAGTAAAGAGAAAGGCAGAGATCGTCACATTTGTTTTATCCCATGCCCAGCCCCAAGACTCGTAACTGAGCCTCATGGAGAAAGAGCTCTGGGCAGAAGCTGAAGGAGATTTTGTCACTCCGCACCCATTTGATCGCTCTGCCGCTCTGTTGCCGTATGATGTAATATGATGATTGGCCCACTTTTGAACAGGCCCAGTAGAACTTTAACGTGTTGAGCATACCAAAAATGTGGTGGCAATCTGGAACTTCTAGAGGTGCCAGCATTATGTGCCTGTTTATAAAACCAACAAAAGTTTCAATTAAAGGGTTGAAGACTTTACAAGCAGCAGATTGAAATCAGGGACTGGAGTAAGTGATTAAGACCATGTTATATGCTGTGTACATGTACACACTATGCTGTAACTGTATCCTAAGTGTTCTCTGTGTGTACACAAGAGACAACGTTTGAGAATGTTCAGAAATAGCTGCCTAAGATTTTGAGGGGAGCTGGAGATAGTATATGAGTAGCTGCAGACAGAAACCAGCAACATTTTGAATATCACTGTCAACATGATCTATTATTTATTCTCAGGCCATCAAGTGTGAGGGAAACCAGGCTTCAATCATAAATTATTATTTACCTTAAGACAAAGTTACTATATGATTCTTTTTCCTTTTAGGTTATATCTTCTGATCCATCCTCTATTACCTCTAAAATACTTAATGCATTTTAAATAAATGTAAAGCAGGCTGACACTCATTTTTGATCTTCTTCAGGACAAGGGTCATGTTTTATTCACTTTGTTTCAGCCCTTGGCATATTGTGGAATATAGTATCTGTTCAGTAACACTTTTCTATTGTAAATATTGAATGTATGACAAAGTTTTTGAAATCTTAAGCCATTGTGCTTTGGTTAAGTTTCAATAAGTAACTCTATTCACAATAAGCTAGTACATCTTTTCTCCGAGTGTACTTGGGGATAGGCTACTTTTAGGATATTAAATAGAGAACTTAATCCATAGGCAACAAAAGAGCAGAAATCCAAGATTTTCATATGACAGAATCATCATATTTTAGAGATAATAAATGTGTGTAGTCAAAACTCGGAAACAAGGCAATGGAAAATGGCTTGCCAATAATACACAGCTTAAGTTGGAACTTTGAGATTTACAATTCATAAACAGTTTTCCATTGTGTCAAAATAAATGTGAGTCTATTATGCTGAAGTAAAAATTTAGACAAAAATTATTAGAGACAAGCCAAAGCAGAAGGCCTCAGCTGTTATTAATAGGCTTTTAAAATTGATGGATATATTAGTAGAAAAATATATCGCCTCCAATTGTGAATGTTGTGGTATTCTGGTCAATTCCTATGATCGTTTTCCTAGATGTCCAGAAATAGATCATTCCTTGTGTTCATACATGTATTTCTCCATCGACACCCTCATTGCCTTTCTCTTTTTGTTGCCAAAATAAAACAAACAGGTAAAACTTCGTCTAGGGCCGGCCCCGTGGTGTAGCCGTTAAGTGCGCGTGCTCCCAGGGCCGGGGTTCGGATCCCAGGCGTGCGCCCATGTACCGCTTGTCAAGCCATGCTGCAGTGGCGTCCCATATAAAGCAGAGGAAGATAGGCATGGATGTTAGCCCAGGGCCAGTCTTCCTCAGCAAAAAGAGGAGGATTGGCATCGGATGTTAGCTCAGGGCTGATCTTCCTCACACACACACACACACACACACACACACACACTTCTTCTAATTCCTTATTTTTTTTCTTTTCCTTCAGTTTCTTATGAAGTCACACAGGGTGTCATTTTGCTGCACAGTATTTTCCCAACTGGGAAAACATGGTAAGTGTAGACTACATGACAAAAAATAATAAATCCTTTGCACCCTTTCAGAATCTTAAGGTTTCTTCTTCCCCTGATCTCTCTGCAGTTTTGCAGCACAAGTGACTCACCAAAAGATCACTAATATCCCAGATAGGTGATGGCTTCTCAAAGTAACTTCTGCTTAGAATAACCCTTTTAAAACATCTTTTTCCATAATATCAAACCATTTAAAATCCATCTCAATCATAACAATAGCATTTAAATAACATTTCAATAAATTCAATTAAATTTCTTGATTGAAAAAATGTAGGAAAAAAGGTTTCCAGAAGCTAACCTCTCAAGCCAGAGAAGTCTCTGAAGAACTTAAAAGTCTGATAGTGAGTCTAGTTAATGAAATATGCTATCAGTGTGACAACAATGAGAATAAAGAATTGGAAGAGAAAAAAGACATTGGAAGTCAGGGCAGCAATTGAGAATATGCGTGGGGTCCAATTCATGGGTTTGTAAATACTTTATATGTGTGTAGATGATGTGTTCAAACCGTCAGTTCGTCTTTTCATATGTAATTTCATTCTCTGAGGAAGATATACAACTTTAAATTAGCCCAAATTTATCTAATTGAATTTTAATATCGTTATACAGCATATCTGGGAGACACAGTGTTTAAGAGTAAAAGAAAACATCCTCCAAAGTATTATAAATTATGCAATTTTTAAAATCAAGATTGTAAAACCAATAGAAAAATACGATGCTAATATATTCAAGAAGATGCCATTATGAATGCTGTTTGCAATAGTAAAGAAACATATTGATACCTTAAGTTGTTACTTAATTGGGCAGGAGCTAATTAATGGTGAAAACAATAAAATAACCAAACTGATTTTTTTCTCTCCTTTAAAAAATTATACATTAAATTTTGTATACATTTCTAAGTAAAAAAACTTTTATTTTTGTATAACATGCATGCCTATAAGAAATATTTTTTAAATGCTTCACATGCTTAAGTTTGATTCATATAAGACCTGATTTATTCAAATTGATCCAATGCAGTTGTTTAATGTATATATTAAAAGATCACCACTTTTTAATTACTTGAAGCAATATTCAGACTATATGGGATAAGATTTAAATATGAAAAAGACACTGTTTATATGACACTGAAGGCTAATACCAGAAATTGTAGTTTAAAGTCCAACTTCTAAAAATGTACTAAGAGGTGGAAGGAAAAAAATCATATAAGTATTTGAATCAGGTGTAAGCCTTCAGACAAATGGTCCTTGATGTTTTAATTCCATTATGCTTTACCGATATTATCTCGGAAGTGTACTATGCTTCAAATGTGACACAGACAAATTTGGAAATGAATTTGAAGAAAGGAAAAAAAAAAGACTTCTCTGCCTGGAAATCCAATAAGTTAAATGTTTTCCAAACTTGTCATAACTGCCAATGATTTATGACTTACAGAGTTTACTCAATGAAAAACTAAAAATAATGAATGTTCTTAAGAAATAATAATGAAGAAGATAACAAGAGATGTGCAACAGCAGCAATTTTCATCCAATTTAAAAGTTTTTCTTTCAAAAACTAGGCTTTCGGGGCCACAGATCCTGACTCAGGACCTTGCCAGACTCCCTGGGCCGTGGTGTTCTGCTCAATGCTACTGAGAACCTTGTCACAGATAAACGAAGCTGGCCACTAGCTAGAGTGGTAAAGAGAGACTGTAATCAGTAATTCTCTATTGCAAGAGGGAATAGAGTCCAACATGAACTGAACTCAACTTCGGTTTGTACAGAGGTGACAGGGAGTTAAGGGGAGAAGAGGGTCTAGGGAGCAGGTGAGCAGGGGCTCAGTGGAGTCAGAGAAGTGAAAAGTTACAGAAAGTGGGAGGGTGGGGTGGTTCACATGAAACCCATATGGGTTTGTCAACTGGTGCTTGCAGACTTGAGGCTTCTATCCTCCCACAGAGACTGGGAGATAGGCGTTGGCTGGAACAAACAGTAAACTCTATTGGCAGCCTTGAGTTTTCTCAGGCAGACGCTTTAAGGGGGGCTGGGGTCATCCTAGGGATGTGGCTGTTAGAAACTATGTTAGTGTTTTGTTCAAGACCTTATAGGCCAACTGTAAGGCCTAGGCAAGAAGAGAGTTCAGAGGACCCTGGCTAGAGTTTGGTCAAGGAGAGAATCTTTGTCACCCTCCAGGAAGGTCACCTGGCAACCAATAACATTGTGTCAGCCATAGCAGAGATGGCTTTGTGCACGTGTGACCTGTGGTTAATGCCCTGCTGTGCCACTCTGAAATTCTTAATAACTTTTTAAGGGCGGGGGCCCGTATTTTCATTTCACACGGGCTCCAAAAATTCTGTAGCCATCCTCAGACCATGGAGTGGAAGTTTAGGTCTCCACCGCAGAGGCTCACTGAGTTCTGTTACTGCCTCCGGAGGTCACATGCTGTAGCTCTGCTCCCCCCTCAGGGCTTCTATGCTGGGGTGGAGGTATCCTTTGATAATGGGGGACCAGAGAGTGGAACGGTGGGTAAATTATTCTCCCTTCCTGATTGCGGAGGGAATGATGTCAGAGATAGTGTCCACATGAATCCAGTACTCTTCTCCTGTGGCAGACAAGTAGGAGTGTTTTCTGGTGAAGCTAAGGCTTGCTAACACACTTCCTTGTGTTGGTTTTCCCTCTTCTCCTGCCTTAATCTTTTTTCTCCTCACTCTAAGATTGGACCATGCCCCCTGACCCATGCAATAAAGCAACAGTACATATATTTGGCCTCAAGATAGTTTTTTAAGATATCCAAACTAAGATATTCAGGAACAGTGAAAATGTCCAAATAATATTTTCTACTTCTTAAGTGAAATATTTAGGCATTAATAAAAATAGTTGAAGAATGATAAAGGAATAACTTCTAATCACTACTACTACTTGGTTTGGTAATAAACCAAATATTTCTCTCCAGGTTAACTGGGACCACTCAGTTTCTGTAAACATCAGCTCCTTGCAAAGATGTTCCTTTTGGACTTACTATCTCTGATACTTCCAAACATTCAAATACATTTAACAAAAGATCAACATTAATTCAATTTCAAAATTTTAAGATACTTTCCATAGGATATGTAATATTTGATTAATATTTTTAAGATATTAAATAATTTATCAATTTAAACGTGTAAAATAGTTAATGGGGCAAAGTCTGTTTATGTTAATTTCAAAAGTGTAGGTTATCTTATGCAAAAGACATAAAGTGAAATGCATCTTTCCAAAAAAAAAATAATAGAGAAACTTCCATTTGGACCAATATGTGTTAGAAATAAAAATCATTTTAAAATTTGCACTAAATTACTTAAATATATGTACATATTGTGGTTAGTCTTGATTCCTTTGGTGCCCAAGGCTATGTCAATATGAAAGAATATTTTACAAATGAATTTGTTTTGGCCAAAAGCGAGTGGGTGGGGAAAATGAAATGAATAAAATGATGTGATGAACTGGCTGCACCACCGATCCAGCTTCGGTGCCTGAGAAACAGCCAGCTAGAGCACAATGCTTTAGTATTTTAGCTCCACTCTCATCCTCTTGCTCAAGATCCTTCTTGCCATATCAGTTCCAATTTCTAAATGTACAATTCACCCTTGATTCCACAGAATTTGGGATGGAAATTACAGAATTAAAAAATTATCTCACATTACCTTTTGCATTGTCAATGCTTCCAATATAAAGGTTGCTAAATGTCCTTCCCTTTTACCTCATTTGAAAGACACATTCCTACTTTCTTTCTACTCAGCATTGTGGTGCCGAGAAATTCTGGTGTGTATTTACTTATTGAAGAGTAATGGGTTTGATTTATATTTTTTGTGAAGTAAGTAGTAACTTTGAAAGGAACCTGGATTCAAAATAAGAAAAATGGGCTCTAACATCAGTCAACACTAGCAGAGTCCACCGTGGACAAGCCCCTCAACTTCCATGGACTTTGGTTTCTAATTTAAACCATGAAGATCTTACTGTTGATACATTTTTGTAATTGCTACTATCAACATCCCTGATAAACAGAGCAAATATTTTCTTTAATAAAAGATATATTTTTAAGTGAATAGACTTTTTTAAACAAAAAGAAACTAACAAAACTCATTTCATTTGGGGTTACTCAAATTTAATACTCAAATACTCTATCTAGAAGCTTCTGCTTAATACATAGTTTTTCAATTAAATACATATTTTGATATATGTATTTTGATAGAATAGATTATACAGAGAACTGGAGGGTTACCTAAGTATTGAAGGGTTAGAAGTGAAGGATTTCAGAAGTTGCCTCCAATGGTCTACAGTATGGTACCTACAGTATTAAGAAAGATGATTCTCAGCATAATACTTAAAAGCTACAAGTAAAACTCCAGGTCTGCATGCATATGGTTCCAATTGGTGGAATCTAGCCAGAACCCTGATTTCAAATGGATTCCAGGAAATTGAATTTCTAGACTCTGGCTCCTGAGGTGCAGGGCAGAACTCAGAAGGAGAAAAGAAATATCCAGCACAGGGGGCCATCCTCGTGACATAGTGGTTAAGTCCAGCGTGCTCCACTTTGGGGGCACCGGTTCACGGGTTTGGATCCCAGGTGCTCACCTACACCACTCGTCTAGCCATGCTGTGGCAGCAACCCACATACAAAGTGGAGGAAGACTGACACATATGTTAGCCCAGGGCTAATATTCCTCAAGCAAAAAAAGAGGAAGATTGGCAAGAGAGGTTAGCTCAGAGAAAATCTTCCTCACGAAAAAAGAAAAAATATCCAGCACAGTCCATACCTTTGGATACTCATTGTTCATGTGTTCCTCTCTGTGCATATTTATCTTCCAAGATAAATATGCCACTCTGCCTAACATTATGCATCTATCCTTCTTCCAAATAAAGACTTTCTCAACTTCTCACCCAAAATGGAAGACTCAAAGTTCAATATCCTTATATATTCATCTCTGAGTGATAGTCTGCTCTTCTAACTACTTCACATTTTCCTTTGATATCCTGTAATTTAAGGCCTAAATCAGTATCACCACCACCAATGTGCCTTATATACCATTGTGGGGAAAAAGTAGAGAAAAAAATGTTTAACATATAAAAGTATATACATAACAAAGAAAGAAAAATATTCATAGCCACTGTAGCTTTTGTTTCTTCAACCAGACAAGAACCTGCAGCGTTTAAGTGAAATGTTCTTCCACTATCTATACCATATTTCCTTTGGCTTCAGTCAACATCTCAGCTACATATGGTTCTTGAGCTCATGTGATGACAAAATTTCATTCCAGAAAGATCTGAGCCATAAGTTATCTTTCTCATATTGTGTTGCTACGATCGTTCATTAGCATTTATCTTCAAACACAGAAGTATTGATAGGCAACCTAGGAACTCCTCTGAGCTCCAGAAATGCTCCACCCCACTATTATGTTGTAGCACTGTAGAGGGGAAATACATATCCATATTCCAAAAAAGTGCTTGCTCTGTGATGAGAAGATTCCTATGTAATCAACCTATTACCAAATGATGGTTAGTTTGCCATAGAATGGTGTCACAGCAGAGGCACATTATCAGTCTCTTCTGTTCACAGGTTGGGAATACAGCACTGGAGGTAGCCTGGCCAGACACGGTAAAGAGAAAGCTGTTTGTTGAGCCCATGCATAACATTCATCTCCAAATTCCAATATCATTTAGTCCGTGTGTCCATTGGCCAAGCACAGGCTTGATGGAAAAGGCTGACTGACATTCCCTGAATGGGCCATCTTGTCCACCTGATTATTGTAACCTTCCTTTGCTGTGGATGCCCCTTTGTGAGCGGTCACATGGGTCACAGATATCCTCACATGCTGTGCCTTTCTCTTCTCCAGACTTCTTTTTCACTAATCCTCTAATCTTGCTTTTCCTTGGTAGCCATCATTCTTACCAAGAGGTTCTAGTGCAAGAACAACTTGATATCACATAGCGTTGCCTTCTATAGGAACTTTGGACCAGGCAATTACAGGAGATGATTTAAATAACTATTTTGCCATTGCATACGATAGACTTCCAGTGTTGCATTTTCTATTAGCAGTGTGATCATTACATTCTTTAAACCTAACCATCTTTGAACCAATTCCCAATCTAATACTGTACCAGTTGGTCAGAAAACAGAAGGCTCTTAAGCTATTTAAATTAGGAGGAGGTTTAACTCAGGGAGCTATAGGCTTACACAGAAGATTGAAGGCTAGGAGGCAAATATGATGGAAGCTGCTTTCAGGGAATCTCTGATAATAAGGGAAGCCATCTCCAAGTTTCTCACATGCCCAGAAGTACTAAAGTGGTACTTACATGGTGCTCAAAAATGGCTTGAAATCACTGCCAAAAAATAATGGTTTCTCCTTATCCTCTACCTTCCAGATATAACATATATGATATATGAGTAATATATGAGTAGCTTTTATTGGAGGACATCAAGAAAAATCCTGCTGGCAATGAAGCCTGGGAAATGTAGTTTCCAGATTGTACTTCCCTGGGGTACAGAGGAGAACATAGAATGGCAGGGATGGATCCAAATATTAACAAAGTTCATCTGACAACCATGGTAAATCTAACTCACTATCTCAACAGCCTCAAAATGCATTTATTAGGACCTTTTAAAAAATATTTACTTGAAAATTGTTTTTTATATTAAACTGCTAATTTATTGATGCCTAAATCAAATATTTAAAAATATATTTAAAAAATAAATCATGATGAGACTATGCTAAAATCATTTCCATGAAAATTAGTATTTTCATTTCTTTATTAAATTCTATGCATCCTCAGAGAAACTCTTTTTAGTTTCTTCTGTGCATTATACACCCAGAATACGTTGCCAACTAAGAAATTACATTTACTCTTCTTATTTATTTTTATTGTACCATATAATAAGATATTTAAATATAGCATACTCTTTGTTTTAGAAAAAGCTGAAATTAGGATAGTTTGAGAATAGAATAATATTACCTTCCTGTGATGTGATATAATTTTAAGTTGATTAAGGCAATATATCCAGCATTATTTCGCTATTAGTGATACTAGGTTTTATGATATGCTTAAAGAGATGTTTATCTGATCTCTCAACTTTAGTGATGTATTTTCCCTTTGTAATTAATAAATAATTTGTGATATGATTCTTTGAGAACCTATGACTGTCAAGTTCCCAAGCAACTCTTTATCCAGTGGTTTTAGCATCAATTGATGATTCTTGACTGAGTCAAGAATATTACATTGGTGGGTGCAACTTGGGTGTGTCTTCTTTTATAATTTCTTCTACACGTATAACTTGGCTTCCCTCTGTAAAAAACAGTTTTTTAAATTCTATCCCATAACGTCATTTTAAGTAGCTCTATGGTGTCACGAGCTACTTTTTAACTTAATTGTCAATATTCATTACCATCATTATGGCTTTTGATTTCAAAATTGTACCAAATGTGAGGATATATGTCAGTTCTTATGTCCTTCTGGATTATTCCTGTTTGTGAGCATTTCTTTGCTTTATGAAGCAATAAGGTGTCCAGGCTCATCTCAAACTTAACCTGCCCCAGATATATGGCCATTTCATAGGGAATGGTGTTTAAAAGCCAAATTCTGGCCATTGATACACTCTTGGCAATTGGAATTTAGTGCCTTTTAATTTCTTTCAGTGGATAGAGTTGAAATATATACATGTTTAATTAGGAAATAAATCTGATAATTCCATTAAAAACCAATATCATAGACATCTTGTTCACCATTCTTTATTTCATACTGATGTCTCTTCATTATATCTTGCCCTTTGAAGTGATACAATGGAAAGTAAGATATATTTTTAGTATCTTTACCTATAACTTGAATCTAGTCAGTAGAACACAATCTAGACATGTGACCTGAACTCTTCATGATATCATTAGTAATAATCCCCTTGCCCTCAAATAAAACAATGAGTTTGTTCTATATTAAATGAATCTAAAGAGCTCTGATATCTAATGCATTGGAGGAGCCTTGAGAGAATCATGTATTGTAAAAGAAAAAATAAACAAACATACTTGACTATGGTAGAAAAGGAAATTTGAATATGATGTCTATAGCATAAAATATTTCTGTATCTTTGTAGTGATGATGGTGTAAGGTTAAATAGAAGAATATCCATGTTCTTGATATTTCATAATACACATGCTTAAGTAATTGGGAGTAAAATGTCATAATGTCTGCAACTTTCATTCAAATTGTTCAGCAGACACACATACACACATACTCCTATAAGAAGAAGTACAGCAAATAGAGCAAAAGTTAACAATTGCTGAACACAAGTTGAAGTTATGCTGCTGATCTTTGTTCTATTCTTTGAACCCTTTGCAGATGTTAATATTTTCAAAATAAAATGTTGGAGAAAAAAATATTGTCATATCTTTATGTACCAATATAAAGAGATACTCAAGATATATCATTTAGTGAAAGATGCATGCTGTAGAATGGTGTGTACAATATGCCATTATTGGTTTAGCAACTCAAAATATGTCAATAATTATATGTTTTTCCATATGTTTTAGATATAGTCCCTGCCTTCAAAGAACAAATACACAAACTGAGGAAAAAATAAATATATCAAAATCACAAGGCAGCACATTTATTTAGAATAGACTTAGAAACACAGCTGATAGATTTAAGGAAAAAAAAATTATTTCCTTGCACTATTTGGTTGAAAACAGTAAGCAAAGCTTTAATTTTAGAGTTTAGTGCTTGGGGCAATATAGAACTATCTATTAACAAAGAGTTATTTATTATATTCTAAATCTAGAATAATAAAAATGATAAAAGCAAAATCATATGTGTTAGGTATTGTGATATAATAGAAAATATCTATAGGTCTCTGCCCCCAGTTCCTGGCACAGAGCTCCTAAAACCCTTGTCATTTCCTAAGTGATAAGACCACTAGGAGCATTTTTTGTTCTAATACTTAGTCCTTGACCTCCAGCTCTTGCAATTTCCTGGGTGATAGGAGTGTTTTGTGTTTCAATGAGGCAACTCTGGATGGGCTCCTGGATGAGGGTTGGTCACTGGAAAGACCAAGTCATGATTAGAACCTTGATGTTTTCAGCTCCACCACCCATTCTCCTTAGAAGGGAGAAGGGCTGAAATAGTGTTAATGATCCATCACATCTATATGAGGAAGCCTCCATAAAGTCCCAATAGTATGGAATTCAGAGAGCTAGATTGGTGAACAGGTGGAGGTGTGGGGAGATTGGTGCTCCCAGGGAGGGCATGGAAGTTCCGTGCCCATTCCCACATTCCTTGTCCTACACATTTTTTCCACCTGATTGTTCATCTGTATCCTTTATCATATCCTTTTATAATAAATTGGTCAATAGTAAGTAAACAGTTTTCCTGAGTTTTGTCAACCACTCTAGCAAATTAATTGAACCCAAGGAGAGGGTTGTGGGAACCTCAGATTTGTAGCCCATTGGTCAGAAGCACAGGTGACATCCTGGACTTGTGATTGGTGTCTGAAGATGGAGTGGGGACAGTCTTGTGTGATCTGTGGGATCTGATGCTATCTTTGGGTAGATAGCATCAGAATTGAGTTACAATTGTAGGACACCCAGCTGGTGTCAGAGAATTGCTTGTTGTGGGGAAAAACTCCCATTCATTTGGTGACCAGAGTGTCAGATATGAAGTATTCTGTGTGACTAGTAAAGGGGACTTATAGGAGGTAGACAGAACTGAATTTTTCGCTTTGCAAGTATTCTACGCACACTCATTTTTTAGATGAGGAAACTGAGGCACATAAAAGTGAAGAAACTTGTTCAAAATCACACAGCTAATAAATGGCTGAGGCAGGATCCAGTTCAGAGTTTACCTACGAAGTTAGTTCTAAACTAACTAAATGGCAACTTTAACTATTTGTTTTACAACCAACTCACAAACTATATAAGATTCAATACATTGCATTTAAAATATTTTTGGAATAGAAGTTTTAAATCGTTAAGAAGCCAGTGAATGAGCTCAGTCATCACAATTGGCACATGAAACTGAAACAAGACATTTGAAGATCTTAGGTGTCTATTGGGAAAAAAAACAATGTTGTCAGTGTTTCTAATGTAAATGTCACATTTACTGTGAGTTCAATAGGTCTCTTATTGCTTCTATAGTTGAAATTACATGAAAGTGAAGAACAAGATATTTATCACATAAAAACCTGCTTCGCTTACGATGTTGTATCCTTAAATCATAATATTAAACACTTTATTAATCACTTCAACTACTAATTAGTTAATTAATTTCCAAAATTACATAAGAAAACTTAAAATCTAAAGAGAACTGCATATACAGCTCTTAAAAAAAGGGAGTTTTCAAAACAAACCCACACGATATAAACAAATTCTAGAGTGTACATCTTAAATGTTTATTTACAAATTATGACAGTTGCTAATTGTTTACTCAAAGTCCAACCTTCCTTTCTTCCTGTATACACAGTCACCCACGTAGAGACCGCATCTACAAGTCTCTCTTGCGTTTAGATATGTTCATGTTAACTCATTTTTACCTTTGTTCTGTGGACCAGGAATACCCAGCTAGCCGTTGGTTGGGCCCAGGGCAAAGGTTTCCCTGAAATGAAGCTTGAGTCTGTACTTTCAATAGTCTGCAATATTCTACCTTACATAAACCATGAAACGAGCTGCTAAAGACCTGTTTCTTAATCTATTGTATGGAGTCATGACAAATGCAACCTCAATTCTATTCCATAGATGTGCTGGGAGAAAATTCCATGGATTATGAATAAATATTAGGAATCTCATGAGATATTCCAGAGCTGTGAACATTAGTTAAAAGATCCGGCAAAGAAAATCCTATTAGAATAGAATATACAGCCATCAACTTAAAATCACCCAAAGAGATAAAGAAAAAAATATATTTAAGAGTTCATGAAATAAATATGTGAAAATGCAAAAAAGAACAAATCTGAAATTTCAAGAATAAAAATATAGGCATGATTTTTATATAAGGTGAATAATTTGTCTAAAATTGTAGAGTGGATGAAACTATAGAGAGACTAACAGACAGGACTGTGGAAAATTTATCAAAGTTTTATAGAAAAAAAGAGACAGAATATTTGAAAGTTAGTAAAAATAAATCATAGCTATAGGGTCTCCAACATATGTGTAATTGGTTTTCAGAAAGAGAGCAAATGGAAAATCTTGCCATAAAAACTCTGAGATGAATAGCATTTATGGATCTCTTTAATTTCCCAAAGCATTATTAATCATATTAACTTCACAATGTATCTTGAATGACAGACACCTCAGTGGGTACTAAAGGTACCTGGTACCATGATCAGATAATCTCATTACCAACTCCTCCAGTTCTGATATCAGAGAAGCTCTTCTGAACTAACCAAATCCTCTTTATCCATAATTAAACTATGTAAAATGGGATTTTAAGTTGAAATATTTTGGTGTAGTTAGAAAAATGTATGTTTATCTTCAGGTCATTGTTGCACATCTAAATCAAGACATTTGACTAAGAAGTTACAACTCTTATGTTGTGTTGATTTTTTTCCCAAACTTTAAAGCATAGCATTCCTTATCTCCTCCTGCCCCTAATTCTTGCCCTCAGGAATGCAGACTTGTACTGGGATACATGCAAAGCATGTGAATTTTACCACTTATAGTCCTAAATACTTGGAAGACACTGGCAATTTGGGTTTATGTTGTGGGCGTTCCAGAGATCTGGACTAGGTGGAATCCTTTCAAATTATCTCAGAAAACTCAAAATCACAAGTATCCTTAGAATGTGTCCTCAGTGGATTGTGTCTGGCTCTTGTGAATGAAACGGTGGTTTACAATCTATTATTCTTGTTTGGGAATTGAAAAGTAACTGCACTTAACCTAAAAAATTAGCTGAAAGAATAGTTTCAAATACGTAAAAATATAGTTTTCATTACACTCTCATTACATCACTTACTACAAAATATTTAACTTGTAAACTGCCATGTGGTCTTTACTCTCAAGATTTTAAGAGCTATCTTTCTTGAATTTTTTGTATATGCATTAATCAATTACCTAATAGATTTTGAGGTGCTGGAAAATATGCTTACGTTTCATCACAGGCCAGTGGTCAGCTTCCCATATATGTGTGCCAGAGCATGTCATAAAATAATATACTCTCTGGAAAACTCACAGGGCCCCTTGGAATCCCTGTCACTGTCTCCCCATCTGAGGTTCTAGCCCTGTCATACTCACTGCTCTCTGCGCACCAGCTTTATGGAACCTCTGTCCATCTGCTGCCACATCCGCCCTGCTGGCTTCCTCTGCTTGGCCAGCAGGGGTCTATGCACTGTGCTCAGACATCAAGCATTTTCTCACAAGCATGCAAGACCGATTCCACAATGCATGGAGCAGCTGCTTTTGCTGTCTTTGTGTTTGTTTTTCTGTTAGTCTTTCTTTTGGAGTGATTGTGATAACCTCGAGGTAAAGCCTTCACCATGTGGACCGTGCTCTGTGACTTCATGGAAAACATTTGAGTTTTTGACAAGAAGCACGTGGCTGGGCCCTGCTGGGCTTCACTGGTTTTTCTTTCTACGCCTTGCTTGTTTGGCACCCTGTTTCTTTGGCCTCATGTTCTTGTTCAACTTTTAATCTCAAATACAAGGATTGAGTAGATAACACTCTACTCATTTAGCACAAGTGTATAGTAAATAATATTCCCATGGATGGGAGTAAAAATAGAATTGAGTTTCTCTTATATTCATGACACCTTTTCAATTAATGAGTCTAATCAGGTAATTCATAAATCTGCTTCCAAATTGAATGCTATGTTTATTGTCTGTGAGTATGAAACACCGTGTGTTTTGCCTTTGGGGAAAAAAACAAGCAAACTCAGAAACATATCAAGAATAAGAACATTTTGGAAGAAAGAATAGACTGAAAAAATTTATGTGTCAAATTTGTTGACATTCTTATAAAGAAAAGGGTGACATGAAACAGATTACTAAGGTCAACAAGAAGATTCTTGACAGATTAACGAGCTCTGATTGATTTAACTCCAGACTTTCTAATGTGACAAGTAAATTTCATAATTCTTACTGTAGATGTCAGAAGACTTATGATTTAAATATTCTTCTGCTTAATTTCCTTTGAATTTTCAGAGTTATTTATTTGTCAACATCTAATAAACTTCTGTGCTAGAACTAACATTTTTTTTTCTATTGGAACTACATCGAAATTTACCAACCACCAAGACTAACTCTCTTTTTCTTTTGTAACACGTAAATTGAGATATAAGGAAGTCTGTATTCCTGAAATAGACTCATGAGATTATATAAAAGGAAACTATTTTCTCTTCCTATCCCCACTACTGCTACCAAATGTTTCCAGTTTCAAGAAATGTGACACACTCTGAATTTCCTTGACTATTAGATGTTAGGTAGATCTTCATATTTGGCCGGTATGTCTGGTAATCACAGGCAAAATATGGCAGCACATTCCAAAAATGTTAATAAAATGTTTTTACAAGTTTTATTGGCTAATTATGCAATCAGAAAATTCATGGCTCATTAGATAAAAAAGTGAAGCAAACTGAGAAATATAGAAAGGGTAGGATGGCAAGTAAGGACAATGCTCTCATCACTGTTTGGTCTTTATGCACAAAGTGTTTGTGTAGGTAACCTTTCACTAATGAGGAAAACCTGCCCCAAGAATTTATTTACTTTTTAAAGCATACACACTTTCTGAGAAAAATGATTTGTCATACTTCATTAAAATTATGCACTGTTAATGTATCTTGCAACACGCAACAATGAATATTGCACTTGGCAGAATTCACAATTAATTAACAAAAATTTCCACTCCCTTCCTAATTGTGTTGGTACTTAGCAATTTTTACTGATATTGGAGGAATTTTTCAGTACCCAAGATTTTTGAAAATCAAGGGAAAGTCTAACTCGGAAAAGAAAATAAGCTAAAAATCAGAATATATTTCGTACTTTTATTTCTATTCTTATTTCTTATTTCTAACTTTTACTGTGGAAGGAAAACAAATGATTGGAAAATTAAGGGCTTATTCATATCTGTTCACTGGAAAAGCTCAAAGCAAATTCTGAGTAAATGTACTAGGATCCATGTCCTTCAACATAATAACAGCTTTAGGAGAGTGATTCAGAGCACCCGAGGGAGGTAAACCAAAGATCCTGTTGACTTTATTTATGGCACAGTAGAGAATGACCACAGATGGAAAAAGAGAAACATGCCTTTCCTGCGCAGTAAAGAAAGAAAAAGCCAGAGAATTTATTAATCTTTCACAAGACCAATAGCTAGCACTTAAATTTGGCCAACATGGATCCCATAAGACATAAACTACTCACTTAACAAAAGTGCATACATGCACACTCACAGGTGCACACACACAAACACACACATACACACCCCCAAACACTGAGTAAGACCAAAAGTTTCCCGTTTATATATAAACCTCCATGTTTTGATAAAGTTCGTTTTTGTTGAATTAACAGACTTTGAATAAATGACTACATTTATAAGGATTGAAAGTAAGATGCTTATGGTACAAAAGGACCAGATGTCTTTTTAGAAATATCATGTGTAATAATTTCGTATCTCTGATCCAAATATAGACATGATCAACAATTTTTTATAAATTTTTGTTTAAATCAACTTATGTCTTACCCTGTGTTCCCAAGGCACCAAGTTTATAAAGATTCTGTGACACTTTTAGACATTACCATCCGTGAGAATATTATTACTATACACCTGCTGCAAATGAGCCAAAAATGCAGCCTAGAATTTTCTCTACCCAGTCATTCTATTTGAGATTAAATGTTGAACAAGAGCACGAGGCCAAAGAAACAGGGTATCAGTATGGTGAGGTTTTGGTCTTAATGAAGTTGTGAAGCGACTGGGAAAACCCACTGATCGTATTCCTTGCTCTCCAGTCTTACCTGAGATAGCCATTCTTCTGCCTTATATGTCCTCTCAGACCAGGCAGCCCGCAACTGACTTGGGGTCATTTCAGGGACAATAAGACTCTATTCTGAGTCTGAGACATTCAGTGCCTAGAACACATTTTTCTTGGGTGTTAAATTAGCCAGTTCCCT
Source organism: Diceros bicornis minor (assembly GCF_020826845.1). Lineage (NCBI taxonomy): Eukaryota > Metazoa > Chordata > Mammalia > Perissodactyla > Rhinocerotidae > Diceros > Diceros bicornis. The sequence goes on from NC_080753.1 coordinate 5,179,029, forward strand.
TTGGGAACTTGGCATCTCCCAAGACTCTGCCTAGACACGCTACCTAGGCTTCTGGTGTTTATGGGATTCACTGTCATCTGTCTTCCCAGTTCAAGAGCTCTCTAAAGAACATTAACACTTCAGATCACCTTACAAATCAAGGTGCCTAGCCTTTTGTGTGCCATACACCAGTCTAACACTCTGATGATGCCTATGGACCCATCCTCAGAGTAACGTCACTAATGTATTAAAAAAAAAAAACAAAAAGAAGACCATTATCAAAATATTTTAAACAAGTTTGTGATATGATAATATCTGAGTACATTCATTAACATTAACAAATGTGATGGATATAGAGGTGGATCTTACAACCAGAGTGATTTGAACTAGTAATAATCATCAAGGTTATTCTGAGGTATCTGTATCAAGTGTGATGTGATATAAAATATCTGTAATTTCTTGTAGTAACAGAGTTCCAGGTATCGTTAGTACTGTTGGGATTTGTTTTTACATTCTTAATTGAAAAATATGCTAAATTGTAGTTAGGGCTAATTGAGAAAAAATGATGATATTTTTTACATTCATGTTCACAGAACCCCTAATTTCTCATCTGTGGGCCCCAAGATAAGAATTTCCTCTTCTATGATTTAGCCTTTTACAAATTGCACGAAATATCAGAAACCTTTTGTTGCTTCATTTTGCCATTCTGAAAATATTACTTGAGGCAAAGTATCACAAAGCTGGCTTTCTAATTAATGAGTAAAAGAGAATTTCAATGAAGACAAAGCAATTTAATATTTCACTACATAACATTGCCATATATATTTTCATTGGATTAAGATCCAATTCACCTTTATCCCCTCAAAAATATTCCTTCTGGGGGTCTGCCCAGTGGCATAGTGGTTAAGTTTGCTTCAGCGGCGTGGGGTTCATGGGTTCAGATCCCAGGCGCGGACCTACACACTGCTCATCAAGCCATACTGTGGTGGCATCCCACATATAAAATAGTGGAAGATTGGCACAGATGTTAGCTCAGGGTGAATCTTCCTCATCAAAAAAATAAATAAATAATAAATAAATAACCTTTCTTTTGTATAGTACTCAATTTGGAAATATGCCAGACACACTAGAGAAAATATATATCTTTAGAAATGCACAAGGAAATAAGCAATGTTAAGCAATCCTCACTCAGTGCCACACTGTTGCATAAACCGCCAAAAGGCCCCTGGCACCCCAAGTTCTCAAAGTGCCTGTTTCTCACATGGTGTCACACATGGTTTTGTCAGCTGCACTATGTCCTCTGCTGTCAGAATCCTTGTCACCTGCTCCATGTTATTCTCTCTGCACTCTAGGTCTCTCTGACCACACAGAAGTACCAACAGGGGTAGACTTTCACTCCCGTTAGCGTTTGGCATTAGCAGGGCCCAGGTATGGAATCAGGGAGGCCTTCTTTTTTAGTCTTATCTTCTTAGTTACACCTCAACTGCTTGCAGATTTAGGCAAGGTCCTAAGATTTATTGCATGTTTCTACAATAGCACTGGCCTTAGGAATTCAGTTAGTGGCTAGCATTGTACGCATGGTAACAGCTTGGAATGTTCATAACCCTCATTCCCATCTGGGTGTTCTACTTCCCTCTTAACAATCGATTGGGCTCTATTTCTTCTCCGTAGAACTAGTCCACACTTAGCTACCTGGAGGGGCACAGAATTGTCACTATCTGGTTCTAAACTTGTAGAGTTCCCAGTGACAGGTCTCTGCATACATTCTTCTATCCTAGATGAAATGTTATTCTAATTTTCTGTTTAAATTAGCACCCCATGGGAGCCTGTATAATATCTTCTGAAATATAGATGGTTGGGTTTGTTTTGAAGTGAGATGAAATGGGTGCTATGAATGCAGTAAGAAAGAGAGAATGAAGATGTCAGAACTAAAAATACTCAAGCCAAGGTTACTTTTCTCCACCAAATATAAATGTGAAGAAATAGAGAATTGATGTTGGGGATATTTTTTAGTGAGTCAGATTTGAGTCATTTCTTGTTATATTCATTGGCTTGAAATCATCACAACATCAACATTGGAGGAATTTTTAAAAGAACATTTTAAGTGCTTTTTCCAATAGATAATGGAAATTTTTTCCAAAGATAAATGTAGAACCAAGGAACATGCATGATAATTAACTGCCTCTGAATGAAGAAAATGAATTTGAATGAAGAAATACTAAATGTGAAAAAATAAAATAAATGGAGAGTCAGAGTACTGATTGTTCTACACAAAGTAAGCCAAGTGAATACCTGTCTTAAATTAAAATCATTTTCTTTTTATTGTCTATAGAATATTTCTCTTTTTCACCCTCTAGACTTTTATTAGTTTTGATTTACTCAAGTATAAAGGAACTTCCTTCTACATACAAACGTCATTTACTCTACTCCAAAAGGAGAAGAGGAGATGCTCGGGCCTATCACAGATGTGTCTGATGGCTGATTTAAATAGTGTCACCGTGATGTATGTGAAATGCTACCACCTACCCTGCCAATGGGGCATAAAACGGTCTGCACATTTTGCTTCATAAAAGCAGACATGATGGATGTGGACAATCTCATTTTCAAATTGTGCCTTTGAATTTTTTTAATATCAAAAAAATTGGAAATAGAATGAAGAGAAGTGCAACAGAGCACTATTTGCAGGCAAATGCAGGATGTTCTGAGGTGATTATGATTCAGCGGCCGTAAAGCAGGGTGTCTAAGAAACTGTCACAACTAATAGCAGAATCATATGGAAATAGATCCCTAGAGGTCAAAGACGTGTCCTCTGCCTCTGAGTTGTTTATTCCACTGGGCTTGCAACTGTTCCAGTATATGACCACATGAAGTCAAAAAATGAAATTTTAAAAATGCTACATTTTGTAGCTATTTAAATTGCTAGAAATAAGGACACTTTCAATGATGGCAATGATACTGCAACACCTTTTTGGAAATGCAGTATTTCTGCTTAGATAGAAATGACCAGAGCTAACACAAGGATATTAAGAACAATTTCATCAACAGTCAAAGCAATCTGTAAGATAAAGAAAACTACAGAGAGTTATCAATGCGAGGGGAAAATGACACACTTCATAAATCTCACACCGATTCCATTGATTTAAGTTGAGAGGAAACAAAATAGAATGGAATGAAATTTCCATCAGTAGTTTTTTAATAAGTTCTGGAATCACATAACAAGCATTAAATAATAGATGGCTACAGTACCTCTGAAATGGACATTCATAGTAGCAGAGCAATGTTAAAAATATTTTAATGATATTAAAGTAAATAATTTTCATCAGTAATATTCACCAGCAAAATTCCATCAAATGTGATGATCTTCAAACTATAGGCGTGATATTTTGCAAGTAAATCTGAGAGAGGCGCTGTGTAGGAAGTAAGCACATATTGGAGACATGATGTATAGAATCCGAGGAACATCCTATTTCTTTTCATTCTTTTCTCCTTTCCTTCCCTCCTTTCTCCTTTTCATTTTTCTTTCTTTCCTTCTTCCTCATTGCTTCCTTCTTTTTTTCTTTTAAATTCAGAATTCAATGATCACTTTTATTAGGCGAGGCTCAGTATTCTGGACTAGCGATTCAGAGAAACATAAGATCTAGTCCCTACCTTTGATTCACTGCATATTTTGGTGGAGAAAGCGAGTATTTATAAAATTCTGTGTGCTATATCATAGCTCTCTGCAGGCAGCTGTGGGACACAGGAAATGGAAGAACGATGGAGTCTGAAGGGTTCAAAGAGTGATTATTTAAGGTAATGATTAGACACGGGTTCAAGATACCTCTGGGTAGGCGGAGATCTGAAGTAAGACTGCGTTATGCAGAGAGCTACAAGGAGTTCAGCATGCTGAAAATATTGTGTGAATAGGGACTGATGATCAACAAGGATGAGATGGGAGAGAGAGGCGGCACAGTATCTGGAAAAAAATTGGAACTTTGAAGAGTTTTAGAGAGGGCAGTACATCCATTGACTGAATTAAGTAAATGCGGCCATTAGAAACTGAATTTAGTCAAAATGATTATGGGTCCCTGTTAGATCCTTCCCCGTTCTTTTCCTTCCTAAAATGTGGTTATTTGTTTTGTCTTCATCTGCTTAGTAAGTGTAGACTGTAAACAAAAAAATGGAAATATATCAATATTATGATTGCTGTATCACTAATGCCCCGTCATAGTGCCCATCACAGGAGAGGCGCTCAGTAATTATTTAGTAAAGGAATAAACAGATTAGTTTAGTCTGAGCCTATGAGGAAGTTATAGTTATTATCATTAGATCTATTGTATCTGAAGTTTTGACTATGTGGATGATAAGAATAATGTGGAAGGCACAATTATAAAGATATCCCCTCGAGATTCTCTCCCCCTGGTTATTCAGTCAAACGCTAATCTAGATAAATCTGTGACAGGCCTTTGCAGATATAATTAAGGCAACTAATCAGCTGACTTGAAGATAGGGAGATTATTCTGTGTTATCCAGGGAAACTAAATGTAATCACATGGGTCCTTAGAAGCAAAAGAAGAAGGTGGAACGTCCATCAGAGAGAGGTGGCCGAAGGAGAAGTCTGAGAGATTCAAATCCTTCCTTGAGGGAGCCCACATGGAAAGCATGAGAAGGAACACAAGCATTCTCCAGGAGCAAAGGCAGACCCTGGCTGACAGCCTGAGAGGAAACGAAGCCCTCAGTCCTACGATTACAACAAACTGAATCGAGCCATCAACCTGAATGAGCTTGGAAGGAGATTCATCTCCAGAGTCTCCAGAAAAGAACACAGCCTGGCGAACATCTTGATTTTGGTCTTGTGAAATCTGGAATAGAGGAGCCGGTTAAGCCACGCTCTGCTCAGGCTTGTGACTCACAGAAACTACAGATAATACATGAGTGTTGCTTGAAGCTGCTAAATTTGTGGTATTTTGTTCCAGCAGCAATAGAAAACGAAATCAAACAGTTATTCTTTCCTTTAAAAAATGCTATGGGAAAGCAGACTTTGAATGAAGTCTCAGATATTCAAATTTACTTTATTTCAACACATTAAATAGAGGTCTAATATATTTCTGACATGATGCTCTTGTCCTCTTATTCTTATATTATCCTATCATAATTAAATTCAGACTACTTTATACCAACATGTTTTTTAAGGTACAGGCATTGTATCCTCCACATATTCTAAATGTGCTTATATTAATTTTTTAATCAAATGCTGTATACCTTGTTTTCTAAAAGTTAATAAGGAGCACATATGCATGATGAAACAGACAAATGAGAAACAAACAAGCAGAATAAAGAATATGGAGTGACGGGTCAGTCTTTCTCCTTCAGCTGATCCCCGAGTCCCTCATCCCCAACAGAGTCAACCAGTGTAAGCATTTCTCATTATCATCCTAGAAATCATTTGTGTATGTACATGTAGGTGTGCAAGTGTGTGTGTATAATTCATATGTACACACATTTCTTTATTATATAAGTGAAGGCTGCTCTGTACCATGTTATCTCCACATAATAAGAAATCTTGAAATTTTTTCTTACCATTTCCTGAAGGTTTGCTTTATCGTTTCAGGGCTACACAGTATTCCATTTTTAAGCATATATCATAATTTCTTTAATCCCTATTGATGATCATTAGTTGTTTGTCACTACAAACAGTGCTACATTGGATATTTAAATGTTATATAGATATAACATTTCACATTTTTCTTTATCTTTTTAATAGAGTTTATTTTTCAGAGTAGTTTTAGCTTCAGGCAAAATTTAGCACAAAGTACAGAGATTTCCCATATACCCACTGCCCACCTCATGCACAGTCTCCTCCACTATCAACATCCCCTAACACAGTGGTACATTTGTCACAACTGATGAACCTACATTGACGCATTATTATTACCCAAAGTCCATAGTTTACATTACAGTTCGCTCTTAATGTTGTGCATTCCATGGATTTGGACAAATGTATGATGACATGTATGCTTTATTTTTGTATCATACAGAGTACTTTCTCTGCCCTAAAAATCTTCTCTGCTCCTTTTGTTCATCCTATATTAAATTTTAGATCATCCACAGAATGAAAAACAGCACAGAATGCTGAAGTATGCTCTGGGGAGGGGTTGGGAAATCCTTTGTATGGGTTCTACAGTGGGCGAGGTGAAATCTCACTTTCCATTCACCAGATTCAGATTGTTCCAGAACAAAGTGACAGTCCAGACACTCACTTTGATTCCTTACTTAGCAGAGAAACAGTGGAGAGAAACGGCTATGCAGAATTGACACTGGGACCCTTGATTTCTCCATAGTCTGACAGAACCAGGTTAGATGCCATGGTCCACAATGATTAGGAAAGTATGTTAAACTGCTGTCTCCTGGAAAACACCACTGAAGACAGAAAAAATATTTATTTAGAGACTTTTATTTAATGTAAATGATTGAAAAAGGAGATGGAAGAAGACTGAAAGGAGTAAAGGATGAAAAGAGGTGAATTTTTTAAGCGGCAAATGGTAGAAGAAAGGTGGAAACTAAATAAGGAAGTACAGAGGAAGATGGTGAGAACTGGATAAGAAAATCAAATTCAGGGTAAGAGTCTTAGACTTGAAAAAGAAGCAACAGCAAAACGTTGGATAGATTTTAATATTCAGACAGCATCAAAATAGTTTTAACTTATAGTTTTCATAAAAGTTATGGTTTGAATTCAATATCTTCTATAATTTGGCTGTAGCAGTTCTGAAGTTTTTAATTTCCATTTCATTTACAGGTTTTTAAAGTTGGCTGCAAAAATCTGTTCCTAAACAAAACTCAGACCTACCAAAAGAATTCAACATATTTTATGTACTCTCAAGACAGTTTTATCTCTCCTCAGGAAACAAAAAAGTACAGCATTGTCAACCTCCTACTCCTACGCATGGTTAAGATGGGAAAAGGTTTTGATGTCAAGCATTATGTATGCCATTTGCCCTTCAGAAAGTAAACATTTAACCAAATCAAGATACTGATGTTTATGAAAAGCCTCATATATGCTGATATTTTTAGATGTTTTTTACTATGTATTCATAAATAATGGATTTATAACATGAAAATATACTGCTGAAGCATATATCTAACATGCTTGGAAGGAGATGCTGTGCTTTTAAAGCATGTGCTGTGAATTTTATTAACAAAACAGAAGATGTGGCTAGCTATATATGATCTTCTTTATAGAGGGCACTTACTGGAGATATTTTATTCTTAATTTAATATTCATAAAAAATTGACAGTTTATGCACAAGAAATACTTTAGTGAGTTATCCTATGTTATTGTTGGACTAAAACTAAAATTGATAACTTTGTTGTTAAGGTACCATAATAAAATATAGAAAGATAGATGATAGATAAATAATACATAGATAAAAATATATAGATTTAAGTTTTGGTTAATATATACAGTATATGCTTCAGATTAAACAAAATATATTACAGTTGATCATGATTAATAAAGTGAATTCAAATGGATATTTTGATTCAACAGTGATTTATTAAAACAATTATGGTTATTAAATTGTACTTTCCTTTACAACAGGGACTTTTTATACTTATATCCTGGCAAATCTTCTAAAGTATAGTGGAAATTCAATAAATAAATTTTTAAAAATTTAAATAATAAACTATATTCTAATATTCTAATAGTTAATTCTCCAAATTATGCTAATGTATAAACCAATTATTATTAAAGACTGCAATAGAGCCTAAATGGCTGGTAACTGAATGTTCATTGAATAGATAAACAGATAATGATGAAATATCACATACCACTAACACAAGGTATCCTTAATGCATACAGGTTCAATATAGTTTTATTATTTCTTATTATATAGAATATATATAAATTTTAAAGACGTATAAATAAATTAAATAAATAAATTTCACATTTTCATTAATGTTTTACACTTCACTTCGTGAAATGAGACAATATTTTATAGGTACATTTAAATCACCAATTTGAGCTAACTATAGTTACTACATGTCTTGGCTTATATGTAATTAAATGCATAGATTCAAAAAGTGCAGTAAAATACCAGAAAATTAGGGATCTTTTTCAGCTAATTTTCATTGATTTTAAAGTATTCTCATCTCCTCTCCTTTGGTTATTTAAGCAAGGGAGTATTTACTCCTCCATATAGGTGAGGAGTCTGAAAGACCTCGACCATAAGGGAGTTCTTCCATCCTGCTGGCTTATGTGCCAGTATTTCCCAAGTGTAGTTTTGTATCCTCTTTGGTAAATGAAATAAATTTTCATTTTATATGGATAAATATTCTCCATTATGAATGATTATGTATACATTTTAATATGCTTTAAACCTATAACCAAATTGACTAAATATTGAAAAGCTATGATTTAGTCATTCAAAGAAAAATAATGGCCCTGTGATGATTGAACAAAAGTATTTTCCTTTTTTTTTTGTGATTTTTTTAACCTTTTCATAATCAAGTCCAGTTCAAATGTAACCAGTAGTATATTTGAAAGATTATTTTTTACTACAAAAAATATACATGAGTATAATCAATGCAAAATCAAAAAAAAATTTGGAAATAGGAAGAAAAGTGATAGTCTACCAAAAACCAAATTCTATTAACATTATGGTTATATGTCCTTCCTGTTTATATATTTCTCGTGCTTTTCAATAAGATTGAGGTCATACTATTTTTTACAATACATATAATTATTTTGAGTTCACATAATGGAAACATAGAGGTATTTTTTTCAATGATATCAAAATTAATAAAATATTTTTATTTAGAACATTAGTAGAGATTCCTAAAAGTAGAATATCTCAAACAATAATTATGATACACTAAAGTTTCTCATGTGGCCATCTCCAATTAAGTAGATTTGCATATTTTAAGGTTTTCTAATTTGAATATTGAAAACCATATCTTATTGCATCTTCAAAATGATTTTTCTATTTGAGTGACATGAATAATTTCCTATGGATTTTAACCAGTGGTTTATTTATGTGACTTGCTCACATCGTTTTTGCCAAATTATGTTTGGAAAAAAATGGACAAAGGAACTGAATAGACATGAAAAGTGCTCAACATCACTAATCTTCAGGGAAATGTCAATCAAAACTAAATTGGGATATCACTTCACACTTGTTAGGATTGCTATTATCAAAACAAACACAAAAGATAAGTGTTGGCGAGGATGTGGAGAAAAGGGAACCCTTGCGTACTGTTGCTGGGAATGTAAATTGGTGCAGCCACTATGGAAACCAGTGTGGAGGTTCCTCAAAAAAATTAAAATTAGAACCACTATATGATCCAGGAATTCCTCTTCTGGGTGTATATATTTTAGATTATTTTTATTTATACTATATTCTATAATTTTCCAGGGAACATGAATTAACTGAAGAAAAATACTATATCACACAGATGTAAAATGAATAATTAAAAAACAACCATCCATAACATCACACTCAAGACAAAACTTATTTTTTAGTGAGGACTTAGACTAATTTCAATTGTTAGTGCGATATGCCCATATCATTATGCTCATTTTTAAAAATTTATTTAGAGATACTTGTTACATAATAAGTAATTAGTTTAAATTAAATTCATGGATATTTTTGGTTATATTAATTTTTATAATTATTTGGAGTTAATAAAATAATTAACATTTTACTAAATTTGAGTCATTTCATGGAAAAATGTTATTTAATGTTTCTCATCAACCTTAATTATGAATATTGTTTTCTAAAGTACCTCAGCAATATTGTTTTCTTAATTCTTAGATATATAATAATTTTGCTGTTTTATACTTCTCTTTTCCCTATAAATTCTAGCTCATTATTATCACCACACAGAAATACTATTGATTCTGTATATTTATTTTGTAACCAACCACTTTACTGAACTTTCTTACTAGCTGCAATATATTTGGTTTCTCTACTAGAAAATCATGCCATTACCAAAAATGATACAATTATCTCTTCCTTTCCATTATTTTATAACTCACAAGTGTATTTCTTAACTTATTGCACTATCTAGAACTTCTATAAAATTGTGAAATAATATCATTAAGAATAGGAATATTTATATTATCACTATACCTAATGCTGATTACATCTAGGTGTTCAACAGAAATACTGTCCTCGAGTTTGATTTTTAAATAATATTTATAATGTTAAAGATATATATTTTAACTACTAATTTTCTTTTAAAACTTACCCTTTTTCAAATCAGGAGAAAATATAAAACTTTATTAGAAACATTTTCATCTGTTACAAATGACCAATTGGTTTTATTCATTTAACTAATACATGTAAGATATTATGTTATTAGATTCCCCAGCCCTTATTTCTGGGGTAAAATATATCATCTCTGTTGGATTAATCCTGGTGTCTTATACTTGATGTTATTGCTCATGTGTTATTATGTTGTTATGTTTCACACGTGATTTTATAATATTTTGAATTTTGCTCATCTACGTTCATAGAGATTTTTCTTATAAATGTATTTCCTTGTGTTCTTCATATGCCATGACATATAGGTGTCAAGCAATTTTTAAAATAGAGCACTCAAATTACTTATATCATTGAGGTTTCTAAATATTTTAGTATAGGATTTATCTAGTGTTTTATACTATCATTTTCTGTTCATATCTGTATAATATGTATATCATTACTAATTTAGGCTTTATGATTTTTCTGTTATATATTTTTTCACCATTTATGAATTGGTTATGTTTATTAGTGCTAAGAATCATAGTGTTCTCTAATTTGTATTCACATGATAGCTTGCAACCTGTTTTTAATTAAATGTTAATTTTGTGAAGTTTTATAATGTTTGTTAGAAAAAATAATTTTAGTAAATTTATGTTAAATCTATCCTTAGTATAGTATACCTATGCATTCATAAAGTCTTTTATGTTTGAATTTTTCAGGGGTTTTACTATTTATTAGGACAGGTAATTCTAGAAGGAACAATAGTTTATATAAGTCTACTGTGAATTTATGATTTTTCTTTTCAATGGAAGTATACATATGGCTCAATTATAACAATGAACACTATTAAGGGTCTTGATATACACTCCAAATTGACTTCCAAATGAGTTAAATAAATGTTATTTCACACTAGCAAAGCATTAGAATTTCCCTTAAATCATTTCATCACATTTTACTACTATTTACAAAAGTTTTTTCAAATTGAAGATTTGAAAAAGGAGACAAAATTGCCAAGGAGACAATTATTTTGTTCTAATTAGTATTATTTGAATTATAAATGAGATTAAAAATTGTTTATTAGGATGTTTTTTAGTGGGTAGATTAAGTACTTTTTTTCCTAGTAACTTTATTGAGATCATAATGGTTTATGAAATTGTGTAATTTCGAGTGTACATTATTGTTTATCAATTTCTGAGTAGACTTCATCATGGTCACCCCAAGTTGTCTAATTATTGTCTATCACTCTACATATGTGTCCCTTTACCTGTTTCATCCACCCTCCACCCTCCTTCCCCTCTGGAAACCACTAATCTGTTCTCTTTGTCCATGTATTTGTTATATTCCGCATTTGAGTGAAATCATGCAGTATTTGTCTTTCTCTGTCTGGCTTATTTCACTTAACATCATACCCTCAAGATTCATCCATGCTGTTGCAAATGGGACAATTTTGTCCTTTTTTATGGCTGAGTAGTATTCCATTGTGTGTGTGTGTGTGTGTGTGTGTGTGTGTGTGTGTGTATAGCACATCTTTTTTATCCAATCATCATTTTATTAGCACATGGATTGCTTCCACGTCTTGGCTACTGTGAATTATGCTGCAATGAACATAGGGATACATAAATCTCTTTGGATCATTCATTTCAAGTTCTTTGGATAAATGCCCAGTAATGGGATAGTGGGATCATATGGTACTTCTATTTTTAAATTTTTGAGAAATCTCCATATTGTTTTCCATAGTGGCTGCACCAGTTTGCATCCCACTGGCAGCGTATGAGGATTCCCTTTTCTCCACATCTTCTCCAACATTTGTTGTTTTTTGTCTTGGTAATTATAGCCATTCTGACTGGTGTAAGGTGATATCTCATTGTTGTTTTGATTTGTATTTCCCTAATAATTAGTGATGTTGAACATCATTTCATGTGTTTGTTGGCCATATTTATATGTTCTTTGGAAAAATGCCTGTTCATATCCTTTGCCCATTTTTTGATTGGGTTGTTTGTTTTTTTGTTGTTGAGTTGTATGAGTTCTTTATATATTTTGGAGATCAATCCCTGGTCAGATAAGTGATTTGCAAATATTTTCACCCAGTTGGTGGGTTTTCTTTTTGTTTTCATGGTTTCTTTTGCTTTGCAGAAGATTTTTAGTCTGATGCAGTCCCATTTGTTAACTTTTTCTTTTGTTTCCCTTGCCTGATCAGACATGGTATTTGAAAAGATGCTGCTAAGATCAATGTCAAATAGCATACTGCCTATATTTTCTTCTAGGAGTTTTATAGTTTCAGACTTTACATTCAAGTCTTTAATCCATTTTGAGCTAATTTTTGTGTATGGTGCAAGATAATGGTGTACTTTCATTTTTTTGCATGTGGCTGTCCAGTTTTCCCAACACCATTTGTTGAAGAGACTTTCCTTTCTCCAATGTGTGTTCTTGGCTCCTTTGTCAAAGATTAACTGTCCATAGATGTGTGGTTTTATTTCTGGGCTTTCAATTCTGTTCCATTGATCTCTGTGTCTGTTTTTGTGCCAGTGCATGCTCTTTTGATTACTATAGCTTTGTAGTATATTTTGAAGTCAGGGATTGTGATGCCTCCAGCTTTGTTCTTTTTTCTCAGGATTGCTTTGGCTATTCTGGGTCTTTTGTTGTTCCATATAAATTTTAGAATTCTTTGTTCAATTTCTGTGGAGAATGTCATTGAGATTCTAATTGGTATTGCGTTGAATCTGTACATTGCTTTAGGTAGTATGGATATTTTAACTATGTTGATTCTTCTGACCCATGAGCATGGAATATTTTTCCATTTCTTTGTGTCTTCCTCAATTTCTTTCAATAATGTCTTATAGTTTTTAGTGTATAGGTCTTTCACCTTGTTGGTTAAGTTTATCCCTAGATACTTTATTCTTTTTTCTGTGATCATAAATGGGATTGTACTCTTGATTTCTCTTTCTGCTAGTTCATTGTTAGTGTATAGAAATGCAACTGATTTTTGTAAGTTGATTTTGTACCCTGAAACTTTGCTTTAGTTGTTGATTATTTCTAATAATTTTCTGGTGGATTCTTTAGGCTTTCTATGTGTAGGATCATGTCATCTGCAAACAGCGAGAGTTTCCCTTCTTCCTTTCCAATTTGGATTCCTTCTATTTCTTTTTCTTTCCTCATTGCTCTGTCCAAAACCTCCAGTACTATGTTGAATAGGAATGGTAAGAGTGGACACCCTTGTCTTGTTCCTGTTCTCAGAGGAATGGCTTTCAGTTTTTCACCATTAAGTATGACGTTGGCTGTGGGTTTGTCATATGTGGCCTTTATTATGGTGAGGTAATTTCCTTCTATACCTATTTTATTGAGAGTTTTTATCATAAATGGATGTTGCATCTTGTGAAATGCTTTCTCTGCATTTATTGAGATGATCATGTGTTTCTTATTCCTCATTTTGCTTATGTTGTGTATCACATTGATTGATTTGTGGATGTTGAACCATCCCTCTGCCCCTGGAACAAATCCCACTTGATCATGGTGTATGATCCTTTAAATGAATTGTTGCATTCAGTTTGCCAATATTTTGTTGAGGATTTTTGCATCTATGTTCATATGTGCAGCAATATTGGCCTGTAATTTTCCTTCTTTGTGTCCTTGTCTGGTTTTTGTATCAGGGTAATGTCAGCCTCACAGAATGAGTCAGGAAGCATTCCATCTTCTTCAATTTTTTGGAATAGTTTGAGAAGGATAGCTATTAAATCTTTGAATTTGTGGTAAAATTCTCCAGAGAAGCCATCTTGTCCTGGGCATTTGTTTTTTGGGAGGTTTTTGATTACTGTTTCAATCTCTTTACTTGTGATTGGTCTATTCAGATTCTCTATTTCTTCTTGATTCAGTTTTGGGAGGTTGTATAAGTCTAAGAATTTATCCACTTCTTCTAGGTTATCCAATTTGTTGGCATATAGTTTTCCATAATATTCTCTCATAATCCTTTGTATTTCTGTAGAATCTGTTGTAATTTCTCCTCTTTCATTTCTAATTTTCTTTATTTGAGTCTTCTCTCTTTTTTTCTTGGTGAGTCTGACTAAGTGTTTGTCAATTTTGTTTATCTTCTCAAAGAACCAGCTCTTAGTTTCATTAATCCTTTCTACTGTTTTTTTAGTCTCTATTTCATTTATTTCTGCTCTGATTTTTATTATTTCCCTCCTTCTGCTGATTTTGGGCTTTGTTTGTTCTTCTTTTACTAGTTCTGTTAAGCACAGTTTAAGGTTACTTATTTGAAATTTTTCTTGTATGTTGAGGTGGGCCTGTATCGCTACGAATTTCCCTCTTATGACCTCTTTTGTTGCATCCCGTAGGAGTTGGTATGTTGTATTTTCATTTTCATTTGTCTCCAGGTATTTTTTAATTTCTCCTTTGATTTCTTCATTGATCCAATGGTTGTTCAGTAGCCTGTTGTTTAGTCTCCACATATTTCTGACTTTCCCAGTTTTTATCTTGTAGTTGATTTCTAGTTTCATAGCACTGTGGTCTGAAAAGGTGCTTGGGATGATTTCAATCTTCTTAAATTTATTAAGGCTTGCCTTGTTTCCCAGCGTATGGTCTATCTTTGAGAATGATCCATGTGCACTTGAGAAGAATGTACCTTCTGCTGTTTTTGGCCAGAGTACTCTGTATACATCTTTTAAGTCCATCTAATCAAGTGATTCATTTAAATCTACTATTTCTTTGTTGACTTTTTGTCTGGAGGATCTGTCCATTGATGTAAATGGGGTGTTGAGGTCCCCTACTATTATTGTGTTGCTGTTAATTTCCACCTTTAGGTCTGTTAATAGTTGCTTTATGTACTTTGGTGCTCCTATGCACCAATGTTGGGTGCCTGTATATTCATAAGTGTTATGTCCTCTTGGTGGAATGTCCCTTTTATCATTATATACTGCTCCTATTTGTCTTTCATCGTCTTTTTTAATTTGAAGTCTGCCTTGTCTGATATAAGTATGGCAGCACCTGCTTTCTTTTGTTTGCCATTAGCTTGGAATATCATCTTCCATTCCTTCACTCAGAGCCTACATTTGTCTTTACAGCTGAGATGTGTTTCCTGGAGGCAGCATATTGTTGGATTTTTTTTTAAATCCATTCAGTTACTCCAGGTCTTTTGACTGGAGAATTCAATCCATTTACATTTAGAGTGATTATTGATATATGAGGGCTTAATACTGCCATTTTGTCTCTTATTTTCAGGTTGATCTATGTTTCTATTGTTTCTCTTCCTTTGTATTTCTGACTGTCATTTCATTTTTGTGGTTTTCTGAGGAGATTTTCTCTTTTTTTGGGAGTTGTGCTCTGATTTTGTGAAAATCTGCTCTGATTTTTTGTTTAATGGTTGCTATGAGGTTTGTATAAAAGATCTAGTAGAAGAAATAGGCCATTTTATGATAGACTGTTATGTCCATTAACCTAAGCAGGTTCCATCCCTTTCCTCTTCCCCCTCTGAGTTATTGCTGTTAACAATTATTCTGTTCTTAATGCTGTGAGTCTGTGACTAAGTTGAAGAGTTTGTAGCTACTTTTGATGCTTTCCTTCCCTTTATCTTTAGGTTATAACTGAGTATTTGCTTCCCTCTTCTGATAAAGCACTGCAGTTTTCTGATTTTGTCTGTCTAATTATCTCTTTGCTCAAACCTTTGTAGGCCTTTGCATTTTTGCTTGTGGTGTGAATACGTCTTTAATTATTTCTTATAGGGGAGCTCTAGTGGCAGTGAACTCCCTCAGCTTTTGTTTATCTGTGAAAGCTTTTATTTCCACATCATATCTGAAGGAAAATTTTACTAGATAGAGTATTCTTGGCTGAAAGTTTTTGTCTTTCAGTATTTTGAATATATCATTGCATTCTCTCCTAGCCTGTAGAGTTTCTGCTGAGAAATCCACTGAAAGCCTAATGAGGGTTCCTTTGTATGTTATTTTCTTTTGTCTAGCTGCCCTTAATATTTTTTCTTTGTCATTGACTTTTGTCAGTTTTACTATGATGATGCCTTGGGGAATGTCTTTTAGCATTGATATAATTAGGCATTCTGTTAGCTTCATGTATTTGTAAATCTGGTTCCTTCCCCAGGTTTGGGAAGTTCTCAGCTATTATTTGTTTGAACAAGCTCTCTGCTCCTTTCTCCTTCTCTTCTCCCTCTGGAATATCTATAATCCTTATGCTGCATTTCCTAATTGAGTCAGATATTTCTCGAAGAATGCCTTCATTTTTTAAAAATCTTATTTCTGTCTCCTCCTTGACCTGTAGCATTTCTACATTTTATCCCTAAATCACTAATTCTTTCCTCCATAACATCACTCTGTTCTTTAAGGATTCTAGATTATTTTTTATTTCATTGATTATCTTTTTCATACCCAGAATTTCTGCTTGATTTTTTGTTTTATAGTTTCGATCTCTTTGGTGAAGAGGTTCATTTTATTCCTGAGCTCACTGAACTATTTTTCTGTGTTCTCTTGTAACTCATTGAGTTTCTTTATGACAACCATTTTGATTGTCTGTCATTTAGATTGTAAATGTTCAGGGTTGGTGTCTGGAGAATTGTCATTTTCCTTCTGGTCGGAACTGTTGCTGTGGTTTCTCAAGGTTCTGGTGAACTAATCCTTTGTCAGGGCATTTGTGGTAGTATTAGGTCACAGATTCCACCTGCTAACTCTAGGGGGAGCAGGAGCAGAGTTTCTGGTCACACCTTGTCTCCTGGGAGCTGTGTGGCTACTACGAGTGATTGCACCAGCCTGGAGAGCATTCAGGCACTTGTGTGGACTGTGCTTTGTGGGCAGGGCTTCCTTGTAAGGACTGAGCTAGGGCCACTCCTTGGGGCCACAGGGATATGGTGGGCTCCCTCCCTCACTGGGAAAGTGATCACCAGCAGGCTAAGGCCTGCCACTGCCTCTCCCTACATTCACCCGAGGGCATATCCACTTTGAGGGCACTTGCACCAGGCTGGAAAGTGATCCCGTGTGTGCACAGGGCTGTGGGGGCGGAGTGTAGGGAGTGCTCACCTATCTCCACCAGTTCCTAGAGGGTCAGTCAATCTACCCTCAGATGTATAGCTGTGTGTGTCTCTCAGGCGTCCTGTTGTGCTATGTAGGCTTCTTCTGTTGGTCATGAATGTCCATTTAGTTGTAGTTCAAAACGGGGACAGACAAAGGGAACAGCTCACTCCACCACGTTGCTGACATCACTCTAGGGTTTTTCTACTTATGCCTTTTTAATTTTCATTTCACGCCTTTAACTGTCCTTTTGTTGGTGGTATATGCACAGTGTACCTTCTTTAGGAATTATCCCATTCTCTCTAGTATGGCACCCATAGAAACTTCAATGTAGATAGGTGCCTCAGTTCTGCAGACATAGTATGTACACCACTCTGTGCAGTGGAAAGAGTAGGGACCTGTTATGCAACAGAGTTAATAAAAACCGAACCCCATAATTAACATAACGATGATAATATCAGGACATTCCAAGGGTTACTAAGCCCAAAGGATGTACAATTTTGTCCTTTTGACGGCCATGTTTCAAGGTCAAATGGTGAAAGCTCAATGCACCATGAGAAAGTCAGGGCAACACAGAGAAGGAAGCAAAGCTGAGAGAGGGGAAAAGAGTCAGGAGAGAAGGCAGGGTGGGAAAGAGAAGAGGGAGAGATAGAGCTTGACTCCATTATTTAAGCTTTGTATTCTTCTGTGTATGAGGCTACACCCACTGCTGGAGTTGCAGTTAGATGAACCAATAAAGAATAAAGTCTCCTGTCTTGAACGACTTCGACCAGAGTGCCGTTATATGTGTAAGCACAAGTGTGTGGAAACCTACAGAAATTGGTAGCAGAAGCAGAATATTGTAAGAGCAAACTCTAAATTGTAGGACCAGCATATCCAAGTTCTGGAAAGCAGCAGAAATGATTTCCCTCTCTGACTGGGATTCTGATAATACGTTTTATGCAGCAGCACACAAGCTGGTCAAATCCCTACATTTTGCATCTTTAAATTTAGATGATACTGAAGTTTTGGGGGGAAACGAGAGAGTGAAAGTTTTAGATGTGAGGATATGCGTTTTTACGTATTTTTTGTGCTTTTAATCTGAGTTGGTCAGTGTGAAAGCAGAGAGGAAAGCAAGCAGGTGTGGTAAAAGTCCCTTCTGCCTTCACCCAGCAATAAAAACTGGCTGGGAGTCAAATAATCATGAATTTTGTAGAAATGAAAAACCTGAATTCTCTATGCAAAACTGCGTCCATTACAAATGAAGGCAGTTTACAGAGAAGCTGAGCGTGGGAGAGGACTGAGTAGCCATTGGAACCAGAGACATGGAAGGTGCCTGGTCTCTCAGAGGCCCCATGAACTCCAGCTAAGCACATACTTGGATATAACCTGGAGGAAAATATTTTATATTGCCCTCAGCCACTTACAAAGATGGAAGCCATCATTACGAGGGCTAGAGATTTGAGTGTTACCCTGCAGTTAAATTAGAAATTTACAGGACAAGGTCAACATTCAAATATTATATCAGGATAAGATTACTTGCTTAGTTTATCAGTCCATAGAGTTGCTAGTAATCATGTATTCTGTCAATCAACATAATCACATAATACAGCTGTGCTGCAGTGCTCGGTCATAGCCATGTAAGACAGTAAATGGACATGGTTGACATGCTCAATGGGTACAGTTTAGGGCAAATAGACTAATAAAGGACTCACTTCACTTTCTAGAAAATTCTTTCTATTCTTGACAAGGACAATGTCAAGAAAATGTATTTGCTTTCTTTTTTCCTTTTCAAGTGAGAATTGTTATTTTGGTGATCCTAGTTTCATTCAGGCATTTTATACTGGATGGGTTAACTCCTGTTAAGAGGAGTAACAACTGAATACTTAAGAGGAATGAGCACCACCAGAAAATGGGAATTTGATGCAATACCTAGATATGACTTTGAAGTGTATATTTTTGGAGAGAGGTAAATTTTCATCTTTTTCTTTCTTTTTTAATAAGGAACAGTGGCATTGCGACAGGCATAGTAATTTTGTAAATTGTATTTAAGGGAAAAAGGAAGGATTTTCTTTGAGACCAGGATCTCCTCAACTCTATGTGACTCTACCAGAATTTTCAGCCACATAAAACCATCCTCTGTACACAAAAATTAGGGATGAACATGTAAGTAATGTTTTTCCGACTGTAATACTCCATGCCCCTGGTAAGAGTGACTGTTCATAGCAGTGATCGTGGGACACAGGAAAATCTTTCACTGGAATATATAGAAATTAGAGTTCAAAAGGGATTGTTCTGCTGAGGATTGTAAAATTGGATCTTACATCTAATGCATTCTCCTCATATTTTATTGGAGCATTCATTTCATTATTATTGATTTCACATGAACTTTCTGTTCTCTAGCAGAAAACTGCATTTATTTTGTTGTATTTTTTTTTTGTCCTATCACTCAAGAGTTATTTTGGAAAGTTTTATAAAATATTGAAATTTTTGAAATTTTATTTTAGTTTTTGTCTGAAATTTTATAATTAATATAATCGTATTCATATAATTTTATATACAATTGCAACATATCATACAAATTATGGTTAACATATATATAAACTTCTGCTTTTGATAGGTGAATTTTTCTTGAAAATAAAGTAAAATTTATGTGTGCTCTTAAGTAAGTACAATGTTCTGTCCTTTAGAAAAAAAAACATTTATATTAGCAAGTAATATTTTTTCAAATTAAATAAAAACTCACATCCCACTCTCCTTATCTCAGTGCTGACATACTAGTCCAAATTCCCAGCATCTCTTTCCTGGACAACAATGATCCCTTAACTGGTCTCCCTTTCATCCACACTTGCCCTCCTACAGTATTTTTCCAGAGTTATTTTTCTTAAAGTCTTCCACTGACTGCATACTTAGCAAACAATTCCATCCAATAACCTCCCCTGATATGGCTCCATTGACCTCTCTGACCTCACATTTTACCACTCTCCACACTCACTGCTCACTGCTCCCCTGCTCCCACCTTGCACTTTGTTTCCTTTACCTGAAGTACTACACCCTCCACCGCCTCACAAAGCCCTGCATTGCTACCAGGAACCGTCCTCCCATCATTCAGGTCAAATATCATTTCCAGAAAGAAACCCCCTCTGACTTACTGATCTAACCCTTTCCCCCAATGTCATACCCCATAATTAGTTCAATCTGTAATTGTTGGGTCCTTGTTACACAAAACTTTCTCCCATCCAGAGCTGCTAAGAAGGTGCCACCTCTTGCTACTCATTTGGCTAGAATTCACATTCATTAAAATTCTCAATAATTCTCATCCAATCCATGCAGACTTCCTTGACTTTGTCTCACACACACACACACACACACACACACACACACACACACACACATTAGGTTACCTGCAGACTGGATTACCTGTTTACTGACTCTGATCACTATATACCATATGTATAAGGAACTTATGTTTTGTTATAATTCATCAGCTTATGTGCTTATATGATTATATGCTGTTCATTCTTTTATTTTACCAATGAATAATGTTTGAACCTGGTGGTTGGCTGGAAGGATGAATGCACAGTTCTATTTAACAAAGAGCTAATGAACACTCTTCTTGGTGCTGGTACTATAAATAATAACATAATAAGCCCTTTCTCTTATTGAGGTTCTAGTTTGGTGTCATGTTTTTCATTCTCATTAATCAGGTAATTCAATCCCTTACCTCCTTATTTACTATTTAATTCATCTTTTATACACTGATGAACATTTACTAATTCACCCACAGCAAATACTTTTTTGATGATTTTAGTTGTTTAAAAATGTGCTATACACAGACCTTACACCCTTCACAAAATTAACTCAAAGCATATCACAGACCTAACAGTAAAGTGCAAAACATTAAAACTCCTAGAAGATTACTTAAGAGAAAGAAAGTTCTCCTTAGAACCTAAGAGAAAGCCTAGACGATCTTTGATATGGCAATGACTTAGATACAACACCAAAAGCATAACCTTAAACTGTAGTAAGTTCACTAAATAGATGACTGAGAGCTCTTTTAGAGGACACCCTAATCTCAGAGCACGCAAGCGTATTTTGGAAACTAAACATTAATGCTACATTCAAAATTCTAAATAACATCAAGTTTCTGTGAAGATAAAGCAGAACATCTGATTTAGCATGTTGGCAGGAAATATGGTGTATTTATTGTTGTATACAAAGGAAGCTTCTGGATGCTCAGTTCAATTTTACAACCTCAGAACCAAAACAGCTATTTAAGTAATCATATCCAGGGAACTGAGGTTTAGAGAGAACAGCTTATTTGCCTTAGTTTACAATGCTAATAAGACAATTGGCTAGCCACATATTTTTTGTTTGCATAATAGCAACATATTTTTGTTTGTTTTTCAAATGAAATCTACCAGGGACAAAGAGGCAGATGTTGCTACATTTTATTTCACTAAAAGTCATGTTAAATGCCATAAAATGTCAGAATCATAATTAATAAAAATATTATTTATTTATATTACTCTATGTCATAGGATTTAGCTATTTGTCATCTGGGATTTTGCAAAGAGGCACTAATAGGATATCCTATGAGGTAAAATAGCAACGTGCTTTGTTATCTGTGCCTGTTAACTCTCTGGAGAAAAATTCTTATTCTATTGCAATTTAGTCGTGTTTTAAAATATATAACATTATCTTCTCTACTGCACTTGGAACATCAGATAAAAAGTTTCTACCTGGAGGAAGCCTATTTTTGGTTTAATTACAAATAAACATTAAAGTGCATCCTTCTTAATCAACAAATAATGTATCTGAAAAGGGGAGTGTCTCATCATTCTTTGACCCTATAGAAAAATTACCACCATATAATTTTTGCAGTTTGGACCTTATTCCTTACGAGTATCTGTGCCCCTGCATGAAGAGTGTCAAGTGCTAGAATAGTTCAGACAGATATAATCAGCAGGCTCCATCTGAGGCAAAGGCATATCTATTACACTAACATTTGGTCTTCCGTGTACCTCAGATCATGCACAAATGTTTTCTTTGCTTATGACAATAAGCAGCCGATTTAATCTTAGAACTATAACAGCAGCAAACCCTTTATATTAGAAAAATGTAAATATTAGGTAATACAGTTGTTGGAGAAAAATTATCAAAAGTTGGACTTTAGCAACTATCTGGGAGAATTTTTTTTTTAAGCATACTGTTTCGATAAAAATTGGAAATCTGGGGACCTGGATCAGATTCAGTCTAAATCATGAATTTTTGTTAACTAATTTGTGTAACCTCTGAATTACAAGAAATAGAAAACAGGATAGAAGCAGTTCCTGCTTTCAAGAATTCCGATATATAGTAAGGGAAATATGTCAAGTCCACAAATGATGGTAACTAAACCTGTGACAGAGAGATTTTCAACTAAAATCCTATTCACATTGAAATTCTATTAAATTGGCAGCCACCGGGAACGTTTTTTATGAATGAAGTGACGTTTGAAAAGGAGCCAGTGAGCAAGAATAAGCGAGAGAAGGAGAAAGAGGAAGACAAGGAGGGAGGTGAAAGAGAGAGAGGGAGCTGGGGAACAAAGCTCTGCAGGGAGCATTCCAACACTGCAAGATGAGCAAGCGGAAATGAAAAGAGGAAGGTAAAGGGACCACGCGCTACAGTGTAAGCTGCAGGGAAGGCCCTGCTAATCTTGAAGAGCATGGCTGTCACTCAACCCACTTATTTCATTCACATTTGCTAAAATATCTTGCTAACTAAACCCACAAGAGATTCAATGAGACTACACCGTCCATCCCTGAATTTCTGCGAATAAATCCAATAGATCTAAATATTTAACCTGCTTGGAAAACACATTATTGTCCCTTTTCAAGTTCTTTTTAGGAAATCAAATTAAGTCATAAATATTATCGGTATCAAAATTGTTAAATAATGTATCGAATTTAACAAATAATGGTGCTCAAAAGTGCCATTAGGTAACATGAAAACCAGAGACACGGGCCTCGCTGAAAGGTAAACCTCTGGACTGAAATTCTCTTGTTGGCATATCATGGGTATCCTGTCTCTTGGGAGGTGCAAGAATTGTCCTTTATAATTCTAATTTTTTGGCTCTTTATTAGGGTTTAAGTTTTTTTGTCTTCCCTAAATACTCATTTCATGTATCGTTACTTCAGAAATGTAATTCTTAGATACCAACTGATCTTGCTTTTATTGAACCCCTATTTTACTATAATATATTTTATATACAAAAATATAATAAACTGAGAAAATATCAAGAAATGTAGGGGAAAGTGTTTATACAGTACAATATTGAAAATAAAATAGTGATTCTTTTGAAGTTACTTGTCCAGCACCCCAACTGAATGACTCTTTGTCGTCATGCCTCATACCTGACCTCATGTGTTCACTCATCTGAATTTTGTACTCATTTTCCCCTTCTTTCCAATGTGGTTTATATGTCATTATTTACATATTTCTTTTAACAATGCATTATGAATTTTTTAATACCTTGGAAATGCATACGTGTAATCATAATGTGTATGTTCTCATGCAACTTCTTTTCCTATGCAATTTCATGTTTTGTGAATTTTGCTATGTTGATGTTTGTAACTGTATTTGATTCATTTGCATCTCTACAAGTATCCCTTCAAAATATACCACAGCTTATGTATACATTATTCTATCAAGACATGTAATAGTTATTTTAAAAATTTTATATTTTTCTATTAAAATGTATGCAGCTATGAATATTCTTGTACACGTTTCCTGTATATCTGAGGATACTTGGAAAAGAATTTTTCTAGGGCATTTGTCCAGAAATGGAATTGTGGGATTATATACATATAATTTATATTTAATATTTTCTTGGTTTTATTCATTACAAAGAGCTTCTCTCAGCTTCTGACTTATTAATTTTTTTTTTCCTGAGGAAGATTAGCCCTGAGCTAACATCTGTTGCCAGTCTTCCTCTTTTTTTTTTTTTTTTGCTTGAGGAAGATTAGCCCTGAGCTAACATCTGTGCCAGTCTTCCTATACTTTATATGTAGGTCACCACCACAGCATGGCCGATGAGTGGCATAGGTCTGTGCCCTGGATCCCAACCCATGAACCTGGGCTGCCAAAGCAGAGCACAACAAATTTAACCACTACACCACAGAGCTGGCCCCTTATTGTTAATTTTTTATGGTCTCCTTTGATGAAAAGAAGTTTTACATTCTAATATAATAAAATTTAGTATTTTTTTTTTTTAGTTTTGGATTTTCTGTCTTTTTAAAGAAATGCTTCCTTAATATTAGGTCATGAAGATATACTTCTATATTTTCTTCTAATCATTTAAAATTTAATTTTCACTATTTGATTTTGTAACATTCATCAGATTGATTGTTTTCTATTACAAGGAAATTTTATTTTTTAAACAGGGATTGTCAATGAAATCATTATTTAATTAATACATGCATGCTTTTCTCATAGATTTCAGTTTTAATTCAGTCATATCACGTTTCTATATAGAGTGATCTTCATCATTGCAGTTTCTCTATTTAGAAATTTTCCTACTTGCAAAAATTAATTTCTAACCCCAATATCAACACTCTTGGTGCTTTCCTGATCATCCATGGACATATCCAGTGCAGCAAAAAAAATTTGAGTTGCCCAGTGCACACATTCCCAGCTGAGGTTGAACAAGTTGACACTGCTTTCTTGTTTCAGCTCTCCTACGGTCAATGAGGGCCCCTTTCGAGGTCTATTTAGTACTACGTTTCTCAAATTTCGGGGCTTTTTAAATGGTAATTCATTGTTTAATGTGGTCCCCCAAGCACAATGCTGAAGTGCTGTCTAGTGTTCCTAAGAGCAAGAAGGCTGTGATGTGCCTGATGGAGAAAATATGTGTTAGATAAGCTTTGCTCAGGCGTGAGTTTTGGTTGTGCTGGCCATGAGTTCAATGTTAATGAATCAACACTATGTGCTGAATAAGGTGTCTTTAAACAGAAGCACACATAAAATAAGGTTATGTATTGATCAGTTGATGAAACTTGGTGACCAGAGGCTCCCAGGAACCTAACCCTCTAATTCTCCCAGGAGCAGCGGTTTGGCATTTGCTAATTCAGTGTTCACAGAGACTTTATTAGAACATAATTACTGTGAATAATGAGAATCAACTTTATGTTTGGGTCTTTTTCTGTGCTCTCTATTGTCATATCTTGATCAATTTGCCTATTCTTGTACCAATTTTACACTTGGCTTATGATTTCTTTGAAATAGATCTAGATATTCATAGGGCAGGTCTCTCTCTATGTTCTTCTTATTCTTCAGTACTGTCTTGTCTATTTGTGGTCCTTTGTATTTCTATATAAATTTTATATTCTGCTTGTCAAGTCCAAGGCATCCAATTGATGGCATGACATTGAATATATAGACTTATTTGGGGAAAACTTGTATCTTTATGATACTGAGCCTTCCAGTTAATGATCATGATTTATCTCTTTATTTATTTTTGCCTCTTTTAATACACACTCCATGAAATTCTCTACGTACACATCTTTCACATTTTTGATACATTTAATCTAAGATAATTTATTGTTTTGGTTTTAATTTTAAATTATATCATTTTACAAAAACATGTTTTTAGTTTTGCTAGTATTTAGGATAACAATTGATTTTTGAATGTTGATCCTACAGTTTTTCTAAACTCTATTCTTTTTTTCTAATATTTTGACCCTAGATTTTTTTGGCTTATCTACAGATACAAATATATCATCTCTGGATGATGAGAGTTTTCTTTGTTTTACTTTTTTTTTTAAATTTTCCAATCCTTACACCTTTTTCTTTTCTTTTCTTACTGTATTGGCTTATATAACAATGATATAGTGATAATTACCATGCTTGCCTAGTTCCTAATATTTGTGAAATATTTCTAATATTTACTTTATTTATGAAACTAATTGTAGATTATTTTTGTAGATACATTTAATCAACTTTAGAAAGTTATCTTCAATACTTAATTTAAGACTTTTATCATGAATGGTTGTTGAATTTTATCAAAGGTTTTTTGTTTCTGCATTTGTTAAGTGAATTAAATAGTTTATTCCTTTCTTCTCTAAACCCTATAAAATCTGTTTTTACTTCACTATACATTCACATATGTAGCTTTATGAATGCCTTTTTCTCTAGCTCGTTTTTGATTTATATTTTTGTTCTGAGTATTTTCTAATATTTTGCATGAATATGGACATATGAGGATAATATTTTTCTTATCATGTTTTTTAATCATATTTATCATCAATTCTGAAAAATCATCATACATTTCTTATTGAGTGGTGAATTTTGATCCAGTCTTTTTATTCTTTCTCTCTCTCTTTTTTCTCCCCTGGTACTTTGACTAGATACATGCTAAACCTTAATAGTCTGTCTTCGATATCCCCTATCTTCTTTTATACTTTCTATTTCCTGTCGTTCTGTAATATATTCCAGATAATTTCCTTAGTAATTTCTTGCAGTTTTCTATGTTTTTATCCATCTGAGTAAATATGATATAAGTCAATATCCAAGCTTTGTTTTTAATTAGTTTTTTAATTATTAGCATTTTTATTTCTAGAAGTCAGTTTTGGTTATATTTCATTTCATATTGGTTTTATTTTTTTTCTTTCTATTTCAACATTGAGTGCACAATCATTTTATATTTCATATCTATTACTTTCAATGTCCTCAATATTTAAATTTGTTACTTCTTATTACAGTGGATTTGTGTTCACGTGTCTTGCTTTTTTGTGTATATGGTAATATTTATTAGGAACTTGTATTGGACTGAGCTTACGTTTGAGAGCCTTTAAGTGTCCGTATTACAAATGCTTATCTCCAGACGTGAGTGCATCTTCCAAACACTAAGGATAATAAGAAGAAACCATTTTAAATTAAATAGTCTTATATAATAATAATGATCTTCTTTCCTTCAGTTTCCAATAACATGTTCTTCATTTACTTCTGAGCCCTCACCTGAAGTGCCTTTATTGCTCACATTTTAATGACTGTATATATTCGTTAAGAAAACATAGGTTTTATCTACCATGCTCTTGTGTCCTGCAACTGTATGGAAAGGAAAATTTATATGCAATATTTAGCTGATGAGATTTCCAAGGAAACTGTTGAAGGTGCAGCCTGTTTTCTTCTTGCTGCTTATAGTAAAATGTGAAAAGAAAGATAAATTGAGGGAAAATTTGATAAGTAAAAAGGAAGTAGTACTTGATAATTGGGCAATTATCAACCTATATAAAATAAAAAAGATGCTAAAATTAGGATATGCACTGTTAGGAAAGCACTCTTCTGAGAACAGTCCAAGTGTGTGACCGGAGAACATCTTCGTAGTGCTGAAGACACTAGGCATGGGACTCATAGATCCACTCAGCCATCTCGACAGGAGTCAGGAACAGAAATGGGATTGCCCAGGAAATATCTGTGGAGAACTGTCTCCTCTAATGACGTGAATCCCCGTGACGACATGGGAGATCTCAAGATTTTTGAGAATATTATACTAACAGAAATATGGAAAGCTTGGACTGAGACTGAAGGGGACAAAAGAAAGAAGGCTATTGAAGTCCCACAGTTCTCCAGGCAGAAATGGGCTAATAAAGCTATTCAGCTGCAAACATGTACTAACCTTTAAGGAAAAGGAAGGATCACTCCAAAGGCAGAGCCATGAGAGAGAGGGTGTACTTGTGGCCAGAAGGTGTAGTCTTGAGTCACAGAGAATTATTATTCCCTGATCTTCAGATATAATGAAATTTGCCTTGTTGGATTTTGAAATTGCTTTGGAACCAGCACCCCTTTATTTCTTCTATTTCCTCTCTCTTAAAATGGGAATGTCGGGGCCGGCCCAGTGGGGTAGCAGTTAAGTGCACACTCCGCTTTGGCCCGGGGCACACAGGTTTGGATCCCAGATGTGCATTGATGCACCACTTATCAAGCCATGCTGCGGCAGCATCCATATAAAGTAGAGGAAGATGGGCATGGAAGTTAGCCCAAGGCCAATCTTCCTCAGCATAGAGGAGGATTGAAATCAGATGTTAGCTCAGGCCTAATTTTCCTCACCAAAAAAAAAATCAATAAATGGGAATGTCTATAACTGATAGACTATGCCTGTCTCACCACGGTATTTTAGCAACGGACCACTTGTTTCCTAGCTTCACAGGTCCACAGATAAAGAGGAATTTTGCCCCAGAATGGACCATACCTAGAGTATCTACCACATGTAATTTAGACAATTTAGATGATGAGATTTGGGACTTTTGAGATGATGATACTTAGATGAGAATTTGGACTTGAGTTGACACTGTAATAGGTTGAGACTCTTGGCGATGTTGGGATGAGGTGAATGTATTATTCATGGAAGATGGACATGGATTTTAGGGTCCAAGCTGGTGGACTGTAATAAGCTGAAAAATGCCCACCTCCAAAAAATATCCATATCCTAATCCTTGGAACCTGTGAATCTTACTCTATGTGGAAAAACAGAGTCATTGCAGACGTGAATAAGTTAAAGATTTTGAAATGGGGAGATTTCCCAGATTATCCAGGTGTTCCCTAATGATAATCATAAGTGTAATTACAGGAGAGATACAAAGGGAGATTTGACACACGCAGAAGAGAAGATGGCAATATTACTTCTGCCTCTGTGGTGAGATACAATTACATACCCTATCGTTAGATATTCTCGGCTGGGGGGCTATAATTATTGATATTATTATAATTAATATTTTTCCTCTGGAGCCAATTGCCATCAAAGTTTTTCATTGGTGCCCCCTGTCAATAGACATATTAAAACAGCCCGCCATTCCGTTATACAATTTTAAAGAGGCAGGTGTGAAGCAAGAGTCTCAGATTCAAGTCCCAAAATTCCTAAAGGTCCAGACGCAGTCTTTTAGTCCTTGCAAATAGAGGCTAATTTCCAAAGATCTAAGTTCCTATTAAGAGGATTTGATATTGGAGTACTAACACTTACTGTTTGCTTATTATTCTAAATTTAGCTTACTTTTTATCCTTCAGAGGATGTCCCTTTCTTTCTTGGGAGCTCAGCAATACATTTAAATTTATGTTTGCTAAAATTTAAGCATTGTCTATGAGATTGGATTTCAGTGTGTCTGGTCCAGAATTCTGGGGGAGGATAATGTATTCACTAGTAACATTCCTCTTTCTTAAGGAGGTAAGGGAAATAATTTACTCCTCAGCATAGTTTATTATTTTAGTACCAATGCAATTTTGTACACCCCTTAATTTATTCAGCAAACATAATTTAAATCTACAACCAAATTTTAGACAACCACATTTTGAGATCGAAGTTTATTTTTGTCTTATAATTGCCCTAGTTATGAAAAAAAAACTTTTATCTAGCTGTAAAACTTCTACACATTCATATCATTAGATAAATATATGCATTATTTCCTGAAACAATTATTACCAAACAAAACTATGTTTCAGGTAAAGTGCTGGATTATGGTATGCCTAGAAATGAGTTTTCGTTATATATAAGTGAGCTAATTTAGGGATTATTTTAAAAAATGTCTCTTCAGGACCAGCCACGGTGGCCTAGTGGTTAAGCCCAGCATGCTCCACTTCAGAGGCCCAGGTTCAGTTCCCAGGTGCAGACCTACACCCGGGAGCAGCAGCTCACATACAAAAAAAAAAAATAGAGGAAGATTGTCACAGATGTTGGCTCAGGTCGAATCTTCCTCAGCGAAAACAAAAAACAAAAAAAAAAATCTCTTCCATTAATCTATCTATTCATTCACTTGTTATGCAAGTAAAAAATTAAACAAAAGTGCTGTGTACTATGCTACATTTCAGAGATACGATGGCAAATAGGATACCATATCTTAGTCAAGGAGCTTACGTTCAATTTAGCTATCCCAAATTTTCCTTTCACGTTTTACGTTAAGTACCCTGGAGTCCATGTCCCCGAGGACAACAGTTTGGACACAGTATTTGTAACTCCATCCTCTCTTTCCCACCCAAGAAACCATCGAAATGTCACTGAAGGAGAATAAATTTAACTTTGAGATATAATTGAATTTCCTCACAGTGTAACGAGAAAATTTAAAAATAACAATAACCTAGATACTTAATTATTAATATTAACAAATTAATTGGGAATACCTTAGAAGTAATCAGAACATACTGGTGAGTTATAACTCTACACTTGAGAATTTCTAGTATACACATTAAATTTAAAAAATAATAACTAATGGGAGGCCGGCCCAGTGGCGCAAGCTGTTCAGTGTGCACGCTCCGCTGCGGTGGCCCAGGGTTCACCGGTTCGGATCCTGGGCGTGCACTGATGCACCGCTTGTTAGGCCATGCTGTGGCAGCGTCCCATATAAAGTAGAGGAAGATGGGCACGGATGTTAGCCCAGGGCCAGTCTTCCTCAGCAAAAATAGAGGAGGATTGATATCAGATGTTAGCTCAGGGCTAGTCTTCCTCACACACAAAAAATAATAACTAATGGTAAAATTATTAAAGAACTAGAGACTTTGGGTGTTTTAAACATCTTACATATATGATATATATATGTTTATGTATATATTCTAAAGAATATTTATTTAGCACAATATGGCTATTATTTCCTTGTCATAGAATTTTAGAGTTGGAAAAGACCACTAAGATCATCTAGCTCAACCCCGTCATTTTAAAAATGAGAAAATCAAAACTCAGAGATACTCATCTAAAATTCACAGCTTTGTCCTGTGCAATTGTTTTTCAAACAATTTCAATCAAAATAAAAAAGTTATATTTACCAATTTTGTAGACGGCAGAAAGCGGAAAAATATATAACATGATGGATGACAAAATTAATATTCAGAAAGTTCTTGGCAGAATGGATTGATGTATAAAATTCAAGGGAATTGTCTTTAACAAGAATAAATGGGAATGAATGCATCTGGGTTAAAAAAATTCTGCAAGTACAAGAATTGGTAAGAGCTGGATCCACTGTAGTACTTGTTAAAGGCTTTTTTTAAAAATATCTTTTGCTGAATATGAACCAGCAAAGTTATGTGACTTTTAAATAGTGAATGTATTAACTGAAACATGGTGTCCAATACAGGAAATATAACCAGTGAGAATGGTCCTATACAGGCCATGTCCGACAGTGTGCATTTCTTGACCCATACCATTACAGAAACTCTGATGTATTGGTTACCTTTCTGAGAGGAGTATCAAGAATCATGAGAAATCAGATAACTTAAGGACATTTACACAATTAAAGGAATAACGCACACTTGGTCTTGAAATCCTGCATTGTAGAGCTACAGTGAGGGACATTGTCAGATAATAAGGGGGATTCATGTGCAAAGAAGCTTTAATGTAGTCTCTTTTTATTTTAAAAAAAGGCTAAAAAAGTTAATGGGGAATTCTGTTGTAGGGTGTGGGGCAAAATGAGTCCTGATTAGAAGTCAGAAAGCCTGGGGTGATATCTCAGCTCTCAATTATTGAATATAACAATTTGGAAAACTATAACCTCTATCAACCATGATTCTACCCATTAGCTGGGGATAGTAATTTCCACCTGTCTATTTCATAGGTCATGATGAAAGTAAAATAATATCATAGATAGAGGTGTTTTGTAAGTAATAATGCTTATACAAATAACAAGTTTGCAGTAACTTTGGTTCAACAAAAGGGAAATGAGAATGGCTGTCTTGAACACAACACGATGGTGGGCTCTGTATGAATTAAAGTAGAACACAAAAGTTTCTGCCCAGGATGTTCTAAAAGTGGAATCTTTGTCAGATGATGCAATGTATTAGGGGGCGTCTGAGATCACTGCCAAGTTTAAAATTCTAATTTCTGAAGGAAAGAACTACACATTCCACGAGAAAATTAAAAATATTTGATTCCAGATGAATTATTCTTTCAATAAGTGGTCCTAGGCAATCACCCAGAATTCTCACGTCAAATAAATTTGACTGTTCTCTACTGTTTTTGGCAGCAAGTAGTTCTTATGACATAATAATTTTCTGTTTATTTGTGAAGACTGGTATTAATATAAATCCAATTGCTAATCTTAATAATAAAATGAATAGGGAGAGAAAAGTTATTTCTTCGAAATGGTTGGTCCTTAGCTACCAAACATTTGTGTTGAGGGTAAATTATCAAATTTGGAATTGGCAATTACTTAAAGAATGTGAATAGATCAATCTCTATTCAGAATAATCAGACATAGCAATTTCTCAAAATTTTTCCATGTGTTTTCAAACATTTCAAGGAGTCTGTGTTGTTCTTTATTATTTGTATATTTTTAAAAGTCCTGGGACATATTTCCTAGGAAATGTCAGAGTCTGTTGTATTTTAAAACCATAAGCAGAAAGCTCACCCAACATGTCTCTGTGTGTGTCCACAGTGGGGTTTTGTTGTTGTTGTTGTTTACTTCCAGTAAGCAGGTATCTATAACAGATACTTAAAAATTTGTTCACCGTTCCTTGAAAGACAAGATACGTATCTCAGCTGAAGTGTACATTTACATTGTATAAGTTACTAGTCATAATGGACTAAATTTTAATAGAAGTTGAATATTCAACTACATAGAAAAATGAAGGAAGAAAGACAGAAAGTTTAAAAAACTGTGAAGCAGACTTCGTATCGATTCAATGAGCCATACAAATGAATTACACTAATACTTTTACTGACATGTACTGACCTTCCAGAATTATTAACAGCAACTATGTACGCTACATGAATTAAAAAAAATAATGTCATGATCAATACAAATCAGTGTAAAGACATTTGGCCCCATATAGCCAGATTATTAGTGCAATTTGAAATGTGGCTTACTATAAGTCTCATTAGGGACATTGCCGTGGTTTTTGGACTTTTTAATGATAAAGGTTGCATTTTCATAAGTATAGTATTATATTAAAATTACCTAGTCTGTCTCTATTTTCCCTGCTACCATATGCTATATTTTTCTTTTTCTCTGTCTTTTCATTCTTTCCTTCCTTCCCTCCTTCCTTCCTTCCTACCTTCATCTGTCCCTCCCTCCCTCACACCCTCTCTCTCTCCCTTTCTTTCTTTTATTTAAGAAGGTGGATTCTGGGAAGATTGAATTATTGAACGATACTCATCCTGTAGCCACCCAATTACAATGATAAAGTGTGGTCACCTGTCCCTGGGCCAGCTCAGACTAGCTCAATGAACCATGAGAAGATAGTTTATTTCCTTTCCTTCTTATTTTTTCTTCCCTTGAAATGACAGACTTAATTTTATTTATCCAATTAAGTGATTCCAAAATAACCTCTCAGGAATAGATTTTTGTTGGGATGACATAAAAAGATAAAATAATATTTACAAAGCAACATCTTACAACTAAATTGGTTATGTACCAACTATTGTTCTTCTTTTAAATTATGAGCAATTTTTAGGATGATTTTCACCCAGTGGTTTACTTAAGGATTTGGTTTTTTCTAGATGTAGATAGTGACACTTGTTCCATGTGTGATTTCTTAAGTTATGATAACTATATGTTATATTTCCAGCTAGAATATGAAAAAAAAATCTTGGGACAGTATTTTAGTGGCATCTGCAAAAAATATGACTTTAGAAAATTTAACATTTTGGACAAACAAAAAATAAAACAAATTATATATATATTTTTTTATCTAGAAGAGTGTTATCAACTACTTCACATTTCGAAACATACAAGTAAACTCATAAAGAAAACAAAAATTTTTTAATTATTTGACTAAAATTTTATTTATTAAAATATTATCACATTTATGCTTTCTTTACAGAATTTTCGTATTATTTGCACCTCCTTATGTTGTTTGATATGTATACATATATATACAATGTTTTTCTTTTAAAAATGTAAATATTGCTGCAAAAAGGAGCATTTATTAATGGTATTATAATATAAATATTAATATTGAAAAACAAAAAATCGTTGTCAACTTTTAGGTAAAATATGGTAAACTAATTTTGTTCTTGCTGCGACACAAATAGGTGGAAACATGGAGAAAAGACTATCTTTTCAGGGTTGAATGAATCCAAAAGGCAAAACAGATTCCATTCAGGATCAGAGATTAGGAGAACTGAGATTCTAAGGCATTTTGAGAAAGTGGTAAGCGGTGAGTAATATGGATATTATGGAAAGAAACGTTGAGAAAAGAAGTGAAAAGGAAAAAAATAATAGAAAAAGATTAAGAAGGAATAGTACTTTTTTATACTTTAAAAGTGTGTAATGATAAAACAGCACTGCAGCCCTCAGGCAGACTGCTGGTGTCTCAGGTTTCCTTTGACGACAGCACTGCCCTGAAATGACAAAGCCCCTTGTTTCTTATAGGTTTGCATTGCTTGATGTACTTCATAGATAGGCAGAAGCAGTGCATTTAGGAAAAGGTAAAAATGGAATGAGATATTTGAAAGTTATCTATCTACCTACCTACCTATTACCTAATCATCTATCTATCTAATCTTCCTATGACAATGGCTAATGCTGAATATTTAGCACTATGCTAAACCTTTCAGATGTCCTCAATCTAATTTTACAGAAATCTATTTGGCAAATTCTGTTATTACCCTCATCTATGCATGGGAAAATTGACCTTTAATAGAACATTACCCAAATCCACAGAACTGCTTGGTTTCACGGGTCTGGAACACAAAGCCAGGCTGTTTGGTTTGCAAACCTGTTCTTTACTGTTCTGCATTCCCTGAATGGCCAGAGGCCCTGTTAGTCCAGGAAAGATACTGCGGGTGAGCTAATGACATCTCCCATCGTTTAACCATAGTCTTCAATGGATCCTCCAGTTTCCGACTATTGCAATGGGCCAGTGGAGAGATGTTGGATGGTGGGGCTTGAGAGTGTAGCTTCCAAAGCCAGACTATCTATCTTGGTCCGAATCCTGGCTCCCCTGCTACTAGCAAATTGATTTATCTTTCTGTGTCTCATCTCCTCATGTGCAAAACGAGGTGAAAAAAAGTATCTGCCGCTGAAAATAATTGGGAGAATGTAAAGAATTAATATATGTAAAGCAGCGTCTAACCTGATCATCCCTTAATATTTTCACTGTTTATTTAGCACATGCTAGATAATCTATGGCTTTTAAACTCAAAATCGGGCCCCAGACAACTATCACTATAGATAAATCTTGAAAAGAAATTTTCTTAAAAAAAGATACAGTGCCATTACTCAGATATCTGTAGGTATTACAGTTAGACCCCACCCCACCCCAAGTAACTAGTCTAAGTTGGTGCTAAGAAACATCTGAGTCAATTCAGCACTTCCATATTATTTCAATTGAGTAGTTCAATTTCATTCCTCGCTTACATCTGGCTTCATTCCCTATCCGTAATATCCCTAGAGATACAGCACACATTGCAAGTTTTAAACACTTGTACTCAATTGTGTGTTTGGGTTTGTAAGTTGGTATATGTAGATAATAATACAATTTATCATTACTAAAGGTCTTGTTTGATCATAATGTGTCACTATAATAGCCATTTAACATATAATATAA
This sequence comes from Diceros bicornis minor, assembly GCF_020826845.1. Lineage (NCBI taxonomy): Eukaryota > Metazoa > Chordata > Mammalia > Perissodactyla > Rhinocerotidae > Diceros > Diceros bicornis. The sequence continues at coordinate 5,214,718 of NC_080753.1, forward strand.
TGATTCAAATATATAAAACCTTGATGTTCAGGTTTAGAATAGAATCTATGTCCTCAGTCTGTACTCTGAAGCCTACCGGATTTAATGGTCCATTCAGTGATGTCACTCTTGTTCCATTAGATAATTATTAATCATACTTTCGTTGCATAGTCACAAAATGCACTCAAAAAACGAGAATGAATGTTAGGATTTAACAATGTCCAAAGTTCTCTTTTGAGTTTCATAAAAATACTGTATTGTACCTAAAATATAGTATTAAATATTGATTTTATCACACTTTTGTGTGATATTTACAAGGCATAAATATGATAGTGAAAAATCAAATAAACTATTTATAATAATTTTTTAAAAGCTTAAGTCAAACAAAATATTAAAAAGTGAGGCCAAGTTGCTAAAACACAAAACAAATAACAAAGATCTGAGATAAGAGTTTCACCTACGACAGTAGAACTATTTCAGCCTCCAAATGCAAAATAGAATGCGTAGTCGAGGAAGCTTTTGTTTTTATTCTGAACTCATGCTAGCCTTAGGTTCTGGACATTCATGCTGAATATAAGTTTCTTAAAAATGTGAATTATTACTTTCTCATATTTTACATCTTGCAACACTCGGCAAATAATTTGTGCATAGAAATTGCTTAGCAATTATTAGTTAAATTGAATTAAAAAACTTTGACTAGTAATGATAATATCTACTCATTCATCAAATTCACTTTTTGAAAATCATAACTTTGTAACTTCTCATAACTTCAGTGCTTTCATGTGAATAGAAACATGAATTCGCATACCTCCTCCTGAGTCTCACAAGTTTCTTGTGACTATCTGATGAACTGAATAGCTTGGTTAACCTACCAAAAAACATTGAAGAGAATCTTTCATTTTCCATTTCCAAGTGCAATTTCTTCCAACTCTCGTGATTTGTAGATTGCTGAAAACACACACGAAACTATTGTAGAAATTAAAGTCTAAATTTTTTTTTCAAAATTATATTTCTCAGGTATTCAGTCTAATAACTGTGTACTTGGACTGTATTAATTATTCAGCAACCACTAATAGTATAAATTGCCTATAATATAAATTTTATCATGTGTGTGGTTGTATTATTGTTGTTGTTGCTATCGTTATTATTATTATTAAGAAATTAATGATATGGCAATTTTTCCTAGAAAAATTATAGATCCCTTTGTTTATGAAAGATTCGTTCCAGAAATCAGGAAATAATGAAGTGGTATATTTATTCTAAGTTGTTTTATTCATATCTCTCCAAAACAAGGTACCAACACAAACTAACTAATAACAACAAACTAAAACAGCATTAACTAATTTTTTATTTTTTTTTGAGAGAAGTAAAGACCTGGATTTACTTTCCTCGTCTAAGATTTTCGTCTGTTAGATTAAAATTCTCTGATCATCCCCCTTGTCATTGTTAAACAGAACGTTCACGATTCCTTACAGGATTTGTTCAGTTTAAAGAATGTGTGATTGAAGGAATCATAAATTATCTAACTTTAACAAATAACATTTTGGTGTGATATTAATGCAAACTAGGTACACTTTTTTTAATGACGAATAATCTTTGAACATGAGCACTACATACTGATTTACTAGGGTCCCTCTTTTTGGAACATATATTATATAGCTACATAGCAAGAGCAATGGGTCCATTCCTAAAGAGACATAGATTTGACAACGACCTTGATAACACCTGCTTGAAAGATGTTTAAAATTCACAAAGTGTTTCTACATGTATCACTTTGTTCAGTCCTGGAGACAAATCTATGAGATGGGCTCTACTACGTTTTTGCAAATGTGGAATCTTAGGGAGACTGCAAGTTTTGCCAGCCTTTTTCAAAGAGGAAATTTCAAACAGATCTTCAGGGTTCATATACCCTGCCATGAAACTTCTGTTTCATAACTTGGAAGATTCATAATACAAAAAGAGTGTCTCAGAAAAAACACAGAAGTGATGTGAAAACAAAAAGGCTCTTAAATGTTGGATGGAAAATTAGTATCAGCAAGATTTGTATAGACTTATTAAACAAATGATTGCTGCTTTTTATACGGTCTTTATAAAGCTATTGTAACAAAGAAGGAAAAAGTAACTTAAAATTTTAATATTAAATATAATCCTCATAATGAAAAATACTGAAGATGTATCCTTATGAATTATACGTTATTTTTAATTTTGCATATGATAATCAATTGTCATACTGTTGGGTCCCAGAGCCAAAACATCCCAAAATGGCATATTGATTATTTTGAATTAAAGTTACTTGAGAAGTAGCCAATGCACAAAAGGCATTCTGACCCTCCTGTCTCTGTTCCGCTGAAAGCAGGAAATAAACCTCCCATATGAAAGGTGCTCTCCCTGCATCTTTATCACCAGAATTAGGGAATTCGGGGCTGAGAAGCCTGTATAAACAAACGTTGTTATTTTCACTAATTTACTAATTCAAGCCTAAACTCTGCTTAAGTTCCTCACCTATTACATATCCCAAACCCAAGTTTCTTTGTCTTGTCATTCCTCACAGATTTATTGTTTCTTTATGTAAAAAGGTATGTAAGCAGCCTGCTTTGTCCATCTCAGAGAGTGACATTAATATGATCCCCCCACATATGTATCAAACTGGTTTTTCTCTTGTTAATTTGGTCTTGTGTCAATTTTATTATTAGTCCAGCCATAAGAACATAAGAAGGGTAAAAGGCGGAATTTCTCTCTTACTGACACTACAGGCATGCGTTGCTTAACGACGGGGTACGTTCTGAAAAATGCATCATTACGCGACTTTGTCCTTGTGCGAACATCACAAAGTGTACTTGCATAAACCTAGATGGTATGGCCTACTACACACCTAGGCTACATGCTATTAATCTTATGGAACCCCTGTCGTATATGGTCCGTCACAAACATCTTTAGGCAGCACCTGGCTGTACTAATATTTGGGGCATAATAGACATACTAAAAAGAATTTGAAAACCCCATTGACTTTGTCATATATACAATTTCCATAGTTTGAGTATCATCAATAAAAAACTGTGATAACTACACTTAGAGCTCTATATCTTTAGTTTTTCTTTTTCGGGGGGAAAAAAAAGAGTACTATGTTTGTCCCTAGTAAATAAAATTGAAATTTCACTTTTAGTAAAGGCTATTCATGTTATATTTTCTATTAAATTAGTGTCCAAGAATCCAGAAAGGTTGATTAATGATCAAGATAAAAATCTAGCCAGGGAAAATGAATCTGAGTTAATACCGAGGGGTAAGACTGAAAATGAAATTCACCTTTTTTTTCCTCACTTAAGTGCCATTGATTCTCGCAGGGTATTTTAATGTGCTCTACACTAAAACCAAAACAAACAAACGAAATTCAACCAACTATAGCTAATACTTTCTGAGTGATTATTTAAAATAAGAAGTAAAAATAACACATTTTCTGAATATATAAAAATATTGCACCCCAGTAGATACATTACATGGACACACAATACTTTATTCTCCTATCTTTGTGTCTGAAGTTGGATGGCCCTCATTGCCGTGCGTTCAGTGACGAGCTTATTTTCTCTTCTTTCTCTCAATGCCACCTTCCCCATAGGAATCACCATCTTGGTGTTGGAGATACTTCCAAAGGTGGGTAATAGAATACATTTTCAGACTAGAAAAACTAGATTTGAGAAAATGAGAGAGCTTTATGTAGACTCGGGATCTCTGGATATCCATTCTCTGATATTTCACTACCCATGTAATGAACCAGCAGTGCCTTGAGTTCATGGCATTTGTATTCAACCCAATGTCTTTCTAGTATCATTTTATCCAAATAAATTGTTTCATTGTATTTAACATTTTTGAAAATATGCCTGTCTGAGAAGAGTCAGTAGGAGTTTGTGAGGGGTAAACCATTCTTGTAAATAATCATACTGAACAGTCGTTATAATTGCAATCATTTTCTTGTTGCAAATGGCGTGGGTAGGTGATAGATGATAGATAGCTAGAGATAAATTAAATTTGCTACATTGATTTTTATACCTAAAATTTTGAAGTCTCAATTATATATCTCTAACAAATTTAAGATCGTTTTGAAGGTTAAAACTTTCCTTGAAATTTAAAAGTGTTATATAAAAATCTACATTTAATCCTTTAGACCAGAGCCAGCAGACTTTTTTTTTTATGAAAGGCTAATAGTAAATATTTTACACTTTGCTGGCTGTAAGGTCTCTGTCACAACTACTCAACTTTACTATTGTAATGCAAAACAGCCATAGATTATAAATAAATGAATGGGTGGGGATAGCTTTGGTCCACAGGTCATAGTCTGCCAACCTCTGCTTGAAATTATAAGTGCAGTTGAGACACATAAAATTTTTAAACCAATATTCCCGACAAACTATTTTCTTTCCATAACAATATTCTCTCATGTAATCTTAGGCAAGTATTACTAATCACAGCCATGTAAAGTACTCTTCTGTCTGAATTGTGTATAAAGTAGCATTGCATTTATTTTTTTAAGTAAGAACTTTGTTTAAATTTAAGTGGTTTATTGTTCCATATTAGAAATCTTATTTATTTTTTCTTTTCTATAATAGTGAGAAATTGTGCCATTAAAATATTTATATTTAGAGTTAACAGTTGCATGCTCACAAAACAAGCACCATCAATAATTTTCACTTTGATGCTTTTTATGATAATACACAGTAATTGGTTTCAGCAGTAAATCCAAACACAGCTCTGAGGCATTGATTTCCCAAACAGTTCTGTCAAAATTATGCAGGAAGAAATGAAGCAGTGACTTGATGAGGCATACCATGGAGTGACTTTTAAATACGCTTATTGAGCAAAAGACACTAAGATGTAGACGGTTTGTTTCTTCCAGCAATCCTGGCAATAGTACCCAGGTTGTTAACAAGAATAGTTGTCTTCCCTTTGTTGATCATGATCCTGATTTACCTTACCTAAATTTAAGCAAAAAAGTGATTAAACCATGTTACCAGAAAATTACAAAATGTCCTGAGTTGTATATAACATTTTTTCTTGTTACTTTCTATCCATGGCATACGCTATTTCATGCATAGTAGAAAAATATTGTGATTAATTTCTTGAATTTTCTTAAATTTGTCAAGATTGTGGATGCTTCCTCAATTCTATATGGTTTTTGACCTAAGAACTTGGCTATTGGGGCCAGCCCCACGGCTTAGCGGTTAAGTGCGTGCGCTCTGCTGCTGGCATCCTGGGTTTGGATCCCGGGTGCGCACCGACTCACCGCTTGTCGGGCTACACTGTGGCAGCGTCCTATATAAAGTACAGGAAGAGGGGCATGGATGTGAGCTCAGGGCCAGTCTTCCTCAACAAAAAGAGGAGGATTGGCATGGATGTTAGCTCGGGGCTGATCTTCCTCACAAAAAAAAAAAAAAAAAAAGAACTTGGTTACTTAATATCCCAATTATCCTGAATAAATTTTGGAAAACTGCCTGTTGAATAAAATTAAGTAACTAATATCAATCACATACTACTTAAATTTGAAAAAACAAGCAGGTTGTTTTTAAGGTGACCTATGTTGACTAAATTTAACTTCATTTACCCTCTTACCACTAAAAAATAAAAATAAAACAGTTAAGCATCAAGATTTTATTTGATTATCCTAAGCTAACAATTACATTGTTTAAGAATAACATTTCAGTAAATAATCATATTTCCATAAAATTTAGCCTCAAGGAGGCTCATTACAATTTTGCTATAAAATTGAAAAGTTGAAAGCAATCACATCCATGGAATAAACAATTGATTAAATAAATTATGACCTCCTTATGTTCCATTGTATACCAATACTAGAGAATAAAATTCAATGGCACGAAAAATGTTCAGGATGCAAAATAAAGCAAAAAATTACAAAAGGGCATGATAGGATAGAGGATAATCTTTTGCTTACTACATTGTTAGAATAAAAAAATTCTAAGTTACTTAAATTTATGTGGTTTGCACTGTAGGGACAGAAAACTTTTCTCTTCTTCCATTCTAGGTTCTTTGTCTGGTGTAATAACTAAATTGACATAAGACAGATTAACAGGAGACAAACAAATAAAATATATAAAAATAAAAATATGAGACTCTCTGGCAGTCAGATAATTGAGGTTTATATACCATCCTAAGCTAAGGAGTAGGGTTATGGGTTTGGGGCTTTAAAGGGGAGGACAATTCACAGGAAGATGAAAAGAGCAGATGTTTGGTAAACATATGTTTGCCCTGCCATGCAGATAAGTCTTTCTGACATAAAAAGTTCTCTCTGGTAATAGCTCTTTTCCTGGCACAGGCCTCCTATCTAAATTCTCTTAGGCAGTTAAAGGAGAGGTAGAAAGCTCTTCCTGAGTCTACTGGGCCCCAATTGTCTTCAGCTCAAATTAATCCACATGCCAAAGTGGCACATTCTGGGGTGTCGTATTCAGCTCTCCCCCAGCACCTCATGGTGCCACACCAAACATTCAGTATCTGGGGCCTTAAAAGCTAGAAAAAAGGAGCTGTTAAAAATTTTCAGTCTTCTGTGTATTGAATCCCCAAGAAAGAACTCTGATGCTAAGGTATTACGGTGAATGACAACAAGTATTTGCAAAGCGTTACTATCCACGTGATCATTTCTTCAACCATGTGAAAAGGACCATTCTCTCTATTGTGTACATGAGGGACTTAAATCTATTCTAAGGACAGGCGTGGGGTGAGAGGCCTCAAACTGCTGAGGTCCAGCTTGCAGGTCCAAAGGCGGTCGTGTCCTCTCCATGACTTCCTTCAGTGAAGACTGAAAAAGACCTGCTAATCTGACTCTGTGTCCCACCGCCCCCCACACACCTAGGCGTGGGAGCGTGTCCCTGGCCGCTGGGTCAGAGCAGGGAGAAAGAGGACGTGAGGGGTCTGGGCTGCCAGAGCTTGGGGGTGTGGGAAGCCCAGAATAGGTGCCTTAGCTGTGGCAAGAGACTTTGCCCCGGGGCCCAAGAATGGAGGCTATGAGCCCCTGGAGCACAGTCCGTGGTGTCATCAGACTCCACTTAGAAAACAGAAATGCAAAGGTAAAATTATTAAGAATTTCAAAACAGCAACCACAGAGCATTAAATCTCAAGCACAGGGCCCTTTTGAGCTCAGGGTCCTGGGTGGCTTCACTGGTTATACTCCCGGGAAGCTGGCCCTGACAGCAGGTCATTGAGGACATGTAAGGGGCAGCCAGGCATGACTTATCTGGATCTGTAAGGTGACACTGTGAAAGGAAATAAAAACCTGAAGATGAGGAATCTGCAATGGATATCGGGAATCTAAGGCAATGAATTTCAGGTAAGGAGTGGTAGTCACTGAAGAAAAAATGTTTGGTTCCTGGTAGGCTAGTAAGGTCTAAGGAAAGATGATGGCGGTGGGGACGGAAAAAATAATAAAGGGGAACTGAGACCAAGATAAGTTCCAGGAAGAAGGACCCGACAGGGGGAACCCAAGGGTGGAGGAAATGAGGACTAACGGAGAGGAGGTCAAAGAGAAGGCAGATGTGACGCTCAAGGATGGACGGAAACCATAGAAGAGGCTTAAAGAAATAGTTGGGTATTGCAGAGGACACTGAGGGATAGATGCCATGAGATGAGGAGGCCCCTCCGTGGGGAAGGGGACATAAAAGTAGAGAGAGATGGTCAAAAGGAGCTTGTCCCCATCACTGTCTATTAATATTGTTGCATCAGGGACTCAAAGGTTCAGGAAACATCTGGGAAGTAAAATCAACACGTCTTTTGAAAACCAGAAGTGTGTGTACAAAACCAGGGTAAACGAAGATCTTGTTCAGTTCTCAACCACTTTCCATTCTCAGATGATGACAGCGGGTCCTATATAAGATACCTTAAACAAAATCTCACAAGTAATAGCCGTTTTTTCTGCTTTCTCGGCATTCTTTCAGTCCACTAGGTATCCAAAATTAAGTTTTAGAGAGCTTTTCAATTCCTAGTGTCATTAATTAGCAAGATACTTCGCACAGAGTTGGCACTCAATGAATCTGCATTTAAAGTACTAACAAATCGGTGAATCATTATATGTATACATTATTAAAAAGAAAAAAAATCCTAGTTGTTCCATTACTGACAATAACCGTATGCCTAACTCTGCTCATCTCTGTTTCGATAGAGTTTCCATCAGTTCACGTTTCATGCACAGATAAGATGAATGTCGCTTAATGCAAAATACACTTTTTCTCTCTCCCTCCCCCTTCCCTCTTTTTCTTTTCTTCATTTGGCATCTCCTCCTGCCCTATCTGGCTCCATTTTCCCTCCCCAGGCTTGCCACATTTTCCCCAGTACTTTCTTGATACCTCCTACCCACATCAAACATATATCACTCTTTGCAATTTTTTAGAGGTCCGCTATATTTTAAAAGCATTTTCTGCCCCTGGTCCCCTCAATTACATGTCCTTCTCATATGCAAAATATATCCATTCCAGTCCAACAGCCTCAAGAGTCTTAATTCATTCCAGCATCAACTCTAAAGTCTAAAGTCCAAAATATCATCTAAATTAGATATGGGTGAGACTTGCGATATGATTCACGCTGAGGCAAAATTCCATTAGACCTCAAGGCTCAAGAATAATTCTTTTTGGCTCAATATCCTGCCTTCTAGGCCTTCTGGGGTATCAGCAACATCACCCCCAGGGCTCTAGGTTGGGGAGGGGGGTGGTGTGTCACACCCTCAAGTCTCCACTGGGTGCAATTTCTTCTTCAAACCATTTCTTCTTCAATTTATCTCTCTTCTTTCAATTTTACTATAAGCAGTCAGGAAGAACTAAGCCATTCATTCAAGACTTTGCTTAGCTCCTCAGCTAAATATATAGTTTCATCACTCACAAGTTCTACTTTCCACAAAACACTAGAATACAGTTCAGCCAAGTTCTTTGCCATTTTATACCAAGAATCACTTTTCCTCCAGTTTCCAGTAATGTGTTCCTCGCTCCCATCTCAGATTTTACCAGAAGCACCCTTGACATCCCCATTTCTGGCATGCACTTCAAAGCTCACCCAGACTCTACCCATTACCCTGTTCCAAAGCTACTTCCACATGTTTAGGTATTTGATAAAGAAGCATCCCACTTCTCAATACCACATCTTGGGCTGCCATAACAAAACACCTTAGACAGGGTGGCTTAAGCAGTAGAAATTTATTTTCTCACAGTTCTGGAGGCTGTAAGTCTGAGGTCAGGGTGTTAGCATGATTTAATGAGAGCTCTCTTCCTGGCTTGCAGATGGCCACCTTCTCACTGTGTCCCCACATGACAGACAGAGAGACAGACAGATGGACAGTGTTAGTTCTCTGGCATCTCCACTTATAAGGGCAGTAATCCCATCCTAAAGGCCCCACCATCATGCCCTCATCTAAACCTAATTATCTCCCCAAAGCCCCATCTGTTAATACCATCACATTGGAGGTTAGGGCTTCAACTTACAAAATTTGAAGGGAGACACAATTCAGTCCATACCAAGCACTGTGCTGAATTTTGTTGTGTATATAAGTACAAAGTAAGATTTCAAATAAATGTACTTGATATTCTGCATAGTACAATACTTCCAGAGAACTAATTTATATTCTCACTCACCGTCTAAACCAAAATAAAACTGACAAACCAAAAGCAAAATTTTTTTTTTTTTTAGAAATAAGAACTTTGCACAAATAACTGACAAGATATTCTACTTTTTAGCCTAGTTTTTAATTACAATGAACAGTGAGCATATATTCATACCTTCTGACTCCCCCTGCATGGACAGCTCATCCTTTTTCCTAGTGAAGCAGGAGATAGTTTTCAGATTTTTCCATATATGATCTCCTTAGAAATCCATTCCCATTTCTTTATATCTAGGGCAATAAATTTATCTGAGTGTCCTATCACTCCCTCAATTAGCTTGAGTTCGATAATTCATTTAATTTACCAGTATCTAACACACTTTAACGTAATGACTGGGTTTGGGGAAAATCTTTTCTGTGGAACCAGAAATAAGTGAATGAGAGTCTCTGACTGCCCACATTTCTACATTTATTCTTTCTTCAGCAAGAGGAGTATTACTATATACATATATATTTATACATGTGTCCAAGCTTCCAAAGATCCTCTTTATAAATTCTTTGTGTTTTCCTTCCATTTCTTCCTTGATTGAATCACTGGTTCAATTTTTTTAAATTTACAATTGCTGTAATGCTTTCATTCTGAAACACAAGCAGTATAGCCAAGTGTTGAAGGATTCAGACTATGTAGACTGTTTAATCTTAATTCTGGCTCCTTAATTTGCTTATGAGTTCTGTTATCTTGACTAAATTACTTACATGTTCTCTACCTCAATTTTATCATCCATAAATGGGGATGGTTATTCTGTGTATCTGAAAAGATTGCTGCAAGAATGAAATGACTTTATTATACATAAAGTCTTAGAAAAATTTCTGGCACCAAAAAAAGCTATATGAGGTGTGCTGCTACCACAGTTATGAAAGCAGCTTAGTCATCTTAATGATAATATCCTGTTTTATTGCTAAAATTCATAGTCAAAAGTTGGTTCACACAAGCTCACAAACAGAACAAAATTTTACTATGGTTTATCATTAAAAAAATTTACTGTAAGTTGTCACTTACAATATTTAAAGAATTATTTAGATAATTTAAAACGTTGTTTCTTTCAGGATTATACGTATTTTAACTGCCAATCAAAAACCAAAATCAAATCCAAGTATATGACCTCTTCATGGAGAAACCTGGGATCAGATTTCGACTAGCTGCATGGATGTTGAGAAAGCTTGTTAAAAATGCAGCGTCTCAGGCACCACCAAGACCCTCCAACGTTTCAAGGGCATGTAAAGTTTGAAAAGCACTGCTTTAAATCACCTTGCAGAAACAGGAAGAGGACTATTGAATCTATTGAATGTATTTTAAACATATATGGAAATGAGCATGTAATAAAAAGTTCATTTTTATAAAGGTTATCTTTCTTTCAATAAACTGGTTTTTTGTAATGTATATTCAAATTATTAGCAAATGAAGAGTTGAAAACACATTGTTAAATTTTATGTACTTGTGTTTAAGAAGATATAATGACTTGGAGTTCATACTGGTTTAATAAAGCTTTAAAAGAGATTATGCTATTCAAATGACATGTAATTTAGTTTAAAAATATCATCTAGAAATTTTTGTTCACCCAAAATGATGGATCATCTCAATGGTGAATCTCAAAAAAATGGTTAGCTATAATTGGAAAGAAAATTTTAAATATTCCATCTCGACCATCAGACTATCTCTCCAGCTTTTCATTATTCAGACCAAGTAGTGTCATGAAAATGAATTCATCAATGTAACAGAGATAAATGAGCTAACACAGAAGAGACTGAGCTATCTTCCGGTTCTTAGGAGGGAAATTGTCTCATTGCCCTATTATATCAGTGACAAAGATGTCTGGACTTTATGAGCATCTCTTTCCATTTAGTCTTTTTAAAATATTAATGACACCATGATTTAACCTCAAAAGTAGGTTCAAGAAAGTGCTTAGAAAGTACTTTCAAGGTTGAAGACTGAAGATAAAACTAATCAAATTATCTGAAAAATTTGGATAGTTGATGCATGTTAAAAAATAACATAATGTTAACTTGAAAAAATGTAACAAAACAATTTAATGAGTCACAATATTCATATTTTACATATAAAATACCTGCTGGGGAAACATCTAGTAACATAATGAAACATGTATTCTCTTGTATGCATAATGCATTTAGAGAGTAGCCTAGCTTGAAGTCAAACTCTATAAAACATTCAGATTTAAGTATGTGTCGGCATAACTGAGAAATGGTGCTTTGAGACCTATGGATTCTACTTTCGTAAAGAATTGATGGACTTTCTGGGAGAAAACTTACTTTAAAGGAAGTTTAAGACATTCAAAGAGTTTGTTTCACTATCAAAGACTTGGTTGTCAGAAGGAAGGAGTGATTCTTAGTATAGCAAGGCATCTGTCATTAACACATTCCCCCTGTCTGGTCTGTGGAGTTATGTTTAGATCATATAAAAAGAGGTCTTTTTAAAAAACTGTTTAAATAAAAATTGGTAAAACACTAAAGAAAAAGCAGCAATGCATTGCAACCCATTTATCTGAGTATAATTCAGAAGTAAGGGAACCACAGAACACCTTGGTTGTTTGGTGGTCTGAAGTTTGCAGATCGGTGGAACATTGTTAGTGGAGAATGGTTACAGACTGTGGTGAAAAGCTAAAAGAAGTCGCTGTTCCTTGTTCGAAGGAGATAGTAACAGTTGCAGTGTCTGAGAGAAGCTTTGTGGTAGCTTCCTGGACTTGTATATCAGAACCAATAAGAAAGACGGGGGACTGGGTTCAAGATTAGGAAGTAGAATCAAAAGTGAATAAATATGATGGTTATCAACAATATGATCAAATTGTGCCCACAGATTGGTTAGACCAGCAGAAATAATTTAAAATAACATCACACTATTAAAAAACTAAACTGGTGCCTAGTGCATGAATGAAAAAGAGTATTAGCTTTTTCTGAGTGGGTGCCACTAACTATTATTAGTCTAGTGATATTTCACTCAAAGGAAACAATGAGGGAAATAATCACTTGTGCATGCTTGGTCTTTATAATCACATCCCCAACAAACACTTATGCACATTCATGCACACTCACAGAGATAGGAAGGCAAAGTTGGTGAATTAACAATCAAGAGCACAATCTCAAGGTAAATGTGTGCTGGCTATTTCTACACCCCTTGCCTTACTGAAATACATTGAATAAAGTGACAAGGTACAGATTTTTCTAATAACAAAATGGTATGTTTTTGAAAACCCAAGAAAGATATGAGAACAACAAAAATTCAGTGGTTAAGGCATGACTACAGAGAAGGTACAAAAACTGGCCCACTGAATTCCATATCCAGCATGTCAGAGGAGAAATGTTTAAAAAGAAATGACATTCTATTTTTTTATTTTTTTGGCTTACCTCCCCAAACTAGAGAAGTTTTCTGCTATTGGCCTGATGCAACCAAGAGACACACATAAATTAAAAAACAAAAAATTGTCCTGCACTCCTGCTTAGCCTCACAATGAGCTATGAAAACCTCCTGCTCAAACCCAAGAGGTGACAAGCTGAAAACAGGGACACCCTATATCCAGATGACTGAATAAAGCTAATATATGGCAGAAAGTGTTTTTAAAAATCTGATCAAAACTTCCAGCTGCTTTAGTTCATGTCTCTACCTATTTACAGCATGGTTTTTAGCTCATAGAAGGCCAGGGTTGAATCACTTCCATCAAACAAACCAACACACAGTAAGCATCAGATAATTTATGTACACAGAGTATCTCAAAAACAGAAAACACACAAAAATGTGAGAAGGATATTACACATAAGAATGAGAAATTCCATGTTCTCAGCAAATTAAAGAAAAAAAAAACATACTTTGAAAAAACAATTCCAAATTGAGACACAAGAGAGCAAAAGGTAGATGAAATTTAGCTCACAGATCAGCTAAAGCTAATCGTATTTCTTATTTATATTATGCTTCAGAAAATAAACAAAAGATAAGAAAGCACAAAATTAAAAGCCATATATGAGTAACAAAATTGAATATTGTGTACTGAGGACACAATCTTTCATATGGGAAAAATCACAGAAAATTAACTAGAAAATGATAAAAACTATAGAGATTAGAAAGAAGAGCAAGTTGTCATCATATGCTCCATTTGTGTTGACTGAGGCTCTGCAGACAGGAAAATCAACCTAAGAAGGAATAGTCCCAACATAGGTAACTGGGCCACTGGCTTTTTAACTCCTCAAGGAATAGTGCCATCCTGGAGGTTCAATATTTGCCTCCTTTGCTAAGAGATTGGACATTCAGAGGTAGTAGTAAAGACCACCATTGGTGAATGAGTCCACCATGTTGGTGGGCCCACCCTCTGCCACCATAACTACTCTGTCCTTGTGTCCATTGTATCAGCTCAGAGGTGGATGTTTAAAGTGGCTAAGTCATTTAGTCTATTTGGTCATTCATTGCCTCTCTCATGATGGAAGCATTCTGATGAGAATTAGCATGTGATGAACAAAACCTTCATACTTCATGCTCATTCTTGTATGTCCATTGACATACTTCTACCCAGACGTTTGTATCCACAACCTTCCAGATCATTGCCTTCTAGAACCTGATCAGATGATTAGAGCATGGGCTGTTGCTTAGGAATCAGCATGTGTTTTTTCTTCAGGCCACTTTATCGGCACAAAGTGGATGACAAAGTGTCCTACTTGCAAGTTGGGAGATTTTCTCTCTCTGCCATCTTTTAAAGCCACTCCTGAACATGGTTGCAGTGCCGCCCCTGTCCATTTTCATCTTGTTATATCCATGCACCAATCTCCAGTTTTTTCCTTCTTTTTCAGCTTGTTTTACAGGACTGTCTGTAGGGCGTTCTATATGAGCTGGGGTAGGAATGTGTGTTAGTTTCCTGTGGCTGATGTAATAAATCCCCACAGACTTAGTTGCTTAAAACAACAGAAACATATTCCGGAACAGTTTTGGAGGCCAGAAGTCCAAAATCAGTTTCACTAGGCTGAAATCAAGCTGTCAGCAGGGCCATATTTCCACTGGAGGCTCCAGAGGAGAGTCCATTCTCTGCTTCTGCCAGCTCCTGGCAGCTGCCGTCATTTCTTGGCTCATGGTCACATCACTCCAATCTCCCCTTCCATGGCCAAATCGCCTTCTCCTGTTCTTTGTCAAATCTTTCTCTGCCTCTCTCTTATAAGGACATGTTACGTAAAATATAACAATGTGTTATCATCTCTTCGTTTGCTGATAATTGGAACTACATTACAAAAAACAGTTTATTGAGAGGAAGCCTACCTTTATAAAACAAATAAAGTTTTTGTTACATGGTCATTTCCACATATGCTTACTAGTCTAATAAATTCATCAGTCCTGTTCTTAGTGAGAAATGAGGTAGATATTTGTAGGTAAATGTACAGAAAGCACGAAGTGAATAACAAGTACAGAAATGAGGCTAGTTTGCTAGGGTCAGAATTATATGTGCTTTATCCAATAATTGCTTATTAAGAGTCTGCTGCTTAAAAAGGTACAGTTCTAAGAACAAGCACACAAGAAGGTGAATAACATATATCATTTGCCTTTAAAGAAGTTATTGTAATTTATTATATACCCAGGATTAATGAGAAATAATGGTTCCTGAGGTTTTGAATGATCCGAGGTCTTTATAATTTTTAAGCAGACATCCAAACCACCACTATAGAATAGAAATTAAGAAGTCAAGTTCTTTCTAAACACATGTTATATACTTAGTTTTTAGCAGCCATGTTAGAATCTTAATCATTCATATATCCCAAGTTTCACATCACCAGAGACCACTGCTCACCTTGGAGGACACTGCCTCTCAAGAGGAGTTCGGGGCTTAGTGACCAAAATCGTGTGTGTGTCTGTGTGTGTGTGTGTCTCGTGCGCACGTAGATCTGTATGTATGTGCAGGTGTGTGTGTGTGTAAAGAGAGAGAAAAAGAAAGAGTAAAAGACAGTATCAGAGAGTCTTAGAGAATATAAAACAATTTTCCAATCTGCTATTTATTTTAAAAAGCAAACTAACTGATAAACTGTTAGTTTGCTCTCTGAATTTAAGACAATGATCTTTCAATTCCTGTTTAGTTTATCACTTTAAAATATTTTAAATACGAAAATAACAACTTCAATAATATATAAGAAAAAGTATTAGAAAAAATGTTATGTAAATCCAATTAGTTATTAATAATACCTTGTTATGGTATGCAATAACTCGAAAAAATTTCTTTATATTTTTGTTTCAAAAACACATAGTTATGCTATTTTTGGCCTGAGTGTATTTAAAACCAAACACATGAAATAATTTAGAACAATAAAAATAAGGCTGTAAGTTTAATGTATTCTTTATATTGCTAGTCACTTCCCACCAAGTAGAACGGAAAAAAAAGACAATGAATTATTTTAATTTTCAGTTGACAGTGATGCATGCTGCATAAGTTAAGCATTTAATGCTGCTTCAGAGATATTTGACATATATTTCAGGTAGAGTTACCAAGATCTGTTTATTGCTTTTTGAATTCATTTGTTCATTTATCATTTATTGAACATTTCTGACACCACAGTGCTGGAGAAGTCAGTCAAGCATGGAATTAAAGAAAATGCTACATTCCCTATCCTTTAATGGTGGGTAATAAGGAAACCAAGAAATCTTCTAAATTATCTTCTATACATCTGGCAAGAACCCAACAGAAATTATTTTCTTAGTATTTACAGATGATGGGGTTGCTCTAAAGGATTTTGAGTGCATGCTTTATATTTGCATACCTTGAAGCTATATCTGTGACTCATTTCCTATTGCATAAAAAGCTATAAGAAACAGCTAACCTTATTTTTCAAATAAGGTTCAAGTTAAGCAAATTCCCAGAACATGTATGTATTTTGCTACTGGAGACAGAATTTAGGCATAGGCCTAACCACAAAGCCCATGGTCTTTCCATTATCTCATACTACTTCCAGCATGGTTAAGACTGTGTGTGTGTGTGTGCACATACAAACAAATTACATTTTTTAATTAGTTCCTTCCAGATTGAACATCTGAAAGAATAGTTCAAAGAAAGCAAAATATTGATCTGTGAATACATCCTGTTTATTTCAAATGTGCATAGAAATCCGAAGTTTAGTGCTTGTACAGATTAATTAAAATAGCAAGAAAAAAGATTGAAATTATTTTGTACTTATTTGTTGATTTTTATATTTATTATGAAATAAACCTTTTCCTAGTTAATTAACCAGATGTGTTTATGTTTGCAGATAATGGTCATTTTATAATTGATTTTATAATATATATATAATTCTAAAAATACATTAAGCATTTTTGTTACTATCTATCAATGGTATGCCATAGTGTCTGTACTCATATTTCTGTCTTAGCATAAAGTTACATGCATATGCTTCCTTCCCTTTTTATCCTTTTAAAATTAGTTTTTGAAATATATTTTCTTACTGTTATATTTATTTATTAAAATTTTACTAAATTTTAGAAATCATCTTCAAAACAAGATAAGAAACTCAAAAACAATGCTTCAGTATTTCAGGATCAGTAGGTAGCCATTTGGTATGATAGCTGCAGCCAATGAAGATACACACCAGGAGCCATGTGAACGTAAAAACAAAACTCAACAAAGACTCAGTGTGTTCACCACTATCTTGCTCATGGACATTAAGGGAGGATCACGGTGACTAATGTCCACACGAGCAATATCTTTCTTCTTGATTACTCTGATGGCCTCAGACTGGCCTCTTGGTGTTTACTGCAATCTCCAGTAGTCCCAGTCTCAGGACTGAGGGATTTGCTGCCTCCCCTGACTGGAGCGTTGTGATCTTGCATGTCTGCCTAGCTTGTTTCCTCATTTACTTCAACTTCCTGCTCCTACTACCTTCTGAGAAAGCCTTCCTCTATTATAGCAGAGAAAACACCCTTCCCAACCCCCTCCAGGATCCTCTGTTCCCCTCAGTCTGTCTTATTTTATCCGTAGCACATGGAACTACAGGACATATTCCGTTTTTCTATTTTTGTTGTTTCTTGTCCAGTTCCCCCACAATAAAGCAGGCTTCAAAGCAGACTATCCATTACTGTTACTACCATAGAGCCACTGTCTACAATAGTGTCTAGTTCATAGTGGAAAGCTGTTATGTATTTTTAAATTAATCAATTACCTACATATATCCTAATTTTTTAATTACATCACTTGTACTTATTAACTTTGTTTTTTTTTTTTAATATTTCTTTTTTTTTTAAATTTTTTGTATATTGTGACAACATGGATGGACCTTGATGGTATTATGCAAAGTGAAATAGGTCAGAGGGAGAAGGTCAAATACCATATGATTTCCTTCATTAAGTAGTAGATAATAACAACAATAAACAAACACATAGAGACAGAGATTGGATTGGTGGTTACCAGAGGGGAAGGAGGGAGGGAGGAGGGTGAAAGAGATAATTCGGCACATGTGTGTGGTGATGGGTTGTAATTAGTAATTGCGTGGTAAACATGATGTAATCTATGCAGAAATAGAAGTATAATGATATAACTTTGGATTTTTTAATTCCCCCAAGGTGAGGTATTTGTGTAAATAACACCTAATTGTGATACATGCAAAATTTATCGCAACATGCACACATGCACACAATATGATAATTTCTAAGCATTTGTGTTTTTCAAAGTAATCTTATTTTCCTTTTTGAAAACATGATGTAAACTAGAGAATAAGATGTAGTATTTTTCATAGTATAAAAACAAGTTTCATCCTGAGTACGTTTTTATTTCAGATCTCCTTAACACAAATTGATTTTTGTTTCTCTTTAAAAACATGAAGAACATCTTCCTAATTGCATCATTATTTTATTTTGGCACACTAATGAAATATTTATTTTAGTGGCTCTTGAGTAATATTAACTTGATAATGATTTATGTTAAATTAATTTTCTTAAAAAACCTATTAATTTTTATAATTTAGGCATAAATTAGCAATGAATATACTAATGATTTACATAAATGACACTTCATTGATTTACAGAAGAAAATTATGGATTGTTTTAACTTTAGAGAGACGGATTTCCAATTTTTCCTATAATTGTTATATAATTACTTTTTTTTTTTTTATAATTTTATTTATTTATTTTTTCCCCCAAAGCCCCAGTAGATAGTTGTATGTCATAGTCGCACGTCCTTCTAGTTGCTGTATGTGGGACGCGGCCTCAGCATGGCCGGAGAAGCGATGCGTCGGTGCGCGCCCAGGATGGAACCGGGCCGCCAGCATCGGAGCGCGCGCACTTAACCACTAAGCCACGGGGCTGGCCCTATAATTACTTTTATACTTAAGGAAAAACATTTCTGCCTCAAATTAATAAAAATTTGTTTTGTTCTAACTTTAAGTTTTTAGGTTTATATTGACAAGTATCCCATTTTATCTGACTTATTTTTCTATTCTCTGATATCAGAATGTTTGAATAAGAACAGTAGCTGCACAGAAGTACAGTTCAGATGACAGAATCCGTGATGTGAAAGAAGTATAATATCCAACACAGCTCTTATGATGGTGACCACTGCAAAAGTTTCCAAACCTCATAGCCAGGCTTTTCGTCCTCTGATGAACCCTGGCAGTAAAAACCTTAGGTTCTGATTTGATGATACTATAGTTCCAACACTTAAATAGAATTGCTTGAATTTTACCCTGTAGAAATAAGTAGTAATTCATAAGAAATAGGGTTAGTAATATTTCCAGCTAAATTTCCATTCTAAGTATTGCCAAAGACCAGAACAGATTTTGTGGCCCAGATTTCGAAGGAGTTACATTAACTAAGTACATACTTATTTGCACAAATTGTTATATGTTAACATTGCTCAAGTAAATGGTATTTAATAACATCTCAAGGCATTTTTGGTATCTCCCTGTAATGATGAAGTTAGCTAAAAAAATGTATAGAATCAGCAACCATCTTGATGAAGAGAGAAGGGATTCCACTACAGAATATTCTGACTAGAAAGGGCCAGATACTGAGTGGAAGATGTTTTGAAAGTTTTGTGACCAATACAACAAAGAATATAGGGTTATAAAGGGAGAAAAAGATAAGAATAAGTGAGAAAAAGTTTTTAAACATGTAACCCTTTCATGTTTTTCCTTGTTATAACAGTTTGGGAGGTGATGGCACTGTTAATTAAAATAAGCAAAGTGATCTCATCTTACTTTGTTTCATATCACTGAGAGTGATGCGCAATGCCATGTATCTTAAAGACTTGCTGAAATGAATAGAATCATCCAAATCATTGTGTAATTCAGCTATGAATAGAACTGGTTGTTATTTGTTGTTTTGAGAGCCACAATGCCACTCTACAAATCTACTTACGACTTCTGATTATCAAAGGCTATGACATGAACTTGAGTTTAAAGACAGCTTTCTTAATATAAATTTTGGTTATGCCCTCCAACATTATGAGGCCTGTCATGGGAATAAAAAATTTCATCAAGAACCATTTTATATAATCACAAAAAACAAATATATTTTCTTTGTCTTTAATGGAGAGTATGACTTCAGAATTTGGAAAAAACACATCAAAACAAGGTCACATTTGCAAATGATTATAATATTAATACCTGAAAAATGGAAACAAACAAACAAGGCTTATTCTACTGAGTGTATATTCATTAATTTAAGTCATCAACAAATACCTATTGTTCAATCATTGTGTCTTTCGTGTATATCGCACAGGTCCAAGATTTTCCAGAAGAAACTTAGTGTTGTACACTGCACTCCATGTTTCCACAGCTCTCTACAGAAGTGGTTTCCAACTCAGATTATACTGCAGATTGATACACACTTTATGGAGGTCCACAGAAGTGAGAGAAAGGAAGAAAGACCGGAGACACTGCGATCTTAGTACCAAATGACTGTTTGGAGGTGGGGCCGGTTCCAGATCACAAATTACTTGCCTGACAAATCTTAGGTTTCCAGGTTTGGAAAATCCACCTTAGATTCCAGAAGACAGTATTCTTGGAGACATGGAAATGGTTTATTTTAAATTACACTTAAAGACTTGCCATGACTCAGAGCATATTCTTCCCTGGAAAACCATGAAAATTGCAGTTATTATGTTAACTACATTATTGTAAAGCAATCTTAATACATCTATTTTTGTGTGGATTTTGCGATGTGTGTAATATCTTAGTAAAAAGATGCCTTATTTTATAAATAAAAATAGTGCATCCTCAAAATCTTTATACTGGGTATACGGGGTATGTTGAATACCATGTAGATAGCATCTAATCAGGAAACAGAAAGACAAGTAATACCTAAAATAGAGAGATTTCAATACAGGTAATTTGCTCACACAGATAATGGAAGAATTTATAATCTAAACAGGGAATAATAAGGCAACCCAGAAATAAGCAATGACATGCAACCACCCTCACCACCAGGAAGGAAAGCCAAAGGGAAGAGCTATTATAATTGGAGCCCAAAGGCTGCAGTTCCCAAGAGGAAACTGTGAGGCTAGGGAGTCTGGGGAGAGCGGTCACATGTGGAAGATTCAGCTGCTGACAGAGATGCTGCCCCCATGTAGAGGGATGCATATTGCCTTCCAATCTTCCATTTGTTCCTCTCACAGGGAGAATCTTGCTGGAAGTCAGCTGACAAGGATATCTGAGAAACATCCCTATTGTAGTCAGTCCTTCTGCAATAAAGACTAGAGCAAAGGAATGGCAAAAAAAAAAAAAAAATCTTAGAGCATACATGTCAAGGAATGGCACAGTCCATCTATTTCTACTCTGCATGCATTTTCTTTCTTTTTTTTTTTTTTGTATATTTAATTGTTTCAAAAACCTTTCATACTTCTGCTTAATTTAAGACAGTCATCCCTCATATAAACGAAGGGTCTCTAACCTGCTCAGCAAGGATCTCAACAGTCTTGTATCCATTTCCAGGCCAATTTTGCCGGGTGAAATGACCACGTCTTGATGTGACTCCTCACAATCTGGTAATGATCCATGAACTAAATGTCAGGTCAAACCTAACCAATACTCTTCATATAAAGTAGCAAAGGAAGGAGAACGAAAAAAAAGAAATGTATCCACAGCTGCTACAGTACTCATGTTTGAAAGAGAATACAGAGTGGCACTTGTTATTAATTATTTCCTTTATTCACCACCTGCATCATTTAACTCTTGTCTTCTGTTAGAATCGCAGCTCATTGTTTTGTTTTTCTAATCTGCTGGTAAAACTTTATTCATAAAATATCTGAATTTTAGTGATTCTGCTTTTATTATACTGCCCTAGTATTGCAGTCACCTCTATTGTAGGAAGTGAACTTACAAAGAGGTATCCCTCTCCCCAAATTGCTTGAGTTCCTGACAGCAACTTCCTTGCAAACATTGCGCAGCAGCCACTAAATTTTTCCTTGATCAATAGCATACATTTCCTGACCAGTAGAGTATCGTGGCTTGAGGAGCCTTAAACATCCCAGTAGCAGTAAAAACTCTCAGTTTAATAAGATTGCTATTGTTCGCCTGATGGAAACATTCTTGTTTGGAAACTAAGAACCATGGAACATCAGAGCAAGGTTGCAGAGACAAGAAGCCAAAAATCTCCAAGTGGATTACTAGGTATAATGGTAAGAGGAATCATTTTTACATAAATCTTTGGTTTTCTGATCAACGTAATCTGGCCTATGGTACAAACAGTAGCTTAGATTTGTAAGGGATTCAAAAATTTTGAAGGACACCTCACTAACCTCATTGGGTATTGTTTACTATTTGGCACTCTCCAGTTGGCTGGTCAAATTCTATTAGACCCGCTTCTTCTGTGTCATGGTGTATGTGATAGGCTGATTTGGTTATCTGATTACTGAGTGCCCAGCCTGCCAATAGCAGAAGCCAACAGTAAGCTAAACACTCAATGAGGCACGATTGCCCAGAAAGAACAGCCAACTACCTGGTGGCAGGTTGATTATATTGCATTTTTCCATCATTGAGAGTTAGTGAGCTGCCATCACTTTACCCCTACTTCACTGAATGTATAATTTCAGAGTCATAAAGATAAGGAAATTCTTGAAATATATTTTAAAAGGTCAGAGATTATATTAATTATAACAAATAAACTTCAATTGTTTCATTATATAAAACTTACCAGTATGGAAAAATTCTACTTCCTACTTTTTTCAAAGGTTTTTTGAAAAGCTAGTTTTTGATAGAAAACAATATTAAACAGTGACAAACAGTAGTACTTATAAGTACACTCAATTTCTTTCACGAGAGACAAGATATCTTCAGGTTTATCATCTTAGTTTTTACGCAATGAGATGTTTTCTTTGCATATTTTCCTACAAAAGTGTATCTATCATAAGTTAGTTTTTAAAAACATGATAACATACATATCTGAATTGCTGCCAATTTACCATTAGATATTTTTCCTATGTCAAATAATTCCTTATTGTTGCATGTTGTTATTCTTCTAATTTGTGTAAGTCAAGAATTGATTGAAAATGAATTAGAAATTTCAAAACAGCTCATCACCCTAACAAATCTCTAAGATGATAATATTTAAAACAAATGAAATGCTATTTTCCAGCCCTACAATGCACTATAATTAAAATAACAGTAACAAGGTGATGTTAATATTTGGCCCAGATGCGGACTTGAATCAAATAGGTAGTAAACTTAATTTTGATATGTTATTTTCTGCCAAAGATTTTCAAGCAAACTTTCTCTTTCTTTTTATTATTGTTAATCAAAATTTTTTCCTTCTCCATATTTTATATAATTTTCAGTGACTTAAGTTATCTGTCACATTTTCTGTACTTCCTATAGAATTGTGTTTACATAAAATATAATTTACAACATTAAAAATATCAGCACATATTACACCTAGTCTTCAACTCATGCTTTGAGTTCTTATGTTATAACTAAAATTATGTGTAAGCACATATAAATCTAGAGAAAGAGCTAATGTCTTTCAAATAGTCATGCTTAAATATAAACTTACAAACAGGATGCTGTAGTCAGGGCTCTCCAGAGAAACAAAACTAATACGATGTGTGTGTATGTGTATGTGTGTATCTATATTACCTATTTATCTATCTATCAATGGTCTATTGAGAGAGAGAGAGAGAGAGAGATTATGAGGAATTGACTCATGCCATTGTGGAGGCTGGCAAGTCCAAAATCTGCAAGGTAGGCCAGCAAGCTGGAGACCCAAGAAAGAATCAATGTTGCAGCTCAAGTCTGAAGGCAATCTGGGGCCATATTCCCTCTTCTTTGAGAGAGTTCATTCTTTTCTTAAGGCCTTTAACTGATTGGATTAGGCCCACCCACATTAGGGAGGATAATCTGCTTTACTGCAAGTCTGTTGATTTCAATGTTAATCTCATCTAAAAAAAAAACCTTCACAGCAATACACAGACACATTTGACCAAATATCTGTGTTCCATTGCCTAGCCAAGTTGACACATAAAATTAACCATCACACAGGAACAACAACAAAAGAATTGTTTTGAAACTATAAGGTACTTGTATTTCACTTGATTATTTTACACATTCTTCCTTTTAAATGGTATGTCGCCCTTTCTATTACTTTCTCTCTCATTTTCAGTCACCTCTTGAGAACCAGAAAAAAAAAAAAGTCATCACTTCCAGAAAATTTTTCTAGATCACAAATCATGCTCATTACTTTCTCTTTACCTGCTATTAGAAATCATATATACTGATGTATATTAATGTTAGGACACAGCCATGCATCACATAATGATGTTTTGGTCAGCAATGGACCACATGTATGATGGTGGTCCCATAACACTAGTACCATATAGTCTAAGTGTGTAGTAGGGTATACCATTTATGTTTGTGTAAGTACTGTAGGAGAGGGAGAAATTTTCCTCTACTCTTCTAGGTTCTTCTGTCTGGTCTAAGAATTAAATTGACATGAGACAGATTAACAGGAGAAAAACAAACAAAGGTTTAATAACATGTATACATAGGAGAAATGGAGTAACTTGCCAAAATGACCAAAGCCCTCACCTTAAATACCATCCTCAACTAAAGACAAAAGAAGATAATGGGAGTGGGGAGAGTCAGGGACTTTAAAGTGAAGGAAGGCAATTCACAGGTAGGTGAAAAGGAAAAGGAACTTGGAAAACAAGTGTTTGGCCACACAGCAGCAGAAGCACACAGAGGGGAACCCAACAAACAGACTTTTCTAGGTTCCTCCCTGTCTACCACCTGGTTCATGTGAAGCTAAGATGACAGCCCGCTTCCAGAGACAAGTTTTTTAATCTGAACTCTTTTAGGCAGTTGAGGGGAAGGTAACCAGGAAAACTTTCTGAGTCTTTTGTTTCTTAAAAATAATCAGTCTAAAATAATCCTCATGTTAAAGAGACACTTTTTGGGGTGGCACACTTTGTTGCCCTTCGGTACACTCTATGATATTCGCACAATGATGAAATCACCTAACGATGCATTTCTCAGAACGTATCCTCATCGTTAAGTGATGTATGACTGTATATCTTCCTCGCTCATTGATTAAGAACATTTTTACTGAGCATCTAACAAGGGTCAAGCATTGTGAAAGCAAAGATGAATAAGGCAAACTTTCTTTGTGAAGGAGAGAGAAAAATACAAATACCATAATACAATACGCTGTTGCCGTGTGAGGGTTATTTAGAGAGCATAGAAAAGGAACACATGTGTCATCTATATGGGGCTTATCAAGGAGTTACTTCTACAAGAGGAGTCTAAAGAAATGGTTAAAAATATCCAAAGAATGAGGTATCAAGTGGTCTTAGAGAATCAATTTTCAAGAGGAAATATAGATCCGCTGTGACTAATACAGGAAAGTGAGCTATTAAAATGAGGACATAGAAATTGGCCTTTAAATTTGGCACATGGTGGAGCTATTTTATTGGAGAATTGCAAGGGACTAATGTGGTAATGAACTTCATAGAAGAAGATGAAAGATGAAGTGAATATCATTCATAAAGAAATTTCCTTTGAACAGACTGGATGAGCATGGCGATGGTAGGAAGCATCTATGGGACTAGAGTGGGTTTTCATTTAAAAAGTGGTTTGTGGGCCTTTGATGGTTTCGCAGCATTCAGTCAAGAGAACTAAAGGAGGTTTGTCAGCTTCAGAAGAAAAGAAATGGTTAAAAATTTTACTGTCATACGTTTCCACAATTTGTAACATTATATTATTTTTATAACCTTGAAGAAGTCTCACTCTGATCTTGGTAATATTTGACTCTTGTTGGTTGCTCATGGGACACAAGGATTGCAGACTTTGCTGTCCTGGTCTAAATTTAGCTAACATTCATTTAAATGAGTGCAGTTCATTTTGGCAAAAAGTATTTTCACAAATTTTTATGTTAAGCTAACAATTGACAGTTTTATAACTTTTGATGTCATTATTGTTCTGTGTTATATTCCTAATTAACACAACGAATCTGGCATGAAGGAGGGTTCATTGAAAACATAAAATTATGAAAATTATACATATTGCAATGAATATGTCATATCCATTTACTTAACATTTATTAAAAAATAATTATTACACTCCTCTTTGGTTCTTTTTCTAGTAATAGTAAAGAGGAATCTAATAAGATGATAAAATGAGATTCTAGTTATACTAAAAAAATTAATCTGCTATAGTGAGAACTCACACAAGCAACCAAAATTTTAAAAGTTTAAAAGAAGTCTGGACTTATTAATTTTATTAGATTGGTGATTGTTTTGCACCTAATTCTCACTGCATTGTATTTTGTTTTAAATTGAGGCCAAACTTATATACAGTAAAACGAGTACATCTTAAGTGTACTATTTGTCTAGTTTTGATTATTTATATGCACCCATGTAACCAATACTCCAATCAACTTAAACATTTCATCACCTCAGAGAATTTCTTTCTGACTCTTCATGTCATTCTTTACCTCCACAGGAAACCAATCTTCTGGTTGCTATCGCAGTAAATTAGTTTCACCTGTTCTTGATCTTCATATGAATGGAATAATTCATTCATGGAATAACCCCATTGTTTCTGATTTTTTTTTTTACTCAATATATGGTAGTCCTCCCTTACCTGTGGTTTTGCTTTGTGTGGTTTCAGTGTACACTACCCTCCAATTACCCTGTTAGGAAAAAACATAGTAAATGTAAGGTTCAGTACTATCTGTGGTTTCAGGCACCCACTAGGGGTCTTGAAATGTTTCCCCCATGAATAAGGGGGGACTACTATAATGTTCTTGAGATTCATCTACATTGTTGTGAATATCAGTATATAATTCTTTGTAATTTTGTTGAGTAATATTCCATTGATTGAAATACCAAATTTGTTTGTTAATTATCCAGTTGACAGACAAATTGCCAGTTATCCAGTTGGGTTGTTTGGGTTTTGGTCTGTTATAAATGAAGCTGATATAAATATTCTTGTTTATATCTTTTTTGTCTGAAAATAATTGGTCATATCTCTTGGGTAAGTACTTAACAACGGAACTGGGTAAAAAGATACATGTATATTTAATGTTACAAAAAACTGTTTAATGGTTTTCCATGGTGGGTGTATAATTTTACACCCCTCCAACGAAGAATGAAAGCTCCAGAAGTCCACATCCTCATCAACATTTGATTTTGCCTGTGATTTTACTATTTGCCATTTAGGTAATTGTCAAATTTAATTTGACATCTAAATTCCCAGACAACTAATGCTGTTGAGCAATGTTCATTTTCCACATAATGCCTACAGAGTTGCCTAAAGTTTTAATTTTGATGAAGCCTAAGTAGCATTTTTTTCTTTTATGGTTAGTATTTTTTTTTCCCCTTGTCTAGAAATTTTTGCATACTCCAATGTTATGAATACATTTTTTTATCTTTTCTAATATTTTGGGTTAATTTTTGTGTTTGATATAAATGTTGAAGTCCCCTTTTTTCCATACATTTATCAGTTATTTCTGCACTATTTTCTGAAAGACTTTCCTTTTCCTATTGAATTGTCTTGGGGCCTTTTTAGGAAATTATTTCATGATGTATGCGTGGGTCTATTTCTGGACTTTCTATTCTGTTTCATTGGTTATTATTTTGTTCTTTCATGAGTCATACACTCTTCTGAATTACTGTAGCTTTATAGGCAGCTTCAAAATCAGGTAACAATAGTGTGCTTTCTTCATATATATATATAAATATATATAAATCCAACTTTCTTAATATATAAATCTATAGAAAATATTAATGTATATAACATATGTATATTTAATTTTGACTATTCTATTACTTTGTATTTTAATATTAATGTTATAATCAATTTAATCAATTACCCACAAATTTCTACCTTCAAAGGCCTCTTAGAAATTTTGGTTTGGATTGTATTCAATCTATAGATTAGGGAAGAACTGACATCTTCCCAAAGACTCTAATATTGAGTCTTTCAATCCGTTCACATGAAACATATATTTATTTATAACTCCTTTAATTTCTTTCAACATTTTTTATAATTTTAAGTTTATCAATCTTGCACATTTTCCATTATTCATAAGTGTTTAATGATTTAAAACTATATTTATGCTATTTTTGTCTATTAGAATGATCAAAAGTAAATATTTTGAGTACCGAACTGGTAATTTTATCCCTGGAAGAGGAAAGACAATGAGAACTGCAGAGACTTTATTAAAAACGGCTGTCTTAGTAGCAAAACCAGATACAATTTTCATTATTCCTGAGATGTTAAATGTTATAATCTGTATAAAGAAAAATTTCCTAGATACAGAATTCCTTGATCAGATTGTACTAATTAATGCCACATGATATCAAAGACATATATTGCGGAAGAGCACTGAGTATTATGTGATTACGGGTGAAACTAATGACCTGAAGTAATGAAATTGCTGTTGAGGTAAGTAGTGTGTGTGTGTGTGTGTGTGTGTGTGTGTGCATACACAAGCATGTGTGGGTATAAATTCCTCTATGACTGGTTATCACAGAGGAGATGAGATTAGAAAAGATGAGTTGGGGTTGATATTGACAAACATCCACCTGTGAGTACAGCAAGGAAGGTGATTCATGTGCAAATAGAAATTTTAACATACAGAGCAATCCACGCTTTGCTTTAGTACAGTGAAAAAGTGATCATCAATAAT
Source organism: Diceros bicornis minor (assembly GCF_020826845.1). Classification (NCBI taxonomy): domain Eukaryota; kingdom Metazoa; phylum Chordata; class Mammalia; order Perissodactyla; family Rhinocerotidae; genus Diceros; species Diceros bicornis. The sequence continues at coordinate 5,243,424 of NC_080753.1, forward strand.
ACGCTGCCTGATCTTAATTTAGTGTTGACTAAGATAGTGAAATCGTGACTTTGGTTAAATGCCTGTCTGTGGGTACAGAGCTTTTCAGAGTACTATGTGATATTTCATAAAAAACATTCATTTTAACATTATTTCTCTACACTGAAGTTAGGTAGTTGTTAAAACTCATGAGTTTTGGCTGTTGCTGTTGTTTTTATTTTATTTTTTGTTCCGTATATCGTGATTACATATGATTAGACTTCATGATGTGGATAGTCAATAAAGAGAAAATTTAAAATTTCAATTTGATTACTAAACTAAAATAGTTCAGTGATATGTGTCCTGTATTTTAAATATCCATATTCTTTTACCTCAGGTGAAATGTCAGGATTTTTAATATTAAGAATGGTATTTCAGTATTTCTTGGGAAAGCCAACTGGTAGAGATGGCATAATCATTGAGAATTAGATACTTCCTTAACAATTGAGACTTCATTATGATTTGGAAAACAAATAGGTAAAATGTCATTGGCAAACTTGATAACTATATTCAATAAAATAAAAAATACTTTTCAGATTTTTATTTAACCACAAGTAGTCATTGGATTACCACTGCCAAAACACAGCCAATCTTCTAGAATTGAAAGCGACTACACATCTGCTAGCTCACTGAACATATTCTGTGTGTAAGAAGGAGACTAAAAATATTAAATAGTTTGACTCAGTTTTTCTAAAATTATACTTGAAACTAGAGGGCAAAAGTTTCACCATGTGTAAATAAGACAACTCAAGCATATGAAAGCACGTATATTTTGGGTATACAATTATATGTTGTAGAAAACATAAAGTAGAAGGCTGAAGAATATTTAAAAGTTAGATATATGGAAAAACTAAAATGTTCATATAACTCACATTAGGGTTAATATTGTTTCACATTATACCTATATTTGTGATATCATTTCATAATCAAAGTGAATTTGCTTAGTTTATTTGCAAGAGGAACTCCTTTGACATTCTTGCATTGACCCCTAAAATGTTTAGTAATTTATTGTTGTCTTTTCAAATTTCTGCTCATTTAAATATTTGTCATGGACATTTTTATTTATTACAACGTTTTGTAGAAAATTTTATTTGCTAAAATATGATGCTTAACTCACTATATAGGACCATATTAATGTCACTTGGCTCCATCACTTGTATGTACATGCCTTGAATTCAGAGTCAGAAAAAGTAAGTTTTTTGTGTTATAAAGTTATCTTTACACGCCATTTTGGGAATATAAATTTTGTGACTAACAGATTCATTTCCAAGAAGCAATGTAAAGTAAGTTTTCCTTGACAAGTGAGAAATCTTTTCATAGTTTCTGGGTCCACGTTCAGTCCAAATATCTTAAATTGCCTGACAAAACTGTCAGACGCTTCCTGCCATTCCATATGAATGATAATTATGAGTTAGGATATTCTGATTTATTACATATAACGAGAAAGCAGAGATTCTAATACAGGTCAAACCAAATGAGTGTTCTAAAGCCATTCATCAGCAATGCAAGCTTGGAAAAGATTACAAACTATTAATTCCTTTGTATTTTGAAACTATTAATAGTTCTTTTCATTTTCAATTGTTACATTTTATTTTATTTTATTTTTTGTATTTTTTTATTGTGAAATTTTTGTTGTACATTATTGTTTATCAGTCACCATATAAATGCATTCCTCTACCCCTTGTGCCCACTCCCCACCCCCCTAGGCCCTGGTAACCACCAAACAGTTCTATCTGTGCGTGTGTTGGTTTATTTTCCACATATGAGTAAAATCATGCCCTGTTTGTCGTACTCTTTCTGGCTTATTTCACTTAACATAATACCCTCCAGGTCCATCCATGTTGTTGCAAGTGGGACAATTTTGTGTTTCTTTACGGCTGAGTAGTATTCCATGGTATATATATACCACATCTTCTTTATCCATTCACCAGTCAAGGGACACTTGGGTTGTTTCCATGTCTTGGCTATAGTGAATAATTCTGTGATGAACATAGTGGTGCATAAGCCTCTTTGGATTGTTGATTTCAGGTTTGTTGGGTAGATACCCAGTAGTGGGTATTTTTCTATTTTTTATTTTTTGAGGAATCTCCATACTGTTTTCCATAGAGGCTGCACCAGTTTTCATTCCCAACAGCAATGGATTAGGGTTCCCATTTCTCCACAGGCTCTCCAGCATTTGTTACTTTTTGTCTTGGTGATTATAGCCATTCTAATGGGTGTAAGGTGATATCTTAGTGTGGTTCTGATTTGTATTTCCCTGATGACTAATGATGTTGATCATTTTTTCATGTGCCTATTGGCCGTCTGTATATCTTCTTTGGAGATGTGTCTGTTGAATTCCTCTCCCCATTTTTTGATAGAGTTGTTTGTTTTTTTTTGTTATTCAATTGTGTCAGTTCTTTATATATTATGGAGATTAATCTGTTGTCAGATATATGGTTTGCAAATATTTTTTCTCAGCTGGTGGATTCCCTATTCATTTTGATCCTGGTTTCATTTGCCTTGTAGAAGCTCTTTAATCTGATGAAGTCCCACTTGTTTATTTTTTTTAATTTTTTAATTTTTTTTTAAAGATTTTATTTATTTATTTTTCCCCCAAAGCCCCAGTAGATAGTTGTATGTCGTAGTTGCACATCCTTCTAGTTGCTGTATGTGCGACGCGTCCCCAGCATGGCCGGAGAAGCGGTGTGTCGGTGCTCGCCCGGGATCTGAACCCGGGCCGCCAGCAGCGGAGCACGCGCACCTAACTGCTAAGCCACGGGGCCGGCCCCCCACTTGTTTATTTTTTATTTTGTTTCCCTTGTCTGAGTAGACATGGAATTCAAGAAGATCCCTTTATGGCTGATGGCAAGTAGTGTACTACCTATATTTTCCTCCAGGAGTTTTATAGTTTCAGGTTTCACCTTCAGGTCTTTGATCCATTTTGAGTTAATTTTTGTGTATGGCGACAGAAGGTGGTCTACTTTCATTCTTTTGCAAGTGGCTGTCCAGTTTTCCCAATACCATTTATTGAAGAGACTTTCCTTTCTCCACTGTATGCCCTTCGCTCCTTTGTCAAAGATTAGCTGCCCATAGATATGAGATTTTATTTCTGGACTTTCAATTCTGTTCCATTGATCTGTGTGTCTGTTTTTGTACCAGTACCTTGTTGTTTTAATTACTATCGCTTTGTAACATGTTTTGAAATCAGGGATTGTGATGCCTCCAGCCTTGTTCTTCTTTTTCAGGATTTCTTTAGCTATACGGGGTCTTTTGTTGCCCCATATGAATGTTAGTATTCTTTGTTCTATTTCTGTGAAGAATGTCCTTGGGATTCTGATTGGGATTGCATTGAATCTGTAGATTGCTTTAGGTAGATTGGACATTTTAACTATGTTTATTCTTCCAATCCAAGTGCATGGAATATTTTTACATTTCTTTATGTCATCATTGATTTTGCTCAATAATGTCTTATAGGTTTCATTGTATAGGTCATTCACTTCCTTGGTTAAATTTACTCCTAGATATTTTATTCTTTTTGTTGCAATTGTAAATGGGATTGTATTCTTGAGTTTTCTTTCTGTTAGTTTGTTGTTGGTATATAGAAATGCAACTGATTTCTGTAAGTTGATTTTGTACCCTGCCACTTGGCTATAGTTGTTGATTATTTCTAATAGCTTTCCAATGGATTCTTTAGGGTTTTCTATATATAAGATCATGTCATCTGCAAACAGTGAGAGTTTCACTTCTTCGTTGCCTATTTGGATTTCTTTTATTCCTTTTTCTTGCAATTGCTCTGGCCAGAACCTCCAGTACTGTGTTGAATAAGAGTGGCGAGAGTGGGCACCCTTGTCTTGTCCCTGTTTTCAGAGGGATGGCTTTCAGTTTTTCCCCATTGAGTATGATGTTGGCTGTGGGTTTGTCATATATGGCCTTTATTATGTTAGGGTACTTTCCTTCTATACCCATTTTGTTGAGACTTTTTATCATAAATGAATGTTGAATCTTGTCAAAAGCCTTCTCTGCATCTACTGAGACGATCATATGGTTTTTATTCCTTGTTTTGTTAATGTGGTATATCACATTGATTGATTTGCGGATGTTGAACCATCACTTTGTCCCTAGTATAAATCCCATTTGATCATGGTGTATGATCTTTTTAGTGTATTGCTGTATTTGGTTTGTCAATATTTTTTTGAGGATTTTTGCATCTATGTTCATCAGGGATATTGGATTGTAGTTTTCCTTCTTAGTATTGTCTTTGCCTGCTTTGGTATCAGGGTGATGTTGGCCTGGTAGAATATGTTGGGAAGTGTTCCATCTTCCTCTATTTTTTGGAATAGTTTGAGAAGGATAGGTATTAAGTCTTCTTTGAATGTTTGGTAAAATTCTCCAGAGAAGCCATCTGGTCCTGAACTTTTATTTTTTTGGAGGTTTTTGATTACACCTTCAATCTCTTTACTTGTGATTGGTCTATTCAGGTTCTCTATTTCTTCTTGATTCAGTTTTAGGAGATTGTTGTATGAGTCTAGGAATTTATCCATTTCTTCTAGATTGTCAAATTTGTTGGAATATAGTTTTTCATAGTATTCTCTTATAATCCTCTGTATTTCCGTGGTATCTGTTGTAATTTCTCCTTTTTCATTTCTAATTTTCTTTATTTGAGCCTTCTCTCTTTTTTTCTTGGTGAGGCTGGCTAAGGGTTTGTCAATTTTGTTTACCTTCTCAAAGAACCAGCTCTTTGTTTCATTGATCCTTTCTACTGTTTCTTTAATTTCAATTTCATTTATTTCTGCTCTGATTTTTTTTATTTCCCTCCTTCTGCTAATTTGGGGCTTTGTTTGTTCCTCTTTTTCTAATTCTGTTAGGTGTAGTATGAGGTTGATTATTTGGGCTTTTTCTTGTTTGTTAAGGTGGGTCTATATTGTTATGAGTTTCCCTCCCAGGACCGCTTTTGCTGCATCCCATGTGAGTTGGTACTGTGTATTTTCATTTTCATTTGTCTCCAGATATGCTTTGATCTCTCCTTTAATTTCATCAATGATCCATTAGTGGTTTAGTAACATGTCGTTGAGTCTCCACAGCTTTGTCACTTTCCCGGTCTTTTCCTTGTAGTTGATTTCTAACTACATGGCATTATGGTCTGAAAAGATGCTCGTTATGATTTCAATCTTCTTAAATTTATGTAAGCATGCCTTGTTTCCCAACATATGGTCTATTCTTGAGAATGTTCCATGCGAGCTTGAGAAGAATGTGTAATCTGCTGTGTTTGGATGGAGTGCCCTGTATAGGTCTATTAAGTCTATCTCATCTAGTCTTTTGTTTAGGTCCATTATTTCCTTATTTATTTTCTGTCTGGATGATCTGTCCATTGATGAGAGTGGGGTGTTAATATCCCCTACTATTATTGTGCTGTTGTTAATATCTCCTTTTAGGTTTCTTAATAGTTGCTTTATGTATCTTGGTGCTCCTGTAATGGGTGCATATATATTTAAAAGTGATAGGTCTTCTTGGTGGAGTGTCCCTTTTATCATTATATAATGTCTCTCTTTGTCTCTCATTACCTGCTTTATCTTGAAGCCAACTTTGTCTGATATAAGTATGGCAACACCTGCTTTCTTTTGTTTGCCATTAGCTTGGAGTATTGTCTTCCATCCTTTCACTCTGAGCCTGTGTTTTTCTTTAGAGCTGAGATGTGTTTCCTGGAGGCAGCATATTGTTGGGTCTTGTTTTTTAATCCATCCCACTACTCTGTGTCTTTTGATTGGAGAGTTCAGTCCATTTACATTTAGGGTAATTATTGATATATGGGGGCTTGTTCTTGTTATTTTATCACTATTTTTCTGTTTTTTTTGCATTTCTTTTGTTTCTCATCCCATGTGTTTCAGACTACCAAGGCAGTTTGGTAGTTCTGTATGGGGATTCTCTTAGTTTTCTCTTTTTTTATCGTGTGTGATTCTGTTCTGATTATTTGATTAGTGGTTACCATGAGGTTTGTATAAAAAACCTTGGGGATGTGATAGTCCATTTTTTGATGGCCTCTTATTCCCCTAGACTAAATTGATTCGATCCCTTTCCTCTTCCCCTTCTATGTTGTTATTGTCACATCTTATTCCTTCTTGTGTTGTGAGTTTGTGTTTAACATGATGAGGTTATATTTATGCTTGATGCTTACCTTCTCTTGATCTTTGGTTTTATAATTAAGTGTTTGCTAATCTATTTTGATAGAGGACTGCAATTTTTCTGGTTTTCTTGACCTATTTTCCTCCTTGTTCAAAACTTTGAATCCCCTTTCTCTTTTTTTCCTCAGAGATGTGGCCCTTCTCGAGTACTTCTTGTAGTGGAGGTCTTGTGGCAATGAACTCCCTTAGCTTTTGTTTGTCTGGGATAGTTATAATTTCTCCATCATATCTGAAGGATATTTTTGCTGGATACAGTATTCTTGGCTGAAAGTTTTTGTGCTTTAGAATTTTCAATATATCGTTCCACTCTCTCCTAACCTGTAAAGTTTCTGTCAAGAAATCGGCTGAGAGCCTGATAGGAAATCCTTTGTATGTTTGTCTAGCTGCCCTTACTATTTTTCCTTTGTTGTTGACTTTTGCCCGCTTTACTACTATATGCCTTGGAGAGGGTCTTTTCGTGTTGATATATTTAGGAGATATACTGAATTCATTCACTGGTATTTCCAGCTCCTTCCCCAGGTTTGGGAAGTTCTCAGATATTATTTCTTTGAACAAGTTCTCTGCTCCTATTTCCCTCTCTTCTCCCTCTGGAATACCTATAATCCTTATGTTGGATTTCCTAATTGAGTCGGATATTTCTTGGAGAGTTTCTTCATTTCTTTTTAGTTTTAGTTCTCTTTCCTCCTCCATCTGGAGCACTTCTGCATTGCTGTCCTCAATATTGCTAATTCTTTCCTCCATATTGTCAGCTCTGGTGCTTAAGGCTTCCAGATTTGTCTTTATCTCCTCTATTGTGTTTTTCATCTCTCAGATTTCTGATTGGATTTTCTTTATAGTTTCAATCTCTTTTGTGAATAAACTTCTGATTTCACTGAATTGTCTGTCTGTGTTTTCTTGTATTTCATTAAGCTTTTTTATTATGGCTATTTTGAATTCTCTGTAGTTAAGGTTATATATTTCTGTGCTTTCTGGGTTGTCTTCTGGGTGCGTGTCATTTTCCTTTTGGTCTGGAGATTTAATATATTTTTGCATGGTGCCTGTTGGTGTTGGCTTACCTTTCCTCATAGTGAAAATATATGGTCGCAGTTTCCTCTTGCTGCTGCTGGGTAGGGGTCAAGGGCTGTGTATTCTGGCCTGCCTCAATCCGTGGTCACTCTTGTCAGCCCCTGGCTGATCTTTGGTGTGGCTGAGTGGAGGCTGCTCCGGGGGAAGCGTGGAAACAACTGGACCTGCAGCACAGCTAGGCCGAAGCAGCTGGGGCTTGGGTGCGGGTGGATTGAAGCAGCCGCAGCTGAAGTGCGCTGGGCCAAAGAAGCTGGAACTGGAGTGCACTGGGCTGAAGAAGCTGGAACTGGAGCGTGCTGGGCCAAAGAAGCTGGAACTGGAGTGTGGTGGGCCGAAGTTGCTGGCGCCAAGTCAGCTGTAGCCTGAGCACAGGCCAAGCTGAAGCCACTGGAGCCAGGGGGAGGGGGGATGGTCAAGCTGAAGGAGCTGGGGCCATGGCACAGTGGAACCAGGGAAGCTGAGGCCGTGGCTTGGTCCAGCTGGGGCAGCTGGGGCTGTGGCATGTTGGGGACTAAGCTGCCACTGCCTCTGGTGGGGGGTTGCAGGCTTGCCCCACTGCTGGTCAGGACAGGCACCTGGGGGCCGCTACCTCTGGGGACGGGGCTGAGCTGAAGCACCAGTTGGCCAGGCCAGGTGGGGGAGGGGCGCTTACTTTCACCTCCCCATCTCAGAGGTTTCTGCCTCGCTGTTGCTCTCTGATCTCTTGAGGGGCTGGCTTCTTGAAACTACCCTTGCAACAGTTCTGCTCCCTCCATAGGGAGATCCCCGTGGGCTGTGAGGGGTCTTTGAGATCACGCAGTGAGCCGACCCCCCCCCCCCCGAGAACCATTTGGTCTCAGTGTCTGGGTCGCAGTCCTTGGAGAAGGAAGGGAGCTCCTCTTACCTCCTTCCACTTACTCTGGAGATTCCAGCACCTCAGTCCTCGGGTGTACGGCTGCCTGTGTGCCTCAGATGTCCCCAGTGTTGTGTGAATAACCTCGGTTGGAATATGAATGTCCTTTTGGTTGTGTTTTAGAGGGGGAGAGTTCAGTGGGGGAAGCTCACTCTGCCATGATGCTGACATCACTCTGTTACATTTTATTTTTACAGTTTAAACACTGTGATGGTATTTTTAATTTATACGAAATTTGTAGTCTGCTTTACATCAAATTCCTGGTAGACATTGAGAGTTGCAGAAATTTTGCAAAATACTAGACTAGAGGATACTATAGGGTAAAGAAATGATTATAAGATGAAGATAATGTAGACATAAACATATTTACAAGTTGAGAGAAATGGTCATTACAAGGCAGGGAAGATGCTGAAGATAGAGATGAGAAGACAGGTGTTGGTACAATCTCCTGAGATTAGAATTCACCACAGATGAGGGTGGAATGCATTTATTGTTGAGAGATTTTCATGTTGAGCCGATCTTCTGTGTTAGGTTGTGCTCTGAGCTAAGGATAAATGGTAGAAGAGAGCAAAATAGAAGACCTGTGGATATGTGGAAAAGACATTGAGAAGACTGCGACTGCGAGTTGTTGAAGGCAGGGCGGAAGGCTCAGGGAGGTTAGAGGCAATGGATTTCTCTAACAGCCATCAGTTGAAAGGGTACAGGGAACGGAAGGCAGAGGGAGCCCTAACTCAGGATTCAGGGAAGTCTATAAAAACTCAAAACAAATTGTGATTTGTCTTTCAAATACAGTTTTGTGTGTTTTTCTCATCATTAGTGATTTTTAATGTAGTGCATTTGGGGGCTAGATTAAACATGATTTTAAGCCAAATGAGTTGTCCATATTGATTACTTAACTTTTGTTTATATTCCACTGACAGAAAAATATGTATTAAAAGTAATTCATTAAAATTAAGCCTATTAAGCATAGTTTAGTGGGTTTATCAGTCAGCAGTATTCCTCTTTTGTAGAAAATAAATTACTATATAAATATTTGTGTTCAGTAAACATGAGTCAAATCTTTGAGTTCAATTATGATGTAAAGCATAAAATTAGCTTACACTAGTCCTCATTTAGTGAACAATGAAAATATTTTCAAATGATTAAATCCAGTAGAAGCTGATTTGAGATTACTAATACATTTTTGTTTATTAAATATCAAAATAGAGTCATACAATTGGTAATAGTTATCTCTATAACACCAATTAATAACATTGCATGATTGTGTTTAGTTGAATAGAGTAGGATTTGGGTGCAATGAATTTTTTATTTGGAGCTACTATATGCAGGTAAGTTGTGAAGCATTCAGATATATAATTATACAACTGATTCTAGCATTAAGATAATTAAAATTAGTAGATTTTGAAATGACTTTGTATTTATTATTAAACACAGTTCATATAATTTACCAAAATGCCTATTAAGATTCTGATCTCAGATTGTGTGTGTATATGTACATATATGTGTGTATATATATGTATATGTATATATATGTATGTATATATACATATACATACATATATAGTTTTTATATTTCATGACCAAAATGAATCCTACCAGAGTTTAAATTCCTTGAGAGAAAGAAGTATACACTTATATCCTCACATCCATTAGAAAGATATATTATCATGCCCAGAACATAGAATCTGCTAAAAAACAAGGGGATGGAAATTCACATTATAATCCTTCCCTGTCACATTTGATACACATTTGCATCCTTAAAATTAATAATAATGATAACAAGAACTATTTCCCAAAAGACTAAGTTATTTTAGCAAATTAGAAATCTCCTCCTCAGTTATTTTATTCCTAAAATAAGGTGTGGGAAAGATTCCAAAGAGAAGACTTGTATGTGTATGTATTTCTCTATAGTTGTTACTGAACCTAGTTTAATTATCTTTTTAAAGTAGCCTTTGACTGTTATTCAGACAGTCTAACCACCTTTGATAAATTAAAACCACTTAGGGTCTCCTCTTTTCTCCAGAGCATGATTCACTCCTCCAATTAAAACTTGGAGCTGATGTTCTTCTCCTGGAAACCAACCAAGTTGGAAATATTGTGAAGGAAAAATAAAAGAATGCATGTATTTTCTCTTAAAAACTGAGAAGATGGAAAAAGGATTAGGACAACCACACACCAGGGGAGAAACTATGCAAGAAGGTAGGATGTATCCAAAATTTACTGCGCTTGTATAACAAAATACCCACTGCGTGGGCCAGCCTGGTGGTATAGCAGTTAAGTTCGCGCATTCTGCTTCAGCAGCCTGGGGTTCACTGCTTTGAATCCTGGGCGTGGACCTACTCATCCCTCATCAAGCCATACTGAGGCAGCGTCCAACATAGAGGAACCAGAAGGACCTACAACTAGGATATACAACTGTGTACTGGGGCTTTGGGGAGAAAAAAGAAAATGAGGAAGATTGGCAAGAGATGTTAGCTCAGGACCAATCTTCCTCAAAAAAGAAAAAAAAAACCCACTGTGACAGTGATTCAGGAAGGTAGAGATTAGAAAATAGACTAGAAAATGGCAATCAGTTTCTATTAAAATCTTGAAAAGTTCTTAGTAACATTGTGAACCGTGATGATGTCCTGGAGAACAAACAGGAAATCTGACTCTGGTTGCTCTGGCACGGCATAGTTGAGTTCCTTTCACGTCTCAGTAGAGTCAATGCCTATGCCCATCATCCAGCTGACTTCGCCTGGCACACACTAGCTTTTCAGCCATAGTGTTGCAGGGATATATGCTTTAATCACGTCGATATCAGTGTCTAGTGTGGCTGGCATTATTCATGACGCTAGAGATAAAAATATCAATAAGATAAAATTTACTTTAAAAGGGACACAGACTGCACAATTTTCTAAGTCTCTGACTGATGCACAGATTCACAGCCTGATGAAATTCCACAGCAATATGGAATCCCTGTAATCGTAGAACTGTCAGACCACCTAACTTATCCCTGCACTTAAAATTTCTAGATAATTTAAGTTGAGAATATTTAAATAACTTATTTTGCATTCATTATGTTATGTGTTAGCTATCTTCAAACATCTCAACGGCTCCTCACTGAGAGAGAACACAACTAGAAATAGTGACTAAAAGTGACAAAGGCTTCTGTCTCTCAACATAAGGTTAAAAAATCCTTCAAAATTTTATTTTAACTTCTGTTTCCATGAATATAGCAGACTAGATAACCTACAAATGCCTCGTAAGGCTGCAAATATTTAACAACATCTGCTTAAATGCAAAACTGAACTTGATACTATCTGGACAATGAGAGCTTCTAAGTAGGGGTTTGACAGCGAAATAAAATATATAGCATCAGAAAATGTTCAAAGTGGAAAGGATATTAAAAAAACAGAATAACTAATAACAGTGAGCAATTTAAAAATCTACCTATTATTTAAATGTGAAATATATGGAGATATTTATTGTACTAACATCTAGCATCATGATGGCAAAAAATTTTAGTTAAATACAATTCTGTTTTGTAAGGCAGCATTACTGGATGCCATGTCCACTGTAGATATTTTCTCAGGCACTGTGAGAGTGCTATTGCATGGCTTTATATGTTTAACATTAAAGACACTTGACCGTAGGTGTTTATTTTCTCATGCTCTGCAGTACAGAGGACATTTCTGACATCATTGTTGCCCAAAGGTCCATTTTCCAACATTGTCATTTCAAGCTGAAATATAACTAGAGGATTTACCCATTCTCAGCAGCACCTATGATCTCTATGCAGATGATTCTCAAGTCAATATTTCCAGCCTTTTGCTATCACCCAAGAAACAGCTATAAGAATCTAGCTGCTTGTTACATCAAGACCAGGGACTCTGTAAATGTTCTTATCTTATCTAGTACTTAACCCCAGTATATGTGAGTGACTCCGAAATTATATCTCCAGCTTTGTTCCATATTCTGATCGCCAGATATGGATATGTACAACCAGAAACATCTCCACTAATATGTTGAAAATCAAACTCCTGATTTGCTCCTCCAGACTTTCTGCTACTCTCGGATCTAGGTCATTTACTCAAACCATAAACCCGAGAATCACCATTGCATTTCTCTTACTTTACAATGCATATCCAATTATTTATCAAATTCTGTTATCTACACTTTAAGAATATACTCAAAATAAAACCATTTCTCACCACAACCACAGCTAACACTATGGTCTAATCTTTGCTTCTTACCTCGTTTATTGCAGTAATCTCCTAAATTGTCTCTTTACCTACCTTTCTTTCTTTTAGTCTATTCTCATAACATCAGTCTTTAAAGCACCAGTTAGATCATGTCATTCTTTGTCCAAAATGGCTTCCCAGCTGAGTCAGGTTAAATTCCTGTTCTCTGCCTACCTGTATAACTTTCCCTCACACCCCATTCTCTGTTCTCCAGTTACCATGGTTTCCTTGATATTCCCCAAAATCTCTAATCACTTTCTCCTTAACAGAGCTTTGCCTTTGCTCTTTCCTCTATCTTGGTGCAAGCGGTTAAGTGAGCGTGCTCCACTGCAGCGGCCCGGGGTTCGCCGATTTGGATCCTGGGCATGCACTGACACACCACTTGGCAAGCCATGCTGTGGTGGCGTCCCATATAAAGTGGAGGAAGATGGGCACGGATGTTAGCCCAGTGCCATTCTTCCTCAGCAAAAAAAGAGGAGGATTGGCAGATGTTAGCACAGGGCTGATCTTCCTCACAAAAAAAATAAATAAATAAAAATAAAAAAAAAAATCTGTCAGAAGCTTCTTACTCTATTTGGATTTTCTCTTTGGCCCATATAGCTTCTCAACATATTATATAGAGTTTTCTACCATCTCCTTCCATAAGAATATAATCACAACAAAAAGGTCTTTGTTTTGTTCACTAATGTATCATTACCTGCTAGTACAGGGCCTGGTGTATCACAGAAACTCAATAAATATCTGTTAAATGAATGAATATGTGTAAAAATAAATTATCTGTGAGTCGATGCAAGAATATCTAATGCTATGACCTTTAGGTGTTTCTGTTAATACACTTTAATTTTGATCTCACATTCAACTTATTTTACAAAAAGTATATCTTTCTCTTTGATATTCCTCTCAGTTTCACTGGTATTATTGAAGGTAGCACTATTGTCCTTGTCATGTATAATCAAGTAACTTTTGGTTTACACCTGACCCAGAACCTCTTTATCCAGCTAAGTTTCCACGTTCTTAGGATCTATGGCATATGATAATTTTGGTGGAAACTGACATGCTACGATTCTTTAAATACTTATATTAACACAACTCCAATACTAAAGTAAGTTTTTATGCATTAACTGTAATGAAGGAAAATATGAACTAAGCTCTCATATTAAATATATTGACTTATTCTTGAAAATAAAGATTACTTATATGTTTAAAAAAGATATATATGTCTGAGTGAATTTTCAAGAATTAAAACGTCATAATATGGGCAATTTGGTCCATTAATCATTTTATAGTCCACAACCCTCAAAACTTTATCTCAGAAGGTAGGAAATACAGCAATAACTTAAACATTCACTGTTAATTCAATTCAAGAGAGAAAGATCAATTACAGAAGAGACAGAAGGTTATTCATGTTGTGCATTTTACGTGGATGCTTGAAGCCAGGCTGTATAACCTCCTAGCCAGGGCAAACAAACGTCTTAAAGTGCTCCCAAAGAGAGGCCTCACAGCATTTCCAGTTATGGAAAACTCACTATTGCTGTGCATTCATCTTCAAGCATTTATTGGATTTCTATCAAGTACCAGAATTTGTCCTAAGGAATGTGGTTTCAGTTTTAGATGAGACAGAGGAGGGAACTGTTTTCTGGAACTCACATAATATTAGGAAAAGACAAACATTAAGCATATAACAATAAATAAGATTATTCTAGATTGTCAAATTAAAATATAAGATGATAGGGAGAAACTGGGAAATAACTCTATAACAGTTGTTAAGATAGAGCTCTCTGGGAAGGTGACTCATGAGCTGAGAACTAAGCAGATGAAATGAGCTTAATGAGAAATTTGAGAGAAGAGTGTTCCAGTCAATGTGAAAAGAGAGTTCAAATATCTGGTATGCTCAAGGAGCAAGGAAAAACGTCTGATGTGCCTAGAGCAAAGTGGGGGTAAACAGTGAGTTTTCTGAGCTGGAGCTTGAGTTGGAGACAGCTTATAGCTAGATCCAGTGCCAGGGCGAGCCTATTGGAGACCGAGCAAAAGGAAATACATCAACAATATTGATCTTGCTTTTATAAAATTTTGGTACTTTTTTCTCCTGGATTTTTACATTAATTTGAATTTTTAAAATGTTGACTAAATTATTATTTATCTTGATTATTGATTTATTTGGTGCACCCGTAAATTTCTGCCTGAGGCAAGTGCTTCACTGGCCTTACCCTAGTCCTGGCCCTCCTACGACCTTGTCCCCCTACGTCCTTGTCCCCCCACGTCCTTGTTACTATTCAGAACTGTGTTCAAATGTCACTTCCTAAGAGTGCTCTTTCTCAACAAACTTATGCAGCCTATGCATAATCATCACACTCCCACCACGTTCTGAACTGGTGTAGATAGATCTACTAATTAATATTTGAATTTCATTTCCAAGCAAATAACATTGTATTTACATTATCTAATTCAACATTTCCCATACTGTTACTATTGGTATTATGGTTTAAAATGGAGATCTCAAAAAATTATAATCATGATATTTTCACTTAGCCCAAATGGGAACTCAAAAGTTTTCCTAGATACATGATGAATCAGTAGTGCTAAATATAGATTTGGGGGAAACCAAAGCTTTTAAAATTGGGGGCCTTCATTTAGGAAAAAAGCAGGTAAAATTACAAATATAAAACCTGCCATGAAAGTAAATATTTATTTATGATGAGATAAAAAAATTAAACCTGAGCTTTAGAACTACAAGTCTCTTTCTTCTGACATTTCTTTAGGCCATTTTTCAGAAACCTTACAAAATAACGCTTCCTAATTACCACCTCTCTTTGCCTCTCCACCATAGTCTACCATATCCAGTAATTGCAGGGCTCGCAGGGGCTTGTGCAAGCATAGGCCCTGAAGCTTAAAACATCATTAATTAGTTTAATGGTAAACCCATTTCCTTGTTTCACATAGGGTTCTAGCAGGAAACAGATGGAGATAACTCAATGTCACCAAACCAAAGGTGAGGGCAGAGCTAAAGACCATGCTCAAAGAGGCCAGGGAAGAACAAAGACGCGATAGATGCTCACAAGTCCTGGGGCCTGGTGAGCCCACGTGGATGAGGGAATGGTTCTCTGATCCCAGGCTACAGCATCCTTTGGGGAAACCAAAAAGATAGTTAGAGGGCAAAGGAACCTCGGTGATGCTGAGCTTAGAGATCAACTTTCTGCCTAAACAAGAGCTAGAGGAGTGAAGAATGGATCTGGTGGGACAAAGGGAAAACATCCAGCCCATAGGGTGGTTGATTATTTCTAGTTGCTGAAATTGGTTACTCTTTGTATCATCTGAAGCATTGCTCAAGCATTCTACTTCTTATTTGTGAACAAACAGTCTGACAATAAGAGGTGATTTAAAAGCAAATTCTATAAAAGAATCCAAAAACATGGAGTCAAATTTCCCAGCTTGAAGAAGAAAAGAGTTTATGGGTGTTTCTCTAAAGGCTTAATATATAATTAGAAAGTGAAGAAATCTGAAAGTATCAAAGTGCCTTATACACAAACCAGATTATTTTTTCTCCTACTGTTTTAGGGGGAGATATTATACAACAAATTTTTATTCTTTCTGTTCTTTCTAGGATTGGCTTAATAAGATCTTTAGTTCTTCATTTTATTTTCTCTGTGATTTGGTAATGAAACCCTTGACTACATGAAAGATGATTATTGGAGTGGAATTTATCACTGATGATTAATGGTGGGCTGTGGCTCTCTGGTACCAAGTAGTTTCAATTATTTGAATTTACTTATGAAACCCCTAATTTGCTCACTATCTTATAAGCTTTTCTTACTTTTGATTGAGATGCAATACTATTACACAAAAGAGTCAAATTTTTATTAACCTTAAAAATGTCCTCCTGAAAATAGAACATAAAGTCCATACCTTCATTAAAGTTTAAGATAAAAATAACAAACACATATTTTAAAAAATAAGATTTCTCAAAGGTGAGATCAAATTTGCTACATTATTAAATTGAACAGAATTCATTGGTTGCACAGGAAGGCCAATCAATAATTAGGGTGAGTATTTACGAGTAAGTGGAAACAGATAATGTGAGCCCCCCCGTTTTGTCCACCTCAAATCTCCAGAGGATATTTTGGTAACTTCCCTCAGTTTTAAGATTGGCAAAGATGAAAATAGTCAATTAATAGGCCTTAACCATGACAAAATGATCAATTAGAGGGACATGATGCAGTTCTGGAGAGTACTAAGTCCAAGTTTGGAGAAGGATATGGAATGTTCAGGAGAGATACAACTGGGCAAAATTAAAAGATATTTGATACAATCCTTTAAGTCTGGGGGGGAAAAAGTTAAGGGTAAGTAAATTAGAAAATATCAAGAAAAATTTAAATTTAAAAATTTAGGCATATAGTAGTCATTGACCCTTTTGGCTGAAAGAGGGGAGAATGTGAGGAATGGTGGTTCTGCTTAATAATGAAATTTAACCAATCAAAATGTGATTCAGATGAAAAATAGACAGAGAAGCTATTGCAGAAGAAGTAGTGTTTAGGAAATATAATTAAAATCTCCCAACCCAGGAAACCCTCTCCACAAAGGTAGAGGAGAAAGAAAACAATTTTATTATTGAATAAGAATTAAACTAGCACGTGAAGTACATTACAGGCAATCTGCTAAAAGATTGCAAAACAGAAAGAAATCTTCAACTTGTATGTAGCCAAGAAGAAGCAACCCATTACATCCATCTTCTCAAGATAAGCAATAACTAGTCCTCAAGTAAGAGGACATCACAGCACCATTTGTCATACAACGTCCATCCTAATTTCACCTGTAATTGGGGGGACCATCTGTGTTAGCTAATCGGCCTTATTCAAAGGAACAATGAACGTCTCATAGCTTCATGACAAGAGATAGCCTTGACACTTATAGCTAGGCACCTCTGGAGTTAGGGTCCTATCCTCCCACAGAAACTGGGAGATAGAGAGGGGGGCTATCTTCCTTGATGATTGCATTTCAAAAGATGGTTCCCAGGTCCTTGAGGAAGACATTCTCTGGATCTTTAAGCTGTCAAGATGCTTATTTAGATTTTAAAAGGATTTATATACATTTCAGAGACAAACAACTTACCATGACAAGATCCTAGAGTAAATGGTCTAAGAAAAGGGAGAGGGAAATCTCTTCCCTTATTTTCAGCAGGGCTGAAATCAAGCCTCTCTTTAAAAACTTATATTTGCCCATACAGTGGAAATGCTTGTACTGCTATTCACCTATATTTGGTAATCATTCTTCCTGGATAGTGTGATGTGTGATTTGGGGGAGGCGGTTCTCATATTTCTATTTTTCTGTATATCTATTTAGACTTAAGAATGAACATATATCATTTTAATGACAAACAAATAGAGGCATCAAAATTGTAACAAACTCTTCCTCACCTGAAATTTACAGAATCATAACCTCAGAGATCTAAGATCAGGAAATCTGCTTTTTCAACAAACTTTAAAGGTATTTGTTTTATACCCTAACCTTTGAGATTCTTGATGATATATTTTATTAATTAAGTAGTTAAATCATTCATTTATTAAACAGGCATTTTAAAAAAAATTCTATATTACAAGACCTATATTAGATGATAGGTGTCTAGTAATAAAATTAAAAGACCAACTTCCAGACTTCAAAGCACACACAATTTGATAATGGCAACAGATATGGAGAGAGGACTTTACAGTATACCCACTGAAATCATAATAAACATTTCAGGAGATCCCCGAGGAAGAATGGGAAACTCACTCTGGAAGTGTAGAGAATGCATCAGAGAAAAGAGCACCTTTGGATTCTGAGGGAAGAGCAGGAGCGTGCCAGGTCTGTAGAGGAAGAAAAGAGCATTCCTGCTTGGAAACTTGAACCCAAAGAGATTCTTAGGATGCTATCTGAAGACCTTTTTCTCTCATTTGTCAATTACAACATAAGATCCAAGAATGAGACAAAGCAGTCAAAGGAGAATCTCTACTTCATTCCATAAAAAAGCATGTTTTTAAATATAATTAATTACTTTTACATGTGGTTAAGTTAATTTGATTAGAAAATCATTTTCGGGGCATCTGAATAGTTCTGTTATTTCTAAAACCCTTGAATAAAAGAATCGCTGTAAATGTTGTCGAATGGGTGAGCTTCCGTTAAGTGAACTCAATAAATCATGTCGTGATGATTTAGGAGTTAGACAGGAGCAAAGCCATTTTGAGTGTGCCACATTAAAAAATAAATGCACCAAGGCTTAAGTTGAGTGTTACCATTTGATGATTTTAGATACACAGCTGATGGCAGTTCACATTTTGGGGATGATGCACTGAATGAGTCTTTGTCTTTATTTTCTTTTTCCCCTCTCTCTCTTCCTCCCTTCCTCCCTTTCTTCCTTCCTTCCTTCCTAGTTTTGACAAATATTTTTATTTTTGTTTAAATATTTCAAGAAAATATAGTTTCTCTTTTATATTAGTTGCTTGGGGAATAAATTAAAGTAGTACCTATGTAATAATTCA
This sequence comes from Diceros bicornis minor, assembly GCF_020826845.1. NCBI lineage: Eukaryota > Metazoa > Chordata > Mammalia > Perissodactyla > Rhinocerotidae > Diceros > Diceros bicornis. The sequence continues at coordinate 5,262,295 of NC_080753.1, forward strand.
TTTAAGAAATGATTTTTTTGCCAATAATACCACAATCTCAGTCAGAGGAATATTTATTAAAATCTTTGGTTGTATTTTTTTCTCATAAACTAGAATATATAAGATATTTTCATTCCATGAGGTTCACCATAGAATAATATGCTTTGGGGCTGGCCCTGTGGCTTAGCGGTTAAGTATGTGCGCTCCGCTACTGACGGCCCAGGTTCGCATCAGGCGCGGCCCGACGCACTGCTTCTCCGGCCATGCTGAGGCTGTGTCCCACATACAGCAACTAGAATGATGTGCAACTATGACATACAACTATCTACTGGGGCTTTGGGGAAAAAAAACGAGGAGGATTGGCAATAGATGTTAGCTCAGAGCTGGTCTTCCTCAGCAAAAAGAGGAGGATTAGCATGGATGTTAGCTCAGGGCTGATCTTCCTCACACACACACACACACACACACACACACACACACACACACACAAATATATATATATATATGCTTTGTAGCTGATACAACAGGGAAAACAAAAAATAGTTAACATCTGGCTAATACAATGAATGATTTATTAGTGTCTTACAAGTTATTTATGTTCATATAGTTCATATTTCTTTATGGTATTCAAATTTTTTGAACCAATTTTACAATAATACTTGCTACTTTTAACAAAAAAATATAAATTAATGTATACAGAGGAAACTTGGATGGAAAAATAAAATGCAATATCATAATGCATTAAAAATTATTATGAGAAAAAGACAATTCCAATTATTCTTCTTCATGGAATTTGATGATAGTCAAACACCGAGCTGAGTTGATACTGAAATTTTCAGAAGAAAACTAGCTCTTCAAAGCTTCACAACATCACTGTAGAAAACACTGAGAATGGTTTATTTCTGCACATGGAAGTAGAAAATTTGAAGTGTTAAAATACTTTAATGTTTGAAAATAATTTTATCATTTAATTGTATTTTTCTGATGTATTCTAATGTAGAAGATTTCATTTCATATTGACTTTTTACATTGAAAATGAAAATGCAAACATTTGACTATTAATGCTTGAGTTATTCAGGGAAATATAATCCAGTGCAGTTATTGATCTGGCTTTGATTTCTCTTGTGTTTTCAGCTGCTTACTTCTGCCCGTTATGTATTAGAATCTGAACCTATGAGAGTGGTTATAAGATAGAGCCAGCTAGCTGCTCACCAAATTTTGTTTCTACCTGGGTACATAATTTCATGCCACTTCTAATTCTCACATGTGAGTTCCCCTATCAAAGTCAGTGGAAGTGAGGCATGACACTTTGGGACAAAGGCTTTTGAGAAAGCATGCTATCTCAGATGAGACCACATTCCCCTTCCGCTGACCAGATGTGGAAGACAAGGTGGCCAAGGGAATGGTGAAGATGTAAGACGGAAAAACATGTTGGGGTCTTTGACTCACTGTACGGAAGGGGACCACCTACCAACAAAAAACATCCACCTTCATCTAGTGCCTGAGTGCAAAATAAACTTGGATCACATGTATGTCATCTTACATCTGTGGATATCTTTAATTTATTATTATTGTATTTATATTATATTTATATTTATCATATAAATATATAATATTTACGTTATTTTTATCATTATAAATGATACGATTTTATACAATATTTTATATATCATAAATTAGTATAAATTTATAATTTAATTAATACAGTATAAACCTAAATGGGTCAATTTTGAATTATTTAACAATTATCAAAAAATTTGTATGTAAGATAATCTAATGAGGACTTTTGGATAATTGCTTGATTCAATTTTCTATATTCTCCCTTCCCCTTATACTATTAGAAATAGAGAAATTTAAACTTCTTTTCTTCCAGAGATAACATCCTTAAAAAAAATATTTTTACAAAATACCTCAAGACAAGAAAAGCATGTTAGTAACTCTGGGAAAACACATTTCATCAACTCACCCACATGAGAAATTGCTCTTCACACTCTACATATAAGTTTATGATTTGTAAATAATGAAGCTAAGAGCCCTTGTGAAATAACAGGAAAGCAAACTCATTCATTTAAATGAAGGATTTTGTTTACAAGAAATACATTATCAAAGATGCATTATCATTGTTCACGTTGGTTAGCTAAGGTTCAGTTACCTGAAATAAATAATAATTGTTATCAAAAGAAAAGTGAAAGATATCAGTTGTGGGTGACAGGGAAGAAATTGACTTAGCAGGGTCTGTAACTTTTTGTGAAGCCTCCTAACAGTTATAGCACTGGAAAATACAGCTCGAACTTAATTGCTTCTATTTTATTCAGGCTGCTAGTAGGAAAGACAAACAAAATAACTGAAGATAAAAAAAAATGTGGAAAAAAATAATTCTATAGTACAATATAAATTTCTTTTTTTTTTTTTTTTAGTGAAGAAGACTTACTCTGAGCTAACATCTGATGTCAATCCTCCTCTTTTTTTGCTGAGGAAGATTGGCCCTGGGATAACATCTATGCCCATCTTTCTCTAATTTATATGGGATGCGCCACAGCACGGCTTGACAAGCGGTGCATCTGTGGGCACCCGGGTTCCGAACCTGCGAACCTCGGGCTGCGGAAGCTGAGTGCACGCAGTAAACCACTGTGCCACTGGGCCGGCCCCTAAAATATAAATTTAAAATCATAGTTTTAATAAAAATAAATGGCGGGTCTGTATTGAATATGAAATTAATTGATCTGGAAAGCAATATAGAAAATTTGCTTAACAGTTAAAAGCTTCTCATAGGCAGGAAATCCCTTTCAAGTTCACATTATAATGACAGAAAAAACTATAAACTAGAAGTATAGTTAGTACAAAATATCTACTGTACATTTACATAAGTTGCTGTATTTCCATAAAGTAAATATGGTAGTTGAGATTTTATAATACTCAAATAATAAAACATTATTGTTAAGTAGTCAATTTTTTTAACAAAATCTGACAGTCAGTTGGATTTGTTTATATCGACTACTAACTGGATTGAGTTTTTGTGTGTGGGCTGTAGACTTGACCTTGAGTCAAGGTGGAGTGATGCTCACCGTAACTTAAGAATGTTTGTGATTTCCAATGGCTTATGTACCTTTGTTTCTGGTACACAATAACATATCCAGGCAAAGATTTGTTAAGTATGATTTTATTCAATGAAGTGAAATAAAGATTTTCAGTGAGAACTTGCAGATCAGTATGAAGGTAGCAACTATCCTAATTTTAGTTATTCTCTAGAGGATTTTTTTTTTTCCTCATTCTATGCTTAGCACAAAATCCAAGCAAATTATTTCAAGACTGGAGGCATGTATCAGTGCAAGGAGAATAGCATGAAATATGCTCTTTCATTTTCCTGTAATTTAAAAGATCAGATACTGCATCACCGTGTGCTTGCTTGTCAATGTGGAATCCAGTGGGACAGAATAAATCAGAAAAAGAAGATGTGCTTATGGTGTGTAAACTAATATACTATTAAAAATTGGAGAGTTAGTGCTCAATTTGGCCAAAGCACGTGAATACGGTTTAGTAGTAAGACTGGAAGTCCTGTTCAGAGTAGTAATATATTACATATAATCTATATTTTTTCAAATCTTATTCACATGCTCTTTGATTTCCATAGTCATTTCTAGAGTTAGACAAATATTATTTGCTTTGCAATTGGACCCAGAAGACAGGTTATAGTTTCAAGTGTTAACGCGAATTAAAGACATAATAAGGACAAAAATCCTATGTTTCCACCATTCTTATATCCCAAGCTTTAATTTGTAACATTAAAATATGTTATAGACATATGTTAGGTTTATTTGTTAGATTCATTGGCCATCCAGTTTCAAACTACAAAGGAGTCTCAGGTATGTGAAGTGGTCATCAGTAGAAGAGAACAGAAAAATAGCATTTATTCTTTATCCCTCCATCTACCAGTCAAAGGAAACTATATGTGTGTGCGTATGGTATATGCATATGAAAAGATGCACACACGCACCACACCTATAGGGCATCTTTAAGCAAATTTGAAAAGGGCGATCTCTCTTAGTGGATACAGCCCTGCAGGAGCATGCCTTAGTGAATAGATGAAGGCATTTGCAAAGACGAAAAGGTAATTGCATTCATATAGACATACTGTCACAGTATCTGTCAGCCCCCAATCATGCCCTCAGCTGGGTACCTTTGTAAAGTGCATACACTGCACTGTCATAGCCAGACATACAGATACAACAGTATGAAGATCAGTCAGTTCCCTATTTCAGGGTCTGTGATATCATACCAGCTGTAAAGAAAGGACAGAATGGGGCGAGGAACTATGGAGACCGGGCATTTTCCTAGTCCAGTTAACTTGTACTTACACAGGAGCAAGCTACGCCCCAGGTTAGCAGTATTCCTGTGTGTATGGTCCCACAGCTAGCAATACCCTTGGCTGTGTTCGCAGTTCCACTTCCCATGTCCTCCTGACTCAACAGTTGGACTCTATCTTTGTTAATTGTCCTTATATTTTTTCCCCTCACTGTCGCCCACCCTAGTTCCTTGCCTATTTTAACTTCTCCATGTTGGGGAGGAGGAGAAGGAGGCTTCTGATCATCCTGTTGGAGAAGAGGAGAAGGGCTATCAAGGTGATCTGCATTCAAGCTGACCATTTGCTTCTTATTGCGGGTGGGAATCACTCTAAGACATAGATAGAGCTGTAGCTATTGATATAGCTGTATTTATACATTTAGACATATTTTACTCCTCAACTTTGATCTGCTAAAAATTTAATTTGCCAGTGCTAGCCTTATTATAGTACAAATGTCTTCTTCCTGTTTTGTATTTCACAATTAGGTCTCCTTTTTAATAGCCTTCAAAGGAACTATACAGAGTTTTTCTTTCCCAATCCTTATTTGCTTATTGTTTGCTTTTGAGGTGAAACATTCCCTTCACTTTTCTAACGGGTCCCTTGACTTCCTTCAGACAGACTGTCTTCAGTGCCGATCTGAGCCTGTTCCACTGTGCACTGCATTCACAAGGGCACTAACTAGCCGTAGAGCAGGTGGTCTACTTTGAATACTGGCCAGTCCTAAGGTATATAAGATAATGGGCCTTGCTTCCAGGGTTCTCTACATAGACCCATTAGGCTTTTAAAATTCAGAAACTGCACTAAGAAAACTGGAGAGAATATGCAAATAGCTAAAGTCAGAAATTACAGTGGGGACATTGCTGCCAACTGACAGAAATCAAAGCGATTATTAGAAACTACTATGAACAAATCTATGCCAACAAATTAGAAAACCTAGATGAAATGGACAAATTCTTAGAAACACACAAATTACCAAATTAACTCAAGAAGAAACGGAAAATATCAACAGACCTACAACAAGCAGAGAAATTGAATCAGTACTCAAAAATCTTCCAGCAAAGAATAGCCTAGGGCCAGATGGCTTTACTAGTGAATTCTACCCAATATTTAAATAAGAATAAACACTAGCTCTTCTTAAACTCTTTTGCAAAAATAGAAGGGGAGTAAAGACTTCCTAGTTCAATCTATGAAGCCATCACGACTCTGATACCAAAGCCAGATAGAGACATCACAAGAAAAGAAAACTACAGATCATCAATACTCCTTATAAAAATAAATGCAACAATCTTCAAAAATATACTAGTAAACTGAATCCAACCGCATTTTTAAAGGATTATACACCATAACCAAATTGGATATATTGCAGCACTGGGATGATTTTAGAATCCCTGTAGCTCTAAATAAGAAAATCAATCAATATAACACACTTTAGTATAATGAAGGAAAGAAACCATATGGTCATCTCAATTGATGCAGAAAAAGCATTTGACAAAATACAACAACTTGTCATGATAAAAACACTCAGAAACCTTGAAATAGAGGAAAATATCCCCAAGCAGAAAAGGGCATTTATAACAAAACCTACAGCTATCATCATACCCAACAGTGAAAAACCGAAAGTTGTCCCACTAATATCTAGACCCAGACAAGGATGACTTTCACCATTGCTATTCAACATAGTATTTGAAGCTCTAGCCAGAGCTATTAGGCACAAAAAAGAAATAAAAAGCATCCAGAGAAAATATTTATGCCATTAGATTAAGTAAAGTTCTCTTAGATACAACACCAGTCATTATTCATAAAAGAATAATGTGGAATAATTGACTTTATGAAAATAAAACAAACATACAAAAAACCTATTCTTCAAAAGACAGTGTTAAGGGGCTGGCCTGGTGGCACAAGCGGTTGAGTGCGCGTGCTCCGCTGCGGCGGCCTGGGGTTCGCCGGTTCCGATCCCAGGCACAACCCGACGCGCTGCTTGGCAGGCCATGCTGTGGCGGCGTCCCATATAAAGTGGAGGAAGATGGGCACGGATGTTAGCCCAGCGCCAGGCTTCCTCAGCAAAAAAAGAGGAGGATTGGCAGATGTTAGCACAGGGCTGATCTCCTCACAAAAAAAAAAAAAAAAAGACACTGTTAAGAGAATGAATAGACAAGTTATAGACAGGAAGAAAATATTTTCAAATTATATATCTGATAAAGAACTTTTATCCAGAATATATGAAAGGATTCCCAAAAGTTAATAATAATAATAATAAATACCCCAATACAAAAATGCATATTTTGAACAGGCATTATACCAAAGAAGATATATATACAAATAACCAACATATACAAAGACGACTACTACAGAAAAAGATGCACATTAACAGTCATCACGAAAATGTTGACTAATTATAACAAATGGGAGCACGTGGAGGAAGTGCTCCTCATACCTTCCTGATGAGAATGTGAAAAGGTCCAGCTACTGCAGAAACAGTCAGGTTTTTACATAGATTAAACACACATGCTCTTTACTATCTAGCCGTTCTACTCCTAGATATTTACTGAAGAAAAAAGAAAGCAAATATCCATACAAAACAGTGTACACAAATATTTATAGCCTCTTTACTTCTAATAGTCCCAAACTGGAAAGAATTTAAATACTCATCAACAGGCGAATGGTATCAAGAACAGTGAAGAGTTTGAATTTTTACCCTATTCTCAAGCTCAGAATCAACCCACCACAGCTTCCTGGGTACTGGCCAAGGACACGAAACTTCTGGCTCAGAGACAATGGACACTGTTACCCAGAGCACAGCAGGCAGCACGAGTTTCCTGCTCACATCTGTTTTCCAGATGCAAATTTAACGTAACTTTGTTTAAGTTAGCTAGATATGTGTCACTAGCAACAAAGAGTCTAACTAATATAGAGGCTGGTACTAGGAAAGGCACTGAAAGTGGCATTCCTAATCTAAATTGCTTGGGCTGACTTGAGGAATATTAGAGTCAATGGAATTCCTTTCTCGTGATTAGGAACTTGGTAGTCATTGATTTTGGTTTTACTGGCTGTTCTTTTTTTTTTTTTTTTGAATCCGAGCAGTTTAGTACTATTATTCCTTACTAATGGGAAACTTATGTAATGAAATTTTAAGTGAAGTTTTACCATCTCCTTATACTGTGTTTTACAGAACTATGCTTTAATAATTCAGGTTAGAAATGGCAAAAGAAGTAAGAGCACATTGCTAAGTGATATATTAGCCGCTAGAAACTTGAAACATAAGACATGAACTGTGAACCTTTGCAGATGGGAAGTTTCAGTCCTCTAGTCGATTGCCATAATATTAATATTACCAAGAAAAAAATCCATTGTCACTGGTCCAAGTGGAATATGGAAGTATAAATGAAGGTCTCCAACGTAGATCTACCGTTGAGAGGCATAAGAGAACGTCACTGGCCATGCATCATGTGAAGAGCCTCTAGGCAGATATGCAGGGAAAGTGGTTGAGTGGTGAGAAATAGGGAAAAATAAGTAGAATGGTTGAATATGATGCCCCATGTGGGTCTGACAACTTCTGAAAGATCCACCGATTCACTAAGGAAGAATTAAAATATCTCATAGGCTACAATGTTGCTTCAGGGTAGATTTATATGCTAATGGATTAAGATAATTTTCGACATTTCTTCCATGCTGCCAGCCCCACCTCTTCAATATTCTATTCTAGTGCTTGTAAACATAAATATATGAACATCATAAACTTGCCATCTAACTGGGAAATGATAATATTTTGTAGATTTAAAGATGATATTAAAAATAAAGAACCAGGGACTGGCCTGGTGGCACAAGCAGTTAAGTGTGCGTGCTCTGCTATGGTGGCCCAGGGTTTGCTGGTTCGGATCTCGGGCGTGCACAGACGCACCGCTTGTCAAGCCATGCTGTGGCAGCGTCCCATATAAAGTAGGGGAAGATGGGCCTGGATGTTAGCCCAGGGCCAGTCTTCCTCAGCTGAAAAAGAGGAGGATTGGCAGATGTTAGCTCAGGGCCGATCTTCCTCACACAAAAAATAAAGAAAGAAAGAACCAAAAAGGAGAATAAAGGTAATATTCAGAAATGATGGCATCTCCAAAGCACTGAGAAAGACATAGTAATCCTCAATATTTCAGTAGAAAGAAACCATAGTCATATTATTTAAATTTATTATATACAGTTCAAAGTGTAATTGTCTTATCAATCAACTCTTAGTCAGGATTTCATGATAATTAATTTATATTCTCTTAAAACACATGAACTGACAGTTAGGAGATGTGCCTCTGGAGTATATTGGGTGAGATGTTAAGAATCCATTGTGAGACTGAAGATTTACTGTGGAAGAATGTGTATACAGCTTTTGGTATATATTGATCTATAAAAGATAAGATGATGATTTCATGTAGGTCTACCTTAGTGCACTTAAAAAAACATTCGAAATTGTTTTCCTAAGATTAATTCCTAAGGTGCTCTCTGAGGTTGATACATTTACGGAGAGCTGGCCTAGGTAGAAAATGAAAGAAGAGGATAAGTAGAAAAGAGTATTACATTCAATGTGCAGGTAAACCAGATACTTTATTTTGAAAATCCAGTCTCATAAGTAATATTCCTTGACATCCCCATCATTCCATTCTCCTGAGCTCAACGCACTTAAATCAACATTCTTTCTTCTTGATTTTTGTGCTTCCCTTGTTTGCTCTTTCCTGTTTCCTGTTTCCTGCCTCCTCTCAGTTTTCACAAGTTTAGTCATATCACCCACACATTTTGCTTCTAATCACGCATTTCCACAGCTGCTGCCCCGGTTCACGCTCCCATTACTATACAACTAGACAATTATTTTAACGCCAACTGGTTCCCATGTCGCCAGAATCTCCTCTCTTCCAAATCTGGCTGTCAGATTACCCTTCTGGACTTGTCCCCTACTGCTTTTTCTGTAACATATTTGTAAGTTCTAGCTGCATGAAGTTAAAAATAGGCTTTTTAATTTTTTTAAAAACATTAATAAGCAACATCTTGGTACACATAATAGATAAAGTGATAATGAAAAATGTCCAAGTGGTCTAGACATTTATAAGACAAAATTATATAAAAATTTTTAGACACTTTATACATTTTTTATCTTTACACTTCTTACATTATCTTCATACTTATTTTTAATAAACTCATAATTCTTTACGCTATCTTTACATTTATTTGTGAGAACTGAAATCTAAGTATATTTCTAGACAAAATAATTTAGGAAGTAGTGAGGAACCTATGTCCCTAGATGTTCATTGAAATAGCATTTATATAATTAAAAAGTATAACTGACATATTTTCAATAACAGAATATTAAAAAATATCAAGATACATCCAACAAAAGAAATATTTGCTGTCATCACAAAAATATATTTCCCAGACTTTTAATTGACATTGATACATTTTCAGAAGAAAATGTAAATATTTAAAAGTGAGTAAAGATTGTATACACTGTATTTAATTTATTATGCCAATTATATTTAATGTATTGCAGCAGATAAGAGCCTTTAGCTTCTAGAGTCAGGTTGCCCATGTTTGAATCTGGGCTAAAGTACCTGTTAGCTCTGAACAATCTACTTAACCTTTCTGTTTCCATTTCCTCACCCATAAAATAGCGATAAGAATAGCATCAATTTCATGGATGTATTGTGAGGATTAAATGAGTCAATGCTACTAAATCCTTATAATGGAAATCCTGGCATGGTAAATGAGGATCTATGTATATAATTATTAATAATAATTTCATATGTTTATCTTTATTTATAAATAAAATAAATGTATATTTATATATTTCTTTATGCATTTCTGCATTCTCAAATTTTTTGAAGTGACCAGAGATATTTTTGTTACAATTATATTTGCTACAATTACGAAGTGCTTCTTATGTTTTAGATATATTCAATGAAATTATTAACACACCATTATTTTACTTATTCATTTTACAAGTGAAGAAACAGAGGATAAGTATTTCAAATTATAACTCCAAATTTTTATGTTTAGGAAGTCACTCAGTGAGGACTGGAATCTTACAATATCGGCATATAAATCCTATGTTTTTCTTACTGTGGAATTCTGCTTTACCAAAACTGGGCAGGAGGAGAGAAAATAAAATAAATGCATGCTTAAAACTACTGGTAAAAATGGCACCATTAATGAAATATAAAATTCATATACTTACTCTCACATGTAAAGGCACACTTTTCAGCTCACTTGTTGCAATTTTTCCACTTTTTTGTTGTCTCATGGGGTCATGATGCCACGCTCTTCTCAAGATCTCTCAGTGGTGCCACCCTCCCCCCTCAACTTTTTCAACTTAGGTTGCTTGGAACATATTACAATTACTTTATTGAAGGTACTGTGAACTACCTCCACTCTCCTGTGATCCCTGGCCAAACCCTCACTAGAGATGAAGTTGTCCAGCTCTGTGCCTGCAAGAGTGGAGCTTATGATTGTTGGGAAAAATCACGCACTTGCCAAAGTAGTTTTATTTTCAAATTTGTGATATTAGACTTAAATGGACACTCCACTTTGCCACTTTGTAGCATCACTACATTTTTCTTGTAGACTACATGACCCACATCTGCAAACTCCACGCTCTCTACATTTTGCCTGCTCTTCTCATTACTCTGCTTCAGGTTGTGGTAGTTGTTGAGGCTTCTTTTCTCAATACTGTGACATTTCTTTCCATATCTCTCATCCTCCTTGGGCTACCTGGAGTGTGTTGTTCTCAAGATGTTGGCAAAGGCGCAAGAAGGCAAATGTAAAAATGCAAGACCTCTTATGGCCTAGGATCAGAACTGGCGTGCTCCATCCAACTAAATTCAACTGGACAGAGCAAGTTACATGATCAGAGCCAGAGGAAAGGAGAAGGGGGCACACTCATTGCACTGCTGAGCCGTGGCAAGGGGAGAATGCAGGGAGGCGTGAAGACATGGAGCCAATAGTGAAACCTACCAAATGTGTGGTATTTAGCAGTATTTAATTTTACTTCTACTGGAAAAAAAAAAACGTTATTTCAGAGGCTATAGGAAGAAGACCAACCCAGAAGATTATAGTATTTTCCGGTACATTTTCCAAAGACTGATTTAATTCATTTTACTAATCAATTAAATGCTATGCCCCAAACTCAGTTCATGAGACTTTTAAAAAATTTTATCTTTTTTTTTTCTTTCAAGAGGTGAACCAATTAGACTTCAGGCTATTTTTCATATTTGGTTCCTTTTTTCAATATATTGTGAACAAATCTTGGCCCAAAAAATCCTGCAATTTTTAAGCAGTGAATTATACATACAACTAGCTTCATTGCATCATGCTGTTAGTACACATATTTAATGCAACTAAAAGAGACTAAGCATTTCAGTTTGAAGTTGTAGATGATAAAAATCATTTCAACACAAATCCCCGACCAAAACAATGACCATGGCCTCCCTTCTATCTTCTTCGGTTGTCCTGGGTGAAACCGCCTTGCCTTCCATTGACTTCTGTCTTTGAGTAGCCCCTCCCTACTGGGAAATCAGGGTGGAAAGGCTAAGGATTGTATGTCACTTCTCCTTCCCAGACTGGTTCTCAGGAACAACATCTCAACAAAATCTCTATAGAATACGTAACAAAGAATACAGAAATAGATGAAATACTTTAAAAAGTCATAGCTGTTACTTTTATTTTTGTAATGTTTTCAATTTATGTTATTTGAAAATAGCTCAAAGGATAACCACTTGCATTGAGATTTCTTTCACAGATCTATTTTCTTAAATAATTTTTATCAATTAAAAATCCGTATTGAGAAAGTATTTTTAAACTTAAAGTAACAAAAAGCATTTTAATTGTCCTCAATTAATTTTTATACATTATAAAATGAATGTAGAATAAAAATTCACATCCATATAATTTTAATCTGCTGTGGGTTAGAAGAAGCTAAATATTTGAGACTCTCATAGAAGAAGATAAAGATGAAAAAATAAAAGTAACGTGGTCAAGGATGATACCTTAGAAGCAGGCTGAAGAAAGGATTTGAGAAAAAGTCTATTTTTTTTTAGAAAATGAAATTACATCATACTTTGCTAAAATAGAATAGAGACTTGGAAAATAAGAGGAAAACAGTGCAATTATTTTATATATTCTGAATTTCTCTAACATATCATTGATATAATTTGACAAAATGCCAAAAAATTTAGCGGATCATTTTTATATCAATCCCACAAATATGTGCCGGAACATTTGCACCATCTGCTGTGTAAGCTTCTGTAAAGAGAAGGACAATAGACATTTCTGGACATCCGTGTTAAAATGCAATTCAAGGGGATATACTGTCTCAAAGTGAAAGGAACCAAAATAAATAGAGTGGCAAGAAGGTTATAGTTCAGAACAGGACAGAAAAAGAATGAAAGCTCGATCTTTTCATCATACATTGTCTTCAATGTGTTTGGAAATATTTACATAGAAAGCTAATATTCCTTATTCATATCAAGTGAAATAAATTTTCTCCAGACTATTCTTGAAAATGACTAATATCTTAAGAAATCTGTTGTTGGACTGTATTCATTAATTAAATGTATTGTGGATTTTCCCACATTGTAGGGAATGAAAATTGATAAAAAAGTATTTCTGTGTTAATTAATTTAAATATTTGTAGAAAACACTTTATAAGTATAAAACAGTTATTTTATAAAAGATATGTTATTCTCTAAATACATACAGTTTGTTGTCAAGTTATTTATGGCATGAGTCCAAGGATGGTTTTAGATAACTGTCGAGTATCAGTATTCTGGCTGTTGATAACTGTCTCTCTCTTAATTAACTCTCTTTCTCAGGAATATGTCAATTCCTAGGTCAGCAAACAACACACACACACGCACACATACACAGACCTCCTTCAGAAGGAAAAAGAGGAAGATCCATTGCTTCCTTTTCATTTCCAGCAAGAAGATTTTCTTCGACTACTCCTTAGCTGACTTCAGTACATGATGTGAAACTCATTATCTGGAAGCGTTACAATATCTCTGGCTGAGCAAATCAGCTCTTCTTCTGGACTTATGAATTCCAATGTTCTCTCATAGAAACTGAAAATTCATTTCTTCAATTTCTTATTTAGAAATTTTTTAATTTAAGAAAACTATGTAAATACAAATTTCTTTGACCATGTGAACATAAATAGTATAAAACTGGGGCCGGCACCGTGGCTTAGCAGTTAAGCACGCGCGCTCCGCGTGCTCCGCTGCTGGTGGCCCGGGTTGGGATCCCGGGTGAGCACCAAAGCACCGCTTATCCCACCATGCTGAGGCCGCGTCCCACATACAGCAACTAGAATGATGTGCAACTATGACATGCAACTATCTACTGGGGCTTTGGGGGAAAAAAAAGGAGGAGGATTGGCAATAGATGTTAGCTCAGAACCGGTCTTTCTCAGCAAAAAGAGGAGGATTAGCATGGATGTCAGCTCAGGGTTGATCTTCCTCACACACACACACAAAAAAGTGTAAATCTATTATAATGATTTGGGTTAAAATACTCTTACTTTCACCATCCAGAGATTTGTAGTGTTTGTTTTAATTATCCTATAAAATACTTTAGACTTTTATTTTTAACTCTGAATATTTGTACACACAGCTATATTTGTACCTGTAATGAGCTTAATGGTAGCCCTCCAGAAGATACTTCCACATCCTAATCCCAAGATTCTGAGACTACCACCTTAGTTGACAAAAGATGTGAGTAAGCTAAGCATTTTGAGACGAGGCAGTTATCCTGGAATTATAGAGATAGGCCCTAAATCCAATGACCCTCCTTATGCTAGTTAGGCAGAAGGTGAATGCATAGACACACAGAGGAGGGCACAATATGGCACAAGATTAGAAATTGGAGTGATTGGAGGGATTGGCCACAAGCCAAGAGTGCTGACGGCCACCAGAAGCCAGAAGAGGCAAAGAACAAATTCTTCTTCCTTTTAGCCCTCCAGAGAGATTGTGGCGCTGCCAGGTTTCAGAATTCTAGCTTCTAGAATTGTGAGAGAATAAATTTCTGTAGTTTAAAGCCACCAAGTTTGTGGAAATTTGTTACAGCAGCCTCAGGAATGTAATACAGTATACTTGGAAAATGAAAACGAAAAAAACTATGGAATGTTCACACATTTGGAAACAGTAGTATAAAATTAAAGAATGCAAAGGTACTGAAAAGTTCAACAATTAGTATTTATAACTCACAAACATTTACTGAACAGATATTATGTACCAAGCTCTGTGACTGCTGCCATAAAGATAGATAAGCACGCTCTCTCCTCTTCCAGATCTCATAATATGGTGGCATGCCCCATCTGTACTTTATGTATAAAATCCAGAAGGCCAAACATCAAGCTTTAGTGGAATAAGAGACAAGCAAAAACATAGGCAAATCTTGTGCTGTGATAGAAAAAGCATGGAATTTAAATCCAAGCTCTTCCAGCTATAATTGGCTGACCATGGATTAGAAAAATAAGCTTTTTTTAAGCCTGTGTATCCTCGTCTCTAAAAATGATTAAAATAGTACTTACGTCTAATACTGGGGTAAAGAAAAATGGGTTAATTTACATGATTCAAATATCTTTTGTCTCAATGTCCTATTCATGCAATATCAGACCATTATACCTCCCATCTGCAAACTCTCCAATAGTTTCCTTATTTTTATTTATTTATTTATTTTGGTGCAGAAGATTGGCCCTGAGCTAACATCTGTTGCCAATCTTCCTCTTTTTGCTTAAGGAAGATTGTTTCTGAACTAACATCTGTGCCCATCCTCCTATATTTTGTATGTGGGACACCTCCACAGCATGGCTTGATGAGCGGTGTGTAGGTCTGTGCCCAGGATCTGAACCTGCGAACCCTCGGCTGCCGAAGCAGGGTGCGCGAACTTCACCACTAAGACATCAGGCCGGCCCTGTGGTCGCTTTATTTTTGAGTGACCAACTCATTTCACTTTTCCTAGAAATTTCCCAGTTTCAGCACTGAAAGTTCCGTGTCCAGGGAAGTCGCTTAGTCCTAGGAAAGCCGGAACAGTTGGTCCACTTTATATTTTTATGGTCACTAGAAACATAGCCCACAGTGAATGATGCTCCCGGCGTTCGTGCCTTCATGTGGTCCTCATTGAATCTGGTCTGCCAGTTGCCTTGACTACCAAGAGAAGGCAGTCAAAGAAATGTTCTGGGACTCTGGGATGTCTAAGCCTAAGCATCTAGAGCCTGGAAGAATTTGCATTTGTGCCTGCTGGAAACCCAGAGCTGCAAGAATCTGGCCACTCTGCTGCAAGAACTCTAAGGAGAGAGTGCATAGGAAGATATATAGTCAGAGAGGTCTTGAGACTGATCCATGAGAAAATTCCACCCAGTCCAGTGTTTTTATTGAGGCTTCAGATGACTCCAGGCTGAGTAAAAATTTGGCTGCAAGTAGCTGAGAAATCCAAGAGAAAGCAGCAGAAGGAGTGCTCAGCTGAATCCAGTTAACTCACAGAGGGGTAAGACATAGTACAATGGATGTTGGTTTTAGCCACTAAATTATATGATTACTTGTTATGTAGCAATAGATAAATGAAATAGTCACCAATGGTTTTCTCTTCACGAACCAATCACCTATGACAATCCTCTGTAGCATTGGTTCTTTTTTTTCCTCCCTTGTGCTAGCTCCCAAACTGACTTCAAACTAATTGCCCACAGTTTCTGGGAACCGAACCCAGCCCACCGAAATGTGTGGAGCGCAAGGAATGTAACTACTAGGCCACCAGGGTTCTCCCTGGGCCAAATCTTTTAATCCGGTTGTTAACCTATTCACTTCCTTTCCCAATAGAAGCTCATTCCACGAGGCCAAATAGAAAACAAATAGGACACCATACATTCTTTCTTTGTTGTCTTTTCCCTCCCAAATCTTTCACCCATCAAAAGTCCTCTACACTTCACAAGCAACAAAGGAAAAGCTCCTAAGCGAAACAACGAAAGGAAACAATATGAGTATGTAATTGTGGCTGAATAATGGTCCCCAAATATGTGCATGTCCTAATTCCCAGAACCAGGGAATGTTATCTCATGTGGCAAAAAGGACTTCGCACATGTAGTTATGTCAAGGATCTTGAGATGGGGAGATTATCCCAGTGGGCCTGATATAAACACAACTGTCCTTGTAAAAGGGATGCAGGGGGAATCAGAGTCAGAGGAGAAGAGGATGTGATGATGGATCACAGTGATATGCTTGGAAGGTGGTGAAAGGGGCCACAAGCCAACAGCCTTTAGAAGCTGAAAAGGGCAAAGGAATGGATTCTCCCCCAGAACTCCCAGAAAGAACTAGCCCTATGGACACCTTGACTTTAGCCTCATAAGCTTATTTCAGACTTCTGACATCCAGAACTGTAAGAGAAAAAAGTTGTGTTGTTTTCAGGTTGTAGTAATTTGTTACAGCAGCAATAGAAAACTAATACAGTAATGGGAGGAATGACTACAGGTTGACGACTATACCACCAGCAACAAGTCGAAAGGTATTCTGCTATACTTGCATAAAAGTACCCTACCCAGGACACAGAGTAAACAGTCAATGCTTTTTAATATTAAATTTCATTCTCTTGGCAGCTACTAAAAGGAACTTGATGGTTGTGATGAAGATCTTTGCTTCCTTGAGTCAGAATATAGCCAGGTATTTGTTTCTCATTTTCAAAGCCAAGTCAAATGTTAACATTTTTTCTTTTTTGCCTCGCTTCTCTAGTGTAAGAAATTAGTTTCGTTACTCAGTAAGGAGTCAGTCTATGTAAATTCCATCTTATATAATCAGGAGCTCAGATATATGTTTTCCTCAGACTTTGCCTACCTTTTTCTTACAGTCCTGCAGCGAGGCATTGCTTGAACCCTTTATACTGAGTTTTGGCAGCCTCGCACGATAGGCAAGTGGCCAGTAGCTCAGAAATATGCTGCTGAGTGTCCAGGCAGGGCCATTGCTGCACCTTTTCAAAGAAGCCCAAGAAGGCTGTTGTGTTTGTGGTAAATAAGCCTCATTGTAGAAGAACACTATGTCTTGATACAAAGAGAGCTGTTTCTTGCCAAGGAGACCAGCTTACCTCATGTAAAGGAGAGAATACAGTCCATCTCTCTTTATATGTTGATATAAATTAATTTAAAAATTATATTTTAAAGGATAATTATATCCAGCTACAGTCAAAATTATTATACTGTTTACCAAGCTCTCTCTTCTCTTAGACCCTGAGCTAAGCTTGGACACATGCAGTGTAATGCCTTGTGGGTTTTCAGAAGTCGGAAGTTAGTCTAAATAACAAATATATGCATATCCTCTAACGTCCTTCCAAGCAGAGATGGAGAGAGCAGAGGGTATTGGTTATATCCCTAGAGCCATATGCCTGGAGTTCAGTCCTCACTGCCACGTATTCACTGCGTGATCTTCGCCAATCTACTTTGCCAGCGCCTTATTTCTCCACTTGTAATATCAGGCCAATAGCACCGTCTGTTTCATAGGATTGTTATAAGAATTACATTAATTCACATTTGTAATGTGAATTGGTGTCTGGACCCTAGGATGTGCTAAATGTATATTAAAAATAAAGACTGAAAAAAGTCAAGAATGATAAGGTGAAAATTACAAAACAAGATCAGAACTTTAGAGGTTGTTAGTAGGAACAAAAAAGCAGAATTGACTGTTAATCAGAGGCCATTTGGTTGCAAGAAATAGAAATCATCACATAACTACTTCAGTTCACAAGGGGATATCCCACAAAATCAAATGGTAAAAAGTGCAGTCATCAGAGGCTGACACAAGAACTGGAAGATTGGGAGTCAAAATTTTTTTTTCTGAAATTTCCTGGACTTTTATCTCCAGTTCTTTCAGCTTGTTTTATAGTTTTCTCTCAGCAGACAAGCTTTGCTTTGGTGTATCGTTTACAGAAAATTACTACTCAATTTCTGGCTCGACATGGATCTACAGCACCCAAAACAGTCACTAAAGTGACTACTTTGTAGGGAAAAACTTGTATTGCTGCAGCATTGGTCGGATTTTCCCTTCTGTTTCAATAGAGGCTGTGTGCCATGGGAAGACAGGCAGGAAAGGCATCCCTGTGATGTCTACAGTAATTTATTATTCACTTTCACAAGGAGTTGGCTTTTGAATGTAACTGCTGATTGTTCTAAGGAAACTTCCAACTTGATTCTCTAAACTAGACAGGAATTTTAAAATATGAAGCTTTCCATAGATTTAATATATTTAATAACTTTTAATTCATGTGAAATAATTTAGGTGTCTTAAATGATGATGTAGAAGGAATGAGGGTTAGCTGGTGGTATATTTGAATAAGAATAAGACATTTGCATTTTCCAAAAAAAGATCATCATGAAATCAAAATCTCAATTATGTGAACTAATAAAAAAGGAGCAATTTGGAGAAAATGGCTAATACAGAAGTATTAAATATAACCTTGGAATCTACATATAAGAACATTTGGTGTTCTTGGAGCATTCACTATTTGCTAACGCTGAGGGCCTCATGAGCTTGCCCAAATCTGCCTCCTGCTATCTTGCTAATATTCCCCTTGTTCTCCAATCCGAGTTGTTTGAAAGAAATATCATCTCACTATCTGCCCTTGGTCATTGTATATGATCTCACCATACGATTCATGTTTTACCTGAATTCAGAGGAAGGAATAAGGTACTATTATTATAGTGTTGTAGGCGAGATGAGACAGGGTATTGTAGGAGAAGAAAAGTTAAAGCAAGAGAACATGCAATTGATAGTTTAGCCTGGTTGAAATATTGAATGCAGGGGCTAGGAAGTGACTGGAATCCACCTAGGAAACAGGCAACAACAGGCCAAGGAAGGTCTTACTCAATCTATTAAGGATTTTAAGTTTTAGGCTATAGACAATAAAGCTTTGGAAAGACTTGAAGCACAAAATTGGCAAAATTAGATTCCATTTCATAAATGACTCCCTCAAAATTTCTGGCTCGGTAATGTCAACAAGGTAGCTTTCATCTGCTTATTGATTAGAATTTGAGGGTAAGATACAGAGGACTGCAGTGTTAGGAAACATGTTTCTGAACCAGATGATGGGGTTAGGGGTAGGTATTATGGAGTCATTTACCAAAATGAGGTATAGAGAATGTGAAGCAGTTTTGAGGAAAGAGATGCTTTTTTTCAGTTTGGACACATCAAATTTGACATGCTCTGCTTGGTAAGTAGACAGACATACTGGAATTTAAGAGCAATGTCTCATCATAGAAGGAAGACCTCTTTCTGTCTCCTCCTATTGGACTGCATAGTGTTCCTTGCATTAGAATGAATGGGAGAGGAAAGTGTCAGTAAATTTGCATGCACAGTATTACCACTTGTCTTCTTTCAAAATTGGTAAGAAAATACGTTATCTTCCCATAGAAAAAACATGTTGAAGTGATACTTCTATATTTCCTATTGAAGTCTTGAAACACATTTACATGTTGCTCTGTTGTTCTTTTCATGTAGTATACATAAGGTAAAGGTGTATTTTCTAGCATTCATTTATCAACAAAGGTATACTACCTAAGTTCATCTGCTTTCTGTATATACCCTTAGATATGGTAGAAACAGGTTTCTTTGAATTTCATTTATAGGCAATGGTACAGAAGTAAATATTTAACAACCCATTTTCCAGAGGGAACAAATTCTGATTTTAGCATTTGCCACTCTCTGTGGGGTAAATGCCCCATCATTGCTGATTTCAAGCTTCCAATGAGATATCACTGCTAACAGACTTGGGAAGAGCTATGTACAATCAGCTCCTGTAAGCTAGTGTAAGCCTGCTCCTAATTCCATAGATTTTAGGACAATAACATTGTCTTAGACAGAAAACCAGGTTATACAGCAAAAAAGCATAAAGGGAAGACTTCTCCTGTTTTGCAGGCAAGGAATATGAATCCTCAGGGCAGAAGTGAAAAATGAACCAAAAAGCTATATAATAAGAGCAACTAAAACTTACAAAAATGCACATATATCTGCTAAGACATTTAATTTTACATGGATAGTATCCATGTATTAAAGGTAAAATTAAATGTCTTAGTATATTTATTCTAGTGTATAGATAGTCTATACATTTATTTTAAAATGCTTATAGCTGAATATAAATCAAGCTTATACTTTTCTCCTGGTAATATAGTTAGCAAATGTACAAGAAATAAATCCCAGGGCCTGCCCCATGGCCTAGTGGTTAAATTCAGCATGCTCTGCTTTGGCGGCCTGGGTTTGGTTCCTGGGCACGGACATACACCACTCGTCAGTGGCCATGCTGTGGTGGTGACCCACATATAAAATAGAGGAAGATTGCAACAGATGTTAGCTCAGGGAAAATCTTCCTCAGCGAAAAAAAAAAAAAAAAAGAAAGAAAGAAATCACTTTAGACTCGATAAAATATAATTGACATTAGTTACATTGAATAGATGGATATAAAGTTTATGAACCTCCCTCAACTATTTTTAGTTTAAAAAAAAAAAGATGACTACTATAATGGAAAAAAAGTATTGTTTATAATTCTGATGCCACATTTACTTCAATGAAACTTATAATCTACAAAGGTCTTTCACTTAGGATATTGCATTAGGATGTAACCAAGGCCTCTCAAAGCAGTCAGGCTATACAATTAATATAAACTGTGACTTCCAGTGATGCCAAGGAGTATTTTCAATGTCCTCAAAAACTAAAATTAATAGTTTGTTCTTAGTGATTTTAGAATGTTTGATGTATTTTGTGCCATTAATTCTCTCAAAATGTTTGGAGGTTGAAAGAAAATTGTATCCTCACTACATATTAGAGTAATAAGCTCAGAGAGGAATTGTGACTAATAGTGGGTTTACGTGGTGATGCCCAAAATAGAACACTCAGTATTTTTGCCAGAATTTAGGGGCCTTAGTTAGTGCCCAGAACAGATGGAACTAATAGAAGGGAAAAGCAAAATCAGAGTATGTCCTCTAAAGTAAGCGTATTGCCCCAATCCGTCTTATCAGTGAGGAGTGAGGACTCCACGGTTGTCCGAGAGGGAGGGGTAGCTGTTTGAATCCATAGACGATCTGTTCATAAGAAAGCTGAACATGATTATATGAAATGGAATATTCAACTCAGAGTTTGACTTTAGCAGTTAAAAAACATTCATTGTGAAAAGAATAGAATGAGTTATCTTCTTCGATATACAACCTCTACTGTTAAAAGTACGTTTACTGACTCATTACGGGAAGGAGTATGGCACTACAAATAATCTGCTATGCTATCTGTCTAACCTTCTTTCTTCCTATCGATCTATCAATCTATCTGCGTATCTGTCATCTATTTATCTCTATCACCTGATGAGAAGCAATCCTGGAATAAATTTTCCCTTAATTACCCTGAATAGACAAGAAAATGCAAGCAAGCAAAGAAAGAAACAAAAAGGATTCTGGCATCTTCTAAATATGGGAATTACTCAGTCCACCCTCCCAGTCATCCTGCCGTACCCTGTAACCAGCAGCCAGGTTTTCCCATAGAGAAAAAGAAGAAAGGAAGTGTCCATCCAACAGCATTCTGACTCTACAGGTGTGCCGTGAGTGCTGCCGATACTCATCGTGCCTTTGAAGATTACCTCGCTAAGTACTGCATCTATATTTTTGAGCCTGAATTATAGAATATTAACTAGAAGACATATAAAAGCACTTATTCTAAATTATATGTTCTTTTTCTCAAAAATGAGATGAGTGCATCCTGCCCAGTACTATTTGCTCATATTTCTTAAAGAAAGGTATTTAAATTAATATGTTCTTTTGAAAATGTCATTACTGAAGAACTATTGTTCCTCTTATATTAACCTTCTTCAAAATAAGTCTAAGATTTAGTTCCATAGAGTTGACTTCCTTTTGCTATAATGAGGGGAAATAATGAACGATAGATATTCATAGGTAAACGCGGGTGCCTGTAAATTGACAGGTTTTGGTGACAATTGCAGCAACGAGCACAGTAAATCTTCTGAAGCTGTCATGCTCCACCAGGTGAATAATCTGCTTTTGATACCTCCCTAAATAGATGTTTACATGAGCGATTGTGATGGCTAGGAAGAGGCAATTATAGCGAGGAAGTCAATAATACACTTTTTTAAGAGTCTCAATCTGGGAGAATGTACTATGTCAGTTTCCAAATGGCAACTTTCAATGATGCTTTCAAATGGAAAATTTTCTAAATTAGAAAAAGTGAACCAAAGAGTCCACTAGTTGTTTAGTTATATCAGATATATTAATAACAATATCCATTATCTGAAACAAAAAATTATGTTTTTTTGTTAATGCTCCAGTTAGTTTAGATTATGATACCAGTTATCTCTTACTTTGCCTTTGTAGTTACAGCGGAAGTAATATTTTGATGAGAATTAATAATAGTGAGGGAATAAAAAAATAGTGTTGATCAATTCATATTTTAAAGCCACAAAAAGAACTCCAACATTAGTATATCAGATGGATGATGGATGAATAGATATATAGACCTATGATTGGAAACGTATATTTTGGGTCTACTTTTAGAGTTCTTAAAAATAATGCCCTGGGACTCATCCTGCTTCCACCTGTTGTAGGAAACTCGTAATAAATATGGGCCCTATCTTTGGCAGGAAAATAAGCCAGGCTGCACTGCCCTTAGCTTTGCCTATTATGAACATATTTGCACAGAGCATATTTGGCAACAGAAGCTAAACCTCCGAATCTTAGCTGAACTTGTTTATCAACACAACGTTTGATAGCTGTTATATCTGTGTTCTGATAATTATCTTTTCATAATTGCTGTTAACACTTAAAACATGATGATGTAATTGTTCTCAATTATTTTCAAGTGAAATAGTAACCTCTATTCAATTGTGTATTATCAGGGCCTATGATACGAACCAGCACATAATAGATGATCTACATCCATGTTTCTATTTCTATTCCTATGTATTCCTTATAGATTCCAGGATAGTTGTATTTTGTTAGACAAGAGTATTACAGAGCAACACATACAGAAAACTAAGTATATGTCTCCAAAATAAAAATATTATCCTTAATTCCTATTATTACTAATAATAAAAAACTAAAGGTAATCCATTATGTCATATAATCCTCATAAACATGTGAGATGACTTCATGATCTCCATTTCATACATGGAAAGGTTAGAGTGCAGGAAATTGAGGTAGATTATGTACATCAAGTACCTGGAAGTAAGTCATAATTTCAACTAAGTTCTTTTGACGTCCAAATGCTTGTTTTTTCATATATGTCTAATCTGACTTTAATAACCAAAAAATTTTTCAATTGAATAATTTATGCTAATATCTAAATTAAATTATCCCATCCAAGTAAAGTGTTGAGTTTTGCCTCTGACAAATTCATCTGGTCACAATCTGATCAGTTGATGAATTTTCCTACCTTCACCAGATCAATGTTGTAAAATGCCAATTGACAATATAAGTAAATACTCAGTGCTAAGATTTTTTAGAGCTTAATTTTCATCTTTAGGAAATACATCTCTTTTGCTATACTCTATAGTCATAGGTCTTTTCCTTTAGGGAAATCTAAGGATTTTACCACTCGTAAATTTTTAAGTTTAAACAACGTTTTTCTTTATTCATCACCATTTTCTCATGAGAATTGGCTTGAGTCAACAAATTTAAAAGAATAAAGTAATAGCCATCTCAAGGTAGGTGACTCCATCATGAGACTGTTCTAGAAAGCTGCTGACAGCATTTGTAAAACAGGAATATAGTTTTAATACTTGAAAGATGAAAAAACTCTACAATAGATCTCAAAGCTCAGTAAAAAACTGATTATATTTACCTAAGTATAATTATTCTCAAAATAACTATTTGTCTTATTATAAATTCCTACCATATACCACATATACAGTTTCTGTTAAAATAACATTTTTCAATGAACTCTTGAAAGCAAATATTTGTGTAAGGACTATTCCTTTTGGATGTCATTTGTTTTTTTAATTACACATAAACATTGAAGCAATTACCCTCCTTTGTTCTGGAACACTATTTGATTTGGGTGGAGTCATGTCATCATAGAATATAGTCCTGAAACTGGAAATCCTTCCTGATTAGTGCTTTTCCACATAAGCTGCCATTTGTAATCATTTTCACACTTGGCGGTTTTGCATCCTGCCTTGCCTGAAAGTCTTCATTCAGAATTTTCCTGGCTTTTTTCCAGGGAGGAAAAAAAATCTAATTCTCGTTCTATTTTAAATGCTTCCCTCATATACATGCATGTCTGTAATAGTCAGTAGGTCTGAATTTCACTTTCTAGGCCAATGAGCTGGGTCTCTCCGTCAGTCGGATCCGTTAGAATTTGGGGAACGTTGATCAACACAGCCGACGCACTCATCTGATGTTTTCCCACTCTGCTAATACTAAGCTTTTAACTGACATCAGCATCATGTGGCAAAATTGCTTCCAACCTCATTTAAACAGCTACACATTGGAACAGGGCTAAATGATGGGTTTGAGTTGGTTGGCGAAGCATAAGTTTCGAGATGTATAAATTAACCTGGACAAAAGCCAGCCTCCAGAAATCTGACTCCCGTTGATCCTCCTAAACATATATATTCTTTCTCAGGACGGAGACGATGAGTTAAAAATGGAGACAGTATGCTTTTGCTCCACCCTGTGGCGTGAACCTAGAGGCCCTGACCTTCTACCTCAGGGCTCTCAGCAGCTGTGACGGACCCTCTCAGGCCCAGGCGTTTGAAGGAACCGTATGCTGCACACTCCTGGCTGTCACAGCCGTGTAGTGACAGTGCAGCATCCGCGGCTGCTTCCTTTCCCTTGATGTACAACTCTCCCTTTGTTTTTCTTTCTTTTTTCCTCTAGTGTGTGCCAAGGCATACAGACTACATTACCATTGTTAAAACTCACCGTTTTCTAATATTAGTAGTAGCAGTATTTCTTTGGTGTCAAAACTCACAAAAACACGTTTATATTGGAACAAATGTCAAATCAGAGAAAATGAAGAATACTACTGAAAAGTCCATTTAGAACATCACTGCAATTTTTCTTTTGATAAAGTCTGATCTCTCAACTTGCATATCAATTTGGGTAGCCTAAAAAATAATTTTTGGCTGTAAAATAATCACATAGTGTTGAGATGACTCTGTCAATAGTTTAGAAAGTGTTCTTTTCGTTACACCTTTTACATCTTTCCCCTTAAAATTTATTTAAAAAAAAAGCATGAGTTTTCTTCAAAGCCCTCTGCAGTACTGAATGCTCCATCTAGTGGCATAAATGAGCCCTGGCAAAGCTTATTACATTTGAAATACAGTAAGTTTGTTTACCTGGTGTGCTCACTAAGCTCTGTTGGTGAAAAAAAAGTGCTGAGAAATGGAGCGCAGTTTCAAAATACATGAAAGTTATATATCTTTACTTAATATTTTGGTTGAAATACCAACATTTTACATTAAAAATTTTTACTGTAAATTTATTTAATGCTTTTAAGGATAGTCATCACGTATTTCGGCTGGTAACCTGAAATGATATCGTAATAGCATTTATATAGATTTAAAATCTAAGTGTGAGTTAATCCAAACATTTTAGTAATGTCAGGTAATTTAAATATATTATTTTCCATCTGTCTTTAGTCTTTTTTGAGCTGCATTTGTCATAAAATATGAAAATAAATTAAAATTAGACATGAGCTTAATCTTGTTCATGAATTCAATATATAATCACCTAAATCAAGAGTCTGTAAAACTTTTTTACACACAGTAAATTGTTTTGACTTTTGAATTACAAAAGGTATATATTTTCTTCCTTTGGTGTGGTGGTTTTACAACACTTTAAAAATGTAAATAAATTAAAAAAAAACAATTTTAGCTCTTGGGCTGAAAAAAACTGACAGTGGACCAGATTTGGCCCACAGACTGTAGTTTGCCAACTCTTGATCTAAGTGATCACATTTAGAATATAAGCACATTTGTGATTCTTAAATCACGACAAAGTGACACCATCTTGGTCTTTCATTTAGTTACTGTTTGGAAAATCATTGTTGGCATGACTATGTCAAGCAGTCAGTAACCTTATGAAAGAAAATTTTAAAATTACATTCAACAGGGCACCTAAGATTTTAAAGTTAGAATACCATGATGTTGTGTTGGGTAGCATGACACAAAGCCATCAAACTTGAAAGAAAATGGAAGTAGACGTAAATAAAACTTAAAATAATACCATGATATTAGAGAGAACAGAAGTCTTATGACTAAACATCAAGTGTAAGTTTTTATTTAAGAAACTATTAGTCTTGTGAGAGTCACAATGAGAGTGTATTTCATCTCTTCTTAGAGGATTTGTTCACATACCTTGTTGTGAATTCCATAAAGGCAGTAATAATTTCTACTCTTTCTGGGCCATTGGGGATAGCATTTTCTTGATCTTGAGGTCAAGCACGGCTATGAGAATTGCTTTGTCTGATGAAATATGAGTAGAATTGAAATATGCCAATTCTGAATAGAAGCTGTCAAATAAAAAAACAATCCAGATTCAGTAAAGAGAGACTTAAGTCAAAAGGATGATTGCAAGGGGTAGGAGGGACAGAGGCAATAGGGGAGGGGAACGATTGCAACTGGGAAAACATTCAGACCATAAGATCTGCAGTTGTCTCAAGGGTTAGGTAAAAAGGCTTGTTTTTGGTTTTATTTATTTATTTTTTTTTTGGTGAGAAAGGTTCGCTCTGAACTAACATCTGTTACCAACCTTCCTCTTTTTTTGCTTGAGGTAGATGAGCCCTGAGCCAACATCTGAGCTAACATTCCTCTATTTTGTATGTGAGTCACCACAACACGGCTTGATGTGTGGTCTAAGTCTGCACCAGAGATCCAAACCCACAAACGCAGGCCTCCAAATCGGAGCCCGCCGGGCTTAACCGCTACACCGTGGGACTGGCCCTATGGTTATTTTTGTTTTATAGGAAGAGCAAACAAGGCTAAGACCTGAGTGTGGGGAAGTGGGATGAATGGGATGGCTTGATAGAAAGTAGACCAGAGCATGTTTTACCTTGAGGCCAGCTTATTCTCCTGAGTACCGTTTAAGGAAGAGCCACAACCTGGCTCAGGCTGAGGGTGGGCCAAAGTTCAGGAGCCTGGGGAAGGACAGAACCTTAACTAACACTTGGTTAATAAGCATTTTGTTCCAATTGATCAGTGGGGACAAGCAGTTCAGCTACCCATTTATAAGGTGAAGAATGGGAATTTGGAGGGTCTACATCTGGCCCCCAGTTAATGACAGAGACATCCATGAGTCTTATCTAAATCATGTGGGGAAGGATGTGCAGGGGAGGAAGAAATAATCCTCTACCCCCTAGGTTTTTTTTTTGGCTGGTCTAAGAATTAAATTGACATGAGACAGAATAACAGGAGAAAATCAAACAAGTTTAATAACATCCATACATGGGAGAAACCCAGGAAAACTGAGTAACTCTCCAAAATGGCCAAAGCCCTCACCTTAAATATCATCTTCAGCTAAAGGCAAAGGTGGATGTTGGGGTAGTGGTTTGGGACTTCAAAGAGGAGGAAGGCAATTCACACAGAGATGGGACAGCAAATGTTTGGTAAACAAATGTTTGTCATGCTTTGCAGAGACAATGGGGCATGAAGAGGACTTGGATCAAAGTGGCCTTGCTAGGTTCTTCCCTGTCCACCACACCTAGTTCATATTATGCTATAGTTATCTATCGTGATAGCTCCTTCCTGAAACAGGCCTTCTATCTTAAATTCTTTTAGGCAGTTAGGGGGAAGGTCCAAGTTTCTTCCTGAGTCTTTTGTCGTGAAAAATGATCAAGCCAAAGAAAGACATTTGGGGGTAGCAAATTCTGCTCCCTTACAGATATTCCTTTGCAGTAAGCTGTTTTCTGGAATGCAAAGGATAGGGGATTTCTTCAAGTGCGGATGTTTTCTAGGATAACAGAGCTTGGATAAAATTCAACATTGTCAAAGCATCTAATTGCTGGTGCCATAATAATTGTTAAAAGAAAATTTTCCACAGACAATTTACTCATCAAATAGGCCTTTATTCAATGATTCGTAAATCAAGCAGCATCCAGTCTAGCAGACAGAAAGGAGCTCTGAAGAGCTGTACAAGGTGAAAGATTTTTATAGACTAAAGTAGGCAGGAACAAGGAAGTTATACTGGGCATTTTCTGCCTGGCTAAAGCAGGGTTGCTTTCCTTATATGGAGCAAAGGGAAGTCTTGGAGCCGGACTAGCTTACTTGTGCTGAGCAGGAAAACGCTGAGTGGTTGACCTAGGCCTTCCTTTTCTGGAAGAGCCGAGCATTGAATTTTAGCTAAGTTTGGCTTGCTGATGTGGGGCTTATCAGGAGCAACTTCATCTAGGGGCTGACCTGGTTACTTTAACATAATTACGGAAATTCCTTTGTTACAGTGGTTCTGAAAGATTGAAGATATCTGACAGGCTGAAGCAGCACCTGAGGGAGAATGCCTGACTTCGTTCTCCAGGCTGGTAATGGATTTTCAGTGCAAGTGCAATTTTTGGTCCAAGCCACTGAAATTTGGGATCTTTTTCTTACCACTATGTTCACGTATGCCAGGTTTACGTAATTTAGCAGCATCTAGCTGATACACTCTGTTTCAATTTTTATAAGTCAATGAGGGAACACTCAAGGGACTAACTAGTAGATACTATTGCCATTATTACAATAACTATTGGATATTTACTAGTTGATTGGCCATTCTATCCAATCTTCTTATTCTTGGATCAGAGAGGATTTGTTTATAAATCAAAAAAAAGGAAGCATTCAGATCCCAAAATATATTAGGTAGGCTTGAGAATAAAATCTGGAAATGAATAGAAAAAGTACTGAAGAATTTCTTTCTTGGTCGTATTTTAGGTAGAACACCTTCCCTATCTAAAAGGGCAAAAATATGTGTTTTTGACAGAAGTTGTGATTATCCAAAGAAACTATAGCACAAAATTAAACAGTGATTCACTGAATTGGTGTGTGGAGATCATAGCTGATATAAAATTTGAAAAATAGAAAGGGATGGAGGTCTCCATGCTATTTAGTTGTGCCTTGTTAAGCATAGTCTAATAATCTCCTTTTATTTTTAATGCAGCATTTACCAATACAGTTATGTATAATACTAATGTTGAGCCTAATGATGAGCTTATAATCATTTTAAAAATAAGAAATAGTTCAAATGTAAGCACTCCATTCTTCTTTAAAATGGAGGATTCGGTGGCCAAAACACACATCTACAAACATTTTCCTTTTATGGGAGAATATAAGTATACAATTGTGTTTAATGTTCATGAAATAGGAGTATTTACCCCAGATGATTTGGGGAGTGTATAATTTATATAAAAAAATTGAAGAAAGAGGGTACAGTTTAGACATAATCTTCATATTTACATTCTTTGGATGATGTTTTTCTGACAAAAAATACATAATGTCTCTATTTTTTGAAGATGAAGCAATTATGTGTGAAAGTAAAGATGCTTGAACGTGCTACAAATCACTCACTGTGTTCATATAGCTTATGTAATTTAAGAACTCTAGCACATATTTATCTAAGAAGTTCATAAAATGCTAATGTTTTAAAATAAATATATTTTAAATAACAAGTAAATTACAACATTTTTAACAAGTAATTACAAACATTGAGATGATGCAATGAATTTGTGATGTAAACACTTATTTACTATTCTTTAATAAGATAATCTGAAAAATCAATACAATAAAATAAAAATTAATAAAATACTTCTTTAGAAGATACTTAAAAAATACACTTTCAACATTAAACTGATGGCCTGGCCTAGGTAGGAAACTGTACTACGTATTTTCTTTTCCGTAAGTTGGGATAGTTTAACCCTCAATAAGTTTCCATGACGATCAAGAGCAGACATAGGAGATACAGCTGCTCAGGATTATGGCCAGGTACAATTTATCACATTAGAACAAAACCTTCTGTGTGACGCTAACTGGCCTCCTGTAGAGATTGAAATCAGAACTTGACCTCACTAACTCTGCACACGAATCAACAAAATTAACTGGCTCAGATCTGCCAGAATAACTGCCATTTTTTTAAAAATACAGTATTTAGAAAAAAAAATCTATACGTAGCACAGCTAACATTTTGCCTGATTTTGATGTACCTGCTGCAATATTTGACAAACACCAAAACCTGGTCCACCAAGACCAAAGTGGTAGCAGTCTCCCCAATTTCACCTGCCTACAACAGAGGTAGGACAGAATCTTGGTCTCAATATTTTTCCTATGATTGCTTACATTTTCTAGTGACTAAATTGGCCATAAATTAACGTATTGATATTCATTTCTATTTTCTGTGTGTCTAACAGAGCTATTAAAGAGTACCATAAAAGACTTTCTTTCAGGATTTAGTAACAAGTGTGTGCTGTAATTGATCGCTTATGAGTGATGTCTGTTTTCTGCCATGTATCCTGGCTTGTTTTGACGAGGCAGCAATCTCATTCACCTTGTTCCAGGACACAGCTTTGTCTTCTGGAGTGTGAATTGTCACAAAAGAATAATGAATCCGTAATTCCACGTAGATATGAATTAGTTCCCAGTCACATAAAATGAATCAACATAGTGAACCCACTAGAGACTATGTGCTTTGAGATTGAAGATTTGCAAATGATTGCTCTGATAGAAGTATAGTTTAAAAAGATTTTATCTTCAATTGGTCTTTTCAACAGTTTACAAATTATAGGGCAGTTGTCAAGCTGTCTCACAGATGCGCTGATGAATCCAAAACTTTCCCAGTTGTGGAATCCAAAATTCTTTGCACGTAGAAGATTTTAAATTGGCTGATATTTTACAATGAGGAATTACATGCATGTCTTTAGGATTTATCTAATATAAAATGATTAGGATCTGAGGACAAAACAGTGGACTGATCATAATCTTTGAAAGATACGTGAGATGACTTCTTCCATTAAATAGTCATATAGGGTCAGGTCGATATTTTACTTTATTTCTCTTTTTCTTAAATGTCTTCTGAACCATGTTAGGTATTATAATAACATGTTAGAAGTAAAACTTAACATTCCAGTATTGTTTCCAGCTATTTGAGGAAACAATATAGATTCCCAGCAGAAGACAACACAGATTACTGTCACAAATGTGCTTAAAACTCATCAGTGGGTCACTAGGCCAGATAAATAATCATTCAAGTTTCAATGTGACTTGGCACATAACTGTCTCTGCTCTGTCCTATCTAGATTTATGCTTTAAAATGCTTGAGAAATTGTACTTCTCCACACACTTCTTACTGTTTTATACATCTGCATCTCCTCATCGCAGTGTTCCCTCTGCCTGAAAAGCTCTTCCCACAGATGTTGGACAAATACTTCCTTATATCCTTAAGAATTATCTCTGTCTTCATCAGTTCAGAGAAAACATTTGAAATTGTCTCAGTGTTTCTCCTCTGTGTTGGAGTAATGTTCTCTACATGTCTTAGTCTGTTCGGGTTGCTATAACAGAATAGACTGAGTGGCTTATAAACCACAGAAATTTATTTCTCACAGTTCCCGATGCTTGGAAATCCAAAATCAGGTGCTGGCAGATTTGATGTCTGGTGAGAGTCCACGTCCTGGGTCATAGGCGGCTGTCTTCTAGCTGTGTCTTCACATGGCAGAAGGGCTGAGGGAGCTCTCTGGATCTCTTTTATAAGGGCACTAATCCCAATCATGAGGACTCCACCATCATGACCCAATCACCCCCGAAAGGACCCACCTCTAAATACCAGTACATTGGGCATTCGCTTTCAACATGAAAATTTGGAAGGGACAAAAATATTCAGTCTATGGCACTACATAATACTAACTTAACATATTAAATTGAAATTTACATGTAGATATTCACTTTCCTTCCTAGATTATTAATGATAGTTTATTCATCTTGGCTCCTCTGTCTTCTAGCAAAGTGGTTGGCACATGGTTGAGAGTCAATAAATATTGGCTAAATTGATTTTGAAAATTGGATCAATTTAAGGAAAAATAAAAGTCACTCTAGACAGGCTTATGTAGTGAATGCTTTATAAACAAAATGGAAATATATGCCTATGAAATATGCTATGCCTTGATCATTCTTTGGGCGTGTTTTTTCCCTATTTCAACTTCAGGAAGGAATGATTGACTGGAAGCGAGATGGAGGCTGACTGAACTGTGCAAATAAAATTGGTGGTATTAGGGTGATTTATTGGATTTAGAATTAGTGATGTTATCCAAGGAGACCCTTTCTTTTATGGTCAAACTTGTTTTAGAAGTCATATGACTATTATCTGTTAAGGATTATAAACTCAATGCTTCTCAATTAATCAAGGATATAGCATGATAGAAGAGATGCATGCTCTCTAAATTTTGATTTAGACCAGCTGGAAGGATCTTTTGCACAAAAATGTCAGGATGAAAAATATATTTATAATTAGCTTATGAAAATAGTTGTTGAGAAGTCTATTATTTAATCAAATAACTAGAGAACTCAGGTCAAACATAAGCTTTAATTATCTTAAGGGCTGTGATTTGGAAAAGATTTTAAACTTATAACTACAAAAGAAAGAAAAATGGGTTAAAGATAAAGGCAGACGGTTTTAGGAGAGTATTCTGATGTTCAGAATTTCTTTACACTGAAGAAAATTCCCCACTGAAGTAGCAAAGTCACAGTCATTGGAGATATTCAAGGTTCCTGGACAACAGCTGTCACAGATTCCATAGAGAGGACTCAAGCGTCTGCTAATGGTTGAAGTATCTGACATTTAAAGAAAATATCATTGAACTCTGATGTTATAGGGTTTTTTCACGCTTTTCTCACCCATTTTGTAATCCAAAGGAATAGCGTAAGGATGACAGGTTGTTTGTTGAAGCATAATAATCCTGTGGTCCTTTCAAAGAGTTCTAATAGAAAATGTCTCCTTGAATGTTAGTATCTTTTTTTATAAGCACATCTAGTTCAACACCTAATAGTCTACACATTATGGAAAATATGAGAGTTGTCATGACAACTGGATGGAAAATTTAGTCAATATAACTCATTCTACAACAGGCAGTATTCTCTTCCTTCCTGTTTGTTTAAAAAATAATTCCATGCAAAATCCGTAGTCTGTGCTGAAATAGCCTGCAGTATGTCTGAAAATATGTACTGCAGAGTTAAATAAGACCTCAAAGAAAATTTATATTCCCCTGCCAGATTCTGTCAGTATTGTCCTGCTTGGATCTCTTCCTCCCTCAAGGCAAGTCTGTGCCCTGGACATTAGATGTAGTATGCACACCCCCAGGCTTAAATTGAGCTCAGGAGGAATTATTCCTTGACTTAGAGTTCGGTGAGCATAAAAAATAGATTAATCCTATAGAAAAGGTTCAGAAGAAAATTTGAAATATCAAATTGAAGCAATAATTTAATTTACAATGTATGTAAAGGGTAGACTGAGGCACCAGGCAGTGGGATAAAAGCTTGGAGTATTAGACCACAGCAAGAAGGGTCACAGAGAATATGTGGTTATGAAAGTATTTAATGAAATAAATAATTTGGAGGTCAGCTTCAAATAATATCATTCTACTTGTTCCATAGGAAAATAATGTATCAGATAGAATCCTATCACATTCATA
This sequence comes from Diceros bicornis minor, assembly GCF_020826845.1. Lineage (NCBI taxonomy): Eukaryota > Metazoa > Chordata > Mammalia > Perissodactyla > Rhinocerotidae > Diceros > Diceros bicornis. The sequence goes on from NC_080753.1 coordinate 5,296,246, forward strand.
ACATATCATCTCACGTAAATATAGGTGATCACATTAATGAGGTCAACATTATTTTGTACATTTTCTGACATTATTAAATATTTCCAATAATATAAACAAACAGAAACCTAGATAATGACCAAATTCAATTTCTCCCATACAGCATTCCTTTTACTTCTTCCTCCAGTGAGTGAAATATAAAAACTCAGTGAACCAGGAATGTAAATGTGCTCACATATATGTCAGTCTTTCCTCAGAGGAAAAGTTAGAGTTTTAGTTATGCAATTATATGACTCTTTTCATAAAAATTTATATTTAACTATTTATGAAAATCTGAGAAGTATAAGACTTCCCACATTCCATAATATTTTAAATTGCAATGGACTTCGTGAGTTTAATGTGAAAACAATGCCTCAGAAAGTTCTTGCCAGTAAAAAAGAAAGAAGGAAAGAGAAAATAAACTGAGTTAAAGATTGTCGCTCGTTTTACCTATTTATCTCAATCAATTATATATTGTGTTGGGTTTGTTTAGATACTCTGGTCAAGTTCACTTTTTACTCTAAAAATAGCCTCTCAATCCTAAATTTTATAATAGTATAAAACATAATGAGGCACTCTGGGGTCAAGTAGCTGGCAGAAAGTTAGAGCCCATGCCAGTAGTTCTCAACTTGTATGAAACCACTGGGGACACTGCCAGAGGCAGATCTGTGTGCAAAATTTTTGTTAAGCTGAATACATACACACTTATGGCAGTGTTGGTCAAATGATACATTTAGATGAGTGGTTTTGAGATGCAGTATAATGCGTGATCCATCCTGCTACATGCAAACCCTTCATGACATAATATGATGATTTGTGCATTGTGTTTGTGTGTGTGTATGCATGTTGTATGTTGGTTGCTCTCTGAATCCAGTAAGCTGAAAAGAAAAGTCCCTTTCATATTAAGGGAAAGGAAGTATGAATTTTGTTAGTACAATAGCTATTTTGCCACACCAGTCTGTGTTCAAGTCTCTTCCTCCAATGTACCGGTGACTGCCACTTGAGAACTTTTCAGAGAGCTATGACATTAGTTCCAGACTTATATGACTGCCCCATTCCAGTGAACACCAAGGAATTTCTCAAAAATTCAACAAATTTATTGAGTATGTATTACATGTCAAGCATGTATTAGGCTAAGTATTTCGAGGTGAATAGCATGTAAATCATGACGTCCAAGAACTTACAGTCTAGTCCTGGGAATGGCAAACCTGCGGCGAATGTCCAGGTCCTACATAGTTTAGGTTTTGTGGGTCACATATGGACTTTATTGCATCTTCTTCTTTGTTTTATGGTTTGCTTGTTTTGTTGTTTGTGTTTTTTAAAAACTTTAAAAATGTAAAATACATTCTTAGCTAGGGGTCCATACCAAAACGTGTGAGGAGGAGCTGGCTCTGGTTTTCTAGTTTGCTGGCCCCGGGTCTAGTGAACCCAGCTGGAGGAAGGCAAGACTGGACAAAATGCACAGGAATTTGGAGACAAACAATGATTGACTAAATGCTCCTCATTGCTTAAAAACAAAGAGATTTTTTTGTTTATATTTGAAAACTTTTTACAATAGTTCAATATATAGGTCAAAGGTTTATATCATTAATAAAACATTATGCTACTCAAAATAATAATATTTTAATTTGGCTTGATTTCTTTATTATTCTAATACTATAGTGTTTAGTGAAATTATCTGACATTTTTATATTTCAAGGAAGAAAATATATAACTTTTACTCTCATTTTGCTTCAGTATTAATGAAACTCAAAATCTGAATAATACATTATCATTATGTTGGTTTGAAAAGCATCATAGATTTTTTTTTTTTTTTTTTGGTGAGGAAGATCAGCCCTGAGCTAACATCCCTGCCAATCCTCCTCTTTTTGCTGAGGAAGACTGGCCCTGGGCTAACATCCGTGCCCATCTTCCTCCACTTTCTATGGGACGCCGCCACAGCATGGCCTGACAAGCAGTGAGTCAGTGTGCGCCCAGGATCCAAACGGGGGCTGCTGGCAGCGGAGTTTGCGCACTTAACTATAGTGACGAATCCATTTAACTTTATCTTTTATGATCCCTAATGGGCATTAAACTGGTGTGAAAAAATATAAGATAAGCTTTGGGTTCTGTTTCTTGCACTTGCGTTTTACAAAGCACTCTCACACCCTATCAGGTTTCTCTCATTTTGATTAAACTTTTGATCATTGTATTCTATTATAGAACAGTCACTTTTCTTTGGACAAATATGCATTTTCTGACTCTCCTAGACAGTTCATGATTACTTCTAATAATAATATTTTAGCAATGTCTGGTTTAAACATGACTGTACTGAAATTACAGTGTATGCACATGAAGGAATTATGAGGAAAATAAAACAAAAGCAGACATTGAAAAAAAAATCAAAGCGGACACAGAGAGCTCCAGTCTTAATCTAGCTGAGAAATGCATTCAGTAGCATGTTTTTATTTCCTGAAATATAATTTATTGATGCAATAATATATTTTTTCAAAGACTATAATGCCTCAAATTAGTACACTAATATAGTTATTCCTCAGGATGGCATGTTTCGTGGTTCTTTTCAGGACAAAGATAGGTTTTTACAGTAACTTCTTTTTTAAAATTCCACGGACCGATGTATGTTCTCTCACTCGTTGTGTATCTGTACTAGGTCAACTGAGCTAAGGCAGTACTAAGTTTTCCAATTCCTTATTTCTAAACACCATGGGCAACAAGGGACATTTTGTGTGGGATTTGGAGGGCGAAAGCGAGGCAGCAACCAGGTGCTCTTTAGGCTCGGAAAGGCAGTGCGGAGCCAGGTGCTGTCGTAGCTCACGCACATTGCTGCAGGTTTGCTGTCTCACCTCGTTGGCCCGGGACACCAGCCGGGCCCAGAGCTTCTTCAGCTCCCACCAGATCTTCTTCATTTTCTGCAACTGCTGGGCATCAGTTTCTCTAGCATGTCACCTTTGTCATCAAAACTGGAGACAGGGAGAGACCAGTGCAGAGGCCAACTGGTCTTCAAGGGTTCCAGTTTGCCTTTACTCTCCTCCATTTCACATCCATCTTTCCTTTCTGATAGGCTGCCCTGCTCTTCATGCCCAGCACCAAAAGCAAAGGCAACAGGTGTACACAAACTATAACCAGTACCTGCAATTGTATCCCTTCAAATATTTTGTATAAACTCCACACTCTCTATCATTTCTAGTGGTTCTATTTCTATGAATGAATCCAGCATGATAGGCGCACTATCCTGAATATTAATTGCTGTTGTTCTCAGCAATTATTATTCAGCACATTTAAACTGCCACATAATATTGTGAAACATAATTTTGCTTTAAAATGTTTTTGTTTAGCTTTACATCTTATGCTAAAGAACAAACTAATGAATAGTTCATTAGTCAGTAGGTGAATTTTTCACAGCATAAACATTTGTTTTAATAAAACATAATGGATTTTGCATTTCAAAATGTAAAATGTGTAATGGAAAGCCTAAGATGTTACTTTTAGTATTTTATTATATTAAGTGTGCAGTAAGAGTCAGAAAAGTACATTTCAAAAAGCATTGTAAATATAGTAGATTCTAGGAAGATGTAGCTTGAACACGCACCCCTGACAGCAAAAAATCTAAGCATGCTTGTTTGGCTTAGGTAATATACATAAGGCCTCTTTTATTCCAGTAAATTCCAGGGGATGGCCCTCATTCTCTACAGTGCAATGAGAGAACTGGAAGACCACCAACAAAAGGCTCACCTCTCCTCTAAATCATGAAGAGAAATCTGTATGCTTCATGACAAATTAAGGAGATCCATCTGTACTATCTACTCGAATGATCTGTGGAGGCAATCCTCAATCCTGCTGTGATGAGGATCCAAAGGAACTCAGGCAGTGATAGACCGGATTATTCAGTCCACGAGAAGAGAAGTGGGTAGCTTCTTACATTCAAAGAGGGCTAGTAACAAGGGGCTTTTTCTATGCATCTCAGCTCAGAGGAAACCATTTCCTAGCCATCCCCAAACATACACCTGCCCCTATTTGCTTATTTACCATTGTCTTAGTGACTCTAATGGACTGATTTAGAATTATGGGAAGAAAAAAAAGTGATAGCTTCCTCAAAACAAAAAATATGACATAACGAGATCATGCTGAACAATATCGAAATAGTACTCAATAAAGACAAATGAGAATAATAATTAAAAATAATAACAATCTTCAAGGAGTTGCTACTGAAGGATAAAAAAATACTTTCTAGAACTAAAACCTGATTTCCAAATTAAAAAAATAATTCATAATATTTAATAAGTTGCTAGGACTAAGAAATATGATCAAGTTGACTATTTCACAAAACAGAGCAGAGATGCAAAGGGGAATAAGCATGAGAGAAGCAGCATGAAGAAAAATAACATGAAAATAATAGTCTCAGACAAAAAAAAATGAGATACTGAAGAAAAGAAACACATAATCCAGTAACAGAAAGGAGATAAGTTAAAGACATTAAGACCAAAGACTGGGAATCCAAACTGCCTGGCTTTCCTGTTTACTAGTTGTGTAAACTTGGGCTTATGCCTCAGTTACTTTAACTCCAAAACTGGGAGAATAATGTCAATAGTACCTATCTTATGGGTTGTTACTCTTTAATCATGAGGATTAAGTGTGTAATTATTTGTGAAATATGTAGAACAGTACTGGGCACTGAATGTGTGCAATAGAAGAATAGATGATTCTTTGTAGTATTAACGAGAATTAAAAGCAAATGAGATATTATTAATGTATATCATTAAACTTGAAAACTTATGTGAAACCGACAATCGCCTAGAAAATAAAAAAGAAATTACCAAAACTGACTTGAGAAGTAATAGAAAGCTTGAACAGTCCTACTTAAAAAAAATTACAGTAAGGTACTCCTTACCTTGATATCATAGTAATCAATTATTAATTAGGAAATTCACAAAAACTGAATGATAGACATAACAGGAAAATGACAGTGTTTATGACTCACTGAGTGACTTAAAGAGGAAGAAAGAGACATCATATAGCCAAAATTTAACAGAAAACTAGGAAAACACATCAGGAGATAAGTAATCTTACTGACAGTTTATTCAGATAGCAGTGGGATGACTAAGAATCTCACAGGATAATGCAAAATACTTGTGTGCACGGGTTACTAGTTATAGGAATAATATGGCCAATAAAATGCATACATCATGGACTTTGGCCTCATGTACCAGTTAGAACATAATAGCCACTATTAATAAAAAAAAACTGGAGACCTAAGTTATTTATGCTTGCCCAGGGTAAGATAAAATAAGCATACTCCACCCTGTCTTTCCCACTGAAGGTAACTATAAAATCTGGGAAGAATGCATGGATCAGCTGTTTGAAGACTCTGAACAATAAATAACAGCAGGCAGTTTGGAGAAAAAGACCAGAATTCTAAATGCCACAGAACCAGCAGTAACTTTACCATTTTTTTCCTCACTGGTATTCCCTAGCTAGAATGCAAAACAATCTGAAATCCTGAAGTGGGCATGAGCCTGGACAGAGAATGCTCTAAGAGAAGTCTGCTACTGGTTGAATAGTAGGCTTGCAAGACAGTGCAGGAGTACTTCCACTCCCATTTATTTTTTCTCTCTCTCATCTCTCATGCCCTAGCTGTGAAGCAATATTTTGGCAATGTTGGCAGAAGCTTCAGTGCAATGAAACTCTACAGGAGCCAAACCCTTAGGGAGAGAAACTTTCTCTGACAAGTGGTGTTCTGATACCATGAGGATGGGGTGAATCCCTTGACTTTTGTTTTTTCTCTCTCTGTATCCCACTTGGTCTTGAATGCAGTCAACACTGCAGAAGTATGCAACAGAGTGGGGTAATTAAGCTTCAGCCTTCTGGTTGGAGGAACAAAGGGAAGCTGCAGATACCTAGAAACCACAGAGAGCGTGGTATTTGGAATACAATCCCATAAATTTTTTAATGAAATCTTGGAGGTCACCCCCAAGCTATGCATGAATGAATCTCATCCTAACTAGCATGCTAAACACTTTGGGAACTAAACTAGCAGATACTACCACAGAGGTCTCAAAGTCAGTGGGTAACACTAGGGACAGATCCAAATGGCACTGAAAAGCCTTTGAAAACTGAACTGACATTGGACCTACAGTCTGCAGAAGTTGGGTTGTAATTTGCAGTCAGAAGCTAACCAGGTCAATTACATGAGTAAAGAAAAAATATTAACATTTTCCATATGATTTAACAAGATCTGAGATCTCATACCATAATATCACAAATGTCCAGTATACTATCCAAAATTATTTAGCATATAAAGAACCAGGAAACACTAAACTGGCATAGGGCAAGACAATCAAGAGAGAAAAATGCCAAAATGAAAGATGTTGGAATTAATTTGCAAAGATTTTAAAGCTACTCTTATAGAAATATTTCAATAAGCAATTGTGAACACTCTTGAAAAAAATTTAAAATAGATTTAGCAAAGAAATAAAATACATAAAGAAAAAAGAAATACAAATAACAGGTGAAAAAAAGTCACACAGGATGGGTTCAACAGTACTTTGGAGATGACAGAGAAAAGAACTTGAAGATAGAACAATAGAAATTATCTAATCTGAACAACAGAAATTTTTTATTTATTTATATTATGTGTTTGTTTGTTTATTTATTTATTTATTTATTTATTTGGTGAGAAAGATTAGCCCAGAGCTAATATCTGTTACCAATCTTCCTCTTTTTGCCTGAGGAAGATTGTCACTGAGTTAAAATCTGTGCCAATCTTCCTCCATTTTGTATTTGGGACACTGCCACAGCACGGTTTCACGAGCAGTGTGTAAGTCTGCGCCCAGGATCCAAACCTGTGAACCCTGGGCTACTGAAGCGGAATGCACAAACTTAACCACTATGCCATCAGGACAGCCCCGTAAATATTTTAAAAAGATTAGAAAAAGATAAGCAGAGACTCAGGGATCTCTGAAAATATAAAAAAAGAATTAACATGCATGCCCACACATTCCAAGGAGAGGAGAAAGGCTCCAATAATATTTGAAGAAATAATGCCTGAAAACTTCTTAAGTTTTGAGAAAACATACACCAACAAAGAGCAAAAAAAAAAATTTAAACAAGATAAACTACAAAAAGAAAAAAAAACCCAACATGCTCAGTCATTTCACAATAAAACAGATTGACTAGAAGAAAAATAATCTGGAAAACAACCAGAGAAATCAAAGCATTATTTATAGGAGAAGATGATTCAAATAACTAGATATTTCACCAGAATTCATGCAGGTCACAAGGAAGTGGAGAAAATTGTTACTGTAAAGAAAAAAAGAATCATTAATGCAGAATTATATATCCAGTGAAAACAACCTTTGGGAAAGAAGGTGAAGTAAAAGCATTCTCAGATGAAGGAAAACTGAAAGAATTTATTGCCAATAGAAAACTCAAAGAATTTATTGTCAGTAGACCTGCTCTAAAAAAATTGCTAAAGGAAGTTGTTCAGAAAGAAGTTAAATGATACCAGAAGGAAGCATTGTAAAATATTAGAATGAAGATCAACAGAAATGGTAACTATTTGGGTGGGTAGATATGAGAGACTATTCTATTCTAAAATTATATTTAAAATTATGTTTGTTGGTTGAAATCAAAATTTATAACTGATGTGATCTTTAATGTATGTAGCTATAATATATAAGACAACTATAATGTAAAAAGAAAGACTAAAGGGATGTATATGGTGGCACGATTTCTAAATTCCATTTTAGGGGTAAAATATTAATTCTAAGTAGACTTCTAATTCTAAGTAGAAAAGTTAATTGTATAAATTGTAGTTTCCAAAGTGAGCAATACAAATTATACAAAGAGATGTAATCAAAAATGGATAAATTAATTGGAATACTAAAATATGCCCCACAGCCGAAAGAAAGTAGGAAGGAGTAAATATAGGATCAAAAAAATAGAGGAAATAAATAAAACACAAATAATAATATATTAGATCTAAATCCAAACATATCAATAAATACATTAAATGTATATGGCATAAACACATTAATTAAAAGACAAAGATCAGCAGAATGAATAAGAACAAACAAAACAAAACAAAACAAAACAAAAATGAAAACAAAAAAACGTTGCCCTACAATATTCTGTCTCCTAGCAACTCACTTCAAATGCAATGATATAGGTAGGTTTAATGTAAAAAAATGAAAAAAGATATGCCATTCAAACAGTAATCAAAGAAAGCTGCAGTGGTTATAAATCAGACAAGGCAGATGTCAGAGCAAAGAAAATTGCCAGGTATAAAAATGGCCATTACATAATGATAAAATAGTCAATTCATCTAGAAGGCATAACAATCTTGAATAGATATGTGCCTAACAATACTGACTCAAAATATAAGAAGAAAAAATTGACAGAACTGAAAGGAAAAATTGTGGCTGGTTTCTTTCATTGAGCATAATGTTTTGAGGTTTATCCATGTTATAGCATGTGTCAGTACTTCATCCTTTTTTGGTTGAATAATATTCCATTGTATGTGGAATATTTTCCAAAATATATCCAAAATTTGTTTATTCATCTATCTGCTGATGGACATTTGGGTTGTTTCCACTTATTGGCTATTGTGAATAGTGCTGCTATGAACATGCTTGTACATGTACTTGTTTGAATACCTGTATTCAATTCTTTGGGTATATACATAGGAGTATAGTTGTGAGGTAATCTGATAATTCTATATTTAAATTTTTGAGGAAATGCCAAACTGTTTTCCACCACAGCTGAACCATTTTACATTCTCACAAGCAATGTATCAGGGTTTAGATTTCTCCATTGCCTTACCAACATTTAACTATTTTTTGGTTTTTTTATAAATATAATTTTTATTATAGACATCCTGTTGGTATGAAGTAGTACTTCAGGGTAATTTTGATTTGTATTTCTCTAATTACTAACAATGTTGAACATTTTCGTGTGCTTTTTTGTTATTTATATATACTATTTGGAGAAATATCAATTTAAATCCTTTGCCCATGTTTTAATTGGGTTGTTCATCTTTGTGTTGTTGAGTTTAAAAATTTCTTTATAGACAATATAAGTAACAGAGAGATGACTGTAATTTAATGTAAAATATTGAATATACAAAAATCCATAACCATATAGTAATGCACAAAATGAGAGAAAATGGAAGGTAAATAAAAAATGACAGTAAGGGAGGAAGAAGTGAGGGAGGGAGGGAGGAAGGAAGAAAGAAGAAAGTTCATTTGCCACCATTAGAATTCATTGTTACACCAACTCTTTATCCTGAAAAAAAAAGATAATTAAAGGGATTTAATATTTATTTTTTTTTTAAAGGATGAACTTTAGTTTATCTCCAGTTCCTGAAAGAACAATTTTCTTCAAAGGATAATGCTAGCTAATAAATAAACGAGTGAGTGATATAATTAGAACATAACTCACTCTCGCAAATATATGAACCTATTATTAAGACTCATGGAGAAGAAAAAGCATTATGACAAAAACAATATAATAACAGCCACAGGAAATAAAAACCTAGAGCTATCTTTTCTCTACAAATCATTTCATACCCACTATCCAGAAGACAGAATACCATACTTTAGCTGCAATGTTTCTGTGTATGTGTGTTAAGGGGTAGGGGGTTACTTGCAAGGCACTTCTAAAAACATTGTTTTTTTTTTGTTGTTGTTGTTTTGTGAGGATGATCAGCCCTGAGCTAACATCCATGCCAATCCTCCTCTTTTTGCTGAGGAAGACCGGCCCTGAGCTAACATCTATTGCCAATCCTCCTCCTTTTTTTTTATCCTTTTTTCTCCCCAAAGCCCCAATAGACAGTTTTATGTCATAGTTGCGCATCCTTCTTAGTTGCTGTAGATGGGACCCCGCCTCAGCATGGCCAGACAAGCGGTGCGCCGGTGCACGCCTGGGATCTGAACCTGGGCCGCCAACATCGGAGCGCGTGCACTTAACCACTAAGCCACAGGCCGGCCCTAAAAAAATTGTTTTTACATAAAAGTTTGAACTAAGCGCAGACGCAAAACAGCCTCATACTATTGTTATTTGTTCTTTCAGCCAAATCTTGTACAATTAAAATGTGTAATATCAAGGTAGATTGGGCATTCATTTAGTTACTATTTCCTGCTTTAATTTTTCCCTAGTACAGGTAGTCTTAGAAACTCAGGATTTTAATGTGTACAAATGTGCATGCAGGACAGTAAAGACTAGAGTCCCCCATTGCTCTCAAAACCATTGAGAGGGAGCATCTTGTTTCCCCAAATATGCGTTTACTATAAACGTGTAGGACAACTTGAATCTTTTTGGAGGACATTTTAAAATACTGGGAAAAAAACACACACACACACGCACATCATTTTATTCATTTAAAGTTTTTGAATGTGGTATATTTCCATTTTCTCATATTTTACATTTGCAATTTACACATCTCTTTAAAAAAAAAAACAAAGAATTTGAGAAATAAATAAGCATATTGTGAGGATTTTAAAAATGAATGACTTCATTTCTTTTCAGCAGCTTGGACTATTATTTTGGCTTCCAGCACATCTGCCATTTGCATTCCACCACTTGATTCTCCCTCATCCGTCCTCCTGCTCTCTCTAATTCCCAGATGCTGTCAGAGCCTTGTACATGCTGCCTAGCACAAAGCAGTGAGCAGAGCCACCATGGTTGGGAGCATCAACTTTGAATATTGTATTGGCACATGTTTCAGAAAAGAAGATCCATTTTCCTGGTGCCTCCCACTGTGATTAATATGTGACTTTTCCCAATGTTTTCCTGAACACATCAAAGTTCTGAGTTTAATTTCCTCATATAAAAACTGTTCATTTCCTTAATGTACATCTTAATATCCATAATCATTTATTTGGCTCATGAAATCTTAGTACTTTAGCTAAAAATCTCCTAAATACAAATTATATAAATATGAATAAAATTCTTTTGTTTTTTGGGCACAGTTACTTACAAATAGTTATTCATGGTACTGTGAAATATTTTGAATCTTAGGAAGCAAGGGACTTTTCATGCTTAACATTAAGAATGTACTTGCCATTAAGTTATCTCTGTTTCTAATAAGCAAACTATCAAACCCATTTTTAAAAATAAACAAATTTAGGAATTTAGATGTACCAAATTAGAAGCTTATGAAAAAACGTTAAATAAAATTTGAAAGGGCAAAACTGAAATAGCTATTCGGGTTATTCAGTTAATTGGATTTTGTACTACTTGTAGGTAATTTCAAATTTAATTATGTGTTATAAACAGTTTGACACATATCACAAATATGATACATATGCACATATACATGTACATTTATAATGTAGAGTTTATTCAGATAATCTATGCACGGCAGGGTACCTTTATTGTCTGCTTTATTCCATATCATCACCATCCATTCTATATTTTTAAAGCTGCTGCTGTCTCTGGATCTTAGTTTCTTTCTTCTTAAAGGGGTACATTTCACCATACAATCTAAAAGAGTTATTTTGTATGAGTCTACAGAAATATCATTCATTGAGTTGAAGTCATAAGCAAATAATCCTTGACCTTTTATAGAGAAAGTTTCCTAATATCTAAAACTAACCAGTGATGCTCTAGGATATTCTGCTGGAGTGGAGAGTCTCCTGACCAGGATTATCCAAGCAGTCTGAAGAACAGCAATTAGCAATAATATCTCTTTACTGTTGACACAGTGTCCAGTCGATATGTTATTTCACTTTATAAATGATAGTTACTAAACTTGGGTTGACTTAGACAGGTCACTTGGCTGGTGGGTAGTCTGAACTCACACTGCTCTGTGATTCAATAAATCCAAGCTTTTTTTCTGTTACATTTTTTTTCTATGACCCTGATTTGAGAATCACACAGTGTCGGTGACCACACTCAACCTCCAAGTTTCATTTCTAAACTTCTATTGAAACCCTTATTCAATGCCTGAATATCTCTTACCACTACTTTAGAGAAAGACTTTATCTTCAAAAGAAAAGGCAAAATAAAAAAATGCAAGGCAATCTCCGAAGGAAAATATTTAGCAGAAGCCATTTAAGTTAATGTTTTTGATAGGGTCGTAAGAACTGTAGATCACATAAAAATGCCACAGTTTGGGAGAGAATGATAGTCGGGTGTTTTAAAAGTGAGTGAGGAAGTAGGACATGAAAATAGATAATCTAGAATTTTATATAAAAGGCCCTTATAGATTGAGAATAAGAGTTTCACTTTTATTTTGTAGAAAACCAGAGAAGTATAATAAAATTTAAGGGAAAGAACGTGAGGTATTTTTCAATGGACAGAGATGGTGATTTTCTTTTTACAAAAGCATTCTAGATATACTCAAATAATAATTCAGACAGAAGAGAATCACAGCATAAGACTTTAACTGTTGACATATACATTAAAGAACAAACACCTTGACTTCTAGTTGCTGTGTTCATTCTGTAAGATCCCTTGAACTGCCTTCCACCACATTGAATACATATTTGGTTAAGAATGTCAAGGATAATTGCTTGAAGCCAACGAGGACAATACTATAATCTGAAGTCAAAGTTGACTCATTTTGACCACACACCCCTATAAGTCACCATGAAGAGCTTTGATTATTCACAGGGGGTGAATGGTGCATTAGCACAGTTGGGAAAGGCGTGGGTTGGAGGTGTGTGTCCTTTTATTACTAATCTAGTATTTGATTGTTCTGGGTGTCCTATTTTTTGTCTTTAACTTGATTCTATGAATTACTATCTCTAACCATGATTGTATGAACTGCTTTTAAACTATATCACTTTCTAGAATTATAAGGAGATTTGGAATAAAAAAAAAAGATTACTGGTTGTCTTCAGTGGAAAACAATATATGCATTCTTTAGAGCATACCCTTCCAGGTTATCTAGCTTTTTGTTGCCATGTGAAAGGATTTCAATCTAAAATGGTACCTGCTGGAGGATATGAAATGGAGAATTTCATGCATGCACCCTCAGGAAAACAAAACTGAAGAGACTGATTTCTTGTAAATGCCTGATGTACAGAAGACCGAATCTTACCTCCTGACCAACGAACATCCACCAAGAATCTCTCCCCATCCTGAAGCCAATGAACTTATTGCTTGGACGGTGGCTGAACTCTCCACTCTTTGCACTCCGGGTCTGTAAATTCAGCCTGCCCCCCACTCTCAATGGACTTGCCTGTAGCTTGCTACAGCTTGCATTTTCCAAATTGCAATTTCTCTGCTATTCCCGAATAAACTCAATTTCTGGCAATTCAAGCTTGCCTCAGTTTACCTCTTTATTTAGGTTGACACCTTTAAGCTAATTTACAATTACGTCAATTGTAGATAATTAATAGCGATGAAAAGGTATTTTCTATAGATATAAAAATAAAACTGGTTGGGTGGAATTTCAATTGACTTCATCACCTCTAAAAAAAAGTCAGTTTCGTGTTCAGTTTATAAATTATTTCAACATTCCTTTATAATATATTAGTTTTTGTTTCTTTGACTTCCCCTTTGAACTTGTTAAAATCTCTTACCTGTGTCCTCATTAATGAGATAAAATCTCTTAAAACGTGTATTTTATCTTCGTCTGAGTCACCATTTCAGCTTTAATAAAAAATCTTCTAACAAATGAAGAAGGCAACATAGTTACACTATAGAGGAAAATTATTATATGATTTATTAATAAGATATTTACATTTTGAAGAGATTTACTTCTCTTCATAATGGAAAATAGAGAGGATGGTGATTCAGTTTTGTTCCTATAGCAGAATTTGAAAATACATGACAATTAACCAAATATTATGGTTATTCACTCCTTATATTTTATATGAAACCATAGTCACACATTACAAGCAATACTCTGGTTCAAGTCACCATCATTGCTCACCTGGATTAACGAAGTTGACCCTCCCCCATCTCACCTTGCACTTGCTTGCCTTACATGTAGTCTCAACACAGCAGCTAGAAAGATCCTTTTAAAATGTAAGTCAGATCTTCAAACTTCTCTGCCCAAGACTTGCCCTAAATTGAAATCCTTACAAACTCTACACAAACTGGCCTCATTACATGTCTGATCTCATCTCCTCCCAATCTCCACAATGGTTTCCTTGCTGTATCTTAAACCTTTGCATTATTTGCTCTGCCTTGTGCCATTCCTCCACCCGCCCCCAGACGTCTGTAGGACTAGCTTCTCAATTTGTGAGCTATTTTTCTTTGCTGAAATATTGTGTTCTCCCTGAGGCCTTTTCAACTATCCTATTTAAATTTCTAAACCCACAACTCCCCTCTAGAGCAATCTCAATCCCTATTCCCTGGTTTAAATGCAGATCTGTTTTGAAGAGCCCTAATTAATTGCATTGATCTTTCTATCTTTCATTATATTATCACACTGTTCAAGACACTATGAATGGGATTTGTTTTCCTTCTTTTCTTTTTTCCCTAACTTCCAGGGGACTTTTTTTGCTTGTTTGCTTTCTGGTTTGCTGTTGTATCCTGCTAGTCCCCTATCTGTAACTGCAGGCCCTCCAGGACCAGTTCAACTGACCTCATCTTTATCAATAGAGTAATTAAGAGTGGTCCTCCATTTTCTTGCTAACTTTGCAAACAATTGCTGGTAAAACAATTTCCATTTTGGCCCAGGCCAAGATTCAAGATGGCAAAGCGGTTTCTCTAGAAAGGCGGTCCCTACTCCATTTTCAAACAGCTCCACTATAGTCAATTTTGACAATTACAAATTCAAATCCTTTAGGAGATATTTCTTCAAGAGTGCAACACAAATCATCAAATGTAAGATAGCTCTGAATAAAATGGATTGTTCTTAGTAGATCTCTGCAATGGAAATGAGGTTTGATAGTTGGCTAAGAGTTTATCGTGAGATCTATGAGTCATCCAAAGCTCTCAATTCGTTTCCATGGAATGAAAATGGGAGCTAAAATAAAGATCATTACTCATTCAGCCTCACTGAAAAAGTCCTTAGACTCATTTTCCCGTGGGTTATGAAGAGACTAATCAATGAATCAGAGATTCTTTCACCCCACAGTATGAAATTAGTGAGCTATCTTTTACAAAAGACTATGTATTTGTTTTTAAAACATTTTACTAACAATACCCTGAATTTTTTTATTATTGGTTGGATTTAAACAGCTTTCCTAGGTTATCCTGACACAGCTCATAAAGCAGTGGGAGGAAATGTTAGCTTTTTGTGTCCACATATTTATGAGAGTCTCTTACCTTAAATATTGTACTCTGAAGACAGAGAAGAGAAATTAACGGGGTGTTTACCTTCAGATGTGTTTTCAGCTCTCTTCAACTCATCCTAATTTCCAAATCGATAGGCTAATTGCAACAGGATTTGGTTCTTGAAATAGTTGTAAACATTTTGCACTGAAACCAACATGGATAAGAATTCAAACTTCACATGAAGTTTAAAGCTAGTACTCCAGATTTTACCAAATCTTTGAGCTTAAGATGGATATCATTAGACCCAGTCCCTAACTTTACCCTGGGGAAAAGCTGAGTCTTCTCTGATGACAGGGATAGTACCAAGCAAGCATTTGAGCAGATATGTGCTATGTGGGGCTGTTCTATCCACCCATTTATGTTTGAAGAAGGGCAGGTGGGCATTTAAAAAAGTTCTCTTAATGTTTACTTCCCAGTTTTTAATTTAGCACAAATCTTTCATATACAGATACTTAAAAACCAAGTTAAGTAATGCAAAAAGCAAAAAATATAATTGATTATCTATAAGTGATGTCTTGTTTCTCAGAAGGCATGAAGGGAATAATGATTGTTAACTGGAACTATGTTATGGATTTTAGTAAATTTCTAATTATCATTTAATTATATAAATAAAACAATATTCATTTTCCAAATGGGACTGAGCACTTAATATTTATATAATTTCTTGATTAACTGCTTTGCTTCACAAACAAGATAGCACACACTTGTACACGTCCTTAGGAATGTAGAAAGAATTATGTGGTGAGAAGTATGAGAACTTAGGATCCAGGACTAGCTGGGTTTGAGTCCAAGCCTTGACAGTGATAGGTGTGGACCTTGTACAAGTCCCCCATTTGCATTGATCCTCAATGTCTGCAGTTGGTAAAGTGGGAATACTATCTCTTCACAATGTTGCATTGAGGGAGAAGTGATCTAATGAGTGCAATTAGCCTAGCACAGTGTTTGGCTCATAGTACAATTTGAATAAAAGGTAGTCGGATTTTTCTCATTCATGGACAACTTACAAATGTTCTGTGGTAGAAGAATAAATATCATTTCAGATTTCAGATCATTCATCACTTGTTTTAATATAATGACCAAAAGAAAGTCTAGACCTATAGTTCCTAAACTATTCTAAGCAGTACAGTGTTCCATGAACTGTTCATAAGTGCTTCGAAGGGCTTACTTGATTAGATAATTTCATGAAGTACTGAATATTATATGCCTTCCTTTTGGAGAACCCTATGCATATTAGTGTATCATTGGCTTTAAAATGTCCCAAAGTTAAAAAAATAACATAGAATTATTCAACTTTATATGATTATGCATAGTATTTCAGGGAAGCCTATTAAAATAGTACTGGAAGTCCTTTCTCCCATCTTGGGGCAAATTATGAGGGATGTTCCATGTGAATTGAACTTGGAGAGGACTTACAAATAGGTGACCAAATCTTGCACATGAAGGAGAATCATATTATGAGAGGAAATAAAGAGCAAATTGAAATGGGCTGACAACTTTATACCTGGAAACAAATATGGTGAACTATTTATTGTGTTACTTTCTACGCTGCATCACAAATTGCCACAGACTTGGCAGCTTAGAACCACATACATTTATTATCTCACAGGTTCTACTAGCCAGGAATCAGGATACGGCTTAGCTGAGTCCACTGCTTAGAGCATCACAAGGCTGCAGTCAAGGTGTTCTCACCCAAAGCTTAACCGGAGAAGGATCTGTCTCTTAAACTTCCACGGGTGCTGGCAGAATTATTTTCCTTGCAGCTGTAGAATAGGCAGCAGAGAGAGATTCTAGCAAGATGGACACTCCACTCTTAGGTAATCATGCGTATGTGACCACGTACATACCATCATCTTTGTTGCATTTCATGGGTTAGAAACAAGTCGCGGGTCCCACCTACACTCAAGCGGAGGGTATTACACAAAATCACAATACCAGGAAGCGACGTTCACAGGGACAACTTTAAAGCCTGTATGCTACACTTAGAAATTTGTATAAGATTCAGAGAAGGAAACTTCTCTAATAAATTAATTTTTTTCAAAGAAATGCTCATATGTGCAATTTATTATACCGAAATTCACAAGCTGGAACTTTCTTATTATGTTCTAGGGTTTATACAATTCATTCACATGCGTCATCATCTAGCATCTTATGAGACAGAAAACGCAGGTGATATTTCATCCTCATTTCAGAATGAAAAATAAATTCAGATTCAGAAAATGCAAACAACTGGAACAAAAGGACATAGCTTGTAAATGAAGAGGTCAGAGTACACTGCAACGTCCTCTCGCTAGAAGCAAAATGATGCAGCTCAGAAGTAGACATCTTCCATCTCTGATCACCTGCGAGAATTTTAAGCAAATACAAGTCTCAACGTTTTTTTTTCTTTAAAAATAACACTTCTCTTTAATTTACTTAAAATTGCTTAATGAGCTACCAATTTCTTGGAATGCCTCACTAAAATTAGTTTATATATTAACCGTAGCTGTATATTTGTATTTATAACATGCCTTTTAAGTAAAATAGTATAAATAATGAGTGTCTTTTTTGGAAATGATCTTCAGGTTATCCTTCAGAATATATTCTATATGACAATTGGTTCACAGGATATTTTTGACAAGGGCGTGTTCAGCTGCCTTTCTGAAAATAAGATGGAAAGTTAGGGATGGAACCAAAGACAAAGTTTCCCATCCTATTAATTAAGTAATGTCGTGAATTGAACTTGTGTGGGGCTAGTCATGTAGCTGACATGTCTACATAATCTACCTCCTTGGGGTGTATTGAGTTAAACGTGTATTATGGAAAAAACAATCATTTAAACATTCCAGGGTAAAAAACTGACAAGAAATGTGTTTTTAGAAGATAAGATGCCTTTTGTATCCATATTTAATGTCCATTCATATGAGTTTTCATAGTTACTTTTGGTTAACATTTTTTTTCTTTCCATATATTTTAGTAATTCTTGTTTACTTGGCACTTTAGAGACAATTGAAGAAAAGCATTCAGGCTGATTTTTCTATTTAAAATGTTAAATTGGGAGCTTACTTTGTCTTTCAGTTTTAATGTTTGAGAAGAAACTATGTTGAAATCAGGCCAGTCGTCCTGAAGAGCTTCTGACCCCATGAGCTGTGCTTGTCACTGAGGGGAAGATTTCAAGCACACGTGGCATGTTCCATCCCCGCCACTGTCTTCCAATGCCTCTCCCAGACACTACTTCTTTCACGGTAGGTATCATCCAGTGGATTCCGTTCCAATTTTTCCATAAGAATGTGTGACTTGGAACAATTACACACACTTTTAAACACATTTTATCAATACAAATCCATAAAGATTGATTATCTTATATCATAGTTTCTTAAGTTGGCTCTTTTAACATTAAATCAGATAATTTTTTGTTGTGAGGCTGCTCTGTACATCGTAGGATATTTTCCAGGATCCCTGGCCTCTATTCACTGGGTGCCAGTAATGCCCCTCCATTATGACAACTGAAAAAATTCCCAGACATTGTCAAATGCCTCCTGTGGGGCAAACCCACCTCAAGTTGAGACCCATTGTGTTATATAGCATGTGCTATTAAATATCTAAAATATAGACATGACTAAGAAAAATAAAAGTGAAGAGGAAGGGGCTAATGGTGGAAAAAATGACTTAAATATATTGAAATGCTCGAGATAACATGAATAACGCATACGGAATTGTCTAATCAGCACTGGTCAAATAGTAAATATTCAATCTATATTACTTCAGTTACATAAATACCAATCTTATAAAGATGAACAATATCTGAAAATGTTAAAATAATCTATTAAAAACAATAAAATACAAATAGAATTGGAGGGTATCATCAAGCAAAGATAATGAGATTCACCGGCTGCAGACCAATGGCTTCTTAGAAGAAGATGGTGATGGTTCACTCATATTTCGTGACGAAGTAAACACACATGCCCATAGAAACTCTTTGAACTGTTGTTTTCATTGATCTAATTTCCAAGCAGGACAAATATTTTTTGCCTATGTAGGTGACTATCAGGTGAGGCTTCTCTTCATTGGTTGCTGCTTTAATTCAAGTGCATGACCACTTTGCTTCACGGCAAATTTTAAATAGTACCTTGTTAGAATACCATGTTTTAGAATGTTAGTTTTTTTGCGGGGTGGGGGTGGTGATCAACAGGAAAGAAGAAATCTCTCTTGATATCACTATTATTTTTTCCTTTGAACATTGATGATGCTTTTGGGATGTTTGACTCATCTTTCAGAGCACTTGTTTAGTAAATGGCTAAAATTGATCAGAAAGATATATGTATTACACTAGATATATGTATTACATATGTAATCAGTCATTACAATAATGGATATATATATATCAAAAATATATACATATTATATATTAATAGTAAAATAATACTAATGAGAATAAAGCTTTTGGTTTAATCAGAGACAAAAAATAAAACCAAAAGTCATGTTAAAAAATATACTCTCATGTTTTATTCCCTAGAGCCAGGTCATCTAAACATTTCTTAATTTCAAAATTAATTCAGTAATGAAGAGACTTTTATCATTTTTGAGGAAATCTATCATATACCTTATTTCAGGAACATAATAATTGAGACTTTCCACAAATTAGCAATCTAATCAAAGTAAATACCACTATTCCAGGTTTAAGTCAGATTTGGAAACTTTGTTTATATTATGAAATTTTTTAAAAGATTGACAACATCTACCTCCCTTTGTGGATATCTCCTCAAATATTTTCTTCTTTAATAGAATTCTTCATTAATTGTCTTTATTTTTAAAAAATAATTATTATTATCAAAATAATACCAGTGTAGAATTTTGTCAGACTCTTGAAGATTTATTATATGAAAAAATAGCAATTGCTTGCCCCATACCTTCTAACTCCCCATGCGGATTTTTTTTCTTAGTTCTTTCATCTGATATTTACTACTTTAAAACATTGTTTATACGGTTGGGTCTTCATTTTCTGATTTAGTTATCTATACTTTCCTATCATGGAGAGCAAGGACTTGACTCTTGTTCCCTCATTTCCTCTAAAAGTTTCTAAATTGTCGTATCCCAATGATTTGTAAAATTACTAGACAATGATTATATGTTTATGACTGTACAAATAATATTCACAACCAAGGTATGTGATGTACATTTTCTCTTGAGCTTAACTTTCACTTTTTCTGTGAGTTATTACCTCATATTTTACTTTTTTACAATAATTCATCCACACAACTCTCACAAAAGGGTAATATTCCTATGGAGACTTCCAAATACTAAAGGAAATACGTTTGTTTCATTTTTCAACCTGCAGACGACCCTCTGAGAACCCGTCTTCCTCTTTCAGTCTGGAGAGTATCAGTTCTGAGCCTGTTTCCAGCCATTTTCCTGATCTTTCCCTTCATCATTATCCTCTAGATTCTCTTCACGTCTTTCCATCATTGGGTTCCATTCGTTCCTCTTTTATTACCCAACTGTCACTTTTGTGGAGCACGGCTACCAGAGCCCTTGTGTGTCTGGAAAGGACTTCACTCTACCCTTCAACTGCATTTCATCTGTTTGTTAATGTTCATTTGTTTGTTGCTCTCTGAAAGCGTTTTAGGTCTGTAAACCAGTGCTCACGGCTCATCATCTATCCCCAGCCCCTTCGTTCTACTGGGCATTCAGTGAGTCAGAGAAGTCTCCTCATTCAGTCCTGGGGATTTTCTAGTATTATTACTTTGATAATTTCTTTTCTCTCTCTATTTATTTTCTGTTTGGCTGGAATTTACATGATTTGGATGTTGAGCTCTTTGATCTAATCACTTACTAAAATAGACATACATGCATATATATTCCTCTGCTATGTTCCATCTCCTTATCTTTTGTCTATTTATTTTATTTTCTGGAGAATTCCTCAACTTTTTCTTTCATCTTTTGTATTTATTTTGTTTCAATTTATGTTATTTCATCTCCCAGAGGATATTAATTATATTGCTAGGCAAAAAATTCTTCTACTCCATTAGTTTTTTTCTGTCTCTGTTCGCTTTTCATTCTTAGTTTTGATGTATTGCTTTCTCAATTTATTTTATTTAAGAATCTACCTTCAAATATCTGATAAGCTATGTATTCATATATATACATATATGTGATATTTCTACATATATGTAGAAATGTATGTGTGTATATATATAGAGAGAGAAATAGCAAATATTTACTGAAAAATAACGTAAAAACAGGCAAATATGCAAATCATAATGGTACAGTTCACAGTATTTTCATACTGAGCACTTTCATGTAGCCAGCACTCGGATCAAGAAATAGAACTTCACCAGCAGCACCCTTGAAACCCTCCTCATCTTTATATAAATGGAATCATACAATATTTACTCTTTCTGCATCTGGCTTCTTTTGTTCAATGTTATGTTTATTAGTTTCATTCATCCTCTTGCATATAATTCTAGACTGTTTATTCTTATTGCTATATAGCAATGTATGAATATGCTATGATTATTTTATCTGTTTAGTCAATGACTGGAATATAGGTAGTCTCTGCTTAGGGGCTAACACAAAGAATGCTGTTATCAATATTCTTGTGAATATCTTTTTGTGCACGTGTGCATGTTTTCATTGGTGTACTAGGAGCAGTTTTGTTGGGTCATATGATGTACATACTACCCGTTATTTAAAGTGACTGTACTAATTTAGACTCCATCTTTAATGTATGAGAGTTATTTTTATTCCATATCCTTGCCAATACTCGCTAATTCCAGAAAATTTTATTTGAGTGATTCTAGTGGATGTTTTGTGCAATCTTAATACTGTTTCAATTTGCATTTCCCTGATAATTAATGATATTAAACACCTTTCGTATGTGTATTTGTTATTTGTTACATCTGTTTTGTAAAATCGATTCAGGTTTTTGCTCATTTTTCTATTGGATTGCCTATCTTTTCCTTACTTACTGATTTTTAAGATTTCTTTATATATTTGGATATTTGAATATATGCATTATGTGTTCTCAATTCTATGGTTAGATATACAAATTGTGAATATCTTCTCCCAATATATAGTTGCTTTTTCACTTTTTCAATGATCTATTTATATTTAAGAATGAAAAAGTTATTTAGAAGTTGTATGCATGATCAAATCATATTAATTGTGAAAATTCTTAGTATGACAATCAGTTTCATGAAAAGAAATCTTCAATCTCTGCTTTGGTGTTGAGAGTATAAGCTTGGCTTTACAATCAGGTAGTAAAGGTACAAGCTTGGCTTACAACCACCCTGAAAACTCCATAAGGTACAAGCTTATGATAGAAATAGAAGTTGGGCTAAGCATTATCCTTGTGTTCTGATACCTAAGAGTAGGACAGTATATGATACTAGGGTCTCTTTCATTCATTGGTTTCAGGATAGCACGCCTACTTCCCCATGTGCCTTATGTCTCCAAAGGCAGAGTCACTCTGCTCTAACAACTTCAAAAAATAAATTCCTATTCTTCTCTTATGACAAGTGTTCTAACAGCAATGTGTGTTTAGAGGAGAAGGATCTGGGTTTCTACATGCTACCGACACAAGACTTTCAACAAGTAATTCTAATCCTACCTCCGCATTCCACGCCAGCTTTCAATGGTCCTGATTGTACTAATTTTGCGAACCTTCTAGAGTTCCATAAGTGAATGCTTCTTTGGTTTCCTTCTTGCAGCAATGAGTTTTGGCCTTTTCCAATGAGATAAAAAAAAATGAATCAGTTTATTTTTTCTTCATCTTTAAAATTCTATTGTTCTCTCTCCACGCTCTTGTCTCCTTTCTTCTATTTCAACTGAGGCTTAAGGGGGAAAGGAGCCATGTCGATTGTGCTTTATGATAACATTTTCATCAACAGGAATGTTGCCATTTCTTAATTGTATCTCACCTACACCTGGACACCTAAATAATTATGTTCATTAGTAACAAACATTTCTTATTATTCCAATATGTACATGTTTATTAGTTAAATCTTGATTGGAATAAATATAAATTGTAGGGTTAATTTTCATTTCCACCTAGAAGTTAATATAACATCATGTTAATATATTGACATATTAATAATTTAAATTGTCATTATAATATATGCCATATACATCATAATAGTATATAATATAATTTTTGCTACAAGTTGCAGAGTACTCCCATGGAGGTGTAAGAAGGCCTCTGTCTATTCCCTGTATATTAAGATGCCCAGAGCATCTTTATTCACCATTCTTCTCCAGGAAAGCATGGAAATCTTTCTGTTTCAAAGTTAATTCTCCATATATTCTCTAAGAATTAATTTCAGTAAAAAAGAATTTCCAAAAGATGTGATATAATCCAAACTGACAAATATTTTGATGACTGTGATATTATAGAAAGATACATAAATGTAATACATTAGAAGAAATTATTTTACTGAAGAAGTAACTCCAAAGATGCATTTAAAAAGATGTTAAATATTTTATATCAAAGAGATTTCTTTGGAGACTTTTCTTATTTGCATAATAATTAACATAAAGTTTTATTTATAAATGCAATGAATGTGAAAGGCAAATTAGAGATATGATTTTATTTCTTAGTTTCATTTATTCCAGTATTCACTTTGAAGCCATTTTAAAATCTTGCATACCTCAAATGAGGTATAAAACATTTTTTAAATGACTACTTAAAATTTATTTTAAGACACTAAATATGCTCCTGTGTACACACTGAAAATAGCATCACCATACCTTCATATGTCACAGACCATTTTTTCTTCTTTTACACTAGTTATTTACACATATCTATATTAATAATTATAAATATTCATTATATTTGATTATCATATACATTTTATATATTTATTTTGGCCATTTTCCTTGCCCTTCCAGAACTATTACAATGTAATTGATGACAAAGTAGGAAAGATGAATCCTCAGGTTGGAATAAACATGGCATAAAAGGAACATCACATGACTGAGGGGGGTGTACTTGAACCCAATCTTGGATTCGCCATGTTTTCATGTATCACAGACTGTTAGCTAAAATCATCTCCCCTTCCCAACAAGGAAAAGTTAGTCAACGTGAGCCCTAGGGTTCCTTAGTTCTAAATAGTGTGACCATTCTGAACACAGGTACAGTGGAAGGTACCTGCTCAAGACACATTCCTTTTAAAACTTTAATCTACAAGAAATGTGAAGAGAAATGGAGACAAGAAAGACTATAGATGGGATATATATCATTGTCAAAACCAGGATGACTGCAAGAAAAATGGGAAGGAAGAAGTAGAAATAATAGACATCATGAAGGAAGTATCAGCACATTTGCCTAACCACTTAAAACAATAACAGTTATAAAGAAGGTCATCTTTTGCCAATGTGATTTATACTTGAAAGATGAGTAAATGATGTTTGTCATATTTATTTGTGCTATAATTTGGACTATCCTTAAGAATTTATCATCCTAAATCATTTGAAATACAGTTCTGAGCTTGCATCTTCTAGTTGACAATGCTTACTGTAACACTTCCAAATCAATTTTTAGAATCATTTTTCTTGTTTTGGGAAGAAGCACTGAACTAGAACGCCTCACTGTTGGTGGTTTTTGAACACTGTGTCAGGTTTATGCATACCCAATGGTTTCTAATCAATGTGAAGTATTAGTAAATAAAATACTTACTATGATAAAGAAATCGACATAAATTTCCCTTTCAAGTTCAGCATTTGGAGACAATATATGCTTACCTCCCCAGATAACTGTGTGACTTTGGGCCTGTCACTTTAATTCCCAGAGACTTAGTTTCTTCTCCTTGAAAATGGGAATAACAATAAATTCCTTCTCAGGATTGTTATGTGCATGTATAAAAGAATCAATTTAAGATATTCAACACATAATCTTAGCACATAACAGATGCTCATTAATTACACGAATGGTTTATTACTATTGATAATCTATGCATATTCCATACAACATTTCAAAAAGGGTTTTTACACAGGATACTGACACAAATTTAAGAATGTGATTAAATAAAAATTCCACCCTCAAATAATTTTGATTTGAATAAAGGTAAACAAAATTTTTTAAGAAACCCCATGAGAATTTCCAGAATTACTAATATGCTTATAGTATCGTGATCATCACAGAGGAATTTTTATTTGCAGTATTTCTGAAGCTTATTTGACCAGCTAGCATGGATGGAGGAGGGAGGGGATCTATTAGGGGAATTCCATCCCGTGGATGCATACTGCAGGAATTTCGGCTTCATCATCACTGTCATATCTCCTTTAGGTATATTTCCAAGCACGGGGTTAATTAAATTTAACTTCAACTCGTGATGCCTAAGGAGATATGTATGCAACTCAGTATTTCAGTCGTTATAGGTTCATTTTATATGTAGCATTTTTACTCATTTTGGTCTATTTATATGAAAATTGACATCCTTATTTATTTCTGTCTTGATAAATTTAGTTCACAGCTAATTTTCAACATTTTTAAAACGTAAGCATTATTTTAAGAGTTGAAATAAAGACAATATAATATTATATAGTATATAAAAACTAATTCTGATTCCCACCTAGAATTGTATATTGAAAATTATTTTTATAAAGAAAAACCTTAAAAAGATGTGATTGCTCACTTTAAGAACCATATTTATTTACTAAATGTCTTACTTGATCATATGAACAACGCTTTTAACTTTTCAGCCTTATTTCAAAGCTCAAAACTATTTATCTTTTATATGAGCTCTGAGGGAACTGCAATGAAATCACACCATTAAAACCAAGACCCGATAATAAATTCT
This sequence comes from Diceros bicornis minor, assembly GCF_020826845.1. Classification (NCBI taxonomy): domain Eukaryota; kingdom Metazoa; phylum Chordata; class Mammalia; order Perissodactyla; family Rhinocerotidae; genus Diceros; species Diceros bicornis. The sequence goes on from NC_080753.1 coordinate 5,322,264, forward strand.
GGAGTACTTAATTTGTCAAATAAAAGCGGCCATTTAACCTATAAAAACATAACTAAACAAAGATGAATTAACTTAGTTGTGAAGAAGTTTCTTGGGGGCAGGAAAGTGATTATGATGTTAAATCAGCATTTCAAATATAAATGATTTATGGGAGTCTTCCACAAAACAATAAAAAATAAGTCCATCCTCAAGAAAAGTGTGCAATTTTTAAAATGCTGATAAAAATGCTTTGTACTTAGTCCAAAATTGTTCCTTAGGGCAAGATTTTTTTTTGCAATGCTAGGTTAGTGCTTAAAGAAGGAGAAAAAAAGTAAAAACAAATTGGTTTTCGTTTTATATTCTGCACCATTTAAAAATCCATATGTCCTTGGTGTTTTGTCTAATCTCCTAAAAGTTTTAGTTTCTGATTTTTAAAGTAGGAGGACTAACAGCACGGACCCCACAGGGTGGTTAGGAGTTTTAAACGAGATAATCTAGGAAAGTGACTAACAAAATTCTCATACAACTGTGTTTCTCCAAAAATACTGTTGGGGGAAAGATTGAGCATATACATTTCAACTTTTAATTTGTTTAATTATTTATATATTTGACTTGAAATTGTGTTCATGAAGAGAGGTCAATTCTTTAAAAAGGATTGAATAATTGTTTATGTTAGTGAAAATGAAATTTAGATATTTTTGTTTTGTTGGATGTTTGCCAGATATCAGATTTTGTTTGAAAAGAGGAAGTTATAAACCAAAAACTAAGTTTTATTTATGTTAACTGTTTGAATTTTTTAGAAGAATATATTTAAGTATTTACTAAGCTGATTTTTTAATTTACAGATTTTGTCTTTGAACTGTTTAACTATCTTGAAGAGTGAAGAGTTGAGTGCTTATAATCAATGTCAGAGAGAGTACTAGAAGATTAAATTGGAAAACAAATATTTCTATCTTACATTTTCCATTTTTGGTTGAATATATTCCATACCTACACTGCTCATTTTGTTACCGAACCAGGCTCGTTTTTGCCCATTGCCTGGAAAGCCAGTCACCAAGATCACCAGGTTGTATCGGGGGAGGATTTTAATCACGAGGCAGCCAAGTGAGGAAATCAGAGAGCAAGTCTCAAATCCGCCTCCCCAAATATGGGGGCTCAGGGATATTTATGGGGTAGGGGGCAAGGTGGTCTGGAGTGTGGAGATAGACGATTGGAGGTGAGGAGAGGTGAGGTAATTGAGGGTCTGCGCAAGCATAGTCAGACTTCATGCCTCTTCATAGGACGCATGTTCACAAAATGGTGGCGTTAGCATGATCTGAGGGTGGAGTTTTTAGCCTCTTGATGTCAAAAGGTCACTTATTGGGCATCTGTGCAGGCCCAGCTGATGGGCTGGTGGTCTCAACTGGCCTGAGCTGGACAAGGGGGTCCTATATCCTAAAAAACAGCTCAAAAATCCATTACCATGGTGACCCTGGTGCCAAGGAGATGGTATCTTTAGGATCCTAGTGGGAGGTGGATAGCATATTGCCTAAGCAGCACAGTTAACAGTGGGTGGGTGAACAAGTAAAAGCTACAACCAGTAATTGCAAAAAAACCTTTAGTTCCTAGCTACCTAATCATCAATGGCTAAGTGTTTACCAGTTTTGATTTTATGTTTATTATAAATTTGTTATTTTTTTAAATAATATAAGCAATGCCACTAAAGGAAATGAACAGATTTTAATAAAAATTAACTGTAAATGTTTAAATAAATGTATTATATACCGTATCAATAAGGGCTATTTTTCAAAAGAGAAAATTATGCAAATTCACCATACTAATACTACCATGTTTATGCTAATTGTATATTTATTTAAAGTGAATTTAATTAGATGAGACATTGTTAATTTTGAATTGGGTGATACTTTTCTATTTCATTTACCCAGCAAGTTAGTCAAAAGAAGGCTAGTAATTGTTTTTGTTTTTGTTTTTTCCATTAAAGAGGATTAAACTGAAAACCCGTTTTCTTGAGATGTTATGCTCTGTTTTTAAACATAGTTATAATTTTCTATAAAGAAGAGAAGAAATACATTCTAATATAATGACTGTATGAATCATCAGTTTTTCACTTGCGTTCTTCCTTTTTTAGGTAACTCTATGCAGCTATAATTTTAATGCCAATTGTTTCTAAAATGTTGATATTTTAATAATTGTATTTTTCAAATTGTGCCCCAAATGCTTGCCACTGCAGTCATTCACACCTGCATCCTTTAGAGGAAGAGTAACAAATGTCATGCATATTAAGTTTTTATGTGCATGTCTGGAATTCAAGAGATAATCTAGGTTTCTTTAGATCTGTATTTAGAGAAGCATGCACATTCTCCTGATCAGAAGCAATCATGGATACTAGTTTTTATAACCAGCGTTTCTTTGAAGCCACAAAATATCCCAGAGAGAAACAACTTACATAATTTAGTTATCATGCCAGATCTTTTTGATTCAATCATAACATACTGTAGTTCAAACTGACTTTCCATATTAGACTCATGGTTTCCTTTGGTACTCACATGTGTTTGAAAATTGGAAGATTTTACTAATTTTAATAGAACTAAAACTTTAATAGAAGTTCTCATTGACTGCAACTTTTTATATCTGTATTTTTTAATTCTTCAATATAATCTTACCTCTACTGAATCGCTGACTCAGAAGCAAAAACAAATGAAAGAAAGTCAAGACCACCATTTGCCCTTCAGCAATGGCCACTCCCTCAATAAGTAATAGATGAACAAAACACAAAGTGTCCCCAGAACACTGTAGTTCAGTGGACGAGATCTTTGCAGGTCTGAGCTAATGGACAAAAATACAAAGTTTGATTCACTGAAATCCCTGTGCCTTAAAAAACGCAGCTTGGAGGCTGCCATCATGAACATTCTGGTTCAGACTCTCTGCACCTTTGGAAATCTCTCAGAGGTCAAGATCTGAGCCCTTGAAGAGGCCTACATGTTCAGTACTCCTGAGACTCTTAAAAAATCAATTCATATTTCTGTTCCATGTGAGACACTGTGCATGTGTGTGACTCTATTCTCTCTTCTTGAAATTATTTTTTCCCCCAGTCCTCTTTCTGTCTGACAAAATCTTACCTATCTTTCACAGCTCATTTCTAACATCACTTCCCCTGGAGCCCCTTTCCCAACTTCCTCACCCATGCACCTCAGTCTCCTGCATATTTTTCTTAGCATTTTGTTCATAACTACTGTATCACTTAGCAAGTGGAATAGCAATGATCTTTTATAGGTTGATCTCTCACTCCTGACCCTAATTCTGCTTGCATTGAAAATATGGATTGCACTTTCCACTTTATTTATTTTCATATCCACACCACTTAGGAGAGGACCTGATACACAATTAGCACTCCAACTATATTTGTTGCAGAAGAAATAAAGTAATCACATATTCTGTGATGCTCAGTTTATATTATTTTTCTTTCTTTTTTTTTTGTGAGGAAGACTAGACCTGAGCCAACATTCGATGCCAATCCTTCTCTTTTTTGCTGAAGAAGATTGGCCCTGGGCTAACATCTGTGCCCATCTTCCGACTTTATATGGGATGTCTGCCACAGCATAGCTTGACAAGCGGTGCATTGGTGCACGCCCGGGATCCGAACCAGCCAATGCCGGGCGGCGGCAGTGGAGTGCGCGCACTTAACCTCTGCGTCCCAGGGCCAGCCCCTATGTTATTTTTATTTTAAATGGAATCGTTCAAGTGGATTTTTTTTCAACCAGTTTGATGATATTCTCCACATCTTTTTTTTTCCTTTTTTTTTCACTGAAAACCTGCAGAAAAGGTCAACTGCAATGTAAATTGGGTCTTGCACCCAAAAGCTTTGGAAATTAAACTCTTCACTTTCTGACAGTTAATGGGAAAAAAACACATCTTAATGATCTTGTGAACTAATATGCATCCCAAAGGAGAAGAGCTATAAAAATGCCAAATATTTATATATCATAACAAAATAGTAAAGGCAATGGATATAATGAGATTAATTCATAAATATGAAAACTTTGGGGGAATAATCTTATTTAGTGTTAATTAAATGGCAAAGAAAACTTCAAAAAATGCCTAGTGTTTGTGAGTAATTGTACTACCTTTCTTCTTAGGGTCCTTTACCTCCAGCCACTTGTATGACACTTTATCCAAATATGCTAACATGGAGAATCAGACTTGACACTGTTAATGCTCCATGATGCTCCATGATCTCGTAGAGCAGTAAGCCCTTCACAGCATTCCTAAAGAATTCCCATCTGGATATCAATTCTTACTATGGTTATATGATGTGGAGAAGAAGAATCTGGTAACAGCTGTACAGTTTGGGGTTGGCTTTAAGTTTTTGGGTTTTAAATTTGTTTTTCTTCAATTTGTGTTGTTGTTAAAATTCTGGATAAGTAAAGTTTGTGTTATTTTTAGAAACATGACAACTTTTCAATGAACTCAGTCACTTTTGTGGCTCTAATAAAAAGAGAAATTAGGTTTCTGTAATTGGTTAATACAAAGGATCTCTCAATTTTTCCCCCTCTCTTAACTCCCTAAAAAGTACGTGGCCTCAAATCCACTTTTTTTCCTCAAAATTTAAAAGTACCCAAGTTTTATGGATGTGCTAGGAGCATTTATAATCACAATTCTACAGCCTTTGTAATATCTTGTGTCAGCAGTTATATAGAGACAAGATCACAGTTCTTTTTAATTTCACTAGCTGCTTGTTTCTTGGTCCAATGCTTCCTTAAGTTTGCAAACTAAATGTATTTACAATTAGTACATTCTAATATTAATTAAATTATAAAGAGCAGATCATTTAGCATAGGAAACCTGAACATTATTTAGTGTTCCTTTAGGTCAACATAATGTTTTATAGATTCAGTTTAGTACTTATTTTATTGGAAGATTTCATTCACTCCAAGCGACTTACCAGTGATAGTGAAATGTGGAATTTTAATCTAAAAAATATGGTGTAAGAATTCCATTTTGTTGAATTAATCTCTATTATCAATCTGATGACACTTTATATAATAATCTAATATTAAGAGAAATATAGTATCTATTAATGTGGCAGTGATTTACTGTTTATCTAGATTATGTACAGAGATTTCAAAGCGATTTTTACTCTAAAGCTTCCATGGGGTTTACGTGAGTTATTGAATAGTATTTCTCAAGGGCCCACTCTACAGAACACTGGACTGGGTGAAAAAGTGGTGCTCAGTGAAGTAGAAGATGCAGGAGTGAGTCGGGAGAATCAGGCAAGAATATGGAAAAAAACCATCAAGCAATAGTTTACTTTACTGAGTTTACAACTTGTGAAACAATGGAAATGCTGAAACCGTAAATGAAAATGACTTTCTCTGTGTATCAAAGGCAAAAAAATTATCTTTTTCTTCCCTCCTTTTTCAGAGTATTTCTGCGGAGACCTAGTGAATCTGAGTTTTTATTCTAACATGTGGAATAGAAATAATTATCTCTAGGGATAAGCTTACTCTCCAGCTTTAACAATGAAGAGATGTCTCCGGGGATATGCAGATAATGCAGAGGTGATCTAAAATAACCTCTAGATTAGTGAAAACATACCTCTGGAATTAGCTCAAGGGTCCTACAGGAGACGCACAGAATACTGTCACAAGGGGGAGCACCTTTGTTTGTGGAAGATAAGGAAGTTATTGTTCTTTCTCCTGCTTTGCTGTGCGAAATGTGGGACATTTTGTCCTAAATTCGTAGTCACTTTCATGCTAACTTATTTGCATATAAATCTGTTAATGCTAACCCAGTAATAAGCTGTGTTTTCTCTCTCGTCCATACTGGCTTGGAAGGGTCTTTTGTTGGCAGGATTGTTTTATGTCCCTAGCATACACACTCACACACACACACACACAAACACACAGGCATGCGCATATAGGGGGACATAAAGAGAGATTCAGGGCAAATTTTAAATCCAAATATTATAGAACTGCGTGTGTAATTGCTCAAGGAACACAGATTCAGTCTACATAGATTTAAATCAGCAATTCCCCAATCTGGTGTCCTGGGATGAGGAGAATTTATTTCCATAGTCGCATTATTTAGGGAAAAAATACTTCCTTCCTTTCTTTCTGTTTCGGTTTTTACAATGTGTATCGGTACATTAATGTCTTTGTAATACAGAAAAATACTTGTTCATTATTTATACTTATATGTACCTACTGACACATTTTTTGAACATATCACTAATTTACACACTCTAGAGATAACTTCCCCTGGAATATTTTTGTGATAAGCTGATCTTGCTAGATTAAAGGAAGGAAGACAGGTGACGGCAGGGTAACTTTGGAGAGATGGCATATTGGAAAGGTATGATGACATCAAATACACGTGATAGGAAGTTATGAGCAGACGTAACTCTGGCCATGGCTGGGAGAGGGCAGCAAGAAATGTGTGTGCCTCTACATATTGTATCATGTATTATAACAAATAGACTCATCCAGAAGGAAACCAGATTAAATTTCCAGTGAGGAAAAAATAGGAAAAGGGAAATGCAAAGGATGTTGTGAAGAAAAGAGTAATCAGAGTAAGCTATAAATTGATGAATGTAAAAGAAAAAATTATAAAGAGAAATTTCAAATTTATCAGCACTGCGGATGACAATGCCACGAGTCACTCACTGAGATGGAGAAATTCTATTATAGTTTAGATAACACTCACATATAACACATTTTATTATCAAATCCATGTTAAGCCTGGTATCATTTTTTCAGTCATAGTCTAATTGAATACAATAATTAAGCAAAAGTGGTAGCCATAGAGAACCGTAGGCTCTGGAATTTAATCTATAAGGAAAGAAAATATTTATTAAGACTTCATTTTTTTAAAATTGTGGTAAAAATAGCCTCTTAATATTTTAAGTGCGCAATACAGTATTGTTAACTATAGGCACCATGTTGTACAGCAGATCTCTAGAATTTATTCATCTTATATAACTGAAACTTTATACCCATTGAACAGTGACCCCTCGTTCTCCCTCCCCTGGCCCCATCCTCTGGCAACCACCATTCTACTTTCTGTTTCTATGAGTTCTACTATTTTAGATAACTCATATAAATGGATTCATGAAGTATTTGTCCTTCTGTGACTAGCTTATCTGATTTAGCATAATGTCCTCCAAAGTTCATCCACGTTGTCACATATGGCAGAATTTTCTTCTTTTTTTAAGGCTGAATAATATTCTATTATATATGTATACCACATTTCTTTATTCATTCATCTGTCGTGAACATTTAGGTTATTTCCACATCTTGGCTATTGGGAATAATACTGCATTGAACATGGGAGTGCAGATATCTCTTTGATATCCTAATTTCAATTATTTTGGATACGTATCTAGAAGGAGGATTGCAGAATCACATGGTAGTTTTATTTTTAGTTTTTTGGAGGAGCGTCCATACTGTTTTTGATAGTGGATGTGCCAATTTGCATTCTTGTCAACAGTGTACAGGATTCCAATTTCTCCACATCCTCACCAACATTGTTTTCTTCTTTCTTTTTTTTTTTTTTTTGATGATAGCCATCCTAAGAAGTGTGAGATGATATATCTCATTGTGTCATTGTGGCTTTGATTTGCATTTCCCAGATGATTAGTGATGTTGAGCATCTTTTCATATACCTGTTCACCTGTTAACCGTTTGTACGTCCTCTTTGGAGAAATGTCTATTCAATTTCTTTGCCCATTTTTAAATCAGGTTGTTTGGCTTTTTGCTATTGACTTGTATGAGCTCTTTGTATATTTTAGATATTAAAACCTTAGCCAATATATGGTTTACAAATTTTTTTCCCATTCCATAGGTTATATTTTGACTCAATTGATTATTTTCTTTACTGTGTAAAAGCTTTTTAGTTTGATATAGTCCCACTTGTCTATTTTTGCTTTTGTTGCTTGTGCTTTTGGTGTCGTATGTAAGAAACCATAGCCAAAACCAACGTCAAGAAATTTTCCCCTGTGTTTTCTTCTGGGAGTTTCATAGCTCCAATTTTTCTGTTTAAGTCTTTAGTCCATTTTGACTTGATCTTCCTGTATGGTGTAAGATAAGGATCCAGTTTCATTCTTCTGCATGTGGAACACCATTTGTTAAAGAGACCATCCTTTCCCCTTGTATATTCTTGCCTCCTTCTTGAATCTCTGTGACTGTATAGATGCCGGTTTGTTTCTAGGCTCTCTATTCTGTTCCATTGGTCTAGAATGGAAGTCTGTTTTTATGCCAATAGCATACTGTTTTTATTACTGTAGCTTTCTATTATATTTTGAAATCAGGAAATGTGATGCCTTTTTCTCAAGTTTGCTTTGGCTATCTAGGGTCTTTTGTGCTTTTATATGAATTTTAAGATTGTTTTTTCTATTTCTGTAAAACATGTCATTGGGATTTAAATAGGTATTTCATTGAATCTGTAGATATCTTTGGGTACTATTGACATGTGAACACTATTAAATCTTCCAATCTATGAACATGAGATGTCTTTCCATTTATTTGTGTCTACTTTAATTTCTGTCATCAATGTTTTATAGTTTTCAGTGTACAAATCTTTCACCTCTTCGGTTAAGTTTAACCCTCGGTATTTTATTCTTTTTGATGCTACTATAAATAAGATTTTTTTTATTAATTTTATTTCAGATAGTTTGTTGTTAGTGCATAGAAATGCCATTGATTTTTGTATGTTGGTATTTATAACCTGCAACTTTACTAAATTTGCTAGGCATAGAATAAATTTATCTCAACATAATAAAGTCCATATATGAAAAGCTCATAGCCAGCATTATACTCTAAGGTGAAAATCTGATAACTTTGCTCTAAGATCAGCAACAAGGCAAGGATGCCCACTCTTGTTACTTCTACTCAACATACTACTCAAAGTCCCAGCCAGAGCAATTAGGCCAAAAAAAAAAAAAAAAGGAAAAAGAAATAAAAGGCATGCAATCAGAAAGGAAGAAGTAAATTATCTTTGTTAACAGGTGATATGATCTTATATGCAGAAAACTCTAAAGACTCCACAAAAAGCTATTAAAACTAAGAGACCTCTTATTCTTTGTATTTTGCTTCTTTTCATATCTTACGTAACACAAATAGGGGGGAGATATAGTGTGTATCAGTCAGTCCAAAGAGCAGATGGCTCATAAGTATTAGACTGGCTACTATAACAAAGATTTCTAATTGTAAAGGTCTCTAAGGTTTATGTTATATTCATAATGACTCCCAAAACAAGTGAAATGGAAGGTATGTCAACATATGATGAAAAAATAATTAAGTAGAAAATTAAAGATCGCATCATATATTTAATTAGGTAATTTTTACCTTTTACCTTTTTACAAGTGTTTCACTCATTAAAAATAAATAATAGTTAATATGTTTGTTCATAAGAGATTACTTGCATCTTAATGTTACCTAAGAAATAATTTCCAAAATTAAAATATATATATATATCTCTGAGCAAGTTGCAATTTAAATTGACTTTCAATTTGTAGTCACTAAAAGTTGAAATAGTGTATTTTATAAAAATGTGGACTATTATATTTAAAGTAATTTAAATTCATATAAACATATTACTCTATTAAATCTTAATACATGTTATCGTTATTTTATCATACGCTCTTAATAAATTTATATATATGTGAAATCAGATATTAGTCAAAATTATTTGTTATTTGAATTAATCAAAGTAGGAGTAATATGGTGCATTTAATGCTTTCAATCTACCAATCATCATTCAATAAAGATTGCATGTTTTCAATTACACATAAGCACATAGATTTAAAAGCTTGTTGGTTAGTATTAAAATCCATTTTACAATCTGTTTTTAAACTAATTGCTCACTAATGGATGTCCTCATTCATTTGTGAAGAACGCTTGGGGCAAAGTCTTAAAGTAGGTGAAGTTTTCATTCACGTTCATGCGCTCATTTTGTGATTTACTCCCTTCGCCCTCTCTTCGTGCCCTGCTCACCAAAGCTGCTTTCAATGCCTCCTGACAGCAGACCAATCCGTTCCACACTGAGTGGCTAGTTATTCTTCTGTTCTTGTCAAGATTATTTCTACTTTAAAACCTTCCATGCAGCGGGTTGGCATGGGATAATTTAGGGAGTGGGAAGGAGAAACATCTGAATGGTAAAATAGAAGATATCAATAGCAGGTTATTGAAAAATAATTTTGAAGATATATATCAGGCTCTCTAGTTCCTTTTAGATTATTGGACGCAGAATGCCACCAATCTCCTAGGATCTGTAACAGTCTCTTTTTTGGAGAGAAAAAATGGAAACTGTAGTTAAATCAACCACCTTTCGGGTGGCCTAATCCTCATGTTGAAGAGTTTAGAAAGTTCCTACCTGCTTGAAATTTCCTTTCACAGTAGATATCCACCATTGCCTTTGATTCTCTTTTCTGAACTTCTTTGATTCGAGTTACTCCGCAGGGCTAGACCATGAATACACACACCCACTTAGTTGTTAATGGTCTCCAAAGGCAAGCAAATAAGTCAGGCAGCGATCTGCTTGCTCATAGTGGAGGAATTGCGCCAGAGCTTTGCCACATAATCCCCTGCCTAGTGACGATATGGACACAAATATTCCCCAAACGACATCTGTTTATAAATGTCCTTAACAGTAGTTCACATCTGCCAGACAGACTTAATGTGGACTGCTTAATTAGAAATCGAATTTCTTCTTCATATGCACATTTCTGCATACAAGTCATAGCAATGCTCTAAAGCAATTAATGTGAAATGCTACTGCAGAGACACTCGTTAAATACTTGAAAACCATGTGCAATTTTTTTACAGAGAGGTCAGAATGATTAAAAGAACAAGTAGAAATTCGTTGACTGAGCTAACATCATTATTTTTAAGATGAAAGTTTAAAGGGCTATATAAGAAAGTGGTCATTTGAGTGTGATACTAACTGCAGAATACATTCCCTGCAGAGTCCTGGCATAATGCCTAGTATTTCAGAAAATGTTTAGCATTGATTCAAACTTTGAAAGAAAAATGGAATAGTTCTTTATTTTCTTAAGTATGCTTCTTAACTAGGGTTATTATCTTAAGAACGATTTACTCTTATTACTGAATATGTTGTAATAGCAAATTGATCTGAAGATATGTTCTTTCTATCTTAAATCCAATGTGGTTTATTCATTGTTCGTGGAATATTTTAAGAATCAATTGAGAATATTCAGACCTTATGTTATGTCTAAAGCCTAGCTTAGAATCATAGCATATTAAAAATAGAAGGAGAGAGAAAGATTCAGGCATTTCAGTTCTATAATTACCCTGTAATATTTAATATTGGAAAGGCAATAAATAAGATTAATGGCAAGCTACTGAAAAACACATAAATAAAACTCTCAATCTAAGTTCTGTGTAATAATAGTAAAATGCTTGGAAATTGAAAGCATTTTATTCATAATCCCACAGTAATGAATTGCACTCTTCTCTTTAAAATGTAGATATAAGAAAGACTATATATAGAATTATTCTAATTGTTGCCTTCAAATGAATTTTACCCTGAAAATGGAGGATACATTTACAAATATTGAAGAATCTTGAGGAAAGACTTCAAAATTATAGCACTTTTTTTTTCTACATTTTAAAGATGACTTGAAGATACAGATGAATTCCGGGTTGTTGTTTTATAAGGATACAAAATGCAAGTTTTGGAGGAATTTATGAAATTTTACTTTTTCTTTTTTTTCTTAGAAGAGTTTTTTAAAACAACAACAAAAAACCTTAGAATATGCAATGCTTTGTCATTACACACACACTCACACATACACACTCCTACTCACACACACACATAACTTCTTCAAAATGTTAGTTTTCTTTGGTTTTTGATTTGTAAGCCATCTTTAACATTAACACTTGAACATCTCTAACACAGTGTAAGTTTAAAATAACATAAATTGACTTTACATTCCTGAGCATATCACCAGGAGAAAGTTGATTAAATTTGAAGGAATAGCAATATTGTACATAGATCTACTAGCAATGATGCTAACAAAAAACAAGGCCAGAGGTACACACAATGCGTCGTAAAGTGATCCTTGAAACAAGAAAAATGCGTTTCTCTCCACTTATAGATTGTCCCCAATTTGAAGCTACGAAGGTCACTCTTGCAACATTTCTCTAAAGTGGAAATTCAAGAGACCCAGCAAATGAGAAAAAGAGCATCAGTCCTGACTTTTGTCAGGACCCTGTTGGAGTTCATATGATCAAAGCAATTCCATATAACCAAATCCATATTATCAAATCAAACCATGGGCAGGGAAGGGCAATGGAAAGATGGGCAGGTTGGAGAGCAGGGAGTATTTCTGACAGCTCTCTTAGTTTAAAAGACATAATACCAAAATAATTTTATTGCCTATTAGTGTCACAAAGTTTAGTACAAATTTGTAAGTGAGAGGTAAATCATGGGAAGACTTTTACCTTGGGTATACAAGAAGACTTTCAACCAATGTTCATTTGATAACATTTTTTCTCATGTTGTGCTATATCTTCTTCTCCGGTTTCCACTCTGGGATGGGGCTACACAGGCTTGGCATGCAAGAGGTCTAGGTCCTTGACTAAGTTAAACTTTGGTATGTTTCAAAGGTAGAATTTTTTCTAGGGTAGAGCGAGTCAGAGTCTGGTCTCTTACTACTGCTATGACTGGCGGCTTGAGTTGAACATTTACTTATTAAAGAAGTAGGAAATAGATTAAAAGGCATGTTCCAGCTTACTTCCAAAGAAATCTAGAGACCAAACACACACATTTATGCATATCCAGCTCCTTGACCACTAGGTGATCCGTACTCACCATCCGTCCCAAGTCATCAAGGCAGAGGAAAGTGAAGATACTATTGTGACTTTAAACTCTCTTTGCAGGTGCCTGAGAGGTTGATTCTAATCAAATAACTCGAATTTCATATGTAGGTATATATGTGTGAGTATATATATATCTATATACATATATACACTACTAAATATATACTACTATACATATATCTACAATGTATATCTACACTACATATCTACTAATTATAGATACATGTGCACACACACACATATATATACAAATATATACATACAGATCTTCCTCAACTTATGATGTGGTTATGTCCTGATAAGCCCAATGTGAGTTGAAAATATCGTACGTCGAAAATGCATTTAATACACCTAACATACAGAACATCATAGTTTAGCCTAGCCTACCTCAAACATGCTCAGAACACTTACATTTGCTTACGGTTCGGCAAAATCATCTAATACAAATGCTATTCTATAATAAAGTGTTGAATATCTCACATAATTTATTGAATATTATACTGAAAGTGAAAACAGAATGGTTGTCTGGGTACAGAACGGTTGTAGGTGTATTGGTTGTTCACCCTCGTGATCGCGTGACTGCATGGGAGCTGTGGCTGCCACTGCCCAGCATCACGAGAGAGAATTGTACTGCACATTGTTAGCACGAGGAAAGATCAATATTTGAAATTTGAAGTGCATTTTTTTACTGAATGCATATCTTTTTCACACTATGGTAAAGTAAAAAAATTCTACATTGAACAATAGTAAGTCAGGAACAGTCTGTGTATGTATATATACATACAGTATCTCTCTCTCTCTCTCTCTCTCTCTATCCATCTATCTATCTCTATCTATCTATCTATCTATCTATTTTTATTTATGGTTTGCTGGGTTTGATGAAGAATGGGTGGGAGAGACAGGGAAACCCAGATTGTGTGATTAATCTTACATCTTGCATCTTTAAGCAAGTTAGGGACAATTCTGTCTAGCTGTGTTTGTAAAGGCAAGTAATTGGTTTAGATTTTATTTGGTCTTCACTTCAAAAATCTCTTTTGTCATCTAGTCATGCTGAAATGATATATTTCTTTATTTTGATTATGTTCATTCCTAGCTGGAGCTGAGATAAATCCCACATCCCCTTAAGAGCTATCTAACTCTTCTAGAATTATATTATCCCATTAATGATCTGATCTACTGGGAGTCTGTATGAAAATGTTAACCTCAAAAATGTACATTTCAAAATGGCTGCATAACAGAAACTGACCTTGCCACTTAGATATTATTTTTAATTATTTATGAATATTTTTAGGGCAACTTGTTAACCCCTTTTGTATTAAAATAGAATATATTAATGTTAACAGTGCCAAAAAGTCTCAACTTCATTCACTTTGCCTCCCTTACATTTTGCCTCCTCATTGCAAGCAAACACAATGTGTTGCTAGAGTATGTTAACTCCGCAAAAGATACAGAAGAGTAGAGAGACGTTGGAGGGGGCGTTAGATATGAGTCCAACAACTTCATTTTTTTTCTGGTAAATACTAAATTTCAAAGAATGTTGAGAAAAGAACTATTAAATATTTATTGACAATTCATCTGTCTCAAATGGTTTAAGGACATATCTGGCTGAATTTTCAATTCAACAAAATTATTCTATAATATATCTTCAACATTATGAGTTTCCAGAATAGGAACAAATGAAAATGTTTCAAGTTCTCAAGTTACAGAAAGTAACATTCTCAAGAAAATTATTAAAATGATTACTATTAAAATTACAAACTCATATATAGAACTAACTGAAGAAATAGAATTAAACATCATCTACATATTGAACTTTATATTTTTCTGTTTCTAATTTTTAGTCAGTTTAATCCTCTTTATTTTTATAATAAAAACATAGCCCATTTGTATAATCAGTACAGGCTAACTCACACAGGTTGAAATCATACTATTGAAGAAATACTTCTATTTGTTCTTAAAAATAAGCAAGCTGGGATGTATTCATTTTTACATTGAGCATTTTTCATTGTAGCAACATATTTTCAACTGCATTACAAAGCAGAAGATGAAGAATAACTTTTCAGAATATAAAGCACATCCAGTACAGTAATTATATTACTCAATGACAGAGAAATACAGGAGCAGTGGAAAATGTATGATAGTAGGAAGGTTGGTAATTGCTAGGGTATGCTGAATTCTGTACATTTATTTGCTCAAATGTACCAAGTAAAATATGACCTTGATATCAAAAGTAAGGGTCTACATTTTAAAGTGCTTTAAGCCAACATAACAAATTTCATGAATTCATCCCTCAGTTATTTTTTCATTGTAACAGAACTTCAAATTGGCATATCCACAGAGCATCTCAAGAAAAGAGGAAATGATGTTTTACTAGAATTTATCAACTAAAATTATTTTTAATCCTCAATCTCCCACCTGTTGTACCATAAATCTAACATATTTAGACATCTTTCTTCTTTACTTCAATATGATTCTTTTGAAGTGTGGCTGATTTTCAATGTCCAAGAAAATTCATTAAATAAATTTGCTTTGTTTATTGTGTACTTTTGAGTAATTCATGATAATTTTTCTGAAATGTAAAAACTCATCCCAAAATTGATGTAGGGGCTTTAGGGACCTCAATAACCAAACCAATCTCAAAAAAGAACAAAGTTGGAAGACTCATACTTCCTGATTTCAAAACTTACTACAAAGCTGAAGTAATCAAAACAGTGTGGTATCGGGGCAGAAGTCAAGATGGCAGCGTAGGCAGACCCTGAACCCATCTCCTCCCGCAGACACAGCCAATTTACAACTACTCATGGAAAAATTACCCCTGAGACAGAACTGGAAACTGGATAAGAGGAACTCCTGCAACAAAGGACAATCCTAATGGAGGTGGAAGAGGCAGAAACCCCCTTCTGGAGAGAAAAAACGCCACCTTCACAAGCCGCCAGCTTCACAGCCCTCCGGGAGCAGCCCACAGGTCTGCAGCCTCCCTGGATGAGCGGGACCCTGAGCCGGGAGCACACCCGCTGTGGGCACTTTGTGGACCCAGCACAATCGAGACTAGTGGCATAATATCTGACTGTGCCTGCTACTAAAACATTGGGGAGTACTCCCAGAAAAGCTGGTTCACAAAGAAATTAAAACCGGCTCTTAAAAGGCCCGCGCGCAAACTCACCCGTTTCAGAAAGCAACCTAAAATCACCAGAAAGAAAGGTGCATAGTGCTTTGGGGAAAAGAGACTCACCTGATAGGCCCTGAGTGCATCTCGGTGAGAGGTGAGACCTCTCCAGGGACTGGGACATTGGCAGCAGCCATTGTCGTGGCCTGGTGTGGGCATGCTGACACAGATGTCATTGGAGTTCCCCCTGGGGCCTGCTAGCTCAGGTCTGCCCCACCCACTAGAGCACCGCTTTAATCCAGTTTAGCCAGAGCAGGCAGCCCACCCTAGAGACTGGCCAGTCCAACAACAAGCCCTCAGGCAACATGTGGGCCTGCATAGATTGGTGACTGGATTCTCTGCAGCCTGGCAACTGAGCCCACTTCAGTGGGGCAGGGCGTGCACAAGGAGCTGGTGAAGAGTGTGGGGCAGTGGTGGAGTGTGTGGGGCTCCCACCGTGGAAAGACTGGGTCCACTTCAGGAGGTCGGGGCACGCACATGAGGCAGGACTGTGTTGACTGTGTGTGTGGACCTGTGGGCGGCAGGGTTTGTCAGCTGCAGAAGACTTATGCTTCTCAAAGACCCACATAGGAGGTTTGCCCCACCTTCCAAAGCCTGAAACAATTGGGTGCTCCCGTGCCTGAGACCAGCCCCACCCAGCTGCAATACTCAGAGAGCTGACAAAAGACCTAAAGCCTGGAGGCTTATAGCAATTGTAAGCCCCTGAGCCTAACAACCTGCCATGCTGGGTGCCTACTCACTTAAAAGGAATACTGCAACACAAATGTGGTATTAGAACTTGCAGCCAACTGTGCTGGGGCTCCCCACACCTGATAAAGAGACTGAAGGGCCCACAACAACTACAAGAAGTTGAGCATTACAACAGCTGACCAGGAGCATAACTCAGCCTCCTTGGGTGCCTACAGGGTGAGTAAACAGGTCACAACAGAAGGACACACGTAGCCCACATAGGGGTCACCCATGGAACATTGAGAACTGAGGGAAGCACACTGCAGGCCTCCTAAGGCATCACTTACATAAGGTCACCTATCCAAGAGCAGGAGACGTAGCTGACCTACCTACTACACAGACACAAGCACAGGGAAAGAGGCAAAATGAGGAGGCAAAGGAATACATTCCAAGTAAGGGAACAGGACAAAACTCCAGAAAAGGAACTAAGTGAAACAGAAATGAGCAACCTACTCAACAGAGAGTTCAAACTCAGAGTGTTAAGGATGCTTACTGATGTGAGGAGAAGAATAGATGAACTCAGTGAGAATGTCAACAAAGAAATGGAAGATATAAAAAAGAACCAATCAGAAATGAAGAATACGATACTGGAAATGAAAAATTCGCTAGAGGGACTCAAAAGCAGAGTAGAGGATACAGAAGAACGGATCTGCGAACTGGATGAAAGATTAGAAGCAATTACGCAAGCTGAGACAAATGAAAATGAAAATACTACATGCCAGAATTTATGAGATACAGCAAAAGCGGTTCTAAGAGGGAATTTTATAGCAATACAGGCCTATCTCAACAAACAAGAAAAATCTCAAATAAACAATCTAACAATGCACCTAAAGGAACTGGAGAAAGATGAACAAACAAAGCTCAAAATCAGTAGAATAAGGGAAATAATAAAAATCAGAGCAAAAATAAATGAAATAGAGACTAAAAAAATGATAGAAAAAATTAATAAAACCAAGAGCTGGTTCTTTGAAAAGATCAAAAAAATTAACAAACCTTTAGCTAGACTCACCAAGAAAAAAAGAGAGAAGGCACAAATAAATAAAATCAGAAATGAAAAAGGAGAAATTACAACAGACACTTTAGAAATACAAAAGATTATAAGAGAATACTATGAAAAGCTATATGCCAACCAATTCGACAATCTGGAAGAAATGGATAAATTCTTAGAATCATACAACCTTCCAAAACTGGATCAAGAAGAAGTAGAGAATTTGAATAGATCAATCACCAGTAAGGAGATCAAAACAGTAATCACAAACTTCCCCCAAAATAGAAGTCCAAGACCAGACGGCTTCCCTGGTGAATTCTACCAAACATTCAAAGAAGACTTAATACCTATCCTACTCAAACTCTTCCAAAAAATTGAGGAGGCGGGGAAGCTCCCTAACTCATTCGACGAAGCCGATATTGCCCTGATAGCAAAACCAGACAAGGACAAGACAAAAAATGAAAATTACAGGCCAATATCACTGATGAACATCAACGCAAAAATCCTCAACAAAATACTAACAAATCGCATACAACAATACATTAAAAAGATTATACACAATGATCAAGTGGGATTTATTCCAGGTATGCAGGGATGGTTCAACATTCGCAAATCAATCAACGTAATACACCACATTAATAAAATGAAGAATAAAAATCACATGATCATCTCAATAGATGCAGAGAAAGCATGTGACAAGATACAGCATCCATTTATGATAAAAACTCTAAATAAAATGGGTATAGAAGAAAAGTACCTCAACATAATAAAGGCCATATATGACAAACCCACAGCTAATATCATCCTCAACGGTGAAAAACTGAAAGCTATCCCTCTAAGAACAGGAACCAGACAAGGATGCCCACTGTCACCACTCCTATTTAACATAGTACTGGAAGTCCTAGCCAGAGCAATCAGGCAAGAGAAAGAAATAAAAGGGATCCAAATTGGAAAGGAAGAAGTGAAACTGTCACTATTTGCAGATGACATGATTTTATATATAGAAAACCCTAAAGAATCCACCAGAAAACTTTTAGAAGTAATAAACGAATATGGTAAAGTTGCAGGATACAATATCAACATACAAAAATCAGTTGCATTTCTATATACTAACAACGAAGTAGCAGAAAGAGAAATTAAGAATACAATCCCATTTACAATTGCAACAAAAAGAATAAAATACCTAGGAATAAACTTAACCAAAGAGGTGAAAGATGTGTACACGGAAAACTATAAAACATTGCTGAAAGAAATTGAAGAAGACACAAAGAAATGGAAAGATATTCCTTGCTCTTGGATTGGAAGAATTAACATAGTTAAGATGTCCATACTTCCTAAGGCAATATATAGATTCAATGCAATCCCTATCAAAGTTCCAACAACATTTTTCACAGAAATAGAACAAAGAATCTTAAAATTTATATGGAACAACAAAAGACCCCGAATAGCTAAAGGAATCCTGAGAAAAAGAACAAAGCTGGAGGTATCACACTCCCTGATTTCAAGGTATACTACAAAGCTATAGTAACCAAAACAGCATGGTACTGGCACAAAAACAGACACACAGATCAATGGAATAGAATCGAAAGCCCAGAAATAAACTCACACATTTATGGACAGCTAATCTTAGACAAAGGAGCCAAGAACATACAATGGAGAAAAGAAAGTCTCTTCAACAAATGGTGTTGGGAAAACTGGATAGCCATATGCAAAAAAATGAAAGTAGACCCTTACCTTACACCATACACAAAAATTAACTCCAAATGGATTAAAGACTTGAATGTAAGACCTGAAACTATGAAACTTCTAGAAGAAAACATAGGCAGTACGCTCTTTGACATCGGTCTTAGCAACATATTTTCAAGCACCATGTCTGACCGGGCAAGAGAAACAATAGAAAAAATAAACAAATGGGACACATCAAACTAAAAAGCTTCTGCACAGCAAAGGAAACCATCAACAAAATGAAAGGACAGCCTAACAATTGGGAGAAGATATTTGCAAACCATACATCTGATAAGGGCTTAATCTCCAAAATATATAAAGAACTCATGCATCTCAACAACAAAAAAACTAACAACCCAATTAAAAAATGGGCAAAAGACCTGAACAGACATTTCTCCAAAGAAGATATACAGATGGCCAAAAAACACATGAAAAGATGTTCAAAATCATTAACTATCAGGGAAATGCAAATCAAAACTACAATGAGATATCACCTCACGCCCGTCAGAATGGCTATAATTAACAAGACAGGAAACAACATGTGTTGGAGAGGATGTGGAGAGAAGGGAACACTCATACACTGCTGGTGGGAGTGCAAACTGGTGCAGCCACTATGGAAAACAGTATGGCGATTCCTCAAAAAATCAAGGATAGAACTACCATATGATCCAGCTATTCCACTGCTGGGTATTTATCCAAAGAACTTGAAAACACCAATACGTAAAGATACATGCACCCCTGTGTTAATTGCAGCGTTATTCACAATAGCCAAGACTTGGAGGCAACCTAAGTGCCCATCAAGGGATGAATGGATAAAGAAGATGTGGTATATATACACAATGAAATACTACTCAGCCATAAGAAACCATGAAATCTAGCCATTTGTGACAACATGGATGGACATTGAGGGTATTATGCAAAGTGAAATAAGTCAGAGGGAGAAGGTCAAATACCATATGATTTCCTTCACTAAGTAGTAGATAATAACAACAATAAACAAACACATAGAGACAGAGATTGGATTGGTGGTTACCAGAGGGGAAGGGGGGAGGGAGGAGGGCGAAAGGGATAATTTGGCACATGTGTGTGGTGATGGGTTGTAATTAGTATTCGGGTGGTGAACATGATGTCATCTATGCAGAAATAGAAGTATAATGATGTACACCTGAAATTTATATGCTGTTATAAACCAATGTTACTGCAATAAACAAAAAATTAAAAAAAAAAACAGTGTGGTATTGGCATAAGGACTGCCATATATACCAAGAGAGTAGAATAGAAAGCCCAGAAATAAATCCTCACATATATGATCAAATGATTTTTGACAAATGTGCCAAGAACATTCACTGGGGAAAAGAGTCTTTTCAACAAATGGTGCTGGGAAAACCGTATACCCACATGCAAAAGAATGACTCACAATTTGTTTTGGTATTCTTAAAGAACCAGATTTGATTTCAAAAAATTTTCTCGTTTACTTTTGGTTTTCTATTTTATTGATTTCTGCTCTGACCTTTATTATTTCTTCTCTTTTCCTTGCCATTGTTTTAATTTGTTCTTCTCTTTTACTTTTTTAAGATTTTAAGTTGAGGTCAAGGACATTTCCTCTTTCAGGGATCCCTTAAGACCCATATCAAAATATGTTTATGAATGTGTGTGTATAATCCAGGATTATATAGCTTCACTGTTGAACTCTACCAAAGATTTAATGAAGAAATAATATAAATTCTGCACAATATCTTCTAAACTAATTGAAAAAAGAGCGTATTCTTCCCAACACTCTGTGTGATGCCACCATCATTCTGGTACCAAAACTAGACAAAGTCATTATGGGTTGTAATTAGTATTTTGGTGGTGAACATGATGTAATCTATGCAGAAATAGAAGTACAATGATGTACACCTGAAACTTTTACAATGTTATAAACCAATGTTACCACAATAAACAAAAAAATTAAAAAAAAAAACAAAAAACCACAGACCAATATCATTCATCAAAAAGATGCAAATATTCTAAACAAATTTAAGCTAATAAATCGAGAAATGTGTGAAAAGGATAATTCATCATGATTAAGTGGGTTTTATATTAAGAATGCAAGAGGGGTTTACTATTCAAAAATCACTTAATGTGGTTCACCAAATTACCAAAGTTAAAAGATAGATGATATAACACTCATAGTAGATACTGATAAGGATGCTGTTCAGAAACTCTCAGAAAAGTAGTAATAGAAAGGAACTTCTTTTACCTGAAAAATGGCACCTATGAATAACCTAGAGCTAACATCATATTTAATAGTGAAATACGGAATACTTTCCCCCAAGATCAACAACAAAACAAAGGTGTTTGCTTTTACCAATTCTATTCAATATTTTACTGGAGGTTCAATTTGTTCAAAAGATAAGAAAAAAGAATAAAATGTAACCAAATTGGAATAAAAAGAACTAAAATTGTCTTTATCAACAAACATGATCATCTATCATAGAAAAGATGATGGAATCTACTAAAATATTACTAGAACCCATTACTGTTTTTCTCAAGGTTACAGGATATAAGATCAATATACAAAAAAAAAATCACTTTGTTTCTATTTGCAACAAGCAGTTGGAAATTGAATTAATAAACTATCACCCTTTTAAGATAGCATCCAAAATGTAAAATACTTACAGATAAATCAGAACTAAGACGTGCAGGAGCTTTATACTGAACATTACAAAATATTGCTGAGAGAAGTTACAGGAGATTTAAATAAATAGAGAGACAAACTACGTTCATGGATTGGAAGACTCAGTGTAGTCAAAATGCCAATTTTTCCAAAATAATCTAAAGATTATACATATTCTTGATCAAAACCCACACAGATATTTTTGGTAGAAATTGGCAAGCTGATTGTAAAATTCATATGAATATATAAAGAATCTAAAATAGCCAAAATAACTTTGAAGGAGAACAAAATTGTATGACTAACAGTACCTGGTTTCAAGATGTATTATTAAGCTACAGTTACCAAGAAAGTGTGGTATTGTCATCAAAATAGATAAATAGATCAAGAGAACAGAATAGAGATTCCGGAAATAGACACACACATATTTGGACAACACAGTTTCAACAAAGGTGGAAAGACCGGTAGTAAATCCTAGTATTTTCAGCGAACGATGCAGGAAAAATTTGATAGACATATGCAAAAAAAAAAAAAAAAAAAAAAAAAAGAACTTGGACCCCAGTCTCACATTATATTAGACTGGACCTGAGCCCTACATTTAAGAACTAATACTATAAAACTTCTAGAAAAAGATGTAAGAGAAAATCTTTGTGACCTGAGTTAGGAAAATACATTTTAGCTATGCCAACAGAAGCATGATACATAAAATAAAAACATGATAAAAGTCACTTTTAAAAGAATGACAATTCAAGTTAAAGAATATGAGAAAATATTTATAAACCATATGGCTGATAATGTATTTTACCCAGAATATTTACAGTTTCAAAATTCAATAAAAAGAAGCAAATAACCAAAGAAAACTGGGAAAAAATTTTTAACAGGTATTTCACCAAAGGAGATATACAGATTCAAATTAGCAGAAGAAAAGATGCTCTATGATATTACTGGAGAAATGCAGATGACAAGCACAATGAAATAAGACAACACACTTTGAGACATTAGAATGTCCAGAAGTAAAGATTGATCATGCCCATTGTTGACAAGGATGTGGAGTTACTGGAACTCTGATATAGTATTGGTGGGAATGTAAAATGGCAGAGCTATAATTTGACAGTTCTTAACACATGAAACATATACCTATCATATGATTGAGACATTACACTTCTGCATATTTAAGGACGAGAAAAAAATGCATATGTCCATACAGAGGCTTGTACATAAGTGTTCACAGTAACTTTATCTTTATAATAGCCAAAAAACTGGAAACAAACCAAGCGTCCAACAATGGGGAAATGAATAAACTGTGGTATATCCATATAAGAGAATACTACTCCTCAATAGAAACAAACTCACTGTTGATATATGTAACAACCTGGATAAATCACAAAATAATTATGGTGAATGAACGAAGCTAGACAAAAGAGAATGCACAATGTGTGATTTCATTTTACAAAATTCTAGAAAATGCAAAGTAATGTAGAGTGACAGAAAGCACAGTAGTGGTTGGCTAGCAATGGGGCAGGGGAGGTGAGTAGCAGGATGGAGTGATTACAAAGAGGCCCAGGGAAACCTTGGGGGGGTGATGGATATGTTCATTATCTTCACTGCGGTGGTGGTGGATTCACTGTTGTAGACATATGTCAAAACTTACCACGTTGCACAATTTAAGTACGTACTGTTTATCATATGTCAATTACACCTCAATTAGCTGTTAAAAACCTTAATGTACATGCTAATTACCTAGAGATATTGTTAAAGTACAGATCTGGACTCGGTGGGTCTGAGTTGGGGCCTGAGATTCCGCATCTCTAACCAGCTCCCAGGTGATGCCAAGACTGCTAGTCTGAACACTGTGCTTGGAGAAGCAGGACTGTATTTCAGTTCTTCACAAACTATCTGTGTAAAAGATCAGGTGTTAAAAAAAATCATTTTCAATCCATTGTACACTGATATTTAAAAAATATATACATCACTATAAAAGTAAAATAAAAATAAAGATACAAATATTTGAGCCCATTTTATTAGATTCAACAAACATAACATACTCTGTCAAATTACTATTCAAGTTTCTCATTGCTTGTTCTAAATTTCTGTAGTAAAGTCATGGTCGAACACTAACAGTTGGTGATTGGATGCTGGCTCATAGACCACATTGATGCTCTGTAGAGTACTCAGATTGATGGCAATTGTAGCTTTTTTTTTTTTTTCCTGAAACTAAGCTCCATCCACTCTAAGGCCAGGAATCTTGTGATGGGATGCTATATGTTTTGTGTTTCATGCTTTATGTTTTATCCGTATGGCATCCATGTCTGGCTAATTCACAAAGCTAGCGCTTGTCTTGCTGAACATTCATTAAATAAATATTTATTGAAATATTAATATCACACAGTGCTAGGGCACGATATTTAATGATATTTTTCAATAACTACCTTTTAGTAATTGAATGGGAGCATTGGCATTTAACATTTTTAGATCCTATCAATTTAATTTTTTGTCCGAATATTAATTGCTCTATCTTACTTCTCTTTCTTCTTTTCTTAATATTCTCATTTTCAATTTCCATGATAATATTCTCCACCTTCTAGTTCTTCTCAGTCTTCCTTTTATTAATAATAACTACTACCATTTTTGGGGGAGTTGCAGTATTTCAGGAATTGCTAAGTGCTTTGAGTGTAATATCTCTGTGACCTGGTATTATTATTCTCATTTTTGTCTAAGAAGAAACCGATTCTCAGAGGCATAGTATAAACTGCCCTGGGTCTCACCACTAGTAAATGGAAGAACTGGGATTCCAACTGAAATCTAACTCTGAAGCTCAACTCTCTGCCACAATATGGCCTTAACAATAATGCAGGATGTGTCATGAAAGAGAATAGATTTGTAAAGGACAATCTTACCATGACACCTTTCCCCTGCCTAAGTCATCAAAACATCTCCAACTCAATATAGAGAAAGGAGATATCTATTCTATAAAAAACTAAACAGGTATGTATTTATAAAACGGACAGCAGGAAGGGGTCCTTGTATCTGACAACCCATAGTCATTAGTCAGACCCTTAAAATTTGCAAGGAGGGCCAGCCTGGTGGTGCAAGCAGTTAAGTGTGCGCACTCTGCTGCGGCGGCCCGGGGTTCGCTGGTTCGGATCCCAGGCGCACACCGACGCTCCGCTTGGAAAGCCATGCTGTGGCAGCGTCCCATATAAAGTGGAGGAAGATGGGCATGGATGTTAGCCAAGGGCCAGTCTTCCTCAGCAAGAAAAAAAAAAAAAGAGGAAGATTGGCAGATGTTAGCGCAGGGCTGATCTTCCTCACACACACCAAAAAAAATTTGCAAGGAAAAGAAGCATGCAGATTCCCGTTAGTGAATGTGTTCTGTAGAAATAGTGAAAGAATATGAGATAGCACTTTCATATCTCAGACACTGTGAACTGTATACTGAAACTGACCAGTGCCCAGGGCTTTACAGGAATCTGATGAGTTGGGGCAGCAAAGTGAGAAGAGACCAGATTTTCTTTGTTCACATAACCACTTATGTTTTCCAGATAAGAGGATTTAACTGGGTGGGTCTGCCCCATTCAATCTGCAGTGCCTTATTGCATGGAGTGAAGTCCATGCTCTCTGTTCTTTTACGTGGTGGCCGTGGACCATAGCAGATTAATTTCTAGTTTGCAATCAGCTATAGGTAGAGTAACAGGATTGGTTTCATTAAAAAAATGCGGCATGAACAATGATTTCTAGGGATGAATTAACCACCTTAGGCCAGTTTTGGTATGTTTGTTTTTTGTTTTTTACAAAGAAAAGAGGAAGATTGGCAGATGTTAGCGCAGGGCTGATCTTCCTCACACACACACACAAAAATTTGCAAGGAAAAGAAGCACGCAGATTCCCGTTAGTGAACGTGTGTGGGACAGATATGGACTCTGGAACTTCACAGACTTCTGCAACCTATACCAGTATACAAAGATATCTCTCAATTCTTAATTTAATAATAACAATAATAATAATAATAACAAAAGGTACTCATTCTACCCCAGCTCCACATGCAAATCAGTTGTAAGAAAAAAATATGTAAAAATTGCATGTGTCTGTTTTAGAACATTTTCTACCTTGGTAATGGATAAACGATACTAAATACCACAATGGCCAAATGGGGAGGAAAATCCAAAGAGATGAAGAGAGAAGGATGAATACAGTTATTCCATGCTTTGCATTTGAGCGATTGAGGATATGTTCGAAGAAATCTAGTGTTTTTGTTTCAATTTGCTATAAACTTCTCAAATCAAAAAGTATAAAAATAAATTTCTGTTATTTTCCTTCCAGAAAAAATGTGAGTATCTAAATTTATTGTCATATCTTTTGTGCAAACACAAAAGACATTTTCCGGTTTCCTAGAATACTACAGTTGATCCTCAGCAAATGAGACAATGATAAAACCAATATAGGAATGTGTATGTTCAAAGGAACTTGAGGTAGAAAAAGATGAATTGACACAAACAAAAACGGTCTAAAGATGTGACATCCCACATGTTCTATAAATCAGCCTTGATATTGATCGCATCTCACAATGTTTTTGAATGCTGCCTTGTCTAGTACATTTCCTGAAATATGTTCTATATCTATCTTTAACTACAACTTTGATTTTCTATAATTCTGCTTTTTCTACATTTCCTTACCTACAGAATCACTCTGTTGTGAGCTGACCAACAGTGTAATAAAATAAACCATTTTACTGCTGTGTTTTTTTTTTCCTTTTGTCACTTTATAAAGATAATAGGTGACTTTAAAAAGTCAAGAGGATGGGGAGAAGAGTCAGTGATGTGATTCTTCAAAGAGTTATGTGTTGTAAATAAATTAATTTCATTGATTTACTGACAGTCTTATGGCAAAAAGAGAACTATAGAATATTCTTTCTTTTTCTATCAAGATAAATACAATGTAATTCATCAACCTTTGTCTTACTTCACAATACTGAACCTTAGAAATTATGGGTAAATATACTATATCATGAAACTGGAATTATACATTTTATATTACAAGTTATGTTATTAATAACCCAATAGCCTACATGCTATGTTTCAGAGAGTTTCAAATCCTTCCCTGGATTGAAATAATTAACAAAAATCCTGTTACAGAAATCGAATAGGGCAAATAGTTTCATTAAATATCAATATAGATACTTCTTACATATATATTCTTACTGCAAATTTGATTTGTTTAAAATCAAATTAAAACTTGATTGAAATGTGTTTTTAGTAACTCTATAACTATTTCCATATTAAAGATTTGAAGTGTGTAGTTACGGTTAAACAAGCAGTATTTCTAATAATTAACAGCTAACAGCATATAAAAGCTGTTCTGTTCATGACCGGACTGACTGGATGGATTATGGAATGATCTAGGACATTGGTTTCCTAATTCAAAATGCATATTGCATGTTTAACAGTTTTGGGGGTCATGTTATTTTTCTACAACATACAGTTAGTAAATATAAATACATGTTATATTAGCTTCAGAGTTTTTGAATAAATAGCAGAAATAAAATAGAAATCTCCCCCCCTTACTCTCCTTGGTCCATTTCCATCTCTCCTTTTCCAAATATATTGTTAATGTATCTAATTATATGGAAAATTTTGTAAGATTTGTCTTTAAGCTCACATAAATTTTTATTATTACATAATTCCTAATGTCTCATCTACCTTTAGGTTTTTTACATCCATGTTGATCCAGTAGAATTTCATTTACTCATTTTAACTACTGGATTATAATTCATTTTATTAATGTACTTCTCTTTATGTAGCTACATCCCATCAGATGAACTTTTGTTTTTTTTCTAGTTTTCTTCTTTGAAAAGAGTGATCCAATAAACATCCCTATAAAAGTTTTCTACTGTATATCTGTAAACATTTATGTAGGTTATGTATCTACAATTGTAATCTTATCCACACATTAAAAACATTTTAAATTCTCTTAGATATTCTCTGGTATACTGCACAGGGGATGGACCAATTTTCCCTCTCCCCAATAGTTTCCATTTCTCCAAAATCTTCCCAATACTTACTAAGTGTCGGTTGCCATCTTTTTAATTACTATTATCTTTAAATGGATATAAATGTGTATCTCAACATATTCCCCCCACCCCTTGTTTTTCTGACTACTAATAAGATTAAATACTTTTTAATATGTTTATTTTCTGTTCTTATTTAGTTCACATCATCTGACATTTGTCTATTGGATGACTTGTTTTTAGTGATTTGTTTGAGATCTTTATATGTCGTGGATATTAATTCTCTGCATCTCATATGAGACAACTATGTTAAAAGTCAGCCACTTATCTTTTAACAAAGATTAAAATGGAGTCTTCATTAAACACATTTCAAATCTCTGGCTACTGCTTTTCCTAGTTTGATTTTGAAGAGATCCATACAATGCAGAAATACTAGTTCCACTCTCCTTCGGGGTACTTTCATCAAAATGTCACCAACATCTCCTGGATGCCCAGGAATGGATTTGTTCTTTTTGTGCTGAATTCCTGCTCTACATCGTGTCTTTGCTGAGCTCTGTGGCAGTTGTAGGAGGGATCTGAGTTAAGAGTTGTGGAAAGAAAGCAGCTTAGAGGTTACCTGAAAAACAAGTCTTCCCTACTGAGCAGAAATAATTGATTCTATGTCAGTTGTTTAATGACACTATCAGGCATGCACCCTACCAACAACCCAGCTATAATAACCTGGAACTTGACTACTTAACTTTTTCATATCCGCTATGTGTGGACTACATAAACTTTTCTTCAGTGGTGTTTTCTACATATTTTAAATTCTTTTGTGAATGCTTGAGGTTTACTGAAGCAGATACATTAATACTTTTAATAGAAAATTCTTCATGACCTATTTACCATGTTGGCATAATCTTAAATGTACAGAACAAAAATGAATAAAAAATATTTAATTCAGTTTAATTATTGAAAATCGAGTCACCTATAAAAGCGTGTAAAGGAAAAAACAGACTGGAGTTGAAAAAACTCACTTGAAACACTTTATTGATGACACTTCTGGCTTTAAGGAAAAAGAAATAGTTGATGATGCTTGTTAAAGATGGTAAGGCAGACTTTATTTAGGGCCACTGCAATGGGATTTTATAGTGGGAGAGACATCAGGCTCAACTCCTAATACAGCATGGGCAAGTGGGAATTTATAGCCAAGGAGCAGGGTAGGGTTGTTAGGGAATGGAAAATTACTAAGAGGAAACATCAGGAGTAATGGGGATTCTGGCTAAACCAACCTAACAGGATTCTTGCTGAAGGTAGGTCAGGGTGATGAGACATCACCTGGGGGATGGTGGAGGATGAGGAACCTGATTAGATATCAAGGGTGATCAGATATTGAGGGTGGGGTTTCTGGTTAAACTGACTTAGCAGTGTTCTTGCTAAAACTGGATTTTACAAGGAAGTGCACAGATGGTCCTAGGAGAAGGTTTAGGAGCTTGACTAAAGTTTGCTCAAGCAAAGACTCTATCACTGGTAACCAAACCTGTGGGGTTTTCTCCACATCAAGCAATTCTCTGGGACATCAGCTGGGTGTCCTAAGATTCGATTCAATGTTGACACTATCTACATGACGTTAGCCTTAGATCCCACAAGTTATGAGCTTAGTCCCACAAGACTGCCCCTAATTTTATCAATTTAACATTTGATCTATTTCCCTTCTTGTATTTACAAAGAATTTTCTTTGCCAAACAATATTATATAAATATTAGGGCAATTTCACAAAAATTTCTCTTATACATTGTGAAATAATAAGAAATATCACTTCTTATTAATGAGAAGTCCCAGGTTGTCAACTGTACTTCTGACCGATCAGCTATAAATTGAGGTTCTCACGATCCCCTCCTTGGGTTCATTAATTTCCTAGAACAACTCACAGAACTCAGAGAAACATTACTTACTTTTACTGGTTTATGATATAACAAAGGATGCGATAAAGGATACAGATGAATAGCCAGATGAAGAGATATGCAGAGACGAGGTCTGGAAGGGTCTTAAGCGCAAGAGTATCTGTGCCTGTGGAGATGGGGTGCACCACCCTCCTGGTATGTGGATGTGCTCATCAACCTGGAAGTTTCCCAAACCGGGTACTATCAGAATTTTTATGGAGGCTTCATCATAAAGGCATGATTAGTTACTAACTCCATTTTCAGTCCCTCTCCTCTCTCTGGAGAATGGAGGGTGGGGCTGAAAGTCCCAAGCTTCTAATCACAGCCAGTGACTAGTTCCCATCCAGGAGCCCACCAAGAATCACTTCATTAAAACAACAGACATTCCTATCACCCAGGAAATTCCAAGGGATTTAGGATCTCAGTGTCAGATATTCCTATCACTTAGGAAATTACAAAGACCTGTGTCAGAGACTAAGTGTTAGAATGAAAGACTCTCCTAGCACCCCTATTTTCAAGGGTTTAGGAGCTCTGTGACAGGAACTGAGGGCAGAGACCAATACATATAAATTTCTTGCTATTTCACAATGTGTAAAAGTAATTTTTGTGAAATTTCCTTAATATCTATAATATTATATTGTTTGACAATGAAAATTCTTTGTAAAATAGAAGAGAAATAGATCAAATGTTAAATTGATATAACACAATTTCTCAGTTTTATCTATCTTTGATATATGTCATAGTTTGAAAACAGTATTATTAAGTATTCTTTTAGAATATTTACTAAACAATAGGTATTATCTTCCTGTGAAAAGAAAATGTAATATGCTATGATTGTGGAGATCACTGTGTTGTTTCTTGTCTGAAGGTTGTGCTTGAGAAGTTATTTACAAAGGCTTCTCATTCTCAGTGGTGTGCTAGCCTTTCACCTTTCCAAGAGCCTCCTCATCACCAGCTTCTGCCCTGTCCCAGGCTTCTTACGAACATCGTGCTCAACTGTATTGCAACTTGAGAATCGGTCAACCAAAACGTGACCGTGTGGCCGCAGTGGTTTCAGTCAAGAGAGAAAAGATATTCTGCAGTGTGCTCTGTGCTGTCAAACCCAAACCAATTGTTCCAGGGAGTTAAAAACCCATAACTAAAATGTTGAAAGGGATTTGTCCTCCGACTTCTGCTTAACAATCTCAAACCACTTTGTCATTTCACTACCCGTAGAGCTGTAGTACGGTTTATAGGGCATTCATTCCAGAGCTTTCCAGATGATTTTCCCATCATGCTTTGGAACATAAAATGGCTGAATGAAAAGAGCATATCCTATTTATTCTTTGTTATAGAACAATTATATATGTAAGCTTTCCAATAAGAAGGAGGAGGAAGAGGATGCCACCGCTAGTATCATTTTGGCAACAAGCATGTATTAAAAACTACATAGATCCAAATTTGGTTTCGACTTTATTACGTGAAGTTAAAATGTTTCCAACTCATTATTATAATAATTATTCATTTATTCCTGAATCTCAGAATAGACTACTGAATCTCGAAACAGGCATTTGTTCTGTTCTTTTGTTGTGTTTTCCACTTACTGCACCACTAACCGTGTTTCAGTTACTTCTTTTTATGCATTATTTCTCTGTGCTTAGATCTACATACTGATACATTCGTCTATTGTCTTCCTTCAAAATCATCTTACACATACTAAAAAAGATGATAAAATAGGATATAATACTGGGAATTCATCATCTGCTTATTTAATAATTTCCATAATTTAAACAGTGAGTCTAAACATTTCCACGCTCTTTGCAACTGATCTTCAGTGCTTTTAGTTTAAAAAATAAGAAAGTTAATACTTTTAGTATAAAGAGATTTTGTTCAATATAGACTGGCATATCTTCTTATTTTATACGCATATTACTGGATGCAAAACAAACAACCTGCACTGGAGTAATTGACCCCCTAGTAAGCAGTTCCAGAAAGGCATGTTTGACCCTGTTAGGGCCAAAAGACTCTGGGGGATCAATTCCCTAGTCTTGAAGTCCAGAGTCACCAGGGTGTTACACGTGTCAAACTGTTACTCTAGATCCCACATAAGCCGTTATACTGTCATGCTTTCATGAACTGTTCAACAATACATGAGTTCTCTAGGGTTTGGAGGAAGGGGTGGTGCTGCAGAACGTGTTGTCACATAAGGTTAGGAATAGTAAGACGTCACGTGAGTTTGGTACAGGAAGATGTAAAATTTTCCTTTGAAAATTAAGTTCCTTCAAAATCAATTTTCCCTAGTCTTTAGCCGATGGATAAAATGATGCTATATTACCATTAATAACCTACATTTTATAGGCTGTTACTCCAACTTGTTCATCTTTATCCTCAACACAACACTCTCAAAGTACTTCCAGGAATGCCAAGGAATTCTTACACCTACCCTTGAAGAATTCTACTCTGTCATCACTGAAATTAGCAAGCTCGCCTATGACATCCTGATGCTACCGCAACTTCCATGATTTCACCACAGCCTCCTGCCAGATACCAGTCTCCCATTAGACGCCCCTGACAATTCTGAATGCTGTCACCTCCCAACAGAGTTGGTTTTGGGGGAATGTTAGGGGAGATTTCTCATTCCTACTGTTATATTCTCTTAGTTAAATACCAAACAGTGCAGTGTTTGCTCCAGTGTCTTACAAAGAGGGTTTAGGGAAACAGATCTTTCAATTTTTACTTACAGCCTTCTATCTCCATAGGGTTAAAACATGAATCAACTCAGAGGCTGAACATGGAGACGATCCAAATGACATACAGCATGTCATGCTGAGAATTGGCCCTTTAGGAATGGATTGGGCTTAAAAGCAACATGAGAGTCACAGAGGCAAAAACCGGCACGTCCCTTTCAAGCCATCAGACTGCGGATATTCCAGTCACATTGATAATAGTGTCCCCAGTGTGAAGATAGATTCATCAGGCTCATTTATCTTGATGCCATTAAAAATTCACTTCATCTCTTGACTTTTGTGTAAGATTATTTCAAAATAAAGTGTTCAAAATTTACAAGTATATGTCATCACATACTTAATCCTGATTATATGTTCATAAAGCTTGTTTTTAATTATATTTGGTTTCACGTTGATCTACTACACAAGGCAAAGATTTTAGTCTAACTAAATGTATTTTATGTGGGTTCATTCTGTACATTCCAAAATTTCTGGGTACAAACCCTAAGAAGCAATGGAGCAGACTCTAGATTGTGCTAAATGGGGCAAAGGCCAACATGAAAGGTTTCTTGGGAGTTAACTCAAGTATTTCTTTGTCTAATCTAGTGCATTGGTTTTGTTAATCTAACTATTCTATTTAAAATCTTCTGAAATCAGGCTTTTCTCCTTCCCTTCATATTGTGAACTTTACATAGACCTACCCTGCTGGAAATTTAGAAGTCCTATCGTCCATTTATCTACTTCCTTAATAGGCTCACCCTTTATGTCTACATTAATTGGTCCTGTACATCGGGTCTGGGGAGGGCAAAGACTCTGCTATTGTCATTTGCTTTTGTAAAGTTTACTACCCACTGTGCCACTCCCTACTTGAAAAATCCTGAGATCATTGTCTTAGAAGTTTGGGCAGGTAATTATATGAAGACTCTTTTCTCATGTGATCCTAGGTCAAGATGCTACATTGTGCGCTTGTGCTCAAATGGATAGCAACATCTGGACCTGCCATTTCGTGCTTCCTCCACACCTGTCCAACGAAGGTTTCTAAACTATTGGATCTGCCTCTAATTCCTGAGACACCCTGCTTCTCTTTTCTCACCTAATTAATTTCATCTTCTGAGCAAGAACTTAATTTCCATAAAAATTATGAGTTCTAACTTCCTGAATAAACTCAACATTTTGAATACCAAAAGAAAATCACATTGAAAATAATTGGTCTTGATTTTAGCCTATACAAAGGACAAATGATAAATGTCCAAAGGCTAAAAGATAACTGCTATATTTGAAGTCACGAGACCCAAGTTACTTTAACTCTCTAGAACTCAGTAAATTCATCTGTAATAGGGTTGGGTTGGGTCAGTATTTTTCAAGTTAAATTGTATTTCAAAGTGTTAAGTGTTTTAAATTATATAGCAGAGACCCTGGGGGAGAAGCAGAAAAGACACAGAGAGAAAAGGGAAGAGTAATTTGCTTTGGTTGTCCACAGACAATGAGTTGGACCATATGGTCTTTTCAGTCTTTTATATATGTAAATATGGCAGGACTGACCCATTATTAGCTTATCATTCCTGATAAGTGACGTGAAGGTTTATCACTGATTTATCCGTATTCTCTCATAATGTCTTTCTTTAGGCAAAAGAAAGCCTTTTGAAAAAGAACTTTGAAAGCACCAGTAATAAAGTTTGTAACTAGACAGAATAAAGTTCACATCGGTTTCAAATTCATGACCTTGTTCTCCTATAACAGGGGCCTTAGATAAACAGGTTAGTAGAAAGAGGGCAAAACTCCATTATTTGCATCATGTTTCAGAGGTATTATTGAAAAGTATATTTGTCACTCATCATTTTGTTTTAAGATTGTTAAATGCAGCACAAATTGAACACATTTATTAAAATTTAACTACGATATATCAACATTTCCACAAGATATCATGGCACAGACATATCAGTGATTTTGAGATGAGACTGAAAGACTTGGAATCACATATATACACATTACATATGATATTTTATATAAT
This sequence comes from Diceros bicornis minor, assembly GCF_020826845.1. NCBI lineage: Eukaryota > Metazoa > Chordata > Mammalia > Perissodactyla > Rhinocerotidae > Diceros > Diceros bicornis. The sequence goes on from NC_080753.1 coordinate 5,356,985, forward strand.
TATATAATACTTTACATATATATATAAACATTTCTATTTCTCTCTCTCCGCTGATGTTTATTAGGTTGGGCTATTAAAATCTAAGTATATTTGTGCACGCTACTTTAGCTCACAGAAATACCCTTAACTTCATAGGTGATGATTTATAATCTCCTTAATTCACTTATCTTTTTCCATCTTTTCTATCCGTATCATATAGATACAGTTAAAGAAGCAATATAAGCTGTAATTTTACTCTCAAGAGAATATGTCTTGTCCAATTGTTATAGAAATTTTAATTGATTGTTTCACTGTGTATGCAGTTCATTCTTGGTCAAATACACATCCATGGAAACACATCCCCAAGGAATCACTGGCATGACAGGGTCACCAGGGTACTTCATTTACTGAGGCCTTTGCTAATTGGCGGTGGTTGGGATTTTGATTCTTGAGTGATTCTTTGAACCACTTTGAGTTCCTCTGTCACACAGACTATACCCATAAACATCGCCAGTCAAGGTTACTGGAGCACAGAACTTCTCACAAAAGAACGAGAGGTGTGCATGGATAGGTCAGCATAAATCTATCCATGCTGTTAGAAAAGAGAATGTAATTATATAGATTTTTAGCCCTGGAAAGAGCTTTAGAGATCAACTGCCTCATTTTACAGATGAGAAAATTCTAATTCAGAGACACTGAGATGCTCTTGGTCAGACAGCTAATTAATGGCAACAGCAAGATGAAACTCGAGTCCCCCCACTCTTGGTCTACTGCTTTTTCCATTTCACCTGCTGTACTTATGCTGACAGCGGGTCAAAAGTTAAGTCTTGCTGTGTGAAGTGGCACTTACTATTAACCATGAGCATTTCTTTTCATTTTCTTTTATTTCTTATAAACATCATTAAAGAAAAAAAAGTTTGGGATGTTGTTTACAAACTAAATCACATAGAAAGATTGGGAACAGTCTTTTCTAGTTTTCTTTTTCTAGTTATGTAGGCTGTTAATTGTAAATAAAATCCAGTTGTCGATTCAAGAATGCATAAATGCCTATGAATCTAGTCAAGTGTTACAGAGAAACCAATACCACAGCCTAGTTCACGGTGCACCTCTTTCTCCCGTCCACCACATTCTGCTCTTTGCTAAATCTCACAGACATGTTGAAAGCAAGAATAATGTGGCATTTCCCCTTTTGTCACACTGTCTCCTCTCTGTCGTTGCTGCCTCGCCAGCATTAAGCTTTCTCCTCACTTCCTAGCCTCATATTCATGAGCAAGCACTGGAAGAGATCCCGGCCTGGTGAGCTTCCCAAAGCCCTTCCCATTGAGTTTGCTGCAAACTTGTGAAATGCATATGCCTTAGAGTAAATGTCCTTTTCTAACCTCTGAACTCTGAGGAAGCATTATTCTCAGAGAGTACATAATAGCTCTTTGACATTGTATGACCTTCTCCCACCGTTCTAAGGATGAGAGTAGAAAGACCTCTTGCTTGAAGTCTCATTTACCTCCTAGTTTAGGTGGCACAAAATCATTTTTTGACTGAAAATTTGAAACAAATTAATTTGAAAAAGCTTTTCCCCAGAAAATAATTATTCCTGGTTAGCTGGTAAAAAGGTCTATAAATTGAAAAGTAAGTGGCAAGGTTGTTATAATTCTCTGAATCCAAGGCACTTAAGGTATTTTTTCACCTTGGTAAGCTACGTCAAACTATTGAGTGGTGGTTTAGTCTGCAGGAACATTTCAGAGATGTGAACTTTTAAAATTTTGTTTCTTTTTAGTTATTCTCTTATATTCCTTTCCTAAGCCTCTTTGTATTAGTTCCAGTTTCTTAGGTGGCAAATGTACACCAAGTATCCAGAAGATTAAATACCAACAGTCCTATGTTTGAAAGACAATTTATCATGATGTTTTTTCTTTATATTTCTTCCAATTTATTGTCTTCATCTCTGCCACTTCTTGCCTTTCTCTTTGTCTCCTCTCTCTTCTTTCATCTTATTTCCTGTCTGTTCTCTCTTTTGTTACTTCCTTTATTTGCTTAATTATAACAGTTTTTTTCCTAAAAACTTACAAGTTTTTAATTAAATCAAATGGAGGTGGAAAAAATCACACCTGTTGTGAAAAAAAAAATGTACAGGCCCATCCTAGATTGTCTCTTAAGCAAACATTTCATAAGACGGACTTAGCAACCATGATTAGAGAGGAAGAATATTTCTAATAAGCCTAAAAATGAACTCTAAAATTTTGAAAAAAAAGATTTTAAATAATGTTCTACTTTTTTATGAATTTGCAAATGGCATTTCTAGCTGTATATGAAACATGCTCTCTCTAGTCGCTTCAAAAATGGCTAGGGAATAGTAGGTTTTCTTACAGCAAAGTGTACTGAAACCCCGGCATTGTATGTGCAAATACACAATATACCAAATTAAGATGAAAAATAGAGTACGAATATCCATCTGATCATAGAGAGATGTCTAATTTGTTTGTGGAAATATAGTAAGCATCGTGCAGTCAATACGGTGTAAAATATCTGTAATAAAAAAAGAAATTTGCATGCATAAGTACACAAAGTCAGAGAGAAGTAAGTCTCAGGAGCTTATCCTTAGGAAATTAAAACAATTCTATTTTCTATTCATTCGTTGCATGATTTATTATAACCGTTCTATAGAGCAGCACCCAGCAGAGAGCCTATAGTTGAAGTTGGCTTGTTGTTTCTATCATAAATCCCCCTTTTTGAAAGATTTATAACTTGGCTGCTTTTATTTGCTTTTCCCTGAAACTTGGCATATAGGTACTTAAACTTTGAATCATTATTTCCCTAAATTTAATTTAAATCAGTTTAGTCTCTTTTTTTTCCAATCCACAATAGAAGCACAAAATAGGTCACTTGGGACATCACAAATTCTATGTTTCTGAAATAGAGCAGCTGCCAACAGGAAGCCGACAATAATTATCATGTGAGCATCCTTTTAAAATCCCTGCTGGACAAAAGGAGGATGTGGTGTGTTCGAGCTAATTCAGTACTCTTTCAAAAACCAGCTTCTTATTTAAGTCAATGGAGGATATTTCTGAATAAAATCTGCAGCACTGCAACCTTAATTATAATTCAAGACATCCACAACTATAGAAATCAAATGTAATATTAATTGTATCTCCCAAAAATCCTGAGTGAATTGTGGCTTGCTCAAAGACCCCAAACATTGCAATTCTGTCAAAAAACTATGAATCTAGTATTGTTTATTTTATTTGGAAAATCTTTCTTATTTTTCCTCTTTGGAAAAATACATATTACACTTAAGATCTTACAGAAAACAAATATGATTGCAAATCTTTAAGTAATAGATAAGTTTTACTTTCTACTAAAGCTCAATATTTCTGCACATATTCAACAAGTGCTATGCAGCCACGGAAGTTAGTTTTTATACAAATAAATATACATTAGTTTAAATGTTTAATTAGATATTTTTTAACTCTGAAAAGTGTCGGTAACATGCCTTTATATATGACTAGCTCGTAGTTGTCTTGTGTGGAGGGAGACCACATTCCCTCCTCCTCTCTAATCACTCCAGCAGCCTCTGTTCCCGTCTCCACCTGCTATGTTCCATATTTATGTTTCTTTTCTCACGGCTGTCCTACGTGTCCTTCTATTCTTAATCGAACAGATCTTATTCGTGAACTCATATTGTTTCCTGATTTCATTTAGCATCTGTGTTGATGACTCTTGACTTTATGAATCTCTTTCATTCCCTTCCACTTACCACGTGGCCTAATATACATATTTACTTGAAGCTTCCATAGCACCTGAAACTCAACTGGCCTAGAGCTGAATCCTTTATCTTCATTCTCCGAAGTCTCCTCTTCCCCTTTTTTTTTCCTAGTCTCGGTGAAAGCCAAAATCCTGTATCCTGTCCCTCAAGCCATCCACCTGGGTGCTCTTATTTCTTGGTACATAGTCAATCATTGGAACTTAAAGGAAAATATTTCTAGAAAAAAAATTAATTGCACCTTGCACACACCTTGGTGTACTTACAACCTCATCATATTATCTCATAATTGAATTTTTAGTTGTCTGTACTCTTATATCCCTGAAAATATTCTGATACCTCTCAAGTGCTCAGCTCTTTCTATTCTCAGCTATAGAATACGTTCAAGAAATGTTTGTTGGATGAAAGCATTTAATATAAAAACATCTTAATAGATTTAATTATCTGTTTGAATACTTGTCTTTATTCCAACTATTTTATTAGATTTAATGTTTATCTACATGATTTATTAGAGCTCTTTTTATATCTTACTATATTTCAATGATATTTATATTTTATTGAGTAATAAAAAAGAAGCCGTGTGAGTTATGACTTAACTCATAGCTATGAATTACAGTTAGTTCCCAACAAGAGCAATGGTGTTTTATTCCCACTTTCCCTATTAGCTTATTCAAACCCCACAAATGATCTAAACTGGGTTCATTCCTCTTCCTGTCTATAAATCCATGTCTGATTATTTCAGCCAAAAATATATTTTTCCTTCCTTTACAGTATATTATTGCAAATATTTTTGTTTAATTCAGTTGAAATATCACATGAGTAAATGACTTTGCTTCATAACCAGATTATATGCTCCATCGGGAATAGCATTCAGGAAGTCTTAATTTCTTTGGATACTTTGTAAACTTTTTCTGTGTATACTGATTGCATAATATATACATAAAAGAGCGGGTATTTTAATAAATTATTTAATTAATTAATTATTAAAATATTAAATTTATGTGGTTAGTAGTACGAACATTTTTTAAAAAATGCCTTTTTAGTTTTGGATGTGGCTATGTGGTGCCAAATTAGTGAAATAAGTTAGTAAATTTAATTTACTCAAAGTAAACATTTTGGATTTTGGATAAAAATCAATTAAACATTTAATTTCTCGAATGCCTATGCTTAAAAATTCAGTAAGTTTAAAAATAATAAAATATAAATGCTAACATTGAATTTATTTGTTGCTTTTGACATAATAACCATATATCCTTATGTCATGTTTATTTTAATTTATGTCAGAAAAAATTCATTTTTTATTTGTGGGTAGCATGTTGCTTCAGTGACACTGGTATTTTAATTATTTTAATTTTAATGAGGTATAATTGACATAAACTGCACTTATGTAAAATGTACAATTTGATTAGCTTTGACACGTGCATAGACCCATGGAACCATCATCAAAATGAGGATAATGAACATATCCATCACCCCCAAAAGTTTCATTAAGTTCCTTAGTAATCTCTTCCCCCATCCCATTCTGCCCTATACTATTCCCAGATAAACAGAGATATGCTTTCTGTCATTATAAATTAGTTTACAATTTATAGAATTTTATGTAAATAAAAATCACATGTATGTACTCTCTGTTGTTTGGCTTCTTTTATTCAGTATAATTATTTTGGGATTTATCCATGTTGTTGTGTATATCATTGTTTCAATCTGTTTTATAACTGAGTAGTATTCCATTGTGTGGGTATACTAGAATTAGTTTATCCTTTCACCTCCCGATGGACAATTTTGCTGTTTCTGGTTTTGGTGATCAAAAATAAAGTGACACGAAGATTTGTGTTTATAGCGCTTTACATCCTATGAGGAGTGTGTGAGAGTACCAACTGCTCCACATCCTTACAACCCTTGGTATGGTAAATTATTTTACTATAGACATTCTAATAGGTGTGTAACAGTATCTCTTTGTGGTCCTAAGGTGCGTCACCCTAACTACTAATGCTGTTAAGCATCTTTCCATGTTCTATCCGTCCTCTGTATATTCTTTTTGGTGAATTTTCTCTTTAAATATTTTACCCATTTTTAGAATTGTCTTGTTTAATATAATTGAATTTTGAGAATTGTTTTATATGTTCTAGACAGAAGTCCTTTATTAGATACATGATTTGAAAATATTTTCTCCCAGTGTGTGGATTGTGTTACCATTTTCTTAGCAGTGTCTTTCGAAGAACAAAATTTCTCAGTTTTGATGAAATTTATTTTATCAATGTGTTTTTTAATGGACGGTGCTTTTGGAATTGTATCTCCTATGAATATTATTCAGCATTAAAAAAGAAGGAAATCTTGCCATTTGAAACAATATGGATGGACCTTGAGGGCATTATGCTAAGTAAAATAAGACAGACAGAGACAGACAAATATCTTCTGATCTTAAAAAAAAAAAGATCAAGCTCATAGATACAGAGAACAGATTGGCAGTGGAGGATGGGCAAAATGGGTGAAGGTCAAAAGATACAAACTTCCAGTTATAAAATAAATGTCATGAGATATAATGTACAGCATGATGACTAGAGTTAATAACACTGTATAGCATATTTGAAAGTTGCTAAGAGAATAGATCTTAAAAGTTCTCATCACAGGAAAAAAATTTCTAACTATTTACGGTGATGGATGTTTATTAGACTTATTGTAGTGATCATTTCTTGACGTAAAAAATACAAATATTGAATCATTATGTTGTACACCTGAAACTAATACGTCAATCGTATCTCAATAAAAATAAATAAGTGAATAAAAAACCTTCTCCTATATTTTATTCTAAAAGTTTTATAGATTTTAGATTTACATTTATTTATATGATCCATTATAGGTTAATTTTTGTATATATTGTGATGTAAAGTCAAAAAGTTTTTTGTTGGTGTTTTGCTTATGGATATCTGATTGCTGGAGCACCATTTCTTGAAAAGACTATTCTTTTTTCATTGAATTGTTTTTGTGCTTTTGTCAAAATCAGTTGTCCAAATATGTATGAAGTTTTTTCTAGACTTTATATTCAAGTCTATTGATACACTTTATTTATATGTATGCCAATATATGACAGTCTTGATTTCTGTATATTTTTTCATTAATTTGTCTGAATTAAGGTACTGTTAGCCCTCTAACTTTGTACTTCTTTTTCATGGTTGCTTTGGCAAATCTAGGTCCTTTGCATTTCCACATGTTCTTTAGAATCAGCTTGTGAATTTCTATATAATTGCCTGTTTGGATATTAAGTAAGAATATTAAACATACAGATCTATTTCAGAAGAATAGACTTATGAACATGGTATATCACTATATTTATTTAGATCTTTAATTTTTCTCAGCACTATTTTCTAGTTTGCACTGTACAGATCTTTTATGTCTGGTCAGAGTTTTGCCTAATATTTCATATTGCTTCTTGCTACTCCAAGTAGTATTGTTTTTATAATTTCATTTTCAGATTATTTCTTTATATTTATCTTCTATCCCCCAACCTTGTTAAAATCACTTAGTTCTAATGGTTATTTTGTAGTTATTTATAGATTTTCTACATAGAAGATCATGTTGTCTTGCAAACAAAGATTGATTCTCCCAATCTTTTTTTTGAATCTGCATGACTTTTATTTCATCTTCGTCTTACTTTATTGTACAATATAGTTTCCATAATTCAATGTTGAATATAAGGAGAAAGAGTAGGCATCTTTGTCTCTTTTTCAAAGTTTAGGGAGTATGTATATTCAGTCTTTTACAAGTAAGAATAATAGCTGTAGGGTTTTTATCAGGTCAAGGAAATTTCCTTCTATTCCTAATTAACTGAAAGTTCTTATCAGAGATAGACGTTGGCTTTTCTAAAACGTTTTGTCTTTACCTATAGAGATGATCACGAGGTTCTAATTTTTGTTTTATAATACAGTCAATTATATTGATTTTTAAATGTTAAATCAACCTTGCATTCTTGAAATAAAGTCTCCTTGGTCATGATGTATTATTTTGTTATTTATTGGTGGATTCAATTACCTAATGTTGTGTTTAGAATTTTTGCATCTATGTTTAGAAGGGATGTTGATCTGTAGTCTATCTAATTCTCTTGCAAGTCTTTGTCTACTTTTGGTATCAGAGTAAAGCTAATCTCTTAAAATCAATTATGAAGCATTCCATCATCTTTACGTTAAAGGAAAAGTGTGTGTATAATTTGTAACATTTCTTTTATAAATATTTCGTAGAATTTATCAATGATGTCATCTGGGAATTTTCTTTCTGGGAAAGCTTTAATGTTTAAATTAATTTTCTTTATCAGATATGTGGATATTCAGGTTATCTCTACCTTTATGAGTGAGCCTTGGCTGTCTTTGTGTTTTTCAAGATATTTTTCCATTTATTCTAAGTTGTCAAATGTCTTATTATAAAATTGTTCAAAAAATTCTTTTATTATTTTTCTAACATCTGAAGAATCTGTAGTGATTTTACCTTTCTCGTTCCTTAAATCAGGAGTATATGTTTTCTCTTTCTGTCTCTATCTGTATCTCCTTCTCCTCTAATCAGTCTCCCTAGAGGTGCATCAATTTTCTTTACTTTCTTAAAGAATCACTTTTGGTTTTCATTGAATTTTCTGAATTTTTTTTTCTATTTCAAAGATTTCTGTTCTGATCTTTATTATTCCTTTTCTTCTGCTTATTCTTAATTTATTTGCTCTTATTTTTCTAGTTTCTTTAGGTTGAAGCTTAGGTCATTGATTTGGTACTTTTCTTATTTTGTAATAGAGGTACTAAATACTATAAACTTTCCCATAAATGCTGCTTTAGCAGTATCCCACAAATTTTGATATATTGTACTTTCATTTGCATTCAATTCAACCTACTTTCTAATTCTCTTTTGAATCTCTGGTGTTTTTTCCCATAGATTATATAGAAGTGTGTTATTTTGTTTCAAAATATTTGTGATATTTTAGAGATCTTCTTAAATTGATTTAACTTAATTCCATTTTTATCAGAGAAAAGAATTTGTATAATTTGTATCCTTTTAAATTTATTGAGGGTTGTTTTATGACCCAAAACATATCCTATCATGGACATTGTTCCATATGTTCTTGAAAAGAATATGTATTTTGCTGTGTTTGAGTTGCCTGTTCTATAAATGACAATTAAGTCAAATTGGTCAATAGTATTTTCAAAGTCATCTATATCATACATATTGATTTTATTACTCTTTGTTCTATTGATTATTGAGGGAAAGGTATTAACTATATTCTCACAAATCTTTTTGGGATCAGCATTCTTGTTATACTCCATGGTCACTTTCTAAACATTGCTCTCCTACTAATTTTCAATTTTCCTGTTCCTTTGAAATGCATGTTTTCTCACTTTCTTGAATCTGTAATTTAACAATAGCCTGATTACACCACAACACCCATTATAAAAATTGGGCTCTGCTCTTGTTCTTCATCACTATTCAGCTCACCTTCTAGGGCTTGAGTCATTTCTTGTTCATGTCGATAACCTATTCAAAACCCTTTCCTAATAGTTACTTTATTTCTTCAACTCCAGTGACCCACTCTCTATGCCCACATTTCGAAGATTTTAAAAAATCTAGACCCAATGTAAGTCTAGATCTACAAAATTATTTCCATACCTTCACCTCCAAACAGTTCTTTCTTGATGGTCTTCTCTCTAGACTTTTTTTTTCAAAGTCTCTGAAATCTCCTTCTTTATTTTTTTTTGTGCATAGTCTGCTTCTGTTACATTTGCTATCCTTTCAATTCAGCTTACATTCTGCTCCATCTTCTGACGTGATTCTGCGCTACACCAGCATCCTGGTGTCACTTTCCCTTGCACTCCACTTCAGAAGCACAGAAAAGTTCCTGCCCTGAACCAGTGCTAAACCCTGCTATTTGTCTCCTCTGTTCCTATATGATGTAGAAATGTAGCCAAAGGGATAGACTGATTCTTCCATAAAGGCACAGTCTCAAACATCAGCAGAACCTTCAATACCAATCATCAACCCGTTTACTTTTCCTCGGTCAGCTACAATGTGCTTTCCCCATGTTGATTATTTTAAACCTTCATAAATCTTCATAAGTGTCATACTCAATCTCCACTCTATCCTTCACAGCAGACAATTGTGCTTCTTATTATATGGAGAAAATTAGAAATATTGATGTGTTACCCTTTAATGTCCTTCCTCCTACCTACAGAAAAATATCAATTCTCCAGGCCTGCTGCTAAGCCTCTCCTACTCCGTAGGCCTTTTCGCTTCTGCTTTATTGCTAATCTATGAGCAAATGGAAATCATATTTCTGCACATGATGTGAAATAGCCTGTATTTTATGTGTTAGAATTGAAATGTGGAAAATAACGTGTACAGAACATACTGCTAACAGTAATCTTACTCTCTTTGCCCTTACTTACAGTTAAATGCACATTTTACGATTCGATATGCATTGCCCGACTCATTTCTTCTAATTGATTGCAAAAGAGATGTAATTTTGGAGACAGAGCAAAGAGGAGCAATAGATTTGCTCGGCCACCCTGTAGAGGCACTCCAGATGACAGCCAAAGGCTCAGCCCCCATCCCCCTCTGGTGTAACATTCAGTGGGAACAATGAGCTCTTCTCCTTCATGTGTCTTGTTAGGCGCTTTAAATATTTTTTTCTCAAATCTGACTTTTATTAATTATATTGAGAGTTAGTTTCCACAAGGAAATAATGAACATTTAATTATTGTTCCATATTTATATTGTTTTTTCCTTTATTTTTGCATATATTTATGTAATGGTGAATGAAGGCAAAAGACACATCCAGCTAACCAAAATCCATACTGAGAAGTCAGCAATTTGTCTTTTAAGTTAGAGTATATAAAACTAGATTCTGAAAGAAAATGCAATTTCAGGCTTATATTAATTCTTTCATGCAGGTATTTGGATAATTCCAGTGATTCACCACGTATTTTATACAGTCATACATTATTTATAAATAAAAGGAAATGATAGTCTCATGCGCTAGCATTATCTTAACTACAGCAAATGTGAATAGATATTTACTTATGTTATTTTGGAGTGGCTTTATTTTTAATCTGATTCATTTATGAAATATGTAAGCACAAATATCTTATCATATTTTCAAAGTACACTGAAACCAATCATAACTCTTATTTGAGGGGCAAGTAGGGTATCTGTATATTTTACAGAAATCTTGGGTCTGCATTCTAGTCTCAGCTGTATCACCAACCAGCCATTACCTCGAGTAAGTCAAATGATCTCTAATGTACTCAGGTTTCTTATAGACAAAATGAGAAGGTGGCCAGGATGATGTCTGAGGTCCTGTTCAGGTCTAGCATTCTATGACAATATTTACTTAACTGTACTCTGTGTAACAGCACCATTTATACACAAAGGACACTGCCATGAATACAGCAAGCATATTTTTACTGGAACTCCAGCCAAATCCATGGTGTAACCAGGTGCACTGCAGACGTTTCAACTACACATAAACATTTCTTTTCTGTCTCAGTCTTAAAGATTCCCATCCTCTTTGATTGTTGATGCTGCTATAGTGACATAAACTTACATCAATAATTTATTATGTTCTGCATTATTTAAAGGAGCAATGTTCTTTTTTTATTTAAGAACATAAAGGCTGAAAAATACTACCCGTGATATGTAAGCACTGGTAGGAAATACCTAAAGTCAAGCCACTGATACTATAACAATGTTATCATTAAAATAAACCTGATATAAAATTATGATCTAAGTTCTCAGCATATGAATATTTCTCAATATTCAATTAATAATCAAAGCTCTTAATTTTCCTAATAAAAATCTAATATTAGAATATTTGTATAACTTAGTGAAAATGTAATTTCCAAATGACAATGTCAAGATGTTATAATGTGCACGGGTAAAAGGTGCATTCAAACTGCAAGATGGATAAATGGATTTTAACATACCAGAAGATGAAAAGGCGATGGGTGTGGTTTTGGATCCACACTGCAACCAATTATCAAACTATCACTTATCAATGTTGGTACAGAACCACAGAAGAATATTCACAATTATGTGAAAATGTTAAAATACATCTCCCTTTTCCTTCTTAGCTGGATGAGATTGAATTTTCTTCATATTATTCAGCCAAAAATCATATTGAAACATATTGAACACAGAAGCAGATATGTGAATCCAGCTGTTTTTGCTAAGCTACACAATACAGAGATTTATAATAAATCAAAACAATGCCAGGAAATATAAAATATAAAACCTATATTATTTGTATTAACACGAAATGGGGTTATTATTGTTATCTTAAAATAAATTAATTGACATTTTTAAATTTTCTCAGTTTTATTTTCTAACAAAGTAAATATCAACATACACGATACAAAAGCTCTTTGACGTCTAAAGATTTTAAGAATATAAAGAAATCTTGAAACAAAGGAATTTCAGAAGTGCTAACCTTTAGTATAAAGGAATATTTTAAATAATGTGATAAAGTATTTAATATGCAGAGTATAGAACAAAGTCCCTGGCAGATACATAAGGGTACCATGTATATTAACTATAATTATGCACCATATACAAAAGACGTGAAGAGAAAAACACTAAAACATTAGTATTTGCAATTTACAATTTCCTACTTCTCATATCTAATAGTTTATTTATTTATTTTTTTTTCTGGTAAATGTTGTAGATGTTATACTGTTGAGAATCTTATTTTGTTGTCTTCCTTAAATATATATGGAGTTCTTTTTTTTTCTAGTGAAAAAATAATTTACTATGGATTGTCTCAATTCTGTCACATTTTGTTTAAGCCCATAGTCTTAAAACAGTGGCCTCCTAAATTGGATCAAGATGGTGGAATCAGAAGAGCCTTAGCTCACCTCCTCCCACAGACACACCAAGACTATAACTACATATAGAACAACTATTGCTGAGAGCGATCTGAAGACTAGCAGAACAGATTTTCCACAACTAAGGGTGTAAAAAAAAAAGGCACATGGAGACGGGTAGGAGGGGCGGAGACATGATCTAGTCAGATCCCACACTCCTGTTGTGGCGGCCCACAAGTAGGAGGGATATCACAACCACAGAGGTCCTTCTGGATGAACGAGGGGCCTGAGACCCATAGAGGGCTCCTCAGCCTGGAGGACCTGCACTGGGAAGATGAACCCTATAACATTTGACTTTGAAAATCAGTGGGACCCACATCTGGGAGAGCTGGAGGGCTGTAGGAAACAAAGACTCTGCTCCTAATGGCAGGTGCCATTTCTAACAAAATTGTTAAACTTTAGCCAGACTCATCAAAAAAAAAGAGGGCCCAAATAAATACAATCAGAAATGAAAGAGGAGATGTTGCAAATGACGTCAAAGAAGTACAAAGGGTCATAAGAGATTACTATATGCCAAATAACTGGACAACCTAGAAGAAATGGATAAATTCCTAGAAACCTATAATCTTCCAAGACTGAATCAAGAAGAAACAGAGAATCTGAACAGACCGATTACTAGCAATGAGATTAAATCAGCAATCCAAAAACTCCCACCAAACAAAAGTCCAGGACCAGATGGCTTCAAAGGTGAATTCTGCCAAAAAGTTAGAGAAGATTTAATACCTATCCTTTTCAAACTATTCTAAAAAATCGAAGAGGAAGGAGCACTTCCAAGCTCATTCTATCGGGCCAGCATTACACTGATACCAAAACCGGACAAAGACGCTACAGAAAAAGAAAGTTGCAAGCCATATCCTGGATGAACATAGATGCAAAAGTCCTCAACAAAATATTAGCAAACCAAATTCAACAATGCATTAAAAAGGTCGTATAACACGATCAAGTGGGATTTATCCCAATGATGCAAGGACGGTTCCATATCTACAAATCAATCAGTGTGACACCCCACATTTACAAAATGAAGGACAAAAATCGTATGATCATCTTAACAGATGCAGAAAAAGCATTCAACAAAATTCAACACCATTTATGATAAAAACTCTCGACAAAGTGGGTATAGAGGGAATGTACCTCAACATAATAAAGGCCATGTATGCCAAACCCACAGTTAACATCGTACTCAGTGGTGAAAAGCTGAAAGCATTTCCTCTAAGATCAGGAACAAGACAAGAATGCCCACTCTTCCACTATCATTCAACATAGTATTGGAAGACCTACCCATAGCAATTCGACAAAAAAAAAGAAATAAAAAACATCCAAATCAGAAAAGAAGCAGTAAAATTGTCACTTTTCACAGATGACATGATGCTATGTGTAGAAAACCCTAAGACTCTACCAAAAAAATATTAGAACTAATAAAGGAATTCAGTCAAGTTGCAGGATACAAAATCATTATACAGAAATCTGTTGCATTTCTATGCACTAATAACAAACAATCAGGAAGAGAAATTAAGAAAAAAATCCCGGGCAGGCCCGGTGGCTTAGCGGTTAAGTGCGCGCACTCCACTACTGGCCACCCGGGTTTGGATCTCGGGCGCGCACCGAGGCACCGCTTCTCCGACCATGCTGAGGCCGCGTCCCACATACAGCAACTAGAAGGATGTACAACTATCTACTGGGGCTTTGGGGGGAAAAAAAACGAGGAGGATTGGCAATAGATGTTAGCTCAGAGCCGGTCTTCCTCAGAAAAAGAGGAGGATTAGCATGGATGTTAGCTCAGGGCTGATCTTCCTCAAAAAAAAAAAAAAAAAAGAAAGAAAAAAAGAAAAAAATCCCATTTACAATTGCATCTAAAGAATAAAATACCTAGAAATAAATTTAACCAAAGATGTGAAAGACCTGTAAAAAACTATAAGACACTGGGGAAAGAAATTGAAGATGACACAAATAAATTTAAAGATATTCCTTACTCATGGATTGGAAGAATTAACATATTAAAATGTCCATGCTTCTCAAAGCAAGCTAAAGATTAAATGCAATTCCTATCAAAATATCAATGGCATTTTTCACAGAACTAGAACAAATAACCAGAAAATTTTTATGGAACCCCAAGAGATCCCGAATAGCCCAAGTAATCTTGAAGAAGAAGAACAAAGCAGGATGTATCAACTTCTCTGATTTCAAACTATACTACAAAGCTATAGTAATTAAAGCAGTATGATACTGGCACAAAAATGGACACATAGATCAATGGAACAGAATAGACAGCCCAGAAGTAAATCTATGCTTATATGGTTAATTAATCTATGACAAAGGAGGCAAGAATATATACTGGGGAAAAGACAGTCTGTTTAATAAATTACATTGGGGAAACTGGACAGCTACATGGGAAAGAATGAACCTAGATGACTTTCCTACACCATATACAAAAATAAACACACAATGGATTAAGCACTTAAATGTAAAACCTAAAACCAAAAAGCTCCTCAAAGAAAAAAATTAATCTTAGCAATAATTTTATGGCTCTGTCTCCTCAGGCAAAAGCAGCAAAAGCAAAAATACACAAATGGTACTACATCAAACTAAAAAGTACTTGCACAGCAAAGAAAACCATCAACAGAATGAAAAGGAGATATTCTGAATGGGAGATGATATTTTCAAATGATATATCTGATAAGGGGTTAATATCAAAAATATATAAAGAACTCATACAACTCAATAGCAAAAAAATCAAACGATCTGATTAAAAAAATTGGCAGAGGACCTGAATAGACATTTTTCCAAAGAAGACATACAGATGACCAACAGACGTGAGAAGAAACTCAACACCACTAACCATCAGGGAAATGCAGATCAAAATCATATCACCTCACACCTGTCAGGATAGCTATTATCAAAAAGTCAACAAGTAACAAGTGTTGCTGAGAATGTGGAGAAAAAGGAACCCTCCTACACTGTGGTGGAAATGTAAACTGATACAGCCACTGTGGAAAACAGTATGGAGGTTCTTCAAAAAATAAAAATAAAACTACCATGTGATACAGCAATTACACTTCTAGATATCCATCTGAAGAAAATGAAAGCACTAATTGGAAGAGATATAAGCACCTGTATGTTCATTGCAGCTTTGTTTACAATAGCCAAGATATGGAAATAACCTGTGTCCATCAACAGATGAATGGATAAAGAAGATGTGGTATATAAAAATAATATTACTCAGTCATAAAAAAGAATGAAATGTTTCCATTTGTGACAACATGGATGGACCTAGACGGTATTATGCTAAGTGAAATAAGTCAGACACAGAAAGACAAATATCATATGGTTTCACTTACATGTGGAATCTAAAAAACAAGACAAATGAGCAAACAAAACAAAACAAACTCATAGTTGGAAAGAATAAACTGGTGGTTGCCAGAGGGGAGAGAGTGAGAGGATGGGCAAAATAGGTGAAGGAGATAAGAGGTACAAATTTCCAGTTATAAAATAAATGTCATGGGGATGTAATGTGCAGCATTGGGAATATACTCACTAATAGTGTAATAACTTTGTATGGTAACACATGATCACTAGACTTGTCCTGGTGATCACGTCATAACGTACATAAATGTCGAATTACTATGCTGTACACTTGAAACATATAATATTGTGTGTCAACTATACTTCAATAAAAATAAATTAGTAAATAAATAATAAAAATAAGTAAATAAAACAAAACATAACAGTGGCCTTCTGGAGTCTCAGGTGCATGCTGGGGAGACCAGTCAGGCCTCTGCACTCTGACTCGCTAGAACCCGACGTCTCTCGGCACCGTGCACCTCCTGGAATCTCTGCTCAGCTTAGAGGTCCGCATAGTCCTTTCCTGCAAGGCTTAGCAGAATCCAGCCCTAAGCAATATAAATGAATAGTCTGTCCAACACTCACAGGCAGAACTACACTGATTCTCTTCCGTTTTTGTGCAGCACTCTCTTCACTGGTCCCCAGCTCTACAAACCACAGGCTTGTGTATAGCCCACTCTCTTGTCTCAGTTTCCTATCCTACTTAACATGACTGTTGCTCAATGTCTGGGCCCCACTTACCTGTTCTGCAGTTCGGACAGTGCCCTTTAGGCAGACAGGTATGACTTTGGAGCTCACTCTACGTGTTACTCATCTCTTGAGTATGACAGTCCCACACTGTCATCCAATACCTGAAAAAAATTAATATCTACTTTTTCCATTTTTCAATAAGTTCTAATGGATAGTTAAGTTCAACAGTTTTCAAGCATTTCTGGAATATGTTAAATTTTTTTTTATTGTAAAATAGTATATTATTTTCAATCAAATGTAAAGTTTTTCATGGTTCTAGATTTTAGATTATTATGATTGACTTATTTTGGAACATTGGTATCAAACATACTAAACTTCCCAAAGATGACTCAATTGGAATTAAATAGGACCTTTATTTTTGCTATGACCTAACTATATAAAAACATATCTGCTGATGTCATATTTAATGGATGTTAATTAAAGGCATTTTAACTGAGCTATGAAAAAATGTTTCAAAAACCCACATGTGAACATTTTGAAGCCCACATTTTTGTAATATACTATTATTATTGCCACTTCTTTAAGAGCAATTTTGAACAGTCATAAAATAGAATAAACTTATCAAACATACAAATATTGGGTTTGTGATAATAGCTTTACATGACAAATTTGATGTTTAGCTGCTAGAGAATGTGTTTAATACTAGCCAGTGCTCCCAAACACCCCATTTTCATCACAGACGGGTATTAGTATAACAAATCTTAACAATAGAAATGAGGAAATTCCATGAAAAATAAATGGGAAAAAAGAAGTTAAAACCACTGCAAACACTTAGCTTTTCTACGTTAGCTAATTCAAGCTCCAGGCTGGGGAGAGCAGGCTGCTGTAGGCACTGCTCAGTAATGCACAGAATGGTGCAGTAATTTTCAGCATAAATGATTTATATAAGGTCATGTGGATGGGGGACGATGCCAGGAATAGAAACCATTTTATCTCTGATGCCAATACCATGGCTTAATCTGCTGGAGACAAACACACGGTGTTGTTTCCTTTCTACAATTGTTTAGGATCAACTATGCAAAATGACATTGCAAACTATTTTAAATTAACAATTTGCCAAAGGAGAGTTTTTCTCACTGTCCCCAAGGTGGAAAGAAAGGTCAACTAGGGGGTCTGACATACTGCTAAAATACACAACATTTATTTACAAGTATACTAGCTGATGTTGCTTTGAAAGAAAATGGCACAATGCGTTGTGAGTAGAAAAAAACAAGAATGTTATAGTTTGAAAATGTACAAAGAATTTCAGCTAATTTAAAACACAAAGGGGAGTATTTTAATATAGATTTTACTTGAATGTTGTTTTTACACAAATTAGATTTTAACATCTATTAATCAATGTTTTTTTTTTTTTTTTTTTTTTTTACTAACAGAATCTAAAATGAAAGAGAAATTGCAGAGGAAAGAATCAGCTAAATGGCTAGATGCGTTAATCCAGAGTGCTTGAAAATGTCTATACGTAGGGTGTAAGTGACATACCAAAGTGGCCATGCCAGACTCAAGTATTGAAAATTTGTGTTAAGTTGGGGTATGAGATAAATGGTGTGATTATTAGGTTTTAAAGGATCTTCAAGGGCAACAAGAACTGAGGTATTTAGTGTTAATGATGATGATAATAATCTGATGACTATCTTCATTGCATGCTTCTTCTGCGGTAGGCATTATACTAAGTGCTTCACGTGGATATTATATGTTAATAGTCACAGCAACTCTATGACACAGTTATTAACATTAAACACATTGTACTGTTATGGAAACTCAGGCCACACAAATTTAAAAGGTTTCCCCAAGGTTACTCATTAAGTGGTAAAACACTGGTAGAGACAACTACTAGAGAACTGGACACTCCTAGTAGTGTCCAGAAACACCCTCTTTAAGATCCAAAATCTTGGATTCCAATATGGAATCCAGAAACTCTCTCTTTAAGATCCCAGACTCCTAACTGCATTGTCTGCTGTGGCATATAGATTTGGAAGGCTGAGAGACTGGAAAATGGAAAAAATAACCTATCATCAAATTTTTAAAAAAGTTTGTATTACAAACATATGCAGTTAAATGGACATAGGAGGGAAAATATGCAAAAAATTGAGAGGAAAAATTTTGCAAAAGTACCTGATACAAAACTCAAAGGATGTGACATACCACACATATCAAAAATCAAATTACTTAGGTCTGGGTTTCCTAAGCTGATGTAAACAGATATAAATTGGAGTGTTCACATATCTCTTGAACTTGTTTGTAAAACTGAGTGTAGGTGAGTAATACGCATAAGAATTTTTAAAAATAAAAAACTTGTAGCTCCCATCACCTTCTTAAAGAAATACTATAGCATGAAGTATATAATTGATTTAAGAACTTTTATTTTCTTTTAAAAATGGCTAATGTAAAGAATAAAATACAGGAGACAGCATAAAATAAAAACTTAAAAGAATATAACAAATAGAAAAACATGATAAATGTTAATCCTTAAGCTATTATACCCATGTGCCTGTGTATAATTATTTAATGTCATGTTCAATTAATAATATTGAAATGTTTTTATTCATACCTGGTTAAGACATTTTGAAAAGAGAGGTCTCTGATTTTTATTTACTTTTCCAAACAAGTTTGGATTGTAAATAATAACGTATCCCATTTTTAACTCTTTAAATGTAGTTTTCCTCTCTTTTGGGGCCTTATAGAGTGGTAGCATGAACGAACACTGACCTTCTACTCCACTCGGTGAGTGCACAGGTTTGTTGGTATTCTCTTGAAAAGATCACCACTAGGTTTTTCTGGGACATTTTTCTTGCTGTTTCAGAACTTTTTAAAATATGTCATAGTTTTGTTGACTACAGAGAAGAAAATTTCTCCTGATTAAAATGGGAAAGGAGAAAAGAGCTTCTTCCTCCTCACTGCAAGAGAGAATACCATCCCTAATCCAAAGACGAAATTGGGCTAAATAATAACTCACTTCTCAGAACGATCTTTGCAGTCACTTAAACATAAACAGGGGAAGAATATCTGACTCATTTTACTTATGTCATTTCATTTCAAAGGATGGATATTCATTTGTCAAAATAATTACATAGTGTAAAGGTGATTGGCTGAAGATTCTTTTAGTTTGTTTGCTCAGACTTGTAGACTAATGGGAGAAATGTCTATCTTGGCCTTCCTTTTTAGAAATAATTGCTTGATTTTCTGGTTTATATGACTATAACATGCAGTAACGATTATCACTCTAAAATTGTGGTACCTATGTTTACATGTGAAACGAGTATATTTCTCAAAAGTATAAAACAAAATATATTTATATACTGTGTGATTTCTAGTCCTGTAAAAATAGTCTGTGACAAATTTATATAAATTGTATATACATACAAAAAGGAATTAATCACACAATAAATGTAATTAGGTACACTATTTTTAAAATTTCCTTCAAAGATGAACATGTACATTTTAAATTTTTTACTTGATTTCTATTCTCATTAATGTAATAATTTTATTTGATGCTGTATTTAAATTGGCAAATATATATTATAGTTCCTAGGTCCTTAAGCTTCATTGCATAAACTAAATTCACAAATAAACCAGGGATAAAATATGAAAATAACTGATACCCATAAATTCTTTTCCTTTTTTTTTACTAGTCTATGTTTTTTATTGAGGTAACGTTGATTTATAATATTACATAAATTTCAGGTGTACATCATTATATTTCAATTTCTATGTAGACTACATCATATTCACCGCCGAAAGACTAACTACCATTGGTCACCATACACATGTGTCCTATTATTCCTTTTGCCCTCCCGTCTCCCTCTTCCCCTCTGGTAACCACCGATCTATTCTCTGTATTTATGTGTTCGTTTGCTGTTGTTCTTATCTTCCACTTATGAGTGAAATCATACAATATTTGGCTTTCTCTGTCTGACTTATTTTGCTTAGCATAATACCCTCAAGGTCCACCCATGTTATCACAATTGGCAAGATTTCATCTTTTTTATGGCTGAATACTATTCCATTATATATATATATGTGTGTGTGTGTGTGTGTGTGTGTATCACATCTTATTTTATTTATTTTTTTATTATTTTATTGAGGTCATATTGGTTTATAACATTGTGTAATTTCAGGAGTACGTGATTATATATCACTTTCAGTATAGACTGCATCATGCTCACCAACAATAGTCTAATTTTTATTCGTCACCATACATAGGTGTCCCTTTACCCCTTTCATCCAGCCACCCACCTCCTTCCCCTCTAGTAACCACTAATCTGTTCTCCTTATCCATGTATTTATTTATCGTCTACATATGCATGAAATTATGTGGTCTTTCTCTTTCTCTGTCTGGCTTCTTTTGCTTAACATAATATTCTCCAGGTCCATCCATGTTGTTGCAAATGGGATGATTTTGTCTTTGTTTATGGCTGAGTAGTATTCCATTATATATATATACCACATCTTCTTTATTCATTCATCCATTGATGGGCATTTAGGTTGTTTCCAAGTCTTGGCTATTGTGAATAATGATGAAATGAACATGGGGGTGCAAATATCTTTTCAAAATAGTGTTTTCATGTTCTTTAGATAAATGCAAAAGAATGAAAGTAGACTATTATCTTATACTATACACAAAAATTAACTCAAAATGGATTAAATATTTGAATGTAAGACCTGAAACCACAAAACTTTTAGAAGAAAACATAGGCAGTATGCTCTTTGACATCAGTCTTAGCAGTATCTTTTTGAATGCCATGTCTTCCCAGGCAAGGGAAACAACAACAAAAAACAAACAAGTGGGATTACATCAAACTAAAAAGCTTTTGCACAGCAAAAGAAACCAGGAACAAAACAAAAAGACAACCTAGCAATTAGGAGAAGATACATGCAAATCATACGTCTGATAAGAGGTTAATATCCAAAATATATAAAGAACTCATAAAACTCAACAACAAAAAAAACAAATAATCCAATTAAAAAATGAGCAAAGGATCTGAACAGATATTTTTCCAAAGAAGACATACAGATAGCCAACAGACACATGAAAAGATGTTCAACATCACTAATTATCATGCAAATGCAAATCAAAACTGCAGTGAGATATCACCTCACACCCATGAGAATCACTGTTATTGACAAGACAAAAAACAACAAGTGTTTGAGAGGATGTAGAGAAAAGGGAATCCTCGTACACTGCAGGTGAGAATGTAAACTGAGAATGTAAACTGGTGCACCCACTATGGAAAACTGTATGGAGATTCCTCAAAAAATTAAGAATAGAACTACCATACGATCCAGCTCCTCTACTTCTGGGTATTTATCCAATGAATATAATTTATTTTTCTATAATATTTTCCTTTCAAGATTTTTCAAATAGGTCTTTCTGTGATATTTACTTTGTTTTGTGTTAATTCTCTACCTGTGCTTTTCATTCTTTACCAATTTTCTTGCTTTAATTAATGTTTTGAAAATTGTGTAATTGAATTTAAGCTTCATGACTACACAAAATAAGTCATTCAGATTCCTCTTGAATGCAGTTCTATGTTCATATAAATATGTGTAAAGAAACATTTGATTTTTCAAGCCTCAGTTCTTCTTTGATGTGTTCTTCTCTTTTCTAGCCTCACTTCTTCTTTTTGATTTCCCAAAGTAATATTTCCTTGAATATTTTATGATCTACAATTTTTAGTTTGGTAAAGCTAAAATAAATTATCTAAGAATGTGCCTCAACAAACTGTATTGGCAAATGAGAAGTTCATATACTAAATATCCCATTTTCTTGATGATCGTATTAATGAGATACCTGTTGTCTCTTTTACTTTGAAATCTTTAGATACAGCAATGTTGATTTATCACTGAAGGAGGAAATATTAAATGCATTTCTTCTCTGCCACAAGGCATTAGGAATGGCCAATTATGTACCATACTAATCAATGCAAATCCAAATTACAGGTTGAATATAACACTCTACTGATTTTATTTAAGAGCATCTGTGGAAATAAAGCAGTTCAATAGATTTCAGCTGCTTTACCTACAAATACTGTACTCTGAATACTCAGCAGAACGGAGTGGGGTAGAAAAGGCCCACTATGAATGTTAGATGAAAGTGTTGTCCCTGAGGTGGTTGTGATCATATTGGGCCTGTTAGGATATGTAAACACAACTTCCAGGAGAACTGGATGGCCATTGATATGATGGACAGGGGGGCCAATTCACTCCCTTGATCTTTCCAGATCTTTTAGCAATAACTGAGGGTGAAAAAAATTTCTTGTTAATTAAGATCTGACATAATAATCAAGGCAGGAGAAAAGAAAAGCTTTTTGATGTATAACTAAAAAGACTGTACAAGTGGCAAGGCCAGATGCTATAGATTAAGCACACGCCTCCACTAAATCGACAATTCTCTTTGTTAAAACATCTTTTCTTTTCTGAGCCCTTTAGGTGGTGCTTGTCAAAAACTCCTTGATGTTAAAAATTCTGAATAAATAATTCTTTTACAGATTTTACACTTGTGATTTATTTAGGTGACTCTGTCAGAGATGAAGGGTTCTAATTCATAGTAAGTTATCTTTTTGTTAATTTGTATAAACCCAATATCTTCATTAGTTTTTTTTTTTTAGTCCTTTTTAATCCAAAGCAATGTCAAGACATCTAATCTTTCTCTGAGAAAGTGAAGATCGTGGACAGTGGTAATTAAGATTCAGATCACACTTCCTTCTTGGCTTATTTAAGGTCTTCAGTTTCTGACATATTTACTAAAAATTCTTCCCCCTTGTAGTTCACTAATTACGAAGGACTGCTAGGCTGGCAGAGCTTTACTGTGATTGAAAGATTGTTTTCAGTGGCAAGAAACAAACCAGGCAAGGAAAAGCTGAACTTTATGCAGCAGGCATTGTTTAATTTAGCTCTCTGGGGCTTCCGGATAATCCTCCTCATTCTGGGCTATTGTAAAGATTACCCTTTTGGAAACAAGAAAGAGAAGAGAGAAAATTTCACTTCTGGTTGTTTAGCTTTCCGCACAGAGAGTGACATGAACTTTCCTGTCTTCTGCCTTTGCTTGAGTATGTGGCTCTTAAGTTAGTGGTTTGATCTAAGCCTCTTTGATCTGATGGCTTCATATTATTGATTATATTCAAAATATACCCGTGAGGTCTATGCATTAATTCATGTAGAGAGGGATAGAAGACAAGAATAATTTTACTGTTGTAAAATAAAGTATAAGAAGAAATAAAAATGTAAGGTGGATCTACATATAACCTAAGAGCAGAATGACAATTGTTTCCTTTAAAGGGAAGGGAATACAGACAAGATTTTATATTTCCATAGTTATATTATTATTTTACAATTTTAAGTTCTTTGTGTAGAAAGCTAAGCAACCAACAGATATTTAAAGTTGAAAAATCAAGAAAGAGAAGCATAAACGTGTAGGCTAGAATTGTAGGCGTAATCACCAAAATAGATAAAACCAGAAATATTTAAAAGACACGGATAGAGTTAACGTGTAAAGAAGGACTGAGCTGTATACTATAACTTTTTCCTTGATCTGTTTATTCTTTCACGAATACCACACCATCTTAACTACTGCAGCTTTATAAAAAGTCACAAAATCGACTAGCATGACTCCTTCTATTTTATTTTTCTTTAGTATTTTATTGGTTATTCGAGGTTGTTTACCTTTCCATATAAACATTAGAATCATTTTGTCAGTATTTACAAAGTAGCTTCCTGGAATTTTGATTGGAATTGCATTGAATCTATGGATCAAGTTGGGAGGGATTGACATCTTGACAATGTTGAATCTTCCAATCCTTGAACACGTAATCTCTCTCCATTTGTTTAGATCTTCTTCGATTTTTTTCAACAGAGTTTTGTAGTTTTTTGCAGATAGATCGTGTACATATTTGGTAGACTTATGCCCAGTATTGCATTTTCTTGGTGCCATTGAGTCTATTGTGTTTTTTTTTTTAATTTTTGGTTCATTTCATCTGTTATCAAAGTTGTGGGTATATTGCTTTTTGTAATGTTCCTTTGTTATCATTTAATAAACCAATAGTGATGATACCTCTTTTTTCTGATACTGGTAGTTTGTGTTTTCTTTTTTTTTTTTTTTAGCTTACTAAAGTTTATCAGTTTTATTGATCTTTTTGAAAACCAGCATTTGATTTTGTTAATTTTTCTCTCTTGATTTCCTCTTTTCAATTTCATTAATTTCTTCTCTAATATTTACTATTTCTTTTCCTCTGCTCACTTTCAGCTTAACTTCTTTCTTTAGTTCTCTAGGGTAAATGCTTAGATGATTGATTTTAGTTCCTTTTTTCTCTAATATATGCATTTAATGCTATAAATATTCTTCTAATCACTGCTTTCACTGGATTCCACAAATTTTGATAAGTTGGATTTTCATTTTCATTTAGTTCAAAATATTTTTTAAAAATTTCCCTTGAGACTTTTTCTTCAATTCATGTATTATTTAGAACAGTGGTGTTTAATTTCCAAATATTGGGGATTTTCCAGCTATGTCTCTGTTTTTGATTTCTATTTCATTCAATTGTGGCCTGATAATACAACTTCTTTTTTTTTTTTTTTGGTGAAGAATATTGGCCCTGAGCTAACATCTGTGCCAATCTTCCTTATTTTGTATGTGAGACGCCACCACAGCATGGCTTGATGAGCCGTGCATAGGTCTGTGCCCAGCATTCAAACCTGCGAACCCCAGTCTGCTGAAGTGGAATGTGTGAACTTAATTACTATGCCACCAGGCTGGGCTGGCATCCTTCTGACAATATATTTTAATGACTTGTATTCTTTTAAATTTGTTGAGATGTGTTAAATATCCCAGAATATGACCTATCTTGGTGAATGTTCCATGTGAGCTTAAGGAGAATGTATATTCTGCTGTTATTGGATGAGCTATTTCATAAATGTCATTTAAGTCAAGTTGATTGATAGTGCTGTTCAGGTCAACTATATCCTCGCTTATTTTCTGCCCATTTGATCTATCAGTTACTGAAACAGGATGTTGAAGTCACCAGTATAATAACGAATTTTTCTTTTTCTCCCTGCAGTCTTATCAGTTTTTGCCTAATGTATTTTGATGCACTGTTGTTAGGTGCATATACGTTAAGGATGGTTGTCTTCTAGGAGTGTTGCTCCCCTTGACATAATGTAATCCCCTTCTTAATCCTTGAAAATTTTCCTTGTTCTGAAATCTTCTTTTCCTAAAGTTAATAGAGCTACTCCAGCTTACTCTTCATTAGCGTTTACATGTTGTATCTTTCTAAATCTGTTTATTTTTAACTTTTCTCAGTCTTTATATTTAAGGTGGATTTCTTTTAAACAATACATAGTTGGGTCTTATTTTTGTTTTTGTTTTAATCCTCTGTAACGCTATCTGTCTTTTAATTGGTGTATTTAGACTATTCTCATTTAAAGTGATTACTGATATAGTTGGATTATTATCTACTGTGTTTTGGTAGGACTGTTTTCTATTAGTTGCATGTGTTCTTTCTTTCTCACTCTTTCTGCGTTCTTATTTTAATTGAGTATTTATATGATTATATTTTATCTACTTTCTTTAATCTTTTTTTTTTTGTGTGTGTGTGTGTGGAGATCAGCCCTGTGCTAACATCTGCCAATCCTCCTCTTTTTTTGCTGAGGAAGATGGGCCCTGGGCTAACATCTGTGCCCATCTTCCTCCACTTTATGTGGGATGCCGCCACAGCATCGCTTGCCACACAAGTGCATCAGTGTGCACCCGGGATCCAAACCAGTGGACCCCAGGCTGCCGCAGTAGAGTGCGCACCCTTAACTGCCTGCACCACCGGGCCGGCCCCTCTTTAATATTTTTTTTTTTTAAATAAAGTTGTCCTAAAGTTTTCAATACACATTTAAAGCTAATCTAAGTCCTCCTTCAAGTAATACTATACCACTTCACATAGAGTGAAGGTAACTTATAACAGAGTATTCCCAACTCCCTTGTCTCATCTCTTATGACATTGTTTTCATTCATTTTACTTATTCATACATTGTAGTTGTTCAATACATTGTGACTATTACTTTAAGCAAACTTTTATACTTTAAAGCAATGAAGAATAAAAAATACCATCTCACACCCATTAGGATGACTACTATTGAAAGAACAAAAGTGTTCACAAGGATGTAGAGAAGTTGGAAATCTTGTGCACTGTTGGCAGGAAGATAAAATGGTGCATCTTCTATGAAAAACAGTATGGCAGTTACTCAAAAAACTAAGAAATTATTACCATATGTTCCAGCATTTCTACTTCTTGTACATACCCAAAAGAATTGAAAGCAGGGAAATGAGCAGATATTTATACATTCATTTTCAGAATAGCAGCACTACTGACAATAGCCAAAAGATGGAAGCAATCCAGGTGTTAAATGACAGATGAATGAATAAAAAAGGTGTGGTATATGTACAGAATGAAATATTATTCAGCCTTAAAAAGGAAGGAAATTCTGACACATGCTACAACATAGATGAACCTTGAGGATATTATACTAAGTGAAATAACCCAGTCACATAAAAGGCAAATACTGTATCATTTCACTTATTTAGGGAACTACCTAGAATAGTTCAAATTCATAGAGACAGAAAGTAGAGTTACGGTAGCCTGCTTGTGAGGAAAATGGGAAGGGGAAGTTATTGCTGAATGGGTGTAGTATCTCTATTTTGTAAGGTGAAAAGAGTCATGAAGATTGCTTGTACAATAATGTGAATGTACTTAACATTACTGAACTGTATACTTAAGAATGTTAAGATAGTAAATTTTATGTTATGTATATTTTAACACAATTTAAAATTTTTTTTAAAAAGAATAAGAAAATAAAATATTTTATTTTACCTTCATTTATTTTTTCTTTGATGCTCTTCTTTTCTAATGTATACCTGAGTTTTTGACCTACATCATTTTCCTTCTACTCGAAGAACTTCTTTTAGCACCTCTCGCAGGGTAGTCCTGCTGGCCATAAATTACCATAGTTTTTGTTTCACTAAGAAATTCTCTATTTCTCCTTCATTTTGAAGGATTATTTCACTGGGTATAGAATTCAAGGTTGGTACTCTTTTTTTTTTTACTTATCTTCTTTCAACTCTTTAAGTATTTCACTCCATTCTGCTTTTGTTTGCATGTTTTCTGATGAGCGTCTTCTTTTATTTTTATTCTTGTTCTTTTATAGGCTAGATTTCTTTTTCCCTCTTTTGACTTCTTTCAAGACTTTTCCCTTGCCTTTGATTTTCTGTAGTTTAAATATTGTATACCTAGGTGTAGATTTTTTTGTATTTATCCTGCATGGTGTTTGATGAAATTCCTGGTTCTGAGATTTGGTGTCTCTCATTAATTTTAGAAAACTCTTGGGCATTAATGTTTCAAATATTTCTTCTGTTCCCTTCTCTTTTTCTTCTCCTTCTGGTATTTCAGCTATGCATCTGTAAAACCTTTTGAAATCACCCCAAAGCTCTTGGATATTCTGTTCTCTCTCTTGTTCATTCTTGTTTCTCTTTACGTTTTGGTTTGTGAAGTTTCTATTGACATATCTTCAAGCTCACTGATTCTTTCCTTGGCTGTGTCCAGTCTACAGATGAGCCCATCAAAGACATTCTTTATATGTTATAGTTTTTTGATTTATAGTATTATATTTTGATTGTTTAGGAGTGTTTTGTCTCTGCTTACATTTACCCATCAGTTCTTGCACGTTCTCTACTTTTCCCATTAGAGCTCTTAACATATTAATCACAGTTATTTTAAATTTCCTCTATAATATTTCCCAAATCCATGTCATATCTGAGTCTGATTCTGATGCTTTCTTTATCTCTTCAGACTGTGCTTTTTTCTGTCTTTTGGTATGCCTTAGATTTGCTTTTTTTGTTGAAAGACAGAGAAAATGTAATAGATAATAGGAACTGAGGTAAATAGGCTGTTAGTTTGAGGTTTTATGTTGTTTTGGCCAGGAATTGGGCTGTGTTTAATATCTGTTATAGCCATAGCTGCCAGACAGTTTGAATCCTCCTAGCATCCTTATTTATCTCTCCACAATTTTCTTTGGAATTCTCTAAGAACTCCTCCTTAGATAGAATCCGTCTTACAGGTCTTTCAGCTGTAACCCACTATTATTATATAGAGCCCTATTGATGTAGTGGTATGGTGCGAGGGAGGGAAAGTAATCTATTATTTTATGATTATATCTCAGTTTTTTAGTAGACCTGTGTACCTGGGCTATGTCCTTCACAAGTTTCTCTTAGCTTTTTCCCTCTTAGGTGAGACAGGATGCTAGATGGGGCTGAAGTCTTGTAACTGCGTTTCACCTAAGTAGGTTATGGCTTTGGTAAAGACTTTGTCCTGGAGAGTGAGGCCCTGTTATTGGTGAATTCTCTGGGTGTATTTCACAATGCTTGTTTTTTTTCCCCTCTCTCTGCTAGAGCCACAAGGGGATCATTCTTGGCTCTTCAACATGGGAACGTGTGGAGTCCTTGCATGTAAAACCCATGAATGTGTGGGGACACTAAGGCTACAGTCTCCAGGATTTTCATTCTTTCTTGCTAGTTCACACTCAGTCTCCAGCAATTTGTCAAAATTATCATTTAAGTTGTTCCTACCAGTTAATGGCTCCAGTGGTTTCCAGTCCAGGTTCACAGATGTTGATTGTGACTTTCTGTATTCATTTGCTTTTCCAGATATTGGAGTGGTGGTTTGCCTTGAAACTTCTGTTCTCTGGTGCATCCAAGTCAGTGATTTTCATTTTGCTTAGCTTTTGTTGTATGAATGGTAGTGACGACATCCAAGCTCTTTACTGAGCTGAGGCATGAAGTCTTGATATAACTTTTCATCCTTTTGGACCACCTGATGTGTTATAATAATACTTTGTAAAAATAAATTTGAAAGGGAATAAAGGTGCCTAATGGAGTAACACATAATGTGACAGAGAGAAAGTCATCTGAAAAACTATTGATCATTTCTTTTTTTGCCTCAGTTTTTCTGCATGTTACGGGGACTACAGATTCCAGCCTTAATTCTTGCATGGGTATTTGTGTGAATTCCAGCAAGTTACATAATCTGTCCTGGCCTCAGTTTTCTCATTTGTAAAATGAGTCAATTAGATTAGATAACTCTAAGACATGTCCTAGCTATAATTCACTATGTTTGTTAATATATAGAAGAGTCCTCACTTTCAAAGTGGATTTATTTCTTCATTCAATCATTCATTTAGCAAGTATTTATTGATTTTCAACTCTGGGCCAAGGTCAATATCACAGTTACGGTCCCTGTTTACTTAGAAGGTATATTCTACTATGAGAAGATAGCACATAAAAAAGTAAAAATTTTTTAAACAGATAAAAATGTCAGATAGTTACAATACTATTAAAATAATAAAACATAAGCATGAAGTAATTGAGCTTAACTGGGGTGAGGACATGGAGGGTAGTTGGTGGTTTGGGCAGTCAAAGTAGCTATCCCAGTGGAGGTCACAGGTAGACTGATACCTTCATGGCAAGAAAGGACCAGCCAAGCAAATTTAGTAAGAGAGCATCTCAATAGAAAGATCAACAATGGTAAAGACTCCATATCTTGAAGAAGTTGAATATTTTTTGTAAAACAGTAAGAACAAAAAACAAACAAACAACAAAATCTCACATGCCTGAGACTGGCGGGACATGTGTCGAGAGAAATAAGCAGAAACCAGTTTACACATAACCGATAGAACACGAATTTGGATTTAAATTCACGTACAATGGGAATCTATTGAAACAGAAAAAGCAGCTAAAAGAAGACAGCAGAGTGAACTGGGAAGGAGAAACAGCAGCAGCAACAGGTGAATGGTGCTGACATCTGTATTAGAATTAGAGGACATGGTGGTTTTGAATGCGAGTGATGGGGAAAGAAGTGATAAACGACTTCTAAGATTTTGTCTTGAGCAGTTATGTGGATTGTGGTGCCATTTAGTGAGATATGAAGACAGAAAGAGGAGTACGTTTAGGAGGAAATAGACTTCTGTATGAGCTATGTTAAATTTGCAATTCCTTTAGACTTAAAAAATAAAGTGAGAGATGTGATGAAAATTGCAAACACATCAGCAGCTACTTTACGAGGTGAGAATGCCTAGGGTGAAGCCTCAGTGAGTAACACAAGAGAGAAGACTGTGATCACAATGTGAGGATGCCTACTGTAAAAACACTTGAAATAAAGTAAACATGGGAAAGATCAAAAATACAGATTGCAAGAGTTCCCTCGTAGAGAAGTGAAATATGGGGCAGAAATGGTAATTATTAATGAGTACAGCTTAGATATCTGTGAAAATAATATAGAAACCAGAACTGAAAGACTTAAACTTAAAGACTGAACATGAAAATATAAAGGAACTGTGTTTCCAAGCTGGGACAAGTACGTTCAAACTTAATTTGATTGGCATATAATGGACTCCAAAAAGAAAAGAAAAGAAAACAAGAAGAGACAAAATAAGAAAAATTTACAAGAGTAGGTATCAAGCCGTTGCTTTCAGGATGTCACAGCTTTCCATTAAAGATGACTTTTTGCCTCTTAAAATGAGTAAGGGGACAGAAGAAACAGCAGCCCTGGATCTTACCAGAAAGAACCAAGTGAGCCACTTATGGAGAATTAATCCACCTTTGTGGGAAGGGCACCTGAACCAGGAACTCTGTGTTAGCTTCTTTTAAGCTTAAATCAATACTTTTCATTCCTAAAAATAGCATTTGAGACATAATATTGTTTCTTCCTCATTGTCATTCATTCAGATGAACGTGATTTTGCTTCTTCATTATCAATTAAGGAGATTGGAACGTACGTTTAAGATAATTCCCTGAAATGTCTTCATTTTTTTAACTAGCTGAGGTGCAAGGAAATGGCTGTGCTAAAGCCACAGAGCTACTTACTGGGAAATTGTAATTCAGAATGTAGGATTTCTAATTCACCATGTGGGGATTTTTTTTTAATTTGTGGCCTTTCTTTACAGGAAATTTCAGAAAGATGAGGAATATGCTTCTGTCCTATATATATATATGTCAGTATGTATATTTATATGACTCATTAATCTTCGTTTATAAATAATTTTTATTAAAATAAAAAAATATGTATATAGAATATACCACAAAAATAAAGATATTTTCTTTGATTAAATGTGAATATTTAACTTTAAAGAATGGAACTTGAGGACCAGCCCCAGTGGCCTAGTGGTTAAGTTTGGTGCACTCCTCTTCAGCAGCCCGGGTTCGGTTTCCAGCCGTGGACCTACACCATTCATTGGCAGCCATGCTGTGGTGGTGACCCACATACAAAATAGAGGAAGATTGGCATAGATGTTAGCTCAGGGCGAATCTTCCTCAAGCAAAAAGAGGAAGGTTGGCAACAGATGTTAGCTCAGGGCCAATCTTCCTTGCCAGAAAAAGAAAAAAGAAGTATGGAACTTGAGGAAATGAGTGGCTTAATATTGTTATAAGTTACTGGCAACGTACTTAGTAGGGCTTTATTTTTAAAACTTCCTTTTTATGAACTGTTAATTTAGAATGAAGCATACATTTTCCAAGTTATCTTTTTGGGGGAATGAGTAATAAAATAAATCAAACAAATATATCGCTGTTGATCTCCACTTTGGGAAATACTTTTTTGAAAGATCGCTATTCCTTCTTCTAGATTTAGTATTCATCAATAGTTTGTAAAAAGATGTATATATCTAAGCCCCCCAAGATGTGATCAACACAAAGCTTTTGTTGAAGCAAAAGCAAATCTCCTAAGAACAAAATGTTCATGTGAGACTGATTTTTATCCTAGCCCTGTGAAGCCTAGAAGATAGGTTTTTCTCAGACATGTTTCACCTCACAAGCCTGCAGAGTATCATTTTCATGGTTAGTAATGTAGGAAGTGATTCACTCCATTGAACTGAATGAGCTCTTTTCTATAAATGACGTGCCTGCATCAGCTTGTCAAGCCCAGCATACCTAGGTATTGGAACTGTTGGCTCCATGCAGCCTTTTGTGTACAAGGGGAATGGTGAGCATGCCTTGTAAATGCTGCTTTTCAATATTCAATACAGCGGAGATAGAGTGATTAACTTTTCCTGTCCCATAGATTTACCTTGGGATCTGAGGCAGTATCATGTTACTGTTTTTGTGTTAATGAGTTGTAGTCTTTCTCCTGATAAATGTGACTCTGGTTGCCCAGAGTACTTGAGATTGGCGAAGTTGAAGCTTATACAGGGCTCCCCACTTTTTTTTAGGGAATCAGTTATTAGTATGGTGTCCAAAATACATAGTTGATAACACTCTGTTTCATGTTCCATATAGTTCAAATGGTTTCTGAGT
The DNA here is from genome assembly GCF_020826845.1 of Diceros bicornis minor. Taxonomy (NCBI): domain Eukaryota; kingdom Metazoa; phylum Chordata; class Mammalia; order Perissodactyla; family Rhinocerotidae; genus Diceros; species Diceros bicornis. The sequence continues at coordinate 5,390,016 of NC_080753.1, forward strand.
AATAAGGGGCCCTGAGCTTCAGTGATATTATTTCAAAACCTGAAGGCCCTCCTTTTTCTGTGGAGTTTATAGATCTGAGTCTGTATTTAAACTGGCTAAATAAGTTTCTTAAACATGACAATAGCAACAACAAAAGTTATATTCTTATCAAAACTATATGTTAATTCTATGATACTAATGTGATATCAACTTATTGCAAAAGGAGTTCTTGAAGAAATTCTATTTGAAGCTACACAGAGACTGAACAGTAAAGCAAAATAGTGGAAGATAATGTATATAGAAAGTAATGCTTATTGACAATTAAAGTTTTGAACACTTACATTATGGAGTATTTCATAGTTTCCAAAGATATCTGGCAAGTGATATTAAGCTACTAAGAAAGTAATGTTTAACTAAGTATCAGGAGACCAGATTCTAGTGTTACCTTACTATTAACTTACACTGCACTGAGAATATGTGTAAGTTCATCTACAAAATGAAAAATAAATAAATAATAATGGTCCAGCAGATGTCTAAGGCCCATTCTTTAATCCAAAATTTTGTGAATTTAAAAAATTTCTGCATCTTTAACTTTCAACAAAAAGTGAATTATTTCCAGGAAACATTCACTCCCTTCAAAAAAAAAATTATTGGACCTGCATTAGACACTGTATGTATAGTGGTTTCAAACAGGGACAAGATCCCAGCTCTCAGGTAGCTTACAATCCATACTGGAAGCATCATTACACACGTAACCATCCAATTATAATTGTGGGCAGTGCTCCTCATTCATTCTCATTCGCCAAATATATAGTGAGTGTCTGTTATGTGCCACACTCTGTGGTAGGTGCTGGAGATAAGTGGCAAGCAAAAAAACAAAACAAAACAAAACAAAAAACATTGTTCTTGTTTTCATTGAGTACAAATATTTGTGGATGGCTGAGAAATATATTAGCCAGGTCACTACACAAATAAATACAACAAGGCCACTGAGCTAAGTGTTCTGTGACAAAGGAACACAATTATTTATGGAGGCATATTAGCAACAACAAAAATCAGACCAATGAAGTCGGGGGTGCTGGGGATGTTTTCTCGAAGAAAGTGACACAGGCTATGGGTAGACGTTCAGACAAATGTTGGGCAATTATCAGAAAAGCTGAAAGAGTATGAGCAAACCCTTGTGATGAGCAGGAACACAGCACATTGGAAAAACTGAGAAAATGAAGTAGGGATAGAAGGCAGAGATTAAAAACATGAATCAAAAAGATATCAGAGAGTGAAACTAACCTAGCTTACTGCTTTGGAAGGAAGTGACTTTACATCAGTGGGAAAATAATTATAGCACAGAAGAACATTTCAGGAAGAAAAGAATCATTTTAAAAGATTGAGGTAGAAAAGAAAAGACCCTTGTTATAATATATAAAAGAATAGCATGTACCTATTGCAGTGGTTCTCCACCAGGATGACTTGGACCCTCAGGGAACATTTGGCCATCTCTGGGAACATTCTGTCACAACTAGGGTGATGCTACTAGCATCTAGTGACTAGAGGACAGAGATTTTGCTAATATTCTATAATGCCAGACAATCTCTCACAAAGAAGAACTATCTCGTACAACAAATTAACACTTCTAAGGTTATACAACTATGATCTAGAATGTTCAGAGCTTAAAGGAAATAAATATGAAGTGTGGCTTGAGAGTTATGTAGTAATCATATCATTTTAGAGTTTCTAATAAGGGCAATGGGAAAGTATCGAAGAATTTTATGTAAAGGAGTGACATGGTGAGATTTACATTTCTAAAAGATTATTTTGACTAAGATGATGAATGGATTATAGCAGGAGAAGATGGAGACAGAAATTATTAGAGTGTTTCAGTAGTCCAAGTGAAAACTCATGATGAATTGATCAAAATTATTACCAGGTGAAGTGGAAGAAAGTGGACAGATTGGAAAGATACTGTGAAAGGGCTCTGTGACTGATCAGATGTGTGGTTAAGGGATAGGGAATGGCTGCCATGTTTCTGACTTGAGCAGTTGGACAGCTGGTGGTGACATTTCCTGAAGAATTCTGGGAAGCTTGTATAAATATCTCAGGGTTATTCTTCCTGCTCATGTTCTCTTTTGGAACACTGAGGTGGAAAGAAATAAAATAAAATTCTATAGAAGTTGATCCAGACTTAGGGCCTACTTGAGAATCCTTACATAAACGCTCCAACTTGGTTAAGTTATCACTCTTGATTTCAAGAGACAGAAAACTACCAGTTTTCAGAAAACAGGAGAATTAATTCAAATATCCAGAAATTTATTAAAGAACTGATAAGACTGCTTTTCCTGCTTCTATCCACACAAAATATCAAATTGCTATCTCTACAACTCCCAAGTTTAAATAATTAATAGAGGAAAAAGTTTAATATTTGTGAAACCCAAATTCCCAAGGAACAGCAAGTTCCCAGGAATGACAATCTTATCGGCTAATTGTGAATAACTTACTCACTCTTCACCTAGTCAGCTATGGCCAGAATGACTGGATCACCCAGACAACATATGATTGCTGTGGTCCAAACCTATTGATGTGATTGTAGGTCTCATAAGGAAAGATTCTGAGTTGAGTAGATTACAGAAAATTGTCCAGTATAGTTGATCCATTGCTTTCACAGACAACAATTTTTGACGTCTAGAGATAATATGAACTTAACACAATGGAATTATCCATTGTACAATTAAAAACACACTTTCCCTTCTCCAGTGTCACTTCCAGATAATATATGTGGATGCAATGCCAGGGAGCCAATATATTCAGGTCACACCTTCCCTACATAATGCCCATTTGTTCCTCAGTTGACAGAAATTAGAGACAAACATGGCTATTCATAATTTTGCAAACTTTGTGTATCAGACTTCTTTTGTATCATTTAAGATTATCATGGCCTCACCTATCTCTTATTCCCACCAGTGCTGAAGTGACTGCCATGAGGGCACCACCCAGCTACATGGAGTTGTGATATGACAGCACATTCATTCACGTGCACTCTATGAATTAGCAATCAGAAGAGACTGAAGGGCATCTCTGACACTCAAGTCCATATTCCTCAGAATAAGAATCTCTTTGGCTTGTATTGGTTGTCCTCACCTGGAACAGTCAACTACAGCCCGGGATCTACAGCGTAACAGGACTTCTGAGGCTTCCACATTTTGGAAGCAATGGATAAGGGGATAGGGACAGTACGTTTCTCAGAGAAGGAGGCATCTTTAGCTGACAAGACACCCAAGAATAAGTCTTTAATGTCAAAATGTTATAATGTTTTATTCTAACAAGCATGAAAATATTATGTTTATTATATCAAATATTAAAATATGTTTTGTTCCCAAATAAGTGAATACTGACTAGGATATGTAAAGCCTCCTACTGATTTCATGAAAAAGTTTTAAATCTTGATTTAGGACATTTAGATAATTGTATAAGATTATACTTATTTTTGAAAATTTTGCCACACTTACAAATAAAAGTAAAATCTATTACATGTATGCTATCAATACCAAAGTATATGCAATAATATATTTTTTAATCCTAAGGATTTCTAAGTGCCATAATTTTCAGTTGTTATATTATAAGAGAAAAACAAATGATGAATGTCACTCATTTTCAGAAAAATGGATTAGTGCAAAAACTAAATAATGTTTTTGCAAGCTGGGTCATTGGCACTCTTTTTCTCTCATCACTTTTATTGGCATCATTTTATGCCCACGCATAGATCAATAATTCATAAATAGTGATGACACCAACATTTTTTCAGTTTTCATGAAACTGACTGCTTTGTGCATGTTTTTAACACAATTTTATAAACGCCTGCCATAAACTTGCTTTCAGATGTGCTGGTTAAAGTAATAATAAGTTGACAAAGTTTTAGTTTCACTATGCATGCCAAATCTATTGAAATGTTTAACTGATTGAACTAGTTGTTTTGTTTAGATTATGTCTAATTTTTGACTAATCTTTAAAATATAGATTTGATTTAATTGGTTTCCTTCAGTCAGTCAAATTTATACTCTGCAAAATCAAAATAAAACTTCTATATGATAAGAGGAAAGCAAATACAATTTACCCAGTTGCTTCTATCTTGGAAGAGTTAACATAATTCTCACACTGCATTGCTTCATCCAGAATTTTGTTTTGAATTGATAATACTGAGTTTTTGTTTTTTTCTTGTAGTCTTGTTAATGTTTTTTTAAGTGAATTAGTTTTAAGCATAACACTGGTAGATATTAAATTTTATAAACATTAAAAGAAAAGGAAAGCAGGAAAAATCAAGCAAGCATGATTTGCTTTCTTTGATGAACTCAGAGAATATGCCCAAGATAAAAAGATCATTAGAGTCAAGGCAGCAGAAAGGACTGACACATGCCCTTGTGTTTTATAAAGCAGTACAAATAGCAAGACTCTCTGTGATTTTACCGAGATCTTGATTCATAAACACAAATGCCCAACAAAGGCCAGGTGTGCATTGTATTGAAACAACTGGGGAGTCAATTAATTTAATACACATTTATTAAGTACCTGCCATTCACAATGGTTAATAGATTCCATGGGAAATATAGTGGGAAAAAATGCATGACTCTTGATTATAAGGAATTTTTAGCGTAATATGGAAGAAAGGCTGGATTCAGTTCTTCAGCCGATAGTTTGAGAGATATGGAAGCAGTGGCTAGGACAGACTGTTTAAATGACAAGAAGAGATCAGACTGGGGAAAATAAATTGAATAAAGGGCAGGGAGCGCCAGTGAACCAACGGAGCATAGTGTTTAGCCAGTTGCTCTCCTGCCCAGGCCCATAAGTAGTTGTAGGGGTAACTTAGGCTGAGTAAAATGTGAGTATGTTAGATAAAAGACAACATCTACTCCCTAAAGAAAGCAATTGCTCACAGTATTTTTCACTTGTTTCTTGTACACACATTAATCCATATATATATAGCTAATGTCCTCAAATATATTGGATCATTCATTTAAACTGAGATGTCAGAAGAATTTTTTCTTTGAGATTTTATTGAAAACCTTAGAAGACAGAAGTATCTTCAGTTAATTTTTATGTTTTGTTTTTACATAAATGTGTATTTATGCAATCAGTTCCTTATAGCCATCCTTGTAAATTTCCTCTTACAATGTAAGTTTCCCTAATGTTTCTCTAATGATCAATCTGCGTTCTGACAATGATAGTTGTAGACTCCAAATGAATCCGTGGTTCAGTTGAAATAAAATAAAACAAAAATGAAATAAAATTTAAGTTAATAAGCATATCACTGCTTTTTTTCAAAGAAATAGATTTTCCTCTTCCATATAGTCTATCACTTTTTCAATAAAAATTTATAAAATATTAAATATATTGTACATATTATATGCATTTGAAGATTTTTCTTTTGCTGGTATTCACTTTGTTTATGAATGTTGTTTAAAAAGTTTATACATATACATATATGTGTGTGTTTTTTGCCTTGCTTCAGAGTCGTGTGTGTCAGACAATGGCAGCAGCTTCTGCCATCTCTGCGTTCCTTGTTATCTATGTCTCAACTACTAGGTAGCTAGTCTCCTACTTTTTTTCTATTAAACATTCTGAAGCTATTATCTTATGAGCCTTTCAAGCAAAGGTCTTTTCCCAGGTATGCTCCAAAGGGAATTCTTCAAAAATAATTTGAAATTTTATTTAAAACTTTCTATTCAGCTATAACTCTATGACTTTTTTATTGAAACATAAATATAAAATCGTACTAGAAAGCATTGATAAACTCTGTTAACTTCAAGACTGTGGTGAATTATGTCTAACTGTAAATCGAGCCTTGTGTTACAATATCTGCCCATGCAAAAACGATCTTTGATTTGGTTTCATAGAATTTTCTGTGTCATATTTAATATTAAAAATGTAACAAATTCCCAATCTCAGCCATTCAAATTTGATGCATATTATTTTTTTTGCAATTTTTTTCAAATCACCCTGATATATTTGTTAAACACACAAAATCTAACGAGGTTTTTAAAGAATAAACAACATATGACATAAACGGCTTCAATCACTGAATCAGCTTAATTTTATTCTTTTTTAACCCACTTTCACATGCACTTAAATCTATATAAATAGACATATACCTATTTATCAAAGTGAATATAAATTTACTGTTTTAGTATATCTATAGAGTAGCTACATTTCTGCCAATGTAATACACTTAGTCAAGTACATTCCATGGATGTATGTCAAAACTTTGTATTCAAATTTATCTTCTGTTGATCATCACTGATTTTTATAACATATTCTTGTAACAACAATGCTGATAAACTGTGATGATTTTTTCACAGAAGAAAGCACTAGAGGAAATCACCCTAGTTAGAAGGAGAAAAACTTCAGAGAATACACAATGAGGAACATTCTGATTATGAGAGAGATTAGAATTGAATTCTTAAGAACTTGTGGAATCTCTACTCTTTGGAATCTTTTAAAATACAATTTAATTTCTCATTTATTTATTTATTACTAATTTATTTTTATTGTAAGATTGGCCCTGAGCTAACATCTGTTGCCAATGCTCCTCTTTTTGCTGAGGAAGATTGGCCCATCTTCCTCTATTTTGTGTGTGGGACGCCACGACACACGGCTTGATGAGCGGTGTGTAGGTCCGTGCCTGGGATCCAAACCTGCGAGCCCCGGGCTGCTGAAGCAGAGCCTGAAAACTTAACCACTACACCATCGGGCTGGCCCCCAGTTTCTCATTTATTTTAACAAATGTTCTACCTCCTAGAGAAAGGCAACCGTGTCTAACGTTAGACTTGGTATATCTATAGCTCACAGACATCATTTCCCTGGGCCTCTCCACAGTGAGATAAATACACCACAGGAAGTCCAGGAAGTATTTTGGGCGTTTTTAAGGTGGTGCATTGAAATTTAGTGGAGCTGTGGCCCAAAACAGAAGCTAACGTTAAACCAGGACATAGAAATCATTTTTGTGTAAGTGTTGAGTGATCTTTCCATTTCTTAGGATCTTAATGGAGAGATAAAAGATGTAAACAACAAAATAACTCACCTCTCGGATTGGGCCAGCTAACTGAAGTCATTTGAGTGTTTTTCTCTATCTCCACTTTCCTTCTAATCCAGCCTCCTCATTGGCTGTTGGATCTGCACCCCTGATCCCCAATCCCACTGGTCTTGTCCCATCTCCATAATTAGATTACTGTAGTATCCTAACTTGACCTTGGGAGTGTTTTTTTTTTCCGTTTTTTAATCCATTCTTCACATTCCAGACACAGTTATTTTTCTCAAATGTCAATCCAATAGATGTTCCTCATTGTTGTCATGATAAAATCCAACCACTCCCTAAATTTCTGAAAACTTATCTGTTATGTACTTTAAAACAGATTGAATTTCAACGGTAGATATGCTTTTCCCTCTAAGAGCAGGAGTGCTACGATTCTTTGGCATGAAATGTTTTTTCCCAGCAAGTTTTAATGGACAAGCCATAAACTTGAAGTTAATTCAAACTGTTTATTTTCTATGAATAGGAAAAAGTAATTTAAGAAAAGACAGAACACTATAATTTTATATTAAATCTTAGATTTTTCAACACTGAAAAAAACACCTTACAGAGTTATTAATTTTAATTATTTGTTATATTACATCACAGACTTATAGAACACATTTATGCCTACTGAATAATGCTAAAAATAAACAAGATTAAAAATCATTTAAATAGTAATTATATATATTTGATCAACTCTGCAAAATCTTTTGTTACACATACAAGCACGGTAACAATGATACACTGGTAAATCTTTACAGCAATTGAATTTACTGTATATAAAATAATACTTGATTATTTTTGAAAATCTAGAACAAACTATAATGATCAATAAATTAGTTCCAGCCACAATAGAAACACATTAAATCTTTGTTGAATGATATAGTGCATAACATTTTGCATTGTTTTCCTTTAGGGACTCAAGTGCAAGTTGCATGAATGAAAAATGAACTGTTCTGTAGCATCTTTCTGCTAGAGGCAAAAATACTACTATAGTTATTAATCTGTGGATCAACACAGTACACCAAAAAGGTGAACTAGGTAAAAAATTAAGACTAAACTACTCATTCCTCATATCCTTTATGTTATCAGATTGCAAATAAACAAGTAAACAAATGGATAATTATATAAATAAGATTGACTTTTCAGCAGAAGAATCTTTCTTATTATATCTACCCAAAATAAACCTTGTTTCAGCTTGATCTGTGGAATAAATGGGTTCAACAATTTTAAGATATCGACAAAGCCATTTGGGCTCTTCCTCCTACCCCCTTTCCCTAGGAAGTTCTGTCACATAAACTTTTGTGGTGGACAACGTGATGCATCGACCAGATCACAATTCGGGAATGGTGCACCCGGCTGCTGCAAGGGCTGCCCTCAGCTGTCAGCTTCCCGCAGATATAGATGAAGAAAATTACCTTCCCAAGGTGGCGTCCCCTTCCTGGGATGGCTTGCATCCAGTGAGTGATTAATGTTGGAGTGTGAAGACCCAAGCCCCTCACCGCAACTTGAGACAACTCTGAAGGTTGTCCCAGCATCAGAGCTCCCAATAAGGACAGCTGAGGTCTTTGTATGTCTGTGCTGCAGCCACACTTCTCCCCATTCGCAATCCTGCTTCCTTCCTGCCCCTTCCAGAGGTGTTTATACCAAGAGCAGTCCCTAATAAACTGCCTGCATACTAATCTCCATTTCATAAACTGCTTCCAGGGAACTCAACCAAGAGAACTTCCATTTTGTACATTCCATTACATGATAGTTTTAGCATGTATAATTCAAAGAATATATATTTTGAAGTGAACTAGTCCTTTACAATCTGAGCTCTGTAGAGCCGTGCAGTTACAGGTAGTCGCCCCAGGGATATGAAAAGTAACAAAGTATTTTTTTTAATCAAAGAAAACATATGCAAATTTCCTAAGGAACTATTATTATTATTATTCTCTAATACATTGTAGACTGCTATAAGTACTTGAAAACCAATGCATTTAGCCAATTAAAACTTTGCTGAAATTATCAGGATTGGTGAGGTATTGGGGAAATAAGACAAAAAAGGGTTCTACTTATGGGTTTGTTACTAACAAACTGTATGTACTAACAAACTGTACTGTATGTCCTTGGGCAAGCTACTTAATTTCTCTGGATTTCAATTGTCTTCAATAAAATGAGTGTTTGAAGGAAGATAGTATAAGTCCCCTTTTAAGAAAGGTCTAGCAGAGGAGGAATGATCCAGACAAAAGAAGTAAGTACACAAGATACATCCACGTGTTCAGTTAAATAATACTGCGTTTTCCCAAAGGCTATAAAAAGAGGTCTTTGAGGGTGGTGGGGAACAATGAAAGTTCTCTTGTGAACACTGTGACAGATATTCTATAATATAGCACCATCATGAGGAAGCATTGTCCAGTTTCAGAACCAAATTCTGCAGTCTTCTGGTATCTGGATTAGCTATGGAGGTGAGTTTTCTTTGAGGGAAATTGAATATTGCATTTGTGGGACCAGATTTTAAGAAGTTGTTGCACTTTCTCTAAATTCTCTCTTCCCCTCTCCTGGCTGGATGAAGAAAATGAAAAATGACAAGGTTTTAGGAGAATGTGGAACCACAAGATGAAAAGAGCCAGGGTCCCTGAATCACTGTCTGGATGAAGGCAGTCTGCCAAACAGAGACACTGTCATTGTACTGTTATGTGTTTGTGTAAAGCAGATTTTTGTTGCCGTTAAACCACTGCCATTTGGTTCTGTGTTGTTGATTGTTCCAGTAACAATCATTACTCAAATAAAGTTTAAAATTAATTTATTTAAAAATATCCCCCCTCTATTCCTACTGTCCTTCAGATTATTTCCTGAGAGATAGTCAATTACATAAAGGGAAAAACTCAACTCAATAATTGTTTGTAAAATGCCAAAGTCAGGTTTTATTCTTTTCTCTTTTCTCATTTTTCTATCTTTGGCTATTTTCTTCTTTTCCATTCATGATGAGCCCTGGAGCCTTCTCGATTTTACTGTATCACTTATAAAACGTATAGCTCTATATACAATTTTTAACAGTTTTTCATTTAAATTATTTCATAAGTAATGTTCTATGCCAATACATAAATTACATCATAATGAAATATTTGCACATTTTTCTATCCTGTAGATTTATCAAAATTTATTAAATAATTCTTATGAGAATGAATTTTCAGGCCTTTTTTAATTTCCACCTATTATATATATTGTCTTAAGATTAAATTTCTTGAACAGCTCTTAAGCAATGTTTGGTCACAGCTGATCAACAAGTTGAATAGTAAAGTAATCTAAATATCAGATAAATCTCACAAAGTTGATTTTGCTTTGAAATCAGAACATTCAACTACATAAATATAAATTCCTTTAGATAAATGGTCTAACCTTTAAGTATCTCTGGTTTTTTTTTTTAAGCGTACAGTTATTTTTCTAACAACTTCTCTTAGCTTAGGCAAATGATATACTGTACAAAGCTGTTCAACCCTTAAACATATTTGACACATAATCAGAGACAAAAATATAGCCAATGTATTTTATTCAGTGGGCTTATGCTGTTAATTATTACATGCATTCATAATGTATGGGATGCCATTAACGAAAAAGGATTTTAGGTAACTTACTCTACTGGAATATCTTAATACAAAACAGAATAAAATTATTGAAAAGAAAACAATTCAGCAGTCTAAGATAATTTAGAAACAAATTAATAGTTTTACAAGGAACAAAGGTTGCCAGAAGGATTGAATTTAATGTTAAAATTTTGCCTGTGTTTGTAGGTAGCCACAGTAAAAAGAAAAATAGCTGAATCATAATTTTTATTTTCTTTCATAAAGAACATTGGCAAGATTATCTAGAAAGGAAATTCTCACTGTAGATTTTAGTGAAAATTTTTACTTATAATTTTGTTCCTATGTGAGAACCATTGAGGAGCAACAGAAAATCTTTTCTGCTCTGATATTTTCTGGGAATACGCATTCTATTGTGATGGCTGTAGATGATCAGTGTTGAAGTACGTAAACATTTCAACCAAATACTTTCAAAATTCAAACAGAGTCATTAATAGTCAAAGTCATATTTCAACATGTAATATAGAATGTGCCTTTGGGAAGATCATTTGAGTAAAGAGACTAAGGCATGGCTATCTTCTTACTAACATATTCTTCTGCCTACAGGAGTGTATACTTTATGCAAAGGTCACTCCCATGGCTAACGAATAATGAAAGTAAGCTACCTCAGAAGGGATAAAGATAATTAGGAGATTATTGAGTCTTGGTATTCCATTATTTTGAATATATCTGAGGTCAGCTACATGAATGTATGTGGAAATCCAAATGGAATAAATGAGAAGAGAGTACGAATTTTCATTTATTTTTAAAATAACTTTGGATCTTTAAAATTAATCAGCAAGTTTTAAAAATAAGTACTACAATATATAGTACAATTAAAACTTATACCATTTATTAGCTTGCCACTTAAAAGAAGTCAAGTTAATAATACTCTTCTCTCAAAGGCTTACATTCAGTGAAAAGATAAGATTATAAATATAAATTAAATATAAGTGGATATAAATATAAATATATAATAAAGGTATAAAACTCAAGGTTATAAATTATTAATCATTTAATTTAACATCAACAATGTAGAGCTACTGTGAAAAGAAAGAATACAATCAAGATTCTCAGATGCAAAGGTGGAGTATAAATATAGAGCCCCTATGCAGTTCCATTGTCCTTATCCCTGTCGCATATTTTTTAGAGTGTTGATCTCCTTGTGAGATATACATACTAAAAAGGATTTGATGAATTAGCAGAGATATCACTAAAAAATGTACCAAGATTATCAAATAACTGAGAAATAAAACCATATTGAACATGCTTAAGGAATTAGATTATGTTCTAACTCATTAGGGAAGAAAATGACTGAAAGGAAATTAAATGTAATATCTAATGATTTGGTGAACATGAGTAGAAAAGGGGGTTGATTTGCTGAGCCATCAGCCTTTAAAAATAAAAACAGTTGGAAGTGATGTTAATTAGCTCTTAGGTTTTAGAAATCATTCATTCCTTCTTTCAACAATGAGTATCCAAGGTATCAAACGCTGTGTTTTTCACTTGGAGAACAAAAATTATTAGACCTGGCGCCTGTACATAAGTGGCTCTCGTTCTAAGAAGAAATACAAAAGTAAGCCTACGAATTAGAATGAAAGGGTACAAGTAGTTGAAAAGATCAACATGGAGCATCCATCCAGTCTTTCACTCCATCCCTACATGACCCAATCCATTCTTCAGAATGACATTTTTAAGAGATAATCACCTCGTATGATACCCTTGTATTACGTCCTGCAATTATTACTATATAATGATTTCCCATTCAGTTTAGAATGAATTCAATACTGCTTTCTCTTTCGTGACAGTTTCATGGGATTAGCTTCTGCATAAGTCTCCCTCCTTGTCTGACACTACTCTCCCCCTTGCCCTCTAGACATATTCGGTTTGTTTTGCTGTTTCCAGATACGTCAGATATACCTTAAGCCCTTTGGAACTGCTGTTCCCTCTGCTGGACCTTCCATTCCTCAGGTCTTCCCGTGGCTGCCTTACACTAACAATTCAGGTGTCAACTCCAATGGCACCCATAGAAGGATCTGTATAGACCATCCTCTCCAAAGTTGTCCAGTTTTCTAATAACAATGGTATTTTAGTACTTTGCTTTCTTTACTGCACTAATTACTATATAAAATTATATTTGTATGCATTTATTTACTTCTTTTTGATTTGACCCTTTTCATTGGAATCTAATTTTCATAACAGCTTAGACTTAGTATGTCTGGTTCACTGCCCTATCTCCAACTACTAAAACATTTTTTGGCATATATATTAAGTGTTTAATTAAAAAAAAGTGCTGAATATTAAGTAGATGAAGGAGGACAAACAAAGAACCCATATTGGGCATGAGCTAAGTCTTGAAAGATAAGTATAATTTAACCAAAATCACAGAACTCCTTAGCTAGTAATAATAACGTATAAGTATCAATTCATTAAATGTTACAAATATGTCATACTAACATAAAATGTTAATTACAGATAAAACAGTTCCCATACGTTAATGTCATATGAGAACTCTCTGTACTATCTTCTCAATTTTTCTATATATCTAAAACCCTTCTAAACAATAGTCTATTTAAAACAAATGGTCATATAAAAACATAAAAACAGTTGTGGAAATACAGTGTCATGCCAAAAGATCCAATGATGTTGAGAATGTCTCCAACCACTTCAATACAAAACCTTGTGTTTTTATTCACAGAGATAAGGATATCTTTAGGTTGGGTGCCCCATAAGTAGATCCTGAGGTAAGTGTTCGCGTAATAGAGGGATAGTAGGAATTATTCCCAGGAGAACTGGTGGGGAGGAGAGAAGGGGGACCAGGAAGGAAAGAATCAGCAAGGGTGAGCCCCCAAGCAAAGTCTCATGAAGGGTAACTGTCTGGACCCCAGAGAGGAGATCCGGAGACAGCGAGTCATCTTTCAGAATGTCTTTAGGAAAAGCAAGAGAGCTGGGGTACTTATACACTTCAGTTCCTGGTTAAATCTGCTCAAGGTGAGATGGGGTGCTCAAATTCCACAAACCCCCAGTTGGGGTGAGGCAGACAAGTTCTGGCAGCCTGAAGGCAAAGACACAGGTGTGTCTGTTGGGAGTGCAAGCATCCTGAAAGCTAGAAAATCTAAGGAGACCCGCGTGAAACACTGACACTGATTTGATTGCTACAGAGTCAAATCTTTGCACTACCTACTTAAATCCTAGTAGTTCTATACAACTTGGGTTATTTCAGAAGACAGATTCCTAGTGAAAGCAATCCATGTAGGTCCAGTTGGTTCTGTAATCTGAATGACCTTAGGTGTCTAACTGTAGGTGTAGAATTTTCTTCTCCTACGTTAATAGTTGCCAAACTTTAGAGTGTATCAGACTACTGCGCTTACCCCTGGAGTTTCTGATTCAGCAGGTCTGCAATGGGGCCTAGAACTTATATTTATAAAAAGTTCTCAGAAGATGATGATACTGCTAATCTGGGGAATCACCATTCCTCTGTTAAGGATTCCCAAATTATTTATAAGTATTTTTTAAACTATCAATGTGCTTGTTTTGTGTAAAGAAGAATATTGGTTTTAGTAATAATGAAGTCTTATAATGTTCCATCATATTAAAAAAACTTCTTGTTTTATTTTAAAGATTGGAATATATTTTACACTTTTGTAGTATACCCTATTAATAAAAATGACTACATAGCTTTTTTTGTTTGTTTTATTTTTACAAATATCTTGCCAGGATTTAAGAAACTTAAAAGATTGCAAATGCAGTAGCTAAATGTATATTGAAATAAATCACATGTTGTACTGAAAAAAACTACTGACACTGGTGTTATAGTTGGTGAAATAGTACATATACGACAAAGTATAAAACCAATCAGAGAATATACCATTAGAAAATGAAAAGCTAAACCATTTAATTTTTTTATTCCTCAGGGAAATCACAGCATCTCGATAAAATATAAATTTTTGGTTGCTCTGGTAGGTAATACATATTCTATAAATTCTTAAATTAGGAGGATTGGTGGATTAACGCAGCATTTTATGTTCACTTGAAATATTGGGTAAAGTTCTATTTCAGGTCAAAAATAAATTAACTCAGTAAATCTTACTTTGTGTATTAGAAAAATTAGCCATAAATCAAAATGCTTAAAAATAATTGTCTACTTTTACAAATACTAGGCTTCAAAGAAGAGACCCAGATTTCCTTACAAAAAATTACTCTGAAAAATTCTAGTTTCTTTCAAAGAAAACTAACTGTAGTGAAGTCATCCACACATAGTCATGTAACAAAGCCACCACTGGGCTGAATCTTACATAGCGCCTTCCAGGAATAAAGGTTTAAGAACTGGCATTCTATACTCCTCATTTAAGAATGTGTTTTAAAGTCATCTCATTGTTCTTTTATTTATCTGAATCTTTGTGACACTGGAACTTTCAGCTGTAGTTTTGACTATGTGGTGCCCCCTTAGTTTGATGGCAGATTTTAGTTCTTTTTCTTTTCCTGAAGCAACTGAATACAGATGTTTGTTCAATCCTTCAAGATTTTTTAAAACGCTTATTAGACGTTAATAATATATATATTAACATTATGTATATTATTAATATCTAATATACATACCTTAGAATATATTAGAATTGCTGTATGGTTGCAATTTTAACAATAATTCCCAGTTCACAATGGCAACTATCAGAAGTCTCTCTTAATTTGCAATATTATCAAATAGATGGTCATTTATTTTTAGGGGGCACAGACAGTCCTTCAGTATTCTTCAGAGGCAGAAAGAAATACAATATAAGCAAAGCACCGTGAACTACAAAGAATATTAGAAAAGTATAACCAATATCAGAAACTTAATTACCCTATAAAAATCAACTATTTAAAATCTCCATTATTTACATGACAATCTTCACATACTCTTCAGCATTTAAAAAAGATGAAGCTATGAAAAAATAAAAACACAGATCTCTGAAGACCCTGGTCCACTGCACTAGAAGCAATACAATGAACCTCAGCTCCATTAAACACATCTCTTGTTAAGAGCATCAGCTTGCTTTCCTTAGGTGTGCTGCCAACACAGGCCCAGGCACATGGGTTGAGGGATTACAATATGCATAAACCAGCAGAGCATCTTGGGGAAGCTACAGAGCTCGCTTAGCTGCCTACATTTGGCAAAACTTGCTTGACTAACTTATTACCAGCAGAATGGCTTGATCAGGACCCACCAGCCCCACCGGGAAGTTTTCAATCTCAGAATACTCTTTTTCTCACTAAAAGATGGGAATTACCTATAACATAAAAATATACAATATGAATTCCTGCATGGGGATTTACAGAGAAAATCACCCCTGTTCCACTTTGGCAACCACACATTTGGACACCTTGCATTGCAATATTCCCTGATACTTTTCCATATTCAAGACTTTGAACTTTGGATTTCATTTTTCTAACAATAACCAATAAGAATACCATTTCTATGTCTCATGCTCTCATTCATTCTGAATCTCTTCTTTATACTTATTGTAAATTTAAACCCTCTCAGTTTTTTCCGATTATTCCTCTTCTCCTGACCCTTCTTGCTTCTACTTTCAATATACATATTGAAAGGTCAACCTTGTTCTTCCTAATACCCTGGATTGCTCTCTCCGGCCCATCCCATCACTCGCTAACCAGTTACAAACCACTCCCCGTGATCATTATTGACATGATGCCAACTGGATCTAAATAGGATCACAAAAAGACTGAGTTCGATTGGGCTGGAGAGAAGGCCATGAGGATAGGAGTCTTTCCACAGGCCACTTCAGAGACTGGGCTCTGTGAATGTGGGTTAAAAAGGAAAACAAATGGATAAAAAGAAACAGAGTCTATGGAGAAAATATCAGTGCTAAGATGGAGGTGCCCTCATTGTATGGTTTTAATAGTATTTCTTATCTAAATTAATTCTTTTAGAATTACATTGAAAATGTCATAGATACACATGGGAAATTTTGACATTGCTTGGAAGGCTTTCAAAGGAAGAGCAAAACTTGGTCATGAACAATCATTGTTAACAGTTTATTTTGTTTCCTTGAGAAATACTATATGAGTATACAGTCTTTATTCTTAAAACAAAAATGTTATTGAGATTATAACATACATAATGTCAAGTAATATTTTTTTCGCGTAGAGAACATTTTCATATTAACTCATATAGTTGTACCATATCCTATTTAATGGCAACCATGTATTCCACCAGAGTGTGATTCATAATTATTTATCTAGTTCCATACTGATAAAATTCAAGTGTTTCTAGTTTTTTCCCATCTCAGTAATATAAATTCATCATTGAAGATCCTTGTACTAGCACATATCCATAGATTAAATTCTCAGTAGTTGATTTGCTGGGGCCAAGAATTACGTGCCTTGTAAAGGTCTTTACACTAGTCTACCTCACTTAACTTTTCTCACTGTTGGTTCTTTGACATTGAGGTCTCAGCTTACTGCCATCCCTTTGGGCCTTCACAGACAACAGAGTAATTTTCTTTCCTCTCACTGTTGTATGTCCATCCTTACACTTACCACTCAGTGATGTATCCTCTTCACACATTAGTCATTGTGCATTCCCTACCACTGGAACGCAAGTGCTGTGAGGACAGAGACTTTCTGACTTGGTCAGCATTGTGTATTAGGCACACAGTAGGCAGTCAACAAAGAGTTGGTAAATAAATACACTGATTACTATTAGTATTGTGGTAATGTATTATCACATTTTATTTGCTAGTAAGAAGATAAACAGGAATAAACGTATGGAGTGTTTTGAGTCTTGGTCCTTGGGCTTCTTTCTTTTTTCACCATCTAGGTGACCTCATGTAGTTTCGTGGCTTTAAATATGATTTATACTCAAATGACTCCTAAATGCATATTTCCAACCCATATACAAACTCTAAAGTCACGCAACACACTCTATAAAACAACTCCACCTGGACACGGAGTAGGCACCTCAAAATCAATGTGTCTGAAAGCAAACTCCTACTTATACCCCATCTGTTCCTCGCACAAGCTTTCCTATGTCAGTAAATGACAACCTCATTCTCCCTGTCGCTCAGGATAAAATCTTTGGTGTTATCCTTGTCTCCTCATATGTAAGCCGTCAGCAAATACTGCCAAATACCATGTTATTTTAGTTGTTAACATTAGAGGAAGCTGGGCAAAGGTATATGGAAACACTCAATTCCATCTTTACAACTGCTTTGTATCTAAATTTATTTTAAAATTAAAACTTCTGAAAATCCTTTGGGAGATTCACATCTCACTTAAAAAAAGAAAAAGGTGTTTTAGTGTAACTACACCATCCTCCTCTCTCCACTATCAGCCAATATCCTTGATTTTTTTTTTTTTTTTAAACCATTACGAATCTAAGGCCTCAAGTTATTTGCAGTCTTGGAGATTCTTCCCTTAATTATCCACAAGGCTCTCTTCCTCATATCTCTCAGGCGGGTCTCTCCTCAAACAGAACCTTAAATGTGAGGCCTTCTCTGACCATTCTTTAAAGAATACCTCTCCCTCAAAAACCCCGATAGCCATCACTATCCTATTGACCATTCTTTGTTTTCTTTCTTAGAACCAGTCGACATCGAACCAGGAATTTATTTATGTGTGTATTCATTTTTTTCTCCCCTTACTCTGTGAGACTAAGAACTTGGTTTATTCGCTGCTATGTATTTCCAGTTCTTAGAAATTTCTCTGCCATGTAATAGATAATCAATATTTGCTGTCACTGTTAGGATCTCACTTATGTGTGGAATCTAAAAAAAATCAAACTCATAGAAAAAGAGAGTAGATTGGTGGTTGCCAGGGTCTGAGGGGAGGGTGAAATGGGGAGATGTTGTTCAAATGGTACAAACTTCCAGTTATAAGATGAACAAGTTCTGGGGATCTAATGTACAGCATGGTGACTATAGTTAACAGCACTGTATTATATACTTGAAATTTGCTAAGATAGTAAATCTTAAATATTCTCACCACAACAAAAAAAGGTAACTATGTAAGGTGATGGATGTGTGAACTAACCTAATGTGGCAATAATTTCACAATATATACATGTATCCAGTCATTATGTTGTATACCTTAAGCTTACACAATATTATATCTCAATTATATGTCATCTAAGCTGTGAAAACAAATTAATATTTGTTAAATGTATAAGTGAAAGGACGAATGAATTGATTTGGCTGAAAAATCATTAAGAAACAGAATGGATTTAAAACAAAAATTATGATTAGATTTATTTATTTTCCATTTGTATATTTAGCATTCTAATTTATCTAGCAGATACATACTAGGAAATAAACATTTCCTAAATACTTAAAGTAAACAGCTATATTTATACCGTGTTCTTTGAGATGAATACAATTGAAGGGTCCAAATTAGGATCTATAGTATCATATACCTTTAATAGTTATTTGTAGAACAAATGGGTAAATGGACACATGAGTGAAAAAAAAATAGGTATAATTTCTCTTCTTGTCCTGACAAGAGTTTAATTTCTGGTTCAATTATTCATCCCATGTAGAGTTCCAAATGACAGGCAAATTTCAAAGGGAGGTAATTAAATTCAATAGCAATACAAGAAAAAATTATCCCTCGTCAGCAGCTGTGGTACTTCACGGAATCATAGAATACTTTCAAAAGAATGCTTTTAAGGACATTAGTAACCTTTAAGAATAATATTTGCATGTATAAATGAACCAAATAATGAATCGTTTTACTGAGTTATCTAGGTCTTGCTCTACGATTCTGCAGGAAAGTTCCATGGCATCTGAAGGCCAGTCGCTGATCAGGATTTAAATCGTGTGATAACACTGTGCAGAAAAGCGTATTGTATTGGTGTGAAGCTTTAGTGTACTCTGGAGTTACCTCAGAATCGCAAAGCAATTAGCCAATAATGTTAAAAAGTTATGGCTAATTTAACTAATGGTTAATGAAGCCTAGTAAACTGTCAGAGTTGATGAGCCCAGGGAGATATCGTGCAGGAACACACATAAAAGTCAGGGTCCTTTATCTTCTCTTAGAGTTTAATCAGTATCTGGATAATAGGCTCTTGCTGTAATGGTATGCCAAAAATATGGCTTTTGTTTTTAATCTTTTTAAAATTTAAGAGTGAATAGTAACTAACAAGAAGGCAGAGGTTCGTCACTGAGTATACTGTGCAGGTCACAAAACCACGCTCAGGCAGTCCTAACACATACTTTTCTATGACTGCTAGGAGCTTTAGTAGACATAAATAAGATCCTTCTTTCCTCTATAGTTTGAAATTATAGCAATAACGATATTTGTAATTTACTGAATGATAATGAAGTGCAATTAAATGAACAAGTGGTTTATTTATTCATTGATTAATAAAGGGGTTAGGGAAGAGAGAGCTTTACAGAACTAAGTCTCTCATAAAGCGTAGGAAAAAATGGCAGTGTCTTCTAAAAAATGGTTTTGAAGTCCCTGGCTAAAGGGCAACGCATTGCTCTTCAGGAGCATCATGTTTTATTCATTAAATGAATTGAGCCTGTAGAAGAAGTTATGTGTTTTCACAAAGCTTATGTTATAGAACGGATCCTTTACTTCAGGAAAATGCAGCTTCCTATTGTGAGAAATTCACTTGTTTCCAAACTACCAAATTTAAGGAATGCATCAGAATATGGACTTACGTACTAAAGAGAAAGGAAACAGTTCTACACAACGAACTGAAAAAGATAGACTTTAACGAAATGCACCAATTAGTTAAACTACTTCAGCAAAGTTTGGGATGATTCTAGTTCTCTATTAAAAGATACTTTCGTCTATTTTTCCCTTCTATTAAGAATTTCTTATTATAGGTATCTAGAATAAAACTTCTGTGACAAATGTATTGCAGCTAAAAATATAGGGGGGCCGGCCCTGTGGCATAGTGGTTAAGTGTGTGCGCTCTGCTGTTGGTGGCCTGGGTTCTGATCCCGGGCGCGCACTTATGCACCGCTTGTCAGGCAGTGCTCTGGCAGAGTCCCTCATAAAGTAGAGGAAGATAGGCATGGGTGTTAGCCCAGGGCCAGTCTTCCTCAGCAAAAAGAGGAGGACTGGCATGGATGTTAGCTCAGAGCTTACCTTCCTCACAAAAGAAAACAAAAATATCGGGAGCAATTGTGATAACCAGCACATTTAAAATAACAAAAAGGTCAGCTTTGTTCCAAGTTTCTGCCACAAAAATATACTGCATCAGAACTTCAATTTAATATAAAAATGGAGATAATGTTATCAATGACATGGCAGGAATCAAATTACTAATAGAAAATAAATCAGCATTTCTTCAAAGTCATAATAAAGACAACCCAAATCTAATAGAGATAGCCAAATAATTTTATGAATAATTCAAAATATAAATTCACTGTGTTATCGATTCTCACATGAAAATTATGTATTTATGCATATTGAGCTTTGATTATAGAGTATGTACAAGCTGCAAAGATGTATGTCAAGCATTGTGGAGGGGTGAACAAAAATGTTTTTAATTTGCATTCTGGATGAGTAAAAAAATTACATATATATATATTTAACAAGTCAGACTGTAACAAGTCTTTGTATAGAGTCGGATTGTAATAATTCTTAGTAAGGAGTCCAAATTTGCTCTAAGACTGTAGTTAAGGAGGGGTTGATTCTAACAAGGAGAGCTATGGTCTGAAGGTTTGTATTCCTCCAAAATTCATGTGCTGAAATCCTAACCCCTAAAAGTGAGGGCACTAGTAGATGGGGCCTTTGGGTGATGATTAGGTCATGAGGATGGGGTGCTCAGGCATGGGATTATGGCCTTTATGAAAGAGGAGCTTGCTCCCTCCTTCCACCTTGTGAGGACACGGTGAGAAGTCTTTGACTGGCAGAGGGCCCACACCTGACCATGCTGGCATCATGACTTCAGACTGCCAGCTTCCAGAACTGTGAGCAGTAACTTCCTGTTGTTTATAAGCAACCAGTCTGTGGCATTTCGTTACAGCAGCCAAATGAACAGAGATAAGGAGTAACTGAAAAGCCACCTCAGGAAGGTGGACTTTGGGTAGAATTTCAGAATATGAATGTGGTGGGAAAGATATATTAGGCCATTTTGTTAACAGCAACTCATCTGTTCATTCATTTAAAAAGACAAATAGGAAATACCTGTTTCCCAGGCAGTAAGGAGTGCGCTGCAAAAACAAGTAAATTAGACATAGTATCAGCACTTAAGATGCTCACAGTTTAGAGAGAATAGCAGACAAATAAAAAACAAGCAACATAACATTTTCACTTCTGCCATAGAAGTGTAAACAATTTATTATTAACAGATAGGGGTGAAGCCCATAGCCAAGACTGCAGTTATCAAATTAGATTTTCAGAGGCTTAATAGAAGTTATAAAGGTTAAATAAATTTAGTCACATACCAGGCAGAGGAACCTGAGAGGTAAAGACACAGTTTAGAAATAGCATGTTATATAGCAAAGGGTGTAAGAAGTCTAAGATACTATTGCAGCAGACATGACAAGTCATGCGGCTTTGAGAGACAAGATGGGAGAGGGAAACGTGGCAAGACCATCTCTAGCTTCCTGTAGGTCAGCGGAAGTGAGATGCACAGGGACATCAGCACTCCCTTCACTTGAGAAGGGGTACAATTTGGCTAGTTCGGGAAATGCTCCACTTGGTGGTAAAGGACATATAATCCTCCCCAGGCCTTCTTTATCTTTCCAGGGAACTTTCCTGAGATTGATGAGCTTGTGTCACCCACAAGGATAGGAACAGGGCTAGGCAGAGAGCTCCTGAGTCCACTCAAATTTGGGCTTTTACTCCAGCCACATCATAAACATCCTGGCCTCAAATTCTGCCCTTACAGAGCAATGCTACCACCATCCTTCCAGTTTCCCAATCCGGAACATGGAATCATCTGTTCATCCCCTCCAAATTACCCCATGATTTCCAGATATAAACTTACCAAGTCCTATCAATCCTGTCTCCTAAATATTTCTCTAAACTACTCACCGCGCGTCCATAGTTTCTGCCATCCTTACCTTTCCCTTGACATTCACTCCTTGCTGACTCATTTCTCTGTCTTAAATCTTAATCATTTAAATTTATTACACACAATATAGCCAGAGTAATCCTTCTAAAACAGAAAATTGATATGATACTCCTCTATATAAAACTCTTGATTCATTTTGTCTTAATCTTGCCTGAGTCCCAGAACTCTTTGAGAAGGTGTTTTAAATATTTGGACCTTCTTCTCAACAAATAAAAAGAGAATACTTATAAGCCACAAATTTTTATATAAAAATTCAGGAAATTCATGGAACTGGGGCTCATACGTTGACGTATTATGATGGATACATGAACTCCATACAAAAAGTCACTTCTTTGATGGCTTGCCGTGGCTGCAGGATGAAGTCAGAACTCCATAGATTGTCTTAAGAAGTCCTCAGTTCTATCCTAACTCATCTTTCACTACTTTCCTCCTCGTTTGAATGAACCTCACTCTAACTTCAGAAACTTCACAAGTAATTTTCCCAAACTCTGTAATTCTCTTCCAACATCAGAACTTCCTGCACTTTACTAAGGCCTCTATTTAAGGTTCTTCCTTTAACTGGTTTCTATTCTGCTATAATTTTCCTATCTGAGCAATGTATCAGCTATCATTTCATTTGTTTGATTGGCACATGTCTTCTAAGCCATAAGCTCTACTTTTGTACCCACTGTCACACATAATGTCTGGTGCTCTACAGGTTCTCAATAAATACTTGTTCAATAAATGAATATTGGTGTAATGGCGGGTGCTGTATTAGTTATTATTACCTACCAAATTGCAGCACAACAAGCAATTCCAAATTTTAGTGGCCTACAATAAAACATTATTTCACAATCCTGGGACTGTCACTCAGCTACAGTTTGATTGATCTTGTCAGTCTTAAATAGGCAAGCCTGGACTCCTGGTTCACAGTTGGGTTTAAATTATGCATTTTCAAGGCAAACGATATTAGCCCCAAGGGGGTAAAAATTGATGTGTGTGTGTGATTTTAGATATTACAATAATTTATATTCTTCCAAAGGGCCACACTATAGAAACAAAAATGGTATACTTGTGGTATTAAAATTTCATGAGTGGAAGGAGGCAATTATGGAAAAAAAAGTCTAAAAAGTTTCCTTAGAGAGAGCCAATAATAGAAGGAAGACGATGAAACAGTAGTTTAAGTCTTTCCATGTGTTTTCATTCTGTGACCCAGAGTGAATGGCTAACTGTGGCATACTTTTCTTTGAGGCAGAGACCAGAAGCTCTGAAAAGCCAAGCCTGATCACTCACGTACATTGAAAGCCTCTGTGTGTATTATTTCTGCTCACATTCTATTGGAGAAAGCAAATCACAAGCCTGACATTTAATGGGGCAAGAAACTTACTCGGGTGTTCTAGTAGGAAGCATTGCAAATTGACAAAGCAAAGGAAATGGATAAATAATTACATTATCACCAAGAATGAAGAGTCAGATACAATAATCCAATCTATCGCATATGAATCTGGAGTTCTAGAATGAGTTTAAACAACCTATAAAGGTGTCAGTCTCTGGCACAAACATTTGAGATAGCAAAAGATAAAAAAATAGGGCTGAAATTTGCAAAACAAAGAGTTTCCTTCTGTCATCTTTGTTTTCTTCTTGAACTTGCGTTCTGACAGTCTGTACAAAATGCTTGTCAGTTGACAGGAGACAGCATTTTAGATTTATTGAGCTTTCATGTGAAATCTGAAACATTTGCAAAATCCCTCCACTTTACAATACTAATACACAATACTAAAGTGTCTTAGGAATTAAAATGAAGCTAATAGAAAAAGACGCAAAAGCTTTTGATTACTTTAAGGAGACAACTACGTAAAGGAAATTAACAAAGCAAAAACGTTTGGAATCAAACAGTGACTTCAAGTTAGAATGTGGTTAATAATGCAGGCTCTAAAGTCACTTGCCCTGGTTGCATCCTAATTCTACTTAATTAGTCACGGAAAGATTCTCTTTCCTCATTTGACGCTCAAGAGTTTGGATTTAACAAGTATTATTTATTCCTATTTAATTACTAGATTTTATCCTTTAACCCCCTGCAGCAGGTTACACAAACTTTCTCTGTAAAGGGACAAATAGTAAATATTTTCAATTTTGGGGAACATACCATCCCTGTGCCAGCTACTCAGCTGCGTCATCGTAAGCAGTCATAGACAATGCGTAATTGAATGGCTGAGACTGTGTTGAAATGAAGTTTAATCCGCAAAGACAGACAGTGGGCTGGCTCTGCCTATGAGCCAACGTTCAGCGACCCCTGTGGCAGAGGAAGCTGAGTCCTGGAAAACTCTCCCAGCTCAGCCAGATCCATCTGAGTCTATGGTTCATTTTCATTTCAAACTAAAATAATACTGCCAAATACCATGATTTATTCTCAGAATTATTCACATTATTTGATTAGCATCTCCCTCCCCCAACTATCTTGTTTAGGTATATTTAGTATCTTGGTAACAATTTACAAAAGGAACAATTATTAAATATATGGATTTGCCATATGCGATATGATCCTAGCCATATAAGAAGAAAAAAGTTATATATAAAATATTACCAACAAAATAAACTGAAATACTAACGTGGTTGCCTTTTGATTAAAGGTTTATAGATGACTTTAATTTTCCTGTCTCTATTTTTCTGTATTTTGTTTGTATTCTATTATGCGGATGCATATTATAATATTCAAGAAAAAAATAAACTTTAATTTTTAAATGCAGCCTAATGGAACAAAGGAAGAATTGGAGTTTCCATTGCAGCTAAAAAAAAGAAAAAAAGTTTATTTTTTTTTTAATATTTCAAAGTGTAGTACATATTTATTTTTTTCACTTGTCATTTTCCTTCATAGCAGCTTACAGAGAAAGTAAGAAACTTCTGGTTTTGTGTTTACCTTGAAAATAATTAGCATTGATATCCATTTTATCCCCCAGTTTGGGGTGGTGGTGGTAAAAGTGAGGGAGAGAAGAACCAGACCCTTGAGAGAAGGCCACTTTGGGTCAGACTGCCAAGCTGCAGTTAAGGGCAGCTGGCCTCAGCACAGTCCTGTGGTGATCTGTTCCACTTCCTGGATTCCTGCAGGCGGACATGGGCTCCCAGACAATCCAGGACCCAGGCTCCAGCACTGGCTCTCCACACAATGCCTCCCTGTGCCGCAGGTTTATCAGCCGCTCTGGTGAGCTTGACAAAGGCTTGCTTTAGATGCAGTCACAGTGCTAGAAACTTGAAGTGTTTGCTAATGTGGGGCCCTCCCCCCATATATTTAATAATTTACCAAATATACCAAATATTACTATTACCAAAGCATATTACATACCAAAGCTTTACAACTGTGTTTCAGCAAAAAGGTTAGCTGTCCTGTGTGTCCTGAAGTGTGTGCTCATGGTGGAAAAAGATTCCCGGGAAGCAGATGTCCAGTCACAGATGATATTGCCTGGTTTGCCTGTAAGTTACATGCGGCCAGATGACTGACTCATAAACCAATAGAATGTTAGCCTGGTCTATGTGGGCAACTTCTAATACTGACACATAAAAATTCCCCCACGTACTTCCTCTTAAAATCTGAGATAAAGAATGTAGGGCAACACAGGAAAATACACCTGGAAGACTGCAGCACATCTAGGGTCCAAACTGTGGGCAAGGTCTTTCTGCTACTAGACAGCAATATCCATACTGGACTATTAGATGAGTCAGCAACATACTTTCATATTATTGAGATAATGCAATTTGGGAATTTATTTGTTACTGCAGCATGTATTAAAATAACTAACAGATGATTTGCTACCTGGAAGTGGGGTTCATTCCTAATAAAACATTAATGTAGGTGGCACCAGCTTGGTGCCGGGGGTAGTCACTGAAGAAAACAATCTAACAGGAAGGAAGGCTGAAAGAGCACTGTTATGCAAAACATATAGCAAAACTGATGCCTACAGTAACGTGAGAGACCACTGCCTACTCTACATGTAGCTGTAGGCGAAATGGTGTTAGTATATGTTCATTGCTTCCCAGTGATTATAGAATGAGATAAGCTAAGGTAAAATGCATGTTAGCAGAATTGAAATGAAATAAGAGATAGGACAGAAATTTTCTTTTGGAAAAATGAACTTCTTCTAGAAACCAACTAGCAAGAAATGAAATGGTAAAGGTCTCTGACCAAAAAAAGCCCATGGAGATTTTCATTTGGACAAAATATTAAGTGCTACCTTCTCCTCAAAGTCTATCATTTCAGGTGCTCATAAGGTAGCTGCTTTGAAGTTGAGCACAAGAAATATGGGGGTGAGGTGGCAAATAGGTAATCATGTTGAAGAACTGTGGGTAGAAAAGAAGGATAAGAGGGATGTAGAAATTGAGCCCCTTTTATTTTTTTCAGCAACTAAGATTCAAAGAATGTTTCTCACCACAATTTAACCAATCTGTCCTCTATACATACTTTTATTCTAATAACTGGAAACTAAAAAAAGGTGACATGGAGACAGATAGTTTATGATGTTTGGTTGTAAGAAAATGAGGAAACCCTATTTTCTCATTACTTAGGAAGTGAAGCTATCTGCCGAGAGAGAAGATCAAAGTTTTTGCTGAGAACATTTGAAGAAAGTAGAAAACATGGACACTGTTACTATGTAAAAGAGGAGACAGTTAAACAGAAATAATGAGAATCATGGTCCTTTATTACCGAGTGACTGGCTATGATATGAGGCTACAGATTTGTGGAGATATCTTTATCTTAATATGTGTGTGCAACCGTGTGTGTGTGAGCGTGTGAGTCTGTGTGTTGAGTATCACTCAGTAGTACCTATGTGAGCACAGAAAAGGCAAACACTGATTTGATTTAGTATGGGTGTTTTCCCAGGTCAACATAAGGAAATGACATGAGGTCAGAGACGGGAGAGCAGGAGAGATTCCACAACTGACAAGAAAATGGCTCAAGTTAAATAACCCTAAAATTGAAATTAGATAGGGATGGAAGAGAAGATATGCAAGAATTCATAAGTAAACACAACTAAGAGCAGTCAATTCTGTAAAAGGTAAATAGTGTACTTGATATAATGGAGAAATGGAAGGAGGAAAGGTTGTGATCAAACTTAAATTTGGACGATTTTAAACCAAGAACATCTCTGGAATGTTTCTCAAGGGTGTAAGTTTGTGTATCTGAAAGTGGTTTTGAGCAGGGAGGAAGCTGACCCTTTCTCCCTTCTCTAGGATGTGTGGGGCATAGAAGGATGAGCACCATGAGAGCAACCCAGGCACACGTGCTGTGTTAGTTTCCTGCCCAAGAATGCACTGATTTGACAGCATAGAGTTAAGACAGAGAGTCAATTAATTTTAGCAGAGAAATGAATACACCAGTTGAGCAATTTCCAAAAATTCATGAAATACAGAGACATAAGAGAGCTTGTTGATCATTAGAAGAGAGCAGGAGAGATGATCTCATGCACAAGAAGGTGCTACAGTGGAGGTGGGCCAATTTTACTGAGAACTCAGGTAGATTCTGCTCTGAATCTGTAGGTACCTAAAGTGGAAAGATGAAAAGCAGCTATAAATAAGGATTTTAAAATGGAGATATGTCAGCTATGTAACAGCCACATAATAGAACCAAAAACTCTATTCTGAGAACAGTTACACCAGTCTGTCTCCTTCTCTGCCCACTTTCCTCCTCAACACTTGAATATGGCAGCCATGTATTTGCATTTAACCCTGTAAAAAAACCTGAGGATAATTTTAAAAACCTGACAAGAGAGAACCGGGTTTTCTGGTAAAAAGTGATCACTTCAGCAAAAAGATACCCTAAGGGACCCAAAGGCTGTCTCCCCATAAACACATCCAAAAGAAGAGCCGAAGATTCAACAACCTCACCAACATGTGCGACAGCCCAGGTCAGAGCTTCTCTTTAGTCAGAGATCCATGGTGGGGAAAGACATACATACACGACAACAGAGGGCATCCATAAGAATTAGGTATGGTAATCAGGATAGTCTCTCGTTGTTTAATATTATGAAAGTAATATTTAAGAGAAAAACAAAGATTATTTATTGACAATAAGTTTAAAAATTCTAATTAGATTCAAAAAGGTCTTGCCTCCCCCCAAATCAGTAAAATATTAACAAGAAAAAAATAGTTTAATCAAAGTAAAAGCTCTTAGAAATTAAAAATATAAATAGATGAATTTTAAATGACAGTCATTTTGCAAAAATATTTTGTATAGCTAATGAAGATGAGAATCTTCACCATAAAGGTACTGCTGAAGTCCTATATAGTATGAAAAACAAAACAAATGAATCACTTCTAACAACTTCCCTCAGATACTTCAATGGCACTTCAAGAAGATACAAAAGATCTTTTGTTTTTCAGAAAGAAAAAAAGAGCAGGCCACTTAGAAAGAGATCACTTTAGCATCCATTTATCTTATTAGAATAAATATATGTTAGAGGAAATTAGAAAATGAATTCAAGTATGGGAAAAATTATTTTGATTCTGCACCTTACAAGTTAACAATACAAACAGACATTTTCTGCTAATGATCAATAACAATTAGATAATTTTCAGATATGCAGATAACCAGAAATGTTCCCTCTTTTTTGCCCTTTCTGAAGTGCACCAATTGAGGTGATGTTCAGTAAAAGGAAGAGGAGAACAGAGAAAAGCTAAAGCTTCCGTGAGTCTCTTACTCTGATTGATGAGCGGAGGGACGGAACATCTTGGCATGACAGATCTGTAGCAGGCCGAGAGCAAAATCTGTACAGGTTGTAGCAGAAGATTGGAAGTCCCTTGGGAGAATACCACCAGGAAGAAAACAATTACAAATACTGTAAAGAATGATAGAAACACTGGTTAATTTTGAGGGTATATTGAAAGCTTATATTATAGCTCGTTCATCAAGAAAAAGAAAGTCAAATGAAAACCTCAAAAGAAACAAGAGTTGTAAAAGAATACTATAGTCCTATATAAAGCAAATTGAAATGTTGCATGATTTTGGAGGAACGTTATAGTGCGTAATTATTCAGGTTAGGCTAACCTATGCTGCTGTTCACACACTTGAGACATCTCAGTGACTAACAAATGGAGGTTTATGTGTTATCAGTCAGGGTCTGTCCTGGGCTCAGTGGCTCTAGACGGTGGCTGCCTTCTCAGGGGTGACTCAGGGATTGCTTCATATCATCTCGAGTACATGGCTGCAGATCACTGCAGCAGGAGAAGAATGTCCTGGAGAACAATAGTGTTGGCCTAGAAAGACACTCAACCACGTGCATTCCTTGGTAGGATCTGATGTTATACCCCTGACTGTAAAAGATCTGGGAAGCGAAGAGAACACACACACATTCAGTGGACAGTAAACGCTTCTGCTGCAGAGCGTAGAACATGAGCATCAGTTTGACCTTGGCACTAGAAAAATTTCCTGTCTAAGTGCTACAGAGAATCTGGTTTTCGAACTGCAGAGGAGAAAATTAATCTCAGCATATTTATCGAATCTGCCATAGCCAGTATTATTGTAGCCATAATACGACAAACATTCTTTATTGTTTACACTGTAGCTAATATAAAAATAGTTTATTTATAATTTTAAAGCAAAATGTGATATAAAAGTACTTTTATGGTATAAAGGAAAATCATAGTTGTCAAGATGGAAGTTAACAGGGAAGAGGTGAAGTAAATAAAACGAAAATCATTAATATCTACATCTTACATATTAGGGAATCAAAAATACTGCTTACATTTAATGAAAAAGAAATAAAGCATGTAAATCAGCTGCAAAGACAATCAACTAAAAAACTAATACAGAAAGTATGAACAATTTGAAGGACGAAGAAGGAATAAAGATGACATGGTGCATGTTAAAAAATCTTAGGCTTTTTCATACTGAGGGACAATAGATATTTTTAAATTTGATTAACAAGGACAAAATATATTATTTAAGTTACAGAGGAGATGAAAAGAATTAAAAATGGAAACATTTAAAAATCATTTCTGTAGCAAGTAAAACTAGAGGGCAGAGAGGTGGGTTTGAAGACTGTACCTATTTATTATGAATGTTTCTGTATCATTTAATTGGAACAGGATGACTCATGGGACTTCTGTTATTGAAGATGGATTTCCGAGGTCCCAAAGCTGACGACAGGGCGAGATAAGAGCTCATTCGTCTTCGTGAGAATACTAGTGATTCAGAGGGTCCACAGGATAGTTCTCTGATTCTTAGCCCATCACTTACTTTCCTATAAGAAAAATGGAATAAAAAATTCAAAAGTGAGGAGGGTTTCAAGGATTCACCAGGACTGCCAATTCCCTGATACAGAATGCTAGCATAAGCTATCTTTTCTCCATGGTAGGAAGGGAAGTGATGTTTCCCTTCTATCTTTTTTTTTTTTTTTGACTTTTTTTAAAGGAAGATTGGCCCTGAGCTAATATCTGTTGCCAATCTTCCTCCCTTTTTTTTTTTTCCATTTTTCTCACCAAAGCCCCAGTAGATATTTGTATGTCGTAGTTGTACATCCTTCCAGTTTCTCTATGTAGGAGGCAGCCTCAGCATGGCTTGATGAGCAGTGAGTAGGTCCATGCTTAGGATCGGAACCAGCGAACCCTGGGCCCCCACCAAAGCAGAGTGTGGGAGGAACTTAACCGCTACGGCCCCAGGCTGGCCCTCCTTTCTATCTTAAGCCTCGTGAGGAAAGGCTTCAAGAATATAACTCAAAAAGATTGGATTTGTCTGTCTTCTTGCCTCTGTCTGGATGCTGGCTGAGCTGCAGGACCATGTAGACTATCATAAGCTATTACCCTACTTGAGTGGCTAGGAGAGGTTTGAGAATGTAATCTATGTCCCCTAGAGTTGGGAAGTTACTGGAGGAAGCTGCTTGTAAATAACTCTCAATAGGAAAGGCCTAAGGAGGAGAAGCTCCTGGAGCTGCCGGGGACACCATTACAAGAGAAGTCAGGACAGAGATGTACCTCTCTTCCAGAATTCTGTCAGTTTTACAGTGGCCTTAGCGGACAGCGGAGTAGGAAGCCAGACTGAGCCATCTTGAAAGGACCCAGGAAAAAGGGCTCCCTGATGTGGCAAGGCAACTCCAGAAGGGAATGTTTTTGTGATTTGTGCCATTGGAGGAGGAATTGAGGGGAAGTCACAATAGAGCAGTTGGCCCACTTCGGGGAGTGGTGAAATTATTCGTCTACCCACCTGGCAAGTCTCTGAGGGGCCACAATCACCTGTAAGAGAAGGAGGCAGCTTCTCTTTGGGTGTGTGCTACTCAGAGAGCATCGCTCCAGACTAGAGCATCATCTGTCAAATGAGACCTTGTTCTTTCCCTGTATCTCTCTTCTTTTTGTGCCCCTGGGGGAACCAGAAGCAGCTTGGATAGTGGGGGCTAGGATTGAAAGAATAAGATAAAAGGATGAGTATTGTGATACTCATTATCACCACAAGTTAAGGAGCCTGGATCGGTCCAGAGCAGAGAGACGAGCATGAAGATTAAACTGAGATGTGAGATAAAAGTCTGATTTAGATTGCACCAGGTTTCTTTACGCTTGAACAGGACCAAGAATTCTTTGATGGGACACAGCTTCCTTGTCATCCCTAACTGGTGTTGGCAAAGGGAGAAACTGATAGAAACAGTGGGTAAGATAGCGTGTGATGCCCATTTCATATCAAGCAAGCTTCTTTAGGATTTTATTTTTCTTTCAAGTTGAAACAATTTCTACATCTATATCTTTGAAAGTCTGAGAACTTGCATTCTGAGTCTGTATTCAACTGTTTTGTTTCTTTTAAATATTATTTTTGAGCCTTTTGATCTCAAAGATATTATGCATTCTCTAGATATCTTGAGGCAGACTCTGTATTTTACATTATTCATAGCATCCCAATTTGCTGTTCATTTGTTATTTTTACTATTCCTTTAATTAACCAACTTCCAAGTTTTATCACTTATCAGAATAGGAATAAGAGCATTGTCAATGTTGTGTGTGTGCATGTGTGTGTGTGTTTGTGCCTAACTTTGAAAATAATTCCTATTTTGGAAGAGTTTTAGAGGATACTAAATTCAGTCAGCAACACTCTACTAATCATCATTTCAACACAAATCTTTCTTTATAACAGTTGTATCTTTGATTGCTACAACTTACCAGAGAAGGTATGTTTTCAGATTTATTTTTATCCATCCCTTCAACAAACATTTGTCAGGTACACAGAATACCAGGCAAAGCAAAGAGATATATTTATTGCCCTCAGATGGATAACAGTCTAGGGAGCTAGAGTTAGTAAATAAATACACAAATACTAGTAATTACAAACATATCTAAAAAAAAAAACTATACAGGAAAACACTGGATATCCTAAAGAAGACATTAGCACTGAGACCTTAGGCATGAATAAGATTCAGGAGGAGAGAGGTGAAAATATCAGAGGTATTTCACGAATTTTTTCATTCTTGGTGCAGATATCCTGAGATCAAAAGATGGATTTCATATTAGAGGAACAGACAGATTATATTTCATAACTCTCCACCAAAATTAAAATTTGCCAACATGCTTCCCAACATTTCTATAACATATGAACACCTTTGTGTTTCTAGTTAAAAGAAGCAATATTCAGAGAGATTATTTCTTCTTCAGAAAGAATATTTCTATGATTTCCTCTGAGCTTGCTAATTTTGGAAAAGAAAACCCAAAGAAATGAATACATCACGTTGAAGGCAGAACACATGTCTACATCAGAAAATGTGTGGCAAGAGTCATCTTTGGTCCTGACTGCGTAGACAATGTCCATTTTTAATAAACACACATTGATGTCACAGAATATTCCAGATGAAAGTAGACAAAATGCGACTGTTTTTTCTCCTCGGTCTATTTACTTTCTATTTGGTTTAATTTGCCGGTAAAAGAGAGATTGCAAACATGCGTTATTTACAACACTGTGATAATCCTTGTTAAGGCACATTACTAAAAATCAGAACAAAATCAATAAATAGAAAGAACAAAGGATAAAACATGCTAGTGGATTTTTAAATAAAATACTTGAATAAGTACAATAAAGTGTATTTATGTTTAAGAGTATTTAGAATTAAGAACTTGAATTCAAAAATCTTATTCTCAGCACTTAATATTAGTGATCCAATTATCTATAGTAATAGAAGCCTCCTGCACTAGTTACTGTTGCTTACTAATTGCAAGACTTAATCAAATAGGTGTTAGTAAAGACCTTCTGCACTCTATATTGCACTTGAAATTTTGTTTGAGCACAAATTTATAAAAACCTTAGTGGACTTTCCTACTGAGTTTATATTTTCGAAGTCCAGATGAGGAATAAAGGGATATTCCACATGCTTGAAAGAAACAGATCTCTATTTCTCTCAACATTTTGGAAAAGTTTAGGAAAAGAAGGAACACGCTTGAATTTCCCAGATATTGACCTGCGCTGTTCATTTTATCTTTGTTTTTTTAAGAATTTTTCAGTGGTTCCTGAGGGGGGTGGGATTCTTTTCTTCTTATCTGAATGAATTTTTAGTAATTTATCATACAACTGTGCTAACAATAATCATGGAGGATACAATGAGTAAAACAAAACTTAAGTTTATTTGTAAAACTTAAGTTTACTATAATGATTTCACCCATGAGTGTTTTGCATATTTTCATTTGCATCTCAGTAAAGAAAAGTTTACATCATTATCTTAGAGTCATAAGCAGAAAAACACACAAATATACCAAGCTATAGTCATTTCAATCACAGTTTATGAAAAATTCAGATAGAAGAGCTGCCAAATATCATCTTTTGAATTATAGAAACAAACTGCAGAGGTTTCCAAAATCTCCACTCTGGTTTGAATTGATTTAAAATTTATAGTGGGAAAAAAACTCCACCAATAATATATAGACTCTACATAAAGAATGTAAAAAAATAGCATAAATTCTATGTTTTGCTTTTAGTCTGCTTTTGAGCATACTCTGCCAAATTTTATCAGTATTGTTCAATGATGCTCATAAGGACTAAATGTATCATCTGTGGTCTTGACCACACCTGGCACAAGAAGGATATTTCTGACTACTCCTACAAATGCATATGCACATTCTACAGTCAACATGCTTGTTATTGCAAATACAGGCTAGTTTAAGAGATTGAAAATTTCAGACCCAAATCTGCCTTTGGATGGATTGAACCTCCTGACTCTCCAGATTCTATTTTGTGCTTTAACATCAGTCTGTGTTCTCCCCTAAAAAGGTGGAGGATTTAGATCTTATTAAACTTGTAGAAAAAAAGAGACGGAGGAGGAGGAAGAGAGAGATGGAAAAGGAGGAGGAGAAATCTCAGAAACAGTGGTGTGAAATCAGTGGAGGAATATCAAATATTGCTTAGTGTTATTTGAGCAGAAAATAATTGCACAGAGTGGGCCGGCCCTGTGGCTTAGTGGTTAAGTGCACGCGCTCCTAGGTGGCGGCCTAGGTTCAGATCTGGGCGCACACCTGCGCACCGCTTCTTCGGCCATGCTGAGGCCGCGTCCCACATACAGCAACTAGAAGGATGGGCAACTATGACATACAACTATCTACTGGGGCTTTGGGGAAAAAGGAGGAGGATTGGCAATAGATGTTAGCTCATACCCTGATACCAAAACCAGACCAGGACAACACAAAAAAGGAAATTACAGGCCAATATCACTGATGAACATCAACGCAAAAATCTTCAACAAAATACTAGCAAATAGCATACAACAATACGTTAAAAAATTATACACCATGATCAAGCGGGATTTATTCCAGGGATGCAGGGATGGTTTCACATTCGCAAATCAATCAACGTAATACACCACATTAATAAAATGAAGAATAAAAATCACATGATCATCTCAATAGATGCAGAGAAAGCATGTGACAAGATACAGCATCCATTTATGATAAAAACTCTAAATAAAATGGGTATAGAAGAAAAGTACCTCAACATAATAAAGGCCATATATGACAAACCCACAGCTAATATCATCCTCAACGGTGAAAAACTGAAAGCTGTCCCTCTAAGAACAGGAACCAGACAAGGATGCCCACTGTCACCACTCCTATTTAACATAGTACTGGAAGTCCTAGCCAGAGCAATCAGGCAAGAGAAAGAAATAAAAGGGATCCAAATTGGAAAGGAAGAAGTGAAACTGTCACTATTTGCAGATGACATGATTTTATGTATAGAAAACCCTAAAGAATCCACCAGAAAACTTTTAGAAGTAATAAACGAATATGGTAAAGTTGCAGGATACAAAATCAACATACAAAAATCAGTTGCATTTCTGTACACTAACAAAGAAGTAGCAGAAAGAGAAATTAAGAATACCATCCCATTTACAATTGCAAAAAAAAGAATAAAATACCTAGGAATAAACTTAACCAAAGAGGTGAAAGATCTGTACACCGAAAACTATAAAACATTTCTGAAAGAAATTGAAGAAGACACAAAGAAATGGAAAGATATTCCATGCTCTTGGATTGGAAGAATTAACATAGTTAAGATGTCCATACTTCCTAAAGCCATCTACAGATTCAATGCCATCCCTAGCAAAGTTCCAACAACATTTTTCACAGAAATAGAACAAAGAATCCTAAAATTTATATGGAACAACAAAAGACCCCGAATAGCTAAAGGAATCCTGAGAAAAAAGAACAAAGCTGGAGGTATCACACTCCCTGATTTCAAAATATACTACAAAGCTGTAGTAACCAAAACAGCATGGTACTGGCACAAAAACAGACACACAGATCAGTGGAACAGAATCAAAAGCCCAGAAATAAACCCACACATCTATGGACAGCTAATCGTCAACAAAGGAGCCAAGAACATACAATGGAGAAAAGAAAGTCTCTTCAACAAATTGTGTTGGGAAAACTGGACAGCCACATGCAAAAAAATGAAAGTAGACACTTACCTTACACCATACACAAAAATTAACTCCAAATGGATTAAAGACTTGAATGTAAGACCTGAAACTGTGAAACTTCTGGAAGAAAAGATAGGCAGTACGCTCTTCGACATCTGTCGTAGCAACATCTTTTCAAACACCACCTCTGACCGGGCAAGAGAAGCAATAGAAAATAAAACAAATGGGACTACATCAAACTAAAAAGCTTCTGCACAGCAAAGGAAACCATCAACAAAACGAAAAGACAACCTAACAATTGGGAGAAGATATTTGCAAACCATACTTTTGATAAGGGCTTAATCTCCAAAATATATAAAGAACTCATGCCTCTCAGCAACAAAAAAATTACCAAGCCAATTAAAAAATGGGCAAAAGACCTGAACAGACATTTCTCCAAAGAAGATATACAGATGGCCAACAGGCACATGAAAAGATGTTCAAAATCACTAACTATCAGGGAAATGCAAATCAAAACTGCAATGAGATATCACCCCACGTCCATCAGAATGACTATAATTAACAAGACAGGAAACAACATGTGTTGGAGAGGATGTGGAGAGAAGGGAACTCTCATACACTGCTGGTGGGAGTGCAAACTGGTGCAGCCACTGTGGAAAACAGTATGGAGATTCCTCAAAAAATCAAGGATAGAACTATCATATGATCCAGCTATTCCACTGTTGGGTATTTATCCAAAGAACTTGAAAACACCAATGCGTAAAGGTACATGCACCCCTGTGTTCATTGCAGCATTATTCACAATAGCCAAGACTTGGAAGCAACCTAAGTGCCCATCAAGGGACGAATGGCTAAAGAAGATGTGGTATATATACACAATGGAATACTACTTGCCATAAGAAACCATGAAATCCAGCCATTTGTGACAACATGGATGGACATTGAGGGTGTTGTGCAAAGTGAAATAAGTCAGAGGGAGAAGGTCAAATACCATATGATTTCCTTCATTAAGTAGTAGATAATAACAACAATAAACAAACACATAGGGACAGAGATGGGATTGGTGGTTACCAGAGGGGAAGGGGGGAGGGAGGAGGGTGAAAGTGATAATTCGGTACATGTTTGTGGTGATGGGTTGTAATTAGTATTTGGGTGGTGAACATGATGTGATCTATGCAGAAATAGAAGTATAATGACGTACAGCTGAAATTTTTACAATGTTATAAATCAATGTTACTGCAATAAACAAAAAAAAAAAGATGTTTGCTCAGAGCCCGTCTTCCTCACCAAAAAAAAAAAAGAGGAGGATTAGCATGGATGTTAGCTCAGGGCTGATCTTCCTCACAAAAAAAAAAATAATAATTGCACAGAGTAACTAACAAACACAAAACAACTCAAAACAAAATAAAAAATATTTGACTCCTTGATACTAGAAACTTCTACCTACCTTGAGCATAGAGTTAGACCTGAATTCAGTAAAAACTAAAAATCACTATGATGGCATAAGTAAGTAGAAATATTCATATACGTATTTTTCTAAAAAACCCTGTGCAACATATTGTATGTTATATTTAGCAATACTGTTTCCTAATAGTGTATTTATTAATCCTCTCAATAATGCTAAATATACATTGATTCTATAAGTAAATTTGTTTAAATTAACCAATAAAACTTATCCATTTCTATTCTTATCAACTAAACTCTGTATCCACTTGTCTGTGACTTGTTTGTCTTCATCTACTTGTTCTGTGGCTACAAATCTTAAGTTTCAAATTTGATTCATTAATCAGTATTCAGCATATTTAGCTAACTCCATTCTGCATTTTGAAAGTTATGTCAATTTTTAAATTATTGTATATGTACTTCTATATCACTGCATTTTAAATCTTCAGTCTTTATCTAGCCTGCATTGTATCATGAGCAAATTCCATGCCTTGAGATGTCATTGAGTTTCAAGTGTTCAAATAAATTTATAAGGAAAGATGAACTGCCTTCTTGTGATGGTAAGATGATAAATGATACAACGAGAATGTGCACAAAAAATATAAATGTTAAATAAAAGATAGCAGAACTTATTATCACAAGCAAATTTTTAACATACATATAGAAATCAAAATTTTATATATCTCTTTTTTGTGTGTGAGGAAGATCAGCCCTGAGATAACATCCATGCCAATCCTCCTCTTTTTTTGCTGAGGAAGACTGGCCCTGGGCTACCACCTGTGCCCATCTTCCTCCACTTTATATGGGACGCCGCCACAGCATGGCTTGACAAGTGGTGCAAGGGTGCGCGCCCGGGGTCTGAACCTGGGGCCGCCAGCAGCGGAACGTGTGCACTTAACCGCTACGCCACAGGGCCAGCCCTGTTATATATCTTAGTCATAAAGAACAGTTTCAAAATTTGGCAAAATAAGTTTAGGCTTTTAAACAACGGGTGTAAATAGCTATTATTTTAAAAAATCCAAACAAAAGGATTTATAATTTTAGTGAGTATGGAAGAAAAGATTAACTTGACTAGTTATCAAAGAAATGAAATTAAACCGCTTCATTGCAAGGGTATCAAACTAAAAAATACCGCTATTGCACAATTATTTCAATATTGTGATAAAAATGACACACCCTTAGTCTTTAGTGACAGTGTTAAACTGGTACAATAATTTTGGAGAGAAATTTTAAATTTGTATGTATCTATTTTTTTTTATTTTCAACTAGTTATAGATTCACAAGTTGCTATTTTTTATAACAAGTTGTGGCATGATATTTTAAGAGCTATGGAGTGCCTCTATGCCTTGACTCAGTAATTTCATTGTGTCAATATTTACTATCAGGAAAGCATATAATAAGTAGAAAAGCTAAATAAGTGAACATATTCATGGCAGAATGATTTATAATAACTAAAATTTGGAACACAAAGATATGATAAAATGTATCTTTACCTGAATTCAATAAACATGTAATTGAAAACAATTCTAAAGGCTGCAGAATAATGAAAATTTTAGTGATATATTAAATATAATTTTTAGACTAAAATGACATTATTATTATTGTAACTATGGAACTATGTATAAATCCAGGTAAGAATAGGGAAGGAAGGTGAAAATATTGATTTGTTAGTTCTTGCTTTCCCTTTTTTCTGTAATATTATATTGCAAATATCAGAGATAATATTTATTGAGTGCTTGTATTTTACCGAGAGCTATATTTATGCTATTTTATCGACGCTCAACTCGGGGTGCATATTAAAGTTATAATTGACAGCAGCTGTTTTCTTCCCTTCCTAATGGTATACACAATAATGGTGCATTTCAGGTGAGGGGAATTCAGATGAGATGAACCATTGCCTGTGATTTGACTATTATTTTCTGATAAGAATGGAGCCTCAGAGAGATTTACTATTTTGCTCAAGATCACATTGCCAGGTACTTGGCTGAAATGATATGCGAATCGAGTCATATTTAATTTCAAAGCCTTTTCTTTTTCCACCAAGAGGAAATGAGAAATAAGTCAATATGTGTACTAGATGCCATAGACTTTCCTATAGAGAAGATATGAAGGACCTGCCAACATGCATCTGTTTGTAACCTTTTATCTACCTGTCAAACAAGTTTTTCTCTCAACACACACACACACGCATACACAAACACACACACTCCATGTACTCTTGTGCATATTTTTGTAGGTTTTTTAAAGGCAAATCAGGAGCGAGTATGGCAGAGGCTACTAGCCACACTTTTTTACATGGTGTGATCTTATTCACTTCAAATCACACATACTCATACTTCCATATTTCTACTTATAAGTATTTTAATACTCAGTTAGGATATTTTTTAAAAGATAGCCACTGCTTAACTAACGTAGTATTTTCTTGAACATTGACTTTCCTGTTTGTATTTGTTCCCATAACTTTGGCTTATCTTTATTAAGGCCCTTAACCAATTTGAGTTGTAAGGATCATTCTGTCTATCTGGTTTTTCATTTGGAAGAGAGAACAACATTTACTCATCACTAAAAGATCACGACACAAAAATGCTGCTCAATAAATGCATACAAAATAAAACAATAAATAGATGTTAAGCGCCCTAAAATTGGACTGCCTTATATTTAATTTCAGTATGATGTTATAGCCTGACTAAATATAAAAATAAATACAAAAAATCATGAAATTTATGTCTTTGCTGAAGTCTCTTGAAGACAAGGAATAAGGAGATAATACAGCACAGCACACAGCAAACTTTCTAAAAACAATATTTTCTATTTCTCCCTAATTTCTTTCATACTATGACTGTTGATACCAATCTTTCTTCTCTTCATTAAGCTCTAACACATGTTGGATTTTTCTCTCAACCCTAGCCTTTCTTATTCTTTACTCATTTTTCATATTTAAGAGTCCAACGCTTTTTAAAATATAAATTAATCTAGTCTTCTGTCTTCATAATTTTACCCATTACCTTCGCCCATTCCTGTGAACTACACATCAAAAATTTAGTACCCAGTAGTCAAGTAAAAAACAGAAACACTCTTAGAAAGATCTTGGTGTGAAACTATAAACATGTTGACAATTTTTAATTTTGTCCAAGTCACAGAATGAATGCAGAATAAATAAATAAATTTTGCTATATACTTTTACTTTTATTTGTCAATTCCCAGCCCCACTTTTTGAGTATCTTATGAGCTCATGAAAAACCCTGGAATATCTTTCTTTTCTCTAGCAGGGTGCCCAGAGAAGAGGAATGGTTTATTGATTCTTTTTGTCAATGGGGTTCCTTATGAAGGAAGGAACTTAACTAGTTTTAGAACTGACTTTTTTTGATAAAACTATATTTCAGAAGCACAAAAGCAAAGCAATCTGTCCCTTGAAAAGAGTGGAGCATCATCTTAATCTGAGAGCTGAAAACTGAACTATGCATAGTTGCTTTTTAGTACAGTAAACTGGGTTTACATACAATTTCTGACATTCAAACATTAGAGACATGTTTCTCCGCAAAGCAGATTTGGATTAGACTACTGGTTTCCCCGACATAAATTTAACTTAATTTTGACAAATTCAAACATCTAGCAATTCCTTCTCAAATTTTATGGTTACTTTATTTGGGGCATGGAGTTCAGATCACATCCTGGGATTGGATATAGGAATTTTCACCCTGTATTTGGCATCTAGTTCTCCTTGCCTCCTGACTGAGGGCACCACCTTTCTCTGCTGTTACTTCTGCAAGATCTCAGACTGCAGGACAAGAGCACCCGGTTACTCTGCAAGGTGGATGCTACATAAACAGTAAAAGGCCCTGGAGGTTTCTTACGAGGGGAGTGAGCTAGCCGTCACATGTGAGAATTTAATAAGAACTATGAAAATACACCAGCCTAAGATTTTAGGGCCCTTTGGTGGATTGAACTCGGTCAGCTTAATGGGACGACATTCCCCCAAATTCTCTTGACTGAATAATTCTGGTTGAGAGTTGACCACAAGAGAAATGTGTGTGAGGTTTGGGAGGCAGCGGTTACAGTCACGATGCTGTGAAGCTGGGTGGGCACAGGATGCCACCGAGACGCACAGATGTCGTCTCCGATACGCCGGCTTGCCTGGTTGGCACGGCTGGGCAGTTGCAGGATATGCGGCTACACCAGGTTGCACCAGCTCACTTCCTTCATCTTCTCTGAGTCCTGAACGATGTGCGTGTTCAGCTACGTGACCGAGGTCAGCGGCCTTTTCTGTAGGTCTCCTGTTCCATCGGCATGGGGGGCATTGAGAAACAAACGTGGGTTTCGGTTTGTCCTTGCAGGTTCCAGTGCGTGCTTGCTCCCCCCAGTTCACGGCCAGTTTTTCTTCCCAACTGCAGCCCTGCTGACTTACAGCAACTTCAGAAGCAGCGACCTTCCACAGACTTCTTTACCCCACCTGTCTGTTGTGACGGCCTAATCTCTATCCGACATCCCTTGTGCCTTATCACCAGTGTGCTTCCGCGTCCCTATGACGCTCTGACCGCCAGACACCTGTGGGCTAATAGGAGCGACGGCAACGCTCCGCACTCTGTGTCTTCTATTCTCTCAGAAAGTTTTCCTACTTTTTAAACACATAATATGACCTTAATAAGATGTATAGGATGTTAAGGAAAACAACTGGATTCATGTGAGAGTAAATAGGTAGACAGAGAGTTAATGGCCTGGAGTTAAAGGTTAAGAAGCTCTGCTAATTGACTTGGTAGCTTCAGCTAGCAACGTGGAGCATGTGTCAAAAGGAGAGACAATAAGCAAATAAGATGCATTTGTTGTTGTGCGTGTAGGTGCTTGTATTAGATTTTTATTGATGTCGTAATAAATCACCACGAATATAGGGCTATGTTCCTTTGGAGGCTCTAAGCTGAGATCAGTGTCCTTGCCTTTTCAAGCCTCTAGAGGCCACCCACATATGCCTGTCTTTCTTTATCTTCAAAGCCAGAAATCTATCTTCCTCTGACCTCAGCCTGGAAAAGTTCTTCTATTTGAAGGACACATGTAATTAGACAGGCTAATCTGGGTAACCCAGGATAATCTTCCCATCTCAAGATCTTTAATCTAAGTCATACCTGCAGAATCCTTTTGCCATGTAAGTTAATATACTCTCCGATTCCAAGGATTAGGACATGGACATCTTTGGGGGGCCATTGTTCTGCCTACCACAGTGTTCAAAAATTTCACAGAAATTACTTATGATAGGAAAACCCTAGAGAAAAGCTAGACTTTCTGTCAGAGAGGATTTATGGTTTAGATACATCCTGGTTTGAATCCTAACAAAAATATGATCTTAGACATGAAAGAGAAAGATGAAAATTAGCAATAGTTTTTTGTTTATGCTTTTTTTTTCAGAATAGAGAAGTATTTATTGTGTTATATTGTTCCCATTTTTTCTTAAAGTACATAGTACAAAACATGCTTCAATTCTTGAATGAGATCATAAATCAGGGAAGTGGAGGATCTGAGAGAGGTAAAAAATATTGCACATATTTCCATGTCAAACCCTGTGTGTGTACATCAAAGAAAAGTAGCTATTATCCCTTTAAAAACTAACCTTTTTAAAGTATATTTCAGTTATTTTTACTTTTTTAAACCTAGTCAGTGAAAAGCTTTTCATTTGTTATTCTAAATTCAAGAAAATCTATAGCTGTTTTCTTTTTAACTTCTGGAGGGTTAGTCATAACAAGACTACTGCATTTATAATCAGCAATTATTTTTCACAATCTTTTAACAAACATAGCTTATCACCTTAAAGGGATATACACATTCTTCTACCATGGAAATTTTAACACATATAATTTCAAACTCAACAGTCTTTACGTACTAACTCTTTAAAAACTAATCTATTTCCCCCTTTACTAAACAGATAGAGACCATAATTAGATTTCACAGTGAAGAAATATGGAATAAACATGATTTTAATTTAAATTTTAAAGTAAGTGTCATGCAAATATCTTCTCACTTTCTTTAGCAGTACTCCAGAGTTTTGCAATCTCAAAAAATATTGGGTCAATAAATTTTTCACTTAAAATTGCACTATAAGGTCTATGATTTAAACTAACATTTTACACAAATCTAA
Organism: Diceros bicornis minor; assembly: GCF_020826845.1. Classification (NCBI taxonomy): domain Eukaryota; kingdom Metazoa; phylum Chordata; class Mammalia; order Perissodactyla; family Rhinocerotidae; genus Diceros; species Diceros bicornis. Next base: position 5,434,096 of record NC_080753.1, read on the forward strand.
CACAATGTATTTGAGACATGTAATGTTCCTCCATAAATGGATCATCTCATTTATTCTCCCTGCGGTAGATATTAAATGAACGTTGTACAGATGAATATGCCGAGGCTCTTGAGCGAATAAACCTGTTCAGACCCTGGACTTGAGAGACTCTGAATTTACACCTCATGTCTTTCCCACCACAGCCACTCTCTTAATGTCTCTAAGAGGAAGCTGTGATGAGCTGTTGGTCCCTAGTTCCTGCACCTGCTCTGTTCCCTTGTGGCATCCTTTTCTCCTCTGCTAGATGAAAGTCAGGTATTTGCTTTCTATTTATAATGTTACTCCTTTTATCTTCATGTTTTTCCTCATTTCCAATTTACTAGTTGGCTGTCTCTGGGTCCTGTAGCCATCCATCATGACACACTTTGTAGTAGATTAATTTTTTTTCTTATCTTAATAATCTTAATCAAAATATTTTAAACATTCCTATTTAACTAAAAATGTCTCCCAGGTGGATTTGTATTATGCTACTGGCACTTGAATGAGAAGCTTGCCATTCATCAAGGTGACTTCATTACTTTCTTTCTAGGAGACGCACAATGGCTTTATATTAACGTGGTTAAAAAAGAGATGTGGGTACATTTTGCAATATTCAAAATCTATTAGATTTTGAAATAATATTTGAACTAAATTATTTTAAATAAATTGTCAAGCATTAAGATTATTTTAAATTTTACACGAATGTAAAATGTAAAAATAATACATCAATCAGAAGTATCACAGTAATTTATTTTAATTAACATAGTCACATTGAAACTCTCTTGGTCATTGGGCAAGAATCGTCTTTCTTGAATTGTCCCAAATTTGTTCATTATTCTGGATTGTGATACTATAGTCAGTTTGCTTTGGTTACTACAGGAAGGAAAATAAATATTCTTTTGACTACCTTCTCCCTCATTATTTTACTATATGCTACTGTCAATATATTATTTTCCAAAGTTAAAAATATAACTCACATATAATTATAGAAAGAACATGTGTCAAAATGAACAAGCCAATAAGATGGCATAGCTACTTCCAACAGCATTTAGAAAAAGAGGTTATATAATACAAAAGTGGGAAAATTATGCCCCATAGGCCAAATTGAGCCACTTACCAATTTTTTTATATAAAGTTTTATTGGAACATAGCCACATTCTTTGATTATGTATTTTTTATGGCAGCCCTTAATCACATCCTGCAAGCAGAAAATGTTTATTATCTGAACCTGTACAAGAAAAGCTTTCTGACCCTGATATAGTACCTCAGAAAGTCATTTGAAAAAGAAAAAAGCAAAATAATATGATGCTGGGTGACATACAAAATTGGTTCATGTCCTATGGGACAATAAAAGCATAACCTTTGTGGTTATCTTGTCTATTGGACTGCAGTCTACAAGTTAACATTTAACTTCATATCACCTGGGTCCTGATGAAACAGATTGCAACATGGAATACTGCTACCTACTCCTGGATCATTAAATAGCCCTTCATTATGCTTGTTAAACATTGCCTCAGTATGCCATTGAAAGGATATACTGTACTCTCTTTTGATTTCCAAGTTTGGGATAAGTTTTCTTAATACCACTGAAGTAAAAATATCAATCAATCCAAATTCAATCTTCTGGTTTTTACTCTGTTATCTAATCATATCTCTGTCCTGATTTCATCCTAATTGGTTCTGAGGGCAGTGGCTAAGGCACATACAAAATGTATAAAATGTAGTGTCTTAAAAATTTTCATAGAAATGATCCCTATTTATGATTTTATTTCTCCATTCCTTAGGCTATGACATTACCTTTATATCTCTGGCATTTATTTTATTCTACATAATATAATATAGTTATTTGCTACACATGAGTCTGTCTTATTAGACTATAATATAGTTTGCATCACAGCAGAGTCCACTGCTGTTACTGATTACTGTTTATTAAAATAGGTAGATCTTTAATGCAAACTGACAATTTTATAGAATATTTTACTTTTTTTGTAAATAATCATCCATCACATGAAACAGTCTGAGATTCTATAAACAAGTAATATAAAGTTCTCTAGTTTGTACCTTCAAATATTTTTTAAGCCAGGGTTACATTTATGTGAAAACCTTTAATACACTTCCAAGATATTGTTCTCCTATATCAATTGTAAGAGAGTTTGTTTCATTGTTTTCTTGCTGCCTACTGAGCTGGAGACAGTCTAAAAGTGTCTTTGTTATTGTATCTCCTAAAGCAATAGAAAGAATATTTGACCCCTTTGTACTGCTGAAGCAAATGCTACATTGGCAATTTGCTGTTTTCAACTTGTTACTTAGCTTTTTCTATGACATATATTTACAGATCCAATCATCTATTAATCCCAATAATATTATTCTGCTCATAGATCCCATCATTGTTTCTACAAATCATGCTAACTTCAGTAACACGTTTAAGTAAGAATACATTCGTTTTTGCCAAAAAACTTTTTTTCATGTATCTTCATGATGTACTCAAATTCTAAACCATCAAACGATGATCCCAAACACTGTTAAAGAAAGGCAATATTATATTTAGAATTTTAAGAACCCACGTAAATCCATAACATTGAGCTTCAAATTTTAGTGTGCATAATAATTATGTAGGAAGCTTTTTACCACGCAGATAACAGGAATCACCCTTAGAGATTTTAAGATTAGAGGTCAGCAGTGTGTCCAGGCATGGTATGAAGTTCTCCAGGAGAATGTAATGGAGGTTGTCTAACCTCACATTGATAAAAATCCTCTAAAGTATGCATTTTTACTGCTAGTCTCTTACAAAAATCTTAGAATAGTGTATAAACTATGTTTGTCTCCTTATATTTTGGAGAATGGTAAATATTTCCAGTTTTAGTCAATTTAAAATATTGAATCTCATATACATCTTGATCTGATAAATCCTTGAAATGAATCTTCATAGGAGCTTAAATATTTGGTCCACTCTGTCTTCCCAAAGAGGAAATCCATAAAGTAACATCATTTGTTCAGTTCTGGGAGTCAAAGTAGGACAAAGGGAAGAACTCTTCTCTTTCACCTGTGGCTCTGCCCAGTGTTGACAGAGGGTGAATATCAACATCAGGTTCTTTCCCAGATGGAATGCTAGGTCAAACTGGAAGACAAAGACCAAACGTGTTTAGCAATAAGGGCATGTGTGAAGTAAGAATCAGAAACAAAATCAAGGCAGTAAGCCACGTAGGCTTGAAGAAACATAGGAGAGGGAGTGAGAATAGGTAAAGGGACTGCGTAAACTGTCTTGATGTAGAAAATTGTCTAACACAGGGAGTGTAAGGTGTCCTATTTAATCTGTTCACACATAGGGCACAGCTATTCAGAGAAGATAGTGATGTTTGGGCAAATTGGTCAAAACAGTTAAACAGGGTATATACAGAAAGCCTTGGCTTTCATACATTTCTTCAAAATGTATAGTTGAGATAGGAAATTTTGTAATTCTATAGAAGTTGCTATAAAAAATATGTTTATGAAGCCCCCAGATGGGGGAAAATGACACATTACATACAGTGGTTTAAAAAGAAAAGAATCACATCAGATTCAACTATAAAGTACCAAAAGAAAAAAAAGAAACTTTCAAATTAGAATTCTATACCCAGAAAAATATCTTTCAAAAATGATGGCTCTATGATTTTCCAGACAAACAAATGCTGAGACAATTCATTGCCAGAAGACCTGAACTATAAGACACGTTAGAGTAAGTTCTACCAGCAGAAAAACATTGGCACTGAATAAAACTTGGATCTACACAAAGAAATGAAGAGCACTGAGAACTAAAAACAATTAAGATAATCATTAGATTTTTCCTCTTATTCTAATTGTCCTAAAAGATACTTGATAGACCAAAGAAAAAATAGCATCATTTTGGGATTTATAATTTATGTAAAAGTAAATTGCATGACTACTCTGAATTGGAAATTTGCCCTTCCACTTGGTAGCTGAGTAAATCTTGGACACATTATTTAACATTCTCTGCTTCAGTTTCCTTGTCTTTAAAATAGGATTGATAATTGTACCTTATGTCACAGGATTGTTGTCAGAAAAAAATGAGCTAATGAATACAAATATCATAGAGCACCCTCTGATGCATAGTAAGCTTAATAAAATAATTATTGTTATTAATATTATTTATTATTTTATGAAAATGAATAAATGCTAGATTAAAGTTTATTGAAGACCATGTTATGAAAGCTATGATCGGTAAAGTATACAAATTTTCCACTAAAGCAATGGTTCCACTTTTGTCTTGAGTAGTTGGTATTACTTTTAAAAACAGATTCTAAGGGCCCACTGCCAGTGACCCCGAGTGAGTAGGTCTAGGATAGGGCTCAGAAATTTTTAAAACATGCTTAGTGGACTATGATGTAGTCTGTCACCATTCCTTAAGAAAACTGCACTTCTAATATGTCAAGACCACGCCTATTTCCTATCATGTTTTCCCTAATTCCTACCATAATGCTTGGGACAGAACAAGCACTCAAAATTATTTACTAATTTTTAAAAATTTGCTTTAAACGTTGATAGTAATGGGGAGAGAGAGAGAGAGAAGCACTAAGATAGAGACATATATGTGCAAACAAGATTAAGTTCATGTGGAAAAAAAATCAATATCACAACATCAACGCACATTCACCTACACACCACCACCAACAATAAAAAACAAGTGTTGACACGAAAAATGGAATTGCTGGGTTCCAATATCACACACTAGGGAGCATAGACTTGAGGCCTAAGTGACCCCAAATTAACTGGGGTATACCTGTCAGTAACAGCTAAAATAAAATTCAGAATGTTTTATTAAAATGTTGTAGAATGCATATTTTCTCTGTAATTAGACCAGAAGTTATTTTTTATTTATTTGTTTTTGATTTAGGGGAAATATAGAAGATAAGGAAAAGCTGTATATGAAAGCAGTTATATTTTTAGGCAGGCTGAGATTTAACCCATAAGCACAATATTGAAATTATTACAATTTTGACTAAACTGGATTACCATATACCTATAGAAATGAATCTGCCAGGCCATGTTATATCCTCTGCTTTTAAGATTCATCATCACTTCGACTTTCCTTCCTAAGCATTCACTACACTTTAAATATTCTTTAATAAATAAACTGCTAGTGAAATGTTTACAGAATACATCAATATTTCATTCATTACAGTATCTCCAGCTCCAACAGGGAGCTGGTACACTGTAAACCTTCAATAAATATTTGCTAAATGAAGGACTGAATAAATGAATGACTAGTCCTCGTGATTGGAATTTTCAGTTTTGAAAAGCAAAGTCATAGAGCCTGCATGTATGGTAGGTTGATTTCAATGAAAGTGACTTTTAGAATGATCCTAGAATTGATTGGTTCTATTGGCTTCAGACTTGGCTTTAAAGGAGACCTTTATTCATGTTTGGAAACTTAATTTGGATTTAGAAATAAGTTGTAGCCATTGGAGTCTTTTAGAAGGCTTTGATGTGTGTGTAAATACGTAAGGGAAATAATTTCGTCAGCATTATTAGATGAGGACCAGATGAATGAGGCATAGGATCCTCTGCCTGTTCATCTCAATCTTCTGTGAATAAATTCAATTCCTCGGGCATGAGAAAGAATGAAGGCCTAGCCATGGGAATTCTTCAGAGAGACCTGGAAATTTAGGTAATATGGCAAACATTGAGGGAAACTGGCTCAATCCTCTGTGGAAAGTAGAACCAATCTGTCAAAAAGCTGTAGCTGAATGGCCAAAGGGGATCTTTGCAAAGAAAGGAGATAGCTTTCGTTTCTATGTAGGAATGAAGCAGTGACCACCAGTTGCAGGCATGGTCATGGCTTAAGAATAACAAACTCAGATGTTTATTAAGTTACTAGTTGTCAGATTCATTTATTAACTTGGAAAAACAGAAACTGTTGAGCTTTTAGTGTGTGTAAGGAACTGAATTAGATATGAAAGCAAATTCAGTTGCATATTATTTGTGGCGTTGCAATTTTGTTGAGAAAATTATATATACTAAAAAAAACACAATCCAAGGTAAAAAATACATACTATAAGAAAATTGTACATGGGCCTAGGGAGAAAAGAAGTAAGGGAATTATTGGTGCAAATCAACCCATATGCTCCTGAGCAAGCCTCTAAGATGCTTTTTTCTGTTTCCTTTTCTCTTGTTACAAGGGACTTTGGCAATATTCATTATAGATTCATAAAGAGTTACGGCAGGAATGAACCTTAGAGGTTACCTACTTCAGCCTTTGGTTACTGATTTCTCTGGCATCGAGTTAGCACAAAGACGTATCTGCTGGCAATGCCTGGCTCACACGCAGACAGCTCTCCTGCAGTGGGGACCCGATCGTTAAGAGACATGGACATTCTAACACACCCTGCGTGGGAAAGACAATTTCAGCTAGGTGATGGAAATGATCTTGGATGGAACGAAAATTTGGAAGAAGAAAATAATTTTGCATTAGCAATCCTAAATTATTTTTCCTCCCCACACTCAAAAGAAGGAACAAGAGACATTCCCCACTTCTAATGCTAAAGTCTCTGTGTTGCATCTATTTTATAAATTGAAATTACTCTGCCCTAGACAAGAATTTGCAGGAACTTTTCCCTAAATCAGTCCAACTTCTGTGGTATCAAATATTGATTGACGTGAAATAGTTTATGGAAGTGAATTGATACTGTGCAATTTTTACCTTTGATTGCTAATAGGTGAAGACATTTTGCTATTTTGAATTACTATTTAAGGTTATTTTAATTCCTTTTAAATGAATTAAATTCTGAGAAACATTACATCTTTTCTTTTAATATTATAATGGTTATTTTGAACTTAAGAATGGGTAATTATTTTAATCATCACTCCATCTAGTCATGAGGAATTGAATCATCTTATTATCTACAGAATAACTTTGTGGTCTTGGTCACAGTCATGTTTTCAGGGAATCCCTCCATATGTTCTTGTGTACATAAATTGAGCACTTGAATTCCCAAGTCTGTAACACATACCTCATAGAACACCATAGCAAAACCCGAGAAAGACGAGAACAAGTAAGTTCGGGAAATTACTTTCTAGGATTCATATTCTGCCTTCTTTGGGCATGCGACAGAGAAAATAACAATCCTTTGTTATTTGTTCAACTCAACACTCCCCAGGAGTATTGGGAATCAGCAGTTTAAAAGGTGCCTTTTCTTCTAGAAGCACTCTGATGTATAACTAGCTAGTGATCTTCCACAGCAAAATAATACAAAGCAGGAAGCCACAACGTGTGGAGCTGGGTCTCAGTTTGGATCCCTCTCCTTTGCATTCCCACAAATACAACCACAGTTGAAATATTTTTCAACTTCTCCCTAAACTCCTCTGAAATATTCTGCAGACTTCTTTTTTTTCTGTGTATTTCCTATCTTTTATCTTGGTACAACTCTTGCAGATCACAAATTCCTTGAGATTAGGATTTGTGTTTTACTCATATTTATATCCCCAAGTGTCTAGCACAGTACCTGATATTTAGCTAAAAATTAACTTGTGCTGGTGAAAAAATAGATGAATTCATACCGCATGTTGCAGACAGATTAATCTCTAGGTACCGCCTCACCAGTTTATTGTGGATCCCTCATCTGCGGCTTTGCTCTGACTCTCACGCGCCTATACCAGCTCCTCAAATAGCCGGTCTCCCTCCCCCTTGCTCACTCTCAGCTCTTATGTCGCTTTCTACTTCAAAGAAGAAATAAAATCAATAGAATGAAAACTTCTTCAACTTTCTCCCACCCTGTGTATCAACAGAAATAAATGTGTTTAAACACAATTAAAAAGTGTATTTCTTCCTGTCCAAGGTTACTTCCTCACTATGTGTTTTTTTAATTGAGATATAATTGACATATAACATTGTGTAAGTTTGACGTATTTTGGTTATTAAGCTTCTCCATTTTATACTCCCAAAGTTTAGCTTTTGTGGTATTTTCCTGGGAGTAATACACCTTCAAACCATATGTTTAAGTAAATCCTGCTAAAAGCACATCATATTGAGGGACTCTCCACAAATAAACACCAATATTGTTTCTAAATTATGTGTGTTTGCCAGCAGGTTTCTCACTGACTGACTTAAAGAAGATGCGACATTACTTGCCTTTTTTCTTGGTCATCCTCTTCTAAAGGAGATAATGAATTGCAGGCCTGCTGACCACTCTTTATTTACAACAACATCAGCTATGTTTATAAAAATAAGAGTACCATTATTGGCTATACAAATCTAAATTGGGAAGTGAGGCTGATCCTAGCAGTAAACCTGAAGGTGAAGTACACTGCAGTGAGTTCCTCAGGGCTGATTCAAACACAAATACGTGTACATATGCACACCTATAGCTTTTTTCTATCTAAATGGAAACAGTATTTGTTTATTCAAAACAAAAATCCTCCCAGCAATCTGGAGAACAGTTCAATACAAAGTGGACCTAAAACCTCTGATAAGCTATTGAATAAAGACCAAAGAATTTCAAACAGCCCCAAACCAAACACAAGCAGCACTGGTCATTTGTGTATGTCTAGTGTCCAATTTAAAATGAGGGATTGTTTTGGATCATGTAGATATGGACTCAACCATGAAAATAGCAGTTTTGCTCAATTGCCCTGAGAAAACGAAGAAATCCGTTGAAAAAATAAAAGATTAAGCTAGAGCGCTAGGAGCAAATTGTTAATAATTGTTATGGGACTTGATTGGCGCATAAATGCTTCACTCTATCTTATTAACCACTTCCTTCTGAGAAAGGAACACATCCCATAAAATAGTTTCCACTTGCTTACTAGAGCTGGTACAGAAGTGGGCTGGGAAGAAAAATGAAGCTGATGGTATGTACATTCTCTAGGAAGAAGCAGCAGCAGAGGAGAAAAGAGACGAAGCGGAGAGACATTTATCACTACACTGGCTCTTGAGTGGTGGGAGAGAGGTAAGAATTAGTAAATAAAACCTAGAATTTTGAGAATTTTTACTGTAAGATTTTAAAGCAACATTATTGATAATAGGGATAATAGAAGATATCACCTTCTGTTTTCTTCTATTACAACTGTGAAATAAAAAATAAAGGCGTTTCTGGACATACAGTGTCACTTGTTGTGGCTTGCTGGGGTCGTAGCCATAAGTGTGGTCATCATCATAGTGTAAGACATTCAAAGCATCCCAGCACATACCTTACCTGCTGGGTCACCTACTGGGTGACCTTGAGCTAATTCCTTAATTGCTGCAATCCTCAGTTTCCTCAACTCCACAGAGGGACAATAATAATTCTTATGTCTCAGAGTTGTTATTAAATGAAACATTTCTAAAAAATTTCTGACATACAGAAAGCACAAAATAAATGGTACTTACTCATATTGCTACTCAGTTTTATCATCTAAGACATCATTAATTATAAGATGCATTCCAGTATTGTAAATGTTACAGTATGAAAAAATATGTGCTGTTTGATGAACAGCAAAAGAATCACAAAATAAATTAGAAATAAAATATGGCTCTAGGTCAAGCAGATTGGCCTAAAATTTTATAAAACTTGTAGGCATTAGAGAGCAGGAAATATATATTTCTGTACCTGCACAGTTAAAATATTTTAATATGATTTTTTCATTTTATTTTTAACATATTTCCCTAAGTTGTTGGATCAAAGTTTATAAATAAATACTTCTTGTAGTCTAAAATAACTTTAAGGTAGAAATGATTATTTATGCTACTTAGATGGAAAGAAGCAAATGTTTGAAATGTGTAGAAATATGCATGTCAAAGAACGAATGTAATAGAAACAAAATAAAAATAACAGTTCGCATTAAAGACCCTAAATAGTTACATCACTTATTAAAGAGTGGAGCTGGAGAAGATCAAGAAAAAGACCATAATTAGCATTATCCATTTGTCAGAATTTATAACTGCTTGTAAGATATTCCAAATTACAAACACCTTTTAATAAAATGAATAAGAGAGATAGTGTTGTATAGAAAAGATGACAGCACTATTATACATGTAACTGACTTGTCTCACTCTGTCATTTTGGAATACATATTTCAATTATAATGAGTCTAAATGTCCCTATGCCTGCATCAGCAGAGGAATGCCCGACACCTTTGCTCATCCCAAAAAGCATCCTTGATTATTCTTGCCTAACAGAAGAAGCCACATACTCTGTCTCTTGGCTAAATACCGTGTTCTCTGAAAAACCAGTCAAAATTATATCAGTCAGCAGTCTGGTGAAGGCTCTTTGTCGAGCCACTGGAATCTGCAATAGCTGTGTCATGACGGGCTGCAGAAACCAGTAAGTCCTGTGCTCCCATATTTACTACAATCACTGTTTCTATATCTTTTTTTTTTTTTTCAACAGAAGGAAGATGTTATTTTCCTCAGAATTATATTCAACTAGGCTATTTCAGAGCAAAACAGCACATGGGCCTCCATGTGTGTCAGGTTTTAGGGACCATCTCTTCAAGGTCATGAACCTGCATCCGTGTTCTCCAAGTCATCCAAGGTGTCCAGGTGTGGAGTTAGGAGGTATTTGAACATCACCTGCATGCTTGACCTAGAACCAGCTAGTCCTTACAACAACCCAAAAGCCTAGTGGTAGATCAGCTTATTACAAGGTAATTTACATTCTTTCAATTATGCTGAGACCTTTGCCTCTTCTTTACTGATCTCAGCCAGGCCAACTCAGGTCATGAGAATTCTTCTGATCTTTGGTGTTCTGCTCCTCTCCAATGCTCCCGTCATAGGTCTGAATATTCCTAAGAGTCTTATCTTCCAACTGCTCTGTGCCTGGGGAAACAGAAGTCCGTCACAAAGAACCATCGTGGATATAATTGGTTTCCTCAAGCAAAATTGCATGTGGTACCACTGCCATCCCAGCATTCTGGGATCTGTAATTTTTTGTGATCTGAAATGGTCTATGTTATAAACTACATTCTAGGATCCAAAATGTTTAAACAAAAAAGTCAATGGGCCAGCCCGGCGGCATAGTGGTTAAGCTCGGCGCCCTCTGCTTCAGCAGCCCATGGGCTTGGGTCCTGGGTGCAGACCTCCACGACACATCAAGCCATGCTGTGGCGGCAAGCAACATACAAAATAGAGGAAGACCGTCCCAGATATTAACTCCAGGCCAGTCTTCCTCAAGCAAAAAGAGGAATGGCAATAGACGTTATCTCAGGGCCAATCTTCCTCACAAAAAAATAAACAAACAAAAACTCAAGAAACATTCTGTCCCCTTACGGACTTTCTTTTTATGTATTCTCTCAATCTATAAATTGTACAGACCGCTTAGGTACAGGAACACCTTCTGGACAGACCCTCATTTTATCACCATCTGTATCCAAAAACCTTTCCTCATGTAATCTGAAGACTAAATGATACGTTTTCTGCCCTCCTATGAATATTGATACTTAACTCTAGTGTCCAAGAAGGCAGCAGATAAGAAACACAAGGGTTCATGTAGGGGAATCGTTTCATGCAGTCTCTAAAAGTGAGTGTGTACCAGAAGAGGAGAGCTGACTCCTCAAATCACCATTTGTGAAAAGTCTGTTACGGTTGAAATACATTTTTTGACATGAAGCAAATAACACAGATTTGGTGCTATTCTATCATTCTGTTCCCATTCAGCTTCACCCACTTCCTTCCTCAAAAGATTAGTATTCAATGGTCTCTATAATGGCCCCAGTCTTGTCACCCGGTGTTTAGTTGTGTATAGCTGGCACCATAAAACTCCCATCACAGCCTAGGCTAAACTTGTCTTTAATAAATCACATGACTACCTTTTCTGGCTGTGAAGGAAGTGCTGAAGTACAAATAAGCATTGCCTCTCACTGTTTCCGTGTGCACAGAGGTGACATACATGTTCCTTCATCAGCGTGTTGTTGACCTGCTCTTTTTATGCTCCTTCCTCCCGTGCTCACTCGCAATAGCAATACCCTGCGATTTAAAACATTGTGGGTTGCGTCCTCACACACCATTGATACAAAATTTTCATCTTGTTTTTTGGCAACAATCCTCTTTTTCCACTTTGTTATATGCCTGCATCTCCACTATTTTCACGGTTAGTAGTGACTAGCTCGGCTGGCTTTTTTGTCTACTAAATCTTTTCCCTTTGCTCCACTGACTTCTTCCAGTCTTTTTTATTGTATCTTCCATCCCTCTGTGCTTCTCCTGCAATTTTTACTTTCCACCAAGAAGGGTTAACTCTTGTATGTATTGAATCACCATATTTATGTTTATCTGTAAAGGATTTTCCTGCTTTGTAGCTTATCATGTGTGCTATTTGGGCTTCTAGCTTATTGGCTGTTTTTAATTGTTTCTTTGCTCAAAAATTGCATTTTTAATTAAAAAGATCTTTGTGTTTTTTGCTTGATTTTTTTGTTTTAACTTCTGAAGCTAGCATCATACTGGAAATCTAAGTTTCCCAAAAGACCAGTCTTTAAATTGGAGATATTTCACAAAAGAATCTCAAGTATAACAAAAATAGATGCATTTTCAGCTTAATATTATCCATATTCATTTTCTGACTTGAGTATTCTTTTCTCTTTGATTAAATTGAGACAGGTGGTAACTTTAATCACTGCTCATTATCTTATATTCATCACGTCGTATTTTACTGAAATTTCTTGTAAAATGTCATGATTAGAACAATTTCAGTTTTTTTGTTCGCATTTCAATGTATGATATCCATTATTGCTCAAGGAAATATTTAATGTAAGAACAGTATTACTCAATGAGCAGATGAATGAGTCACAATTTTGTTCATCATAATTCATTTGTGCATACTTAGAAGTAGGAAAATAGACATATACAGAGCAAAAGAATAACTTTGACATTGGAATATACAATTTAAACATGAAAATTCAAATCATCAAAGAATATCTAGAGAGAAAATTACCGTGTAAACTATTTATTCTTTTATCCAGCAGTTGAGTAGTTATATAAAGTATGGACATTAGGGTGCATCACTTAAATAAACAAAATAAGGAATCCAAAGTAATTAACAAGCTCCCCATATGTATTTCCAAATATTATTTCAGAAAAATTAGAAAAAGAGTAAATATTAGTTTTCCAAAAATATTAGTTTTTCAAGAAATAAGACATTAGGAATTAACAGTGAAGGTATCATTGAAATATACATAATTCAATAAGTGAGTGAAAGAACCTGGATTATGACAATTATTTGTGTAGTGAAAATAAAATAATGGGGCATCTTTATCATGTAATCACTGAGTAGCTTCCCTTCAATATAAAAAATCCTGTTGAAGTCCTTCTGCAATTGTGTTTGCAAAACAGGTTAAAATAACACCGATCTGATGATGTAGACAAGGAAGCCCGAGGAGACACCTAAACAGGAATAGAAGAAATGGTCTCTCAAGTTGTGAGGAATCCATTGATTCCGAATCTAGGTCCCATCGGCTGAAGAAGATTTAGGAGGAAAATCAATAGGGAAATAAAAATTTGATAGCAATCCAGTGAATTGTTAAATATATGTTGTCCACTGAAAATATTGAAAATTCTCATTTAGTAAAAAAAGGATTTTAGAGAGATACAATATAATTTTCACCTTCTACCAGGAAATGAGAGTTTCAATGATCACTGTAAGAACAAAGGTATTTTGTTGAGTAGAATTTTAATAAAACTTTCTTAATAAGTCAAATGGATTAAAAACATATCTGATGCATTAAGTAACAACTGTGTCTACCAAGCAAGAAATACAAGAAAGAGAAGGCTTTTCCAGAAAGGCATCTTACATATTTGCTAATTGAAAAACACCAGGGAAAAGGGATGCAATTTCCTTAAGCAAGTGACTCTTGCAATGAATGGCAGACTCTATTATTGAGCCTAGGAACTAGAAATGAAAGCCAGACAGAAAATGAGTGAAGCACCAAATGCATGATTTGACAGCAGCGGGGGATATCTATGGACTAGTAGCTGCAGGACACCTTGTGTAAGAAATACATTTTTACATAGCTAGTGGAATGACAAGGTGAAAAGTTGAATTGGGCACAGATGAGTAATAATCTCAAAATACCAAAGAGCATTTTGTTGTAATTAGTTATGCAAGTTCAGCAGTTGGCTAGGCCTAGGAGCATTAAGAAGATATACAGTGAGCACGCTGATCTATCCTAAAGAACAAACATGTCTGGCATTCACGATGCTCTGACACAATATATGTGTTGCTAAGGACTTACAGATATGGTAATTCATGGAGGGTTGAGGCTTGATTGCATCATTACTCTTCATATTTTAATATTTAATTTAAATTGATAGCCGAATGTCACATCAATGTAGCCCATGTGGCAAGGATAGAAAACGTGGTTGCTTTAAGCTGCAATAGCAGTAAGCATTATGCAATCTCTCATAGACGAAGAAACAGTCAAATTCTCTTCTTCTCTGGGAAAATTAAATGCCAGATAACATTTATCTTGCAAAACCTCTTGATGTGTGACATGGAATTTAAGTTGCTCATTAGTCTTTTATTAGGGTAATCCAGTTCTCTTGCTATGGGGGAGACAACAGGATGCAAAAGTTTAAAAGACATTATTTTTTCTAGCACTAATAGACAAACACTTAATACATAATGCACTTAACATACTATGATTTACACAAATTACCCCCTGGTTTTGTTCCCAGCAGACATATCTTGGCATCTCATGGAAATGAAAATTGGAACATCTGTGCTATTATTGAACAAATCTCTTCCTAGAAGTTGTTCTGTAGCATATGGAGGAAATGTTTTCACATTTCTTTCATTCATTAGACAGGAAAAGATTTATACAATTACTAAGAAAGAAAACAGAATGAAATGAAACCACTTGTAAGATATTTATTTTCTTAATGATAATATGGGCCCAAGCACCGTTCCAACTACTTTAAATATAGTAATTCATTTAACCACCACCTGGGAAAGGTGCCCACCATCTCCTCAGTTGTAAAGATGTGGAAACTGAGGTGTGGAGAGGCTAAGTGAGCTAATAAGTGGCAGCAACAGTCAGTTGAGTCTATGTTCTTAACCACTATGCATTTGTTTCTGAAAGAGAAGAATTAAGCAATAGAATGGAACTCATATTTTGAGTGAAAATGAAATTAATCACCTTGTTATTAACACTATAGATATATGGATTTTTGTTCAAAATTATATTATTCAATAGTAAACATTAAATCCCAATACGTTGCTACAAATTGTCTTCCAATCATTAGGTCAAATTCAGATTTATTTTAAAATAGATGCATAAACACATCTTTGCAAATATTTTCAAAATATGTAAATATTTATTGATGAACTCTATGAGAAAACCTCTCTTGATAACTCAAACAATACCTTCCTAAAGGCGTTACATATAGTATAGAGTTTGTGCTTAATTTGGCCTATTTGAAATAATGTAAATTTTCCCCATTTTTGCTGAGTAGCTTCAAGTGTTAGAAACATCAAAATGAAGTTGTAAATGAGAATTCTGCAAACAATATCTATTGTCTTCCTTTTGGTCTGTGAATTTTGTTTTCCTTTGTTCCATCATCCCCAAATGAAAACAGTACTTCAGGGCCAACGCCTGCACTTAATGTTCCGTCTGTAGATCCGTGTAGCCATTTCCTACTACAGATGCCTGTATCTGGTCACATGTGGTAAAGGAAGTCACGGGCTAGTGCAGTCTCTTTTGACAGCGTTTCCACAGTGAGCTTTTCCAAGCAAGACAGGATCTCTCTGAATAGTGTAAAGACCGTGTTTCTTAATATAGAATTATCTCAGAGGGGTCTGAACTAAAGATTAGAAAGAATTAAAAGCATGCATTTCTGGAAACCAATGTTTCTCATAATTCAGTGAAAGCAACAATTCAGTGAGCATAATAATTATCTTTTAAAAATGAGTATTACTAGACTTTACCTTTGAAGTCACTGGACCAAAGAATCTGCAAATGTAACAAGCACGCCAGGTGGCCCATTTTGTTAACAACACTTCCCTTAATCTGAAAATCTTAATATTTCTCAGTGTGTGTCACTCCCTAGTTCTTGTCTTAATGATGCCCACATATATTGGAAAGCCGACAGTAAATGCTACATATTCTTTGATGCTTAAAATTAAGCCTAAAACTGGTTTTACCACTCCTTCACTCTTGATAAAATTTAGTGGAACAGTATAGCATCTTCTTAGTCTGACCAAGGAAAGTGGCTAAGAGCTGTGCAGTTCTGCAAAACCTATGAGCCAAACAACAATCAAGTCTACTGCAATGATCAAGTTCAGGGATACTGAATAAGTCTCTATGCCCCTTTACTATTAAAGAATTGATTTTTGACTTCCTTTTCTGAGCTGTACTCAGATGGCCAATTGTGGGATCACTGATAAAAATCCAGAACTTATTACCACTACAGACCCAAACTAAACTCTCTTGAAGAGGTGTGATATTCTTTTTGTGACAAATATCTATTTTAAGTGAAATAAATTAATTTTCTCCTAAATGATATGTGTTTGGGATCATTATTGTTATTATTGTTATTATCATTGTTATTATTATTTTGGTTTTGATAGGTCTCAAAAAAAAGAAAAATTGACCTTGTGTTCTGAAGAGGAAGAAATAAATAAAATTCTGAGATCTACACAGAACCTAGAATAGATAAATCTCCATTGTGAGGTTTCTGAAGAAATCACCAATTGCCATCATATTGCTTGTGTGTGAGAAATATAGTATAAGTTTGCTGGAAATTAACTAAAGCAATCTAAAAAAATGAAAAGAAAAGCACACCTACTGGGTTTTTAAATTGTCAGAACTTGCATCTTGTAAGTGGCCTTTATTTAATTCAGAATTGTTCTAGATAAGAGAACTATAATAAATGTGTGGAAATTTTGAAAAAGAAAATTTCAGATCCATGAAAAACAGAAGAATTTAGAATTAGAAACGTTAAAATATAGCAAAAGAGGTTCTTCCATCATTCTCATTCTCACCCTCATCCCCATCAAAGTTAAGCCTAAATAGCTCTAAGTTTCAAGAACTCTATTAAGTATACATGTGTGTATGTATGTATCTACCTATCATCTATCTATCTATCTATCATCTTTCTTTCTTTCTTTCTCTTTCTTTCTTTCTTTCTTTCTTTCTTTCTTTCTTTCTTTCTTTCTTTCTTTCTTTCTTTCTTTCTTTCTTTCTTTCTTTCTTTCTTTCTTTCTTTCTTTCTTTCTTTCTTTCTTTCTTTCTTTCATCTTTCTACCTATGTTTGCTTTTTCCAGTTAATGTCATGAAAAGAAGAATTCAAGATGCACCTGGATGTCGTAGAATGTTTTCCTATTTTGGAAGAGAGTTGGACTTCCACACCTCCCTTCTAACATCAATATTCTTTGAGTTAATGACTCTTCCCCATCATGAACATACATCATTTTGGGTCTGCAAGACTATCAGTTAAACAGAGTGGATCAGTTAAGTACAATCAAGCACAGTGGAGCTTCTATAATTTTCAAATTTCCTGCTCAGCAACCAGCAATAAACATGATCAGAAAGAATAGTGTGCATGTGTCTCTCTCTCTCTCTTTCTCTCTCTCTCCCTCCTCTCCCAACCCCTTTGGCTTTATAAGGTAACCTATATTAAAAGTATTTTATGATATATAAATATATTATGTATTTCATGTAACAAAATCTTTAAAAATTCAGATAAATAAAGTTAAATTTACACTTAAACAAGATACCTGCTGTTACCTCCCCACTCTCACCCTCATTTACAGGATTTTTTTTTTTTTTTTTTTTTGGTGAGGGAGATCAGCCCTGAGCTAACATCCATGCTAATCCTCCTCTTTTTGCTGAGGAAGACCGGCTCGGAGCTAACATCTATTGCCAATCCTCCTCCTTTTTTTTTTCCCCAAAGCCCCAGTAGATAGTTTATGTCATAGTTGCACATCCTTCCAGTTGCTGTATGTGGGACGCGGTCTCAGCATGGCCGGAGAAGCGGAGCGTCGGTGCGCACCAGGGACCGAACCCGGGCTGCCAGTAGCGGAGAGCTCGCACTCAACCGCTAAGCCATGGGGCCGGCCCTACAGGATTTTTTAATAGAATTAACAACAGAGAAGTTCTCAGCACTCTGAGGCCTTTACAACCTGTGGCTAGAGATTATCTTGGAATAAAGTTACCTGTTGCAAAGCAGATAGTCTACAGCCAAGGATTAACTGGTTTCTTCCCAGCACACAGGTATCTTTCAATTAGAGGAAACACTCAAGTTGAGTTATGTCTGTCATAGAACTGTTATAGAAAATGTGTACTCCTTGAAGTATATTTTATTTATGCTGTATCCCCACAACCAAAACCTAGATTCACTTTGTTAGAGTCATATGTGAATTTGTGTAGACACTGGGAATAATGCCGTAATCTCATCTACACTGAAATATATCAGAGTTTTGAATGAATATGATAGGTTGAAAATAGCAATATATTTGTGAATTAGATTTTTTTTTCAATTTTGCTGGGAGTCGGAGTAGAGTAGGGAGTTGTTACTTTACACTAAAATGGCCCACCATGTGTAGGGGCACTTGACTTAGATTGATTTTCATTCAGTCCTGACACCAAGGATAGATCTGATCTAAATATCTCCAACAACTGTTATGATATTACGATGCTGCAAACATTGTAAAATCATGGATCATGCCCCACAAATATTTTCTTTCCCATGGTAAAATAGTCATATTATTTTTAACACGATTTCAGTGAATATTTATTTTTTGAAATAGTCTTTCTAAGATTCACTTCAAATTTGAAAGAGATAAATGTGAAGCTACAAAAGAATCACCAGTCCTGCTTCAGGTTAAGCCTTCTCCTTTCCCTGAATGGTGGAAACACGACCCTGACCTCAGACTCACATCCCTCTGATACGGCCTCCATACAGCCTCTAAATTACTCTGCAGACATTGCCAGCATGACGATGACATTTCCACGCTTGCAACTTGCGGTAGCATCCCTAGGGTATAACAGGTAAAGTGAAATTCTCAGACAGTATACAAGCCCTTGGTTGAAGTAACTCCACCCTCATTTCTCAGGATGTTTCACACCCATTTTGTAAGGAAAACCATTTGCTGCTCCTTGAATACATTTCCCTCTCACACCTGTTTCTATGCTCTTTATCTTCTCTTGCCTCTGCTCCAAAAATCTCTTCATCTTTTATATTTAGCTTACTTATAACCTCTTCTAAGCTGCAGCCTCCACCGGATTCTCAAGTGGAATGAATCACTCATTTACGTCCCATTCTTTCTGTAAGACTCGAATGCCTTACTACTAGGGAATGGATGTCTGTCTTCCCTTACCAGTAAGGCCATAAGATCCCTGTTGGCAGCAAACATGTGATGTTTATCTTTACATCCTCAGCACTAAGCACACTGCACAGAGAAAATCAATATTCATTAAGGGAGAAACAAAAGGAAGGAGGGAGAGGGAAAGAAGAATTGTTGAGTCATACTAGGAAAACTTGATACGGACTATTTAGAGAAACGCAAGGATATATACCAACTATGGTCTCTTGCCTCAGACACCATATAAAACATATGTAATTTAAAAAAATAATATAAAGGTTTATTTCATCCATCCATTTGTCCATAAAATGCAAAGATTTGAAAATAATTACGGTACTAGCTAGAACAATGGAAGACAAACTGCAGATTCAAGTGCACATTAATTTATTTTATTGTCGTCTATACCAAATCCTGAAATCTTAAGAAAATTTTGACTTCCAAAAATTTCTAACGTTTTTCTTGTCATTTTTATCCTGTCTCTATCACAGAAATTGGCAGCTTAAAGTTAATAAATAATTGAATAAATGAGCAAATAAACAAATTTCACTTATCTCTGGGATTTAAATGCAGTTATTAAAATAAAGCTAGGTTGCTCTTGATTGAAAGCAGGCTCCAATTCAAAGATTAGATGTTCCGTAACGTTGCGCTGATCGTTCTTTGTTGTAAAATCCATTGGATTTTACTTTTTCTTTGCAATAATCTAATTGTAACTTTTTTTTTTTTTTTAGGTTTTTTCTTTTACAAAGACAAATTTTCTTTTCTGGTACTTATTGCTTACAAAAGTAGGAAAAATATTGAATTTCTACTTTATTCTTTCCCCTCATAAACTACATTGAAATTCAGAGGTCCTCATCATGGTACAGTCAAAGAATGGGTGGTTTGTACAGAGAAAATATAGTAATAAAGAAGTTAGACATAGTGGTGCCATCATCCCTTACTTTTCATCCTCAGATTATTTCCCACCCAATATTACCTCTTGTAACTCGAATACTTACTCACCATCTTCTCCCTAAACATGACCTATTCTAGCTCAATTTCCAGTCTTCTTATTGCTGAACTTGTTTAGTCACTGCCACACTTGCCTCAGAGATCTGACTTTGTGCATCATTATAACCACTTTTTATCTGTACAGGGTAGAGCCTTTTAGACTTACAGCTCTTAATGTTTCTCGCGCCTTCTCATGTTTTATCTATTTGGGAGTTTCTTCCTCGTCCCTACTGTTGATGTCTATACTTCTTCTTACGCGTAACTGATTTCAATTCCTTAAGATCGTTTTCTTGTACGCTGCAATCTGGTTATTCCCTGGTCCAAATCCCCTCCTGATATTGAACTTATTTATTTGTGTTGAGTCAGGAATGTTGGGTCCTACTGAGGTACCATCTCACTGACCCTTTATTCCTAAACATGCCTCATGTTAAAAAATAGAGATAAATTCATGGAGCTCTATTAGAATAAACCAGCTAGATACTCAGACACTGATTAAAGGGTGGAAATTTTAGTTTGAGTCATTCAAAGCAGACATACAAATTCATAAACTCACTGGATCAGAGTTAAATAGGTTTAGGGGAACTGACTCATCAATCAGACATACAGCAGATAAATGCATAGAGCAGAAAGCTGAATTATTAAGTTCCAGTGAGAAATGCCACTGAAAGGTAAACTAGACAATTTGTGTCTCTGTTTAGCTCATTCTGTCTTGATGGGAAAGTATAAAGATAGTCATAACTTTTGATGACTACAGAATCAGAGGAAGGAAAATGAACTGGAAAATCTTAATAACAATTGCCCTTAAGTCACCACAGTTTGATGCATCCATCTTTTTAATAAAGGTACACATAGAAAAAATTTTTCTCAACTTAGCAAAGTCTTACCCTCCAACAGTGATAGAGATACGTGAATTAAGACTTTCTATATTAAACCAACACCCAATATATTAACAAACTTTCCTCAAGTCATTGCAATAACATTGATTTAAGTTTTATCTTTTTACTTAAGTGATTTTTTTTTTTCCCTGCAGCTACACCTACCTGAGTCATTAGGATTCCATTAAGGTCTTTCTTAATTCTAATCTGTCTCAATATAGATTCATCTATTTTCAGATCAAATCATGGGAGTTGAGTTACTTGTATTTTTGGTTGATTCTATCCATTGACTTGAGAATATGTATAGATTAACTAAGGAAATAACCAAGCTGTAAGAGCTGAGGGCCACTGTAATGTGATCCCCTTGAAATGACTATGTCGTAACTTTCCCAGTCATGATTTTTCTCTTTGTTTCCAGAATTAATCATAATCTATGGCCCTGCATTCTGCCTTTAAAAAAAAATTAATATGGTATTTCTTCCAACATGTATATGTCAGAGGAGAAAAAACATGTCTTAAACCATATAAATATTCTTTTTTTTTTCTTCTTTAATAGATGTTTGGTTTAATGAGATTTGACAATTGTATTCATCCATGTAATACCCCCAAAGGAAGATATAGATTATTTCCATCACTCTATATAATTCCTTTGTGCCCCTTTCCAATCAACCTTCTTCAAAAGATAAGCTACATTCTGATTTTTTCCAATATAGATTAATTTTGCTTAGAGTTAGATCTCGTATAAGAGGAATCATATTGTGTGTATGTTTTTCTGTCTGACTTCTTTGACTCAAAATAGTTTTGAAATTCATCCATGTTTTTGCGTGCATCAATAATCCATTTATTTTTCCTGTTAAGTGGTATTCCATTGTATAAATATATCACACTGTGTTTAACCATTTTCCTGATAATAATCATTTGGGTTGTTTCTAGCTTCTAGCTTTTATAAATGAGGCGCTTTCGAACATTATTGTACAATGATTTTGTGAAAACACTTTCATTTCTTTTGGGTATATTCCTGAGATTGGAATTGCTGAGACTTGGAGTGAGAGTATATATAAATGCCAAAGAGTTCTCCAAAGTGATTGAACCACTGCACACCACCACCAGAAATGTGTGAGAATTCCAATTTTTCCACATTCTCTCCAACATTCTTATTGTCAGTTCTTTTTATTGTAGCCATTTTTGCGTGTGTGTGTGTGAGGAAGATTGGTCCTGAGCTAACATCTGCCAATCCTCCTCTTTTTTTTTTTGCTGAGGAAGACTGGCCCTGGGCTAACATCCATGCCCACCTTCTTCTACTTTATATGGAACACCGCCACAGCATGGCTTGACAAGCTGTGTGTCGGTGTGTGCCCAGGATCCGAACCAGTGAAGCCAGGGCCGCCGCAGTGGAGCACGCGCACTAAATTGCTTGCGCCATCGGGATGGCCCTCTTATTTTAGCCATTTTAATAGATAGGAAACAGTACCTCATTGTAGGGTGGGGTTTTGTTTTATTTTGTTTTTTATTTTGTTTTTTGTTTATTTCCTGGATGACTAACGATGTTGAGCACCATTTCATGTACTTACTGGCCATTCTTATATCATTTTTTATAAAGTGTTTGTTACGCCTTTCCCCCTCCTGTTTAATCAGGTTATTTGACTTTTTGTATTCTGGATACAAGTTCTTTATCTGATATATGTATTGCAAATATCTGTTCCTAATCTCTGTTAACTATTCATTTTCCTCATGATAATTTTTTAGAAAGCAATAATACTGCATATAATTTTGCTGAAGTCCAATTTGTGCTTTTTCTTAATGACCAGTGCTTTTGTAACCTAAGAAATCTTTGCTACCTCCTAGGTAGAATTTGCATACTTCCTATTAACCATTCTCAAGGTCACTGATCCTTTCCTCTGCTCTGTCCAGTCTGTTGTTAAATGCATTGAATATCTTCTTCCATTCAGATATTGTATTTTTTTATTTCAAGCATTTCTACTTGGTTCCTTTTTATAATTTTCATCTCTCTGCTGAAATTACTCTTCCTTTCACAAATATTGTCACCTTTTCCACTAGATCATTTCACATATTTTTCGTAGTTTAAGCGTTTTTGTTTTTTCATCCTGGGTTATATTTTCTTGCTCCATGGAGCTTCTTGCATTTTTTATTGAATGCTGGACTCTGTGTTTTACAGAGCTATAGATGAATAAATAACATTTACTCCTCAGAAAAAGGAATGTCTCTTTTTTCTGCCAGACTGTCAGTTTTGTTGGTCATTACATTTTTTTTTTGTTCTCCAGTCCCGTCCAGATTTTTTATCATGCTGTCTGGCTTCCAGCTGTCACTGGCTACAGCTATGCATTTTTGCTATGTGAAAGCCAGGGGTACCTCTGAGTGATGTCTCTCAGCTCTCTAGCCTGCACTGGCTTTTAGCCCACTGTCCCCCTGAGCAGAGCTAACATCGATAGGATAGGGTTTGCAGGTTGGATTCAGACTCATACTGCGGCTAGAGATCCACAGGATTCTAATCCACCAGCCAGCCCATGCATGGCTATTAGAAGTTTGTTAAAATCAGGTCAGTGTCTCTTTTATTCCCTCTATGGCATTGTCTTTTTCTGTCCACTATTGAGCAGGGCAAAAAAAAAGTCCATGGGGCTCTCCTCTCTTAGAAAGGGCTCACCACTTTCTTGAATTTATTTCATTTAGATTTCCTTGCCTGCTTAAATATTTGATGGTAAAACTAAAATAGGAAATGACAATTATATTGAAGCTTACTCTCTTTGTTCTAATTATTAGACTGGGAGGGATGATCTATTGAAACTTTCTACATTCTCATCACAAGCAAAAGCCTGTTTCCTTTTCATACTTATTTATTAAAAGCCAATAACTATACATGATGTTAGGGATCTTTGTTTTATACTATTAAGAAATATGTAAATTTATGTTGTTTACCAAAGGAAGCCTATTGAACTGAGTTCTGTAATCAAAAAGCAAATGTTTATAAATTCAAGAGTGAGATGTTATTTCTTTAAAAACAAATATTCAAACAAGGTTTAGGAGGTGAATTCACATATGTTAATAAGAAAATGTCCTTACATTACAGCCAGACATATCACAGGCTTTCTGTTGCCCTGCTAACACCTTTTTGAAAACCTACCCGTAACAACATTTATTTTGTTTTTCAAAAGGAAAAGACAAGCAGCAAAGAACACGATACTAATGGCACATTAATGCACCACTTTAGAGTATGCCAAGCACTTTCACAAATAACATTTTTTTACGGTTGGAAACAACAAAAGGCACATATTATTGTATTAATTTTATTGTAGAGGCGGTGTGGCCCAATAAGTTTACATGGCTTTCCCAAGGCCACAGTGACAGGGTGTTAGAACAGGGATTGAAATGATTCAAACTAACTCTCCTAACTCTCCTCCCAGCAGCCAGATGAAGTCTAGAGGAAGGGACGCGGCAACATCTAAAAGCTCTAAACGTTTGTCTGTTTAAAAAAAACGACTTTGTTTAGGAAAACAAGAGAAAGTGTTTCTGCTAGTATTTGCATTTGGCTATCAATCCGCAGACTTGCCTGGTGGCTGTAAGGAAGAGATGTAAGTAATTATCTAATGTGTTAGGAAAAGAAGAAAAAGAGGGTACTATTTGGCTCCGTTTCCCTGCATAACCTATCGAAATTGCACAATTAGAGCCATTTAATCTCTGCCCACAAATTAAACCCCACCCCAGCAGACTGGAGGGGTAACTAGACAGAACAAGACAGCCTCTCAGGACTAGTACTTAAAACTTGAGAATTTTTAAGCTTTGAGTATTTGAGAGCCATGCCTAAAGTAAATAATTATTTTGTTTTGAGCAAATAAACTTATCCTTATTTAAATTTATGCTCCAGATCATGTTTATATTTCTGTTATATGTTAGAGATAGTGTATATGAGGTATAGAATATTTCTTTGTTTATAACTATTTTTAGAAAATATGTCATCTCGTTTCTATCATTAATTGAAAGATCAGACTGCAGATCAGAGATTAAAGGAAGTTGGAAAAGGCTTCATCTCCTAGTTACACACTCAAACTACAAATATATGAGTGCCACTAGAACGAATAATATTTATATACTGCTTTAAGGTAATATAATATTTTCACATGCATATTCTTTAATTTTATTCTCAGATGATTCTGTAAGGAAGGTGATTTTATTATTATCCCAATTTCATGGATGAAGAAACTGAGTTTCAGAACTTGAAAGGACTACCCACATTCAGACAACTAGTTAGTAGAAAATTCAAGACTTGAATCCCATTTTTCTAATCATGGCACTATAAATTCTGGTTTCCCCAAATAAATTTATAAAAAGTAATGTCACCTTTTGCTAAGTGCAACATTTAGATCCCTTAATTTACATGCCTCCCCCTTCAAAACAAACCTGTCGGCAATGAAGAGACTACATAAGATGTAGTCACAGCGTCCCCTCGTTGATAACAATGGTTTCCTACCATCAGTGCAAGTTAGAAATATCTGGGGAATTTTCTTAAAAATATCAATGCCTATATCTCATCTCTAGAAATTCTCATTTAATTTATTTGGATTGGGTCCTGGCCATTGGCATTTTCAAATCTCCACAGGTTCCTTAACTTTAACGTGTAGAGTTTAGAACTACTGGTTTAAGAATCAGAAGTTAGGATTGAACTCATTTCCTCTTTTTTGATTCTTCCTATCTATATACATTAACAGTCTCCACACATATGACCAGTCCTGCCTCGATGACCACTCTATTTCCTTGTATGTGACAGAACAGTAATTTTCATATTGTTTGCCATGCAAACTTATTTCTTTTTTCAAGATAGAAAATATATAGACAATTTATATATATTCCTTCTTTTGGAAGGATTTGAAGATCGATTTCTCCTTTGCCTCTAAGAAGGGGGAATTTCTTTTTTTAGTTATCTGTTACTGTTATCCACAGGCTTGATAATATTTTTGACTGCAGTTTTGGTAGTTTAAGAATATGAATTTAAAGCAATGAGTAGAAAAGCATATTTCTGGGGGGAACTATGAAGTTATTGGGGTGAATGGGAGGCATGTGACAAGGGATCCCTAGAGACTTAGATGATGTTGGGAAGTTTACTAAAGAGATAAGGCCTATTATTGGAAAAATTTGGTGACACTGAAGGCTACTGAGAAACCATGGTAGGGATCATAGAGTAGTTATCTAGAAATTACTGAGCCTTCGCTGCAGAGACAACCCTGTATTGCCCAAGGCCTATGTTAGTTGACCCCCTTGCTTTTCTCAGATAGAAAGTTCACTTCTTATAGCTTCCAGTCTTTCAACCATTGATTGCTAAATACGAAGTACCCTTTCTCATTAAATATCACTGCCATCCTGAAATGTAGACAGTCTATGCCCCTTTTTTGGATGAACAACCGGAATTGCTTAGAGGGGCTAAATTCTTGCAAAAGGTTACATCGATCTGAATTAACAGAGCTAAATTCTGACTGCAGATTTCATTTGACTCTAAAGCCACTGTCACTCAATCATATTAGCATTTATGAAAGTGCATTCCTGGAACATCATTTTTGTGGGATGTTAACACATTTTTAGGGATTCTACAGTCAAAATGTATGAACAATTATGCCTGTCATTTCACTGTTTTAGAGATTCACAACACCCACAGCATAGCTGTGACAAATTCCACAGAAAAGGCTTCCTTAACTTTGTTTACACATCAGTTTCCCAACTTACTTGACTGGGTGCATCTTTTCACAGAATACTCAGTCAAACTGGCGAAAAACTCGTTGGGAAATATTGCCTTTGGCAAGCTTCCCTGAGGAAAAAGAGTCTCCTGCGTCTTACCACTCCTTAAACAGGGTGTTGGGACAAGTCTGTCACCACAAGACAGTCTGTCTGGTTCCTAACTCTAACCTGATGTAGTCCATCCATCCTCCTCCAGTGATTAGTACTATGCAGTAACCCCATGGTACACTTACCAGTGCTGTTGATATCCAGTTAACCTCTGCCATCACTTTCCCAGTGACACCTGCCCACCCATGGAGAGTTTTGAGTACCTCCATTTACTGATTTTCAGCTCTTCATAAATAACATTTGTTATTTTTTGTCTTGGTGATTATAGCCATTCTCACGGGTGTAAGGTGCTATGCTTTATTTGATAGGTGAGCATTTACTCATTACTTACTACTATCCCAGATGCTTTGAAAGACATTTGAGATGAAGAAATCAAAAATCATAATGCCTAACCTATACAAAATGGCGGTAGAGGAAGAGAAACAGATTCACTCAAAGACAATAGGAATGTAGAGCATCAACTCTGACCGAGGGTGCGTGAGCTCAGGGGAAGGGCAATTCAAACAGTTGGAGGCTTAGGGGAGGCTTCACAGAGGAAGTAATGACTCAAACTGAGTTGTGACATCTAATACTCTAAGTTATGTGTGTGCAGGATTTGGGTAAAGGAAAGAGAATAGGAGAGAGGAGACGAGAGAGAGAAGGAAAGACAGACAGAGAGAGAAGGGTGAGGTAGGTGGATTTCATTATAATTTAAGTAAAGGGAACATGGGAATATATGATATATCAACATCAATGCAGAGGTAATAGGAGGCATGGGGATAAATTACGCGAGATCTTGTTGTCTGGTAAAGTGGACCTCTGAAATTTCTGTCTGTCCTGCATCCATTCTTTTCTTTGATAATAGCACCCATCTTACTTTTAGATTTCTCCTCCTCTCTGGGGACTAGGGCTGTTTGTCATAGAGTCCCACTCCTGCCCAGAAAACTCAAATCACGTCAAACTGTTTCCTTCTCAGTTATTAAACAAAAGATGTTTTCTACTTCTGCGTGGATTGAAAAATATAAAGATGCTATCTTAGAGCTAACTATAGACAGTATCCCTAGTACAGAGCAAAAGTCTGAAAGAATGGCATCAAAAAAACAGTCAATATGGGGCTGGCCCCGTGGCCAAGTGGTTAGGGTTCCACACACTCCGCTTTAGCGGCCCCAGTCCATGGGTTCGGATCCCGGGTGCAGACCTGCTCCACTCATCAGCCACGCTGTGGAGGCATCCCTCACACAAAGTGGAGGAAGATTGGCACAGATGTTAGCTCAGGGTGCATCTTCCTTAAGCCAAAAAAATAATAAAAATAAAAGAGTAAGATTGCCAATAGGTGTTAGCTCAGGGTGAATCTTCCTCACTAAAAAAAAAAAGAAAAGAAACAGTCAATACATTTTTTTCCATCATCATTATTGTTATAAAAGAGAATTATAAAAGCAAATAGTATTATCACTTGCACTGTCTTGAATTTGTATTAGATTTATGTAACTTAGAATTAATTGAACCCAGAAAAATCCACCATGCAAAGGAGTCTTGCTTTCATTCTGGAGGCAACAACAAGCTATTGATGGATTTGAAAAGGGCAGAGATCAACAAGGTCAGAGCTATGCTGCAGAGAGATTAATTTGCTGGCAGTGTATAGGGCAGGTTAGAGGAGAATTATCCAGTGGCACAAAGTCTACCTTGACATTTAGAGTGGTAAAACAGCTGGACGTTAGCAGGATAAATTAACATTATACTATAATATTTTTTTTGAATGGTGGGTCTAGATAAGAGGATGAGTTACTCCCATGCAAAACCCTCAGTGACTCCTCATCACAATCCTGACACTTCTGAAAGTCTTTAACACTGCTTGCGAGGCCTTACGTAATTTGACCTCTGCTTATTATCTTGCCTAATTCTAAATTGCCTTCTTCTTTACACACTATGATTTATCTCCCATTTGCCTATTTGGTGGGAGAAAACACAAACTGTGGAATTCTATCTGGCAAAAGGAAGAACAGTAGTTCCGGGTGATCATCAGGTCTCAGGTGATGAGAGTGGCTATGAAGATTTTGCAGTTAAAAGAAATAAAGAAACCTTTAGGACTTGGTGCTGTGTCCTCATCCTCATAGGCATTGTAGTAACGACAGGTAATAGCAGATCATGGATTAGAAAGGAAATTTGTGAACCAGTCCCAAGTCCATCTTAAGTGGAAGACGGCTTAACTCACTGTTGGGGCTTGTATGCTGGAACATCTTATGACACAGGATTGTTCCCAAAACTTTGATCTCATCAATTCTATTGCCTTACTGCAAAGAACATAGTGATTTTATTTCCAGGTACAATGTCTGCTCCTTCAACTGCCAGATTCCAGATTAAGGGTCTCACTCTCCGTAAGCAATATCTGAGTAATGTAAGCAAATTTTGGTGCTTAGATTTCAAGGAAAAAAAATCTCCCTCCCGGGAGCTGGCCTGGTGGTGTAGTGGTTAAGTTCACACACTCCACTTCAGTGGTCCGGGTTTCACGGTTCTGGATCCCCAGTCCGGACTTATACACTGCACATCAAGCCAAGCTGTGGTGGCATCCCATACACAAAGTAGAGGAAGAGTGGCACAGATGTTAGCTCAGGGCCGATCTTCCTTACCAAAAAAAAAAAAAAAAAACAAACCCCTCCCCGAATGATAGGAGTTTAAAAATAGCCAGGCTGCAGTCAGCTCTTTGACTTTTTTTAATTTCTTTTTTAAAAAATTTTTAAAATAAGCAGAAAGGTTTGGATATGCCATGCCTTGGCAACCATCAATTGATGATGATTGTTTTTCTAGCAAAAGGAAGGATCAAGAGAGAATCAGACACATTTTTTCCCCTTTGCATGAGCTACAATACCTCATCTATATATGATAAGGAATTGAGATTATTGTCCCATTCGAGGTTAAAAAAATCCATTGAAAGCTAGAAGAATTATGATTGTATTTCTAGGGTTAGATAATATATCACTACAAGGAAAGTCAGTAAACTGAGGGTTAAGAGATCTTATTTCTAAATCCCTAGTGCTTGGTGTAATGCATGGACCACATGGAATGTTCAATATAAATTTATTGAATGACTTTTATATCAATGTTAGGCAACAATCTCATTATACATTATTTGTATTGTTCTAAGCCTCCATGATGTGAATGGAATTTCTGCCCCATTTATTTCAGTGGGACTGTGCTTATTAACAATGATACCCAATTCAGTTTCCTATTAAATTTGTGCCTTAAGATTTGGTTTGCTCCCAACTGTGTATTTATTACATTAGAACTTTAAAACTCAGAATCCAGTTATCTTTGAATTTAATCTCTACTATATAATATTATAAAACAGCATAGAACAATTACATTTAAAAATTAAAAAGCATTTTAAGACACCAAGAAGACATGCAATTCTAGAAAAGAGCAGCAAACACCCTTACTGAAATTGCAGAAATAGGAAATAATCTGTTTCATTAACTTTCATATTTAAAACAATATTATTTCTAAAATGAAATAAAAGGAATTATGTAGATGGCCAAAGAAGAATTTAATTGGAATAAACAAACAAATAAAATAACTATTAATAGTTCATATTGGATATTTTTTGATTAAGTATTAACTCAGAGCTGAAGTGTTATGATTGAATAAAATGTATAATTCAAATAGACAATTAGAATTAATTTCACATTGAGTTTGCTTTCATAAAAATATTTTCTGTGTTCTATAATGTTATTCCACTTATGATATTATTCCAATTAATATTGAAGGATACAAGAAAAAAATAAGACTGGCTCTACCAAATTCAAGGGATAAGTATTCAAAATGTGTGCACTGCTCTTAAATTATAGACTTTAAAATAAAAAAAGATTCAGTTCCTGTTTTCATTCTTAATTATACTTGGATTCCATATCTATGGCACCTGAACTGTGCAAAGAGTTCCATCTTATTTTATCAATTTCAGGAACTTCCTATATTTATATAACTATGACACATTAATCAGGTTTAGTTACATTTATTCATAGCCTATTCAAATAATGATAAAAAAGAACTGCAATATTAGACTAAAATGCCACAGATGCTGGGGCAGGTCATGTTCTTAGGCTGTTGTCCTTTACATAGAAAGGGTAATCATAATTTTGTAGGGGCCAGTGACATCAAAGGAAGAACTTAAGTCTTATGGGATTTCACCAGCCATCAGAGAGAAAGGACGCAATATCTCTATGTGTGAAGTCAATGACTGCTCAGAAATCATGCAGACCAAGAGGAAATCTGGGGTGAAGGATGTTTCACCATTTGTGATGCCTAGATTAGGCTTAGACATAATGGCACATGTCAGTGGTTTCCATATTTTATTCTCTGGATTCTTTTACACTCAAAAATTATTGAGGACTCTGAAGAGCTTTTTTTTTAATGTAGTTGTATCTATCAATGGTTACCAAAATGGAAATTAAAGTTAAGAAATTTTAGCATATTTATATATGAATTCATTTAAAAATAGAAGCAATAAGTCCATTATATGTTTTATATTGCAATTTGTATTACATTAAATGTATCATTTACATAAATGATATATTTTTCAGTAAAAATAACAAGTTTTTCGAAACTAAAAATTAGTGAGAGAAGTGGCATTTTTTTACATTTTTACAAATCTAATGTCTGTAGAAGACAGCTAGATAATTTTACCGGCTTCTGTGTTCAATTTCCTGTGATATGGTACGTGATTCAGCCTCTAGAAAACTCCACCCTATACTTGCAGAAGAATAAGAGTAAAAATGGAAAATAAAATCTCAATATTAGCATAAAAATAGTTTTGACCTATGTACTAGTGCAAGCAACTCAGGAACTCCCAGGGGTCCTTGGACCACACTATGAGAACTTGGATAATTGGTTCCCAACACTGGCTGTCATCAGAATCAGTGGGAAGCCTTGAAAAGATATAGATGCCCAAACCAATCCCTCAGAGAGTCTAATTCAATTAGCTGGATATCAGTAGTTGTAAGTCTCCCAGGTGTTTCTAATATGTTGCCTGGGTTAAGAACTACTGTCTTTGATAAATTGTGTAATGAGACATGTCTTCATCTTAATATCTTAACATTAGATCTTCCTCACTTTGTTCTTTGAGATTTTTTTTTTTTGGTGGCATTGTAGATCCTTAAAATATACATTCCATTTAATACAAAATTAGATATTACTACAAACACACTGACAAAATATTGCCCCTATGACATAATTCTTCTCAGTGAATAAATAAGAAAAACTATAGGTTAGAATTTTTTACAGGGATACAAATGGATGATTTACCAAATACTCAAATAAAATCTAAGGTTTTGTGCAGCATGCCCAGAAAAAATAACTTAGACAAAGGTATTATTCTTTCTTATGATTTAAATTATAAGGCTGTTTCCATGAAAGATAAATGACGTGTAGCTGATATAGACAATCGTGTGCTAGCAGAATGACTCACAGCAGAAGGAGGGAAGGAGTAATATTAAATCCGCAAGACTTTGCAGTCCATCAGAGCTCATATTTTCATAGATAGATTCCAGCTTGAGAGAGACTGTCTTCTGAATAATGAGATATAAACAAAGTACAGAACACCCATGATTTCTCATTTTCTAAATATACAATAGGTAACTAAAGTACTCACAAGGTTTAAAAATTCATGCATAAAAAATGGAGCATCAGTATTATTCATTCCTGAATCTGAATTTTCTATTATTTCTAAAACACAGCTTTGCTGGCAATTATTTTCTATTCTTTATTCAGACTCCACTCCCTTGTAAAAGCAATTTCATTGTCAGAACTCTTATCCTTCTTAAGTGCATCAGATCAGTGGATCTCAGCGGGGGCTGATCTTTTCCCCCCAGGGAATATTTGTAATAGACTGAGGATATTTTTGATTTTCTCATCTCGGGAAGGAAGTTGTCACTGGTATCTTGTTGGACGAGGTCAGGATGCTGCTGAACATTCCACAATGCACAGAACAGTCCCGTCTCGAAACAGCAATCATCTGGCCCCAAATGTCACTAGTGCCAAGATTGAACAAGTTGAGTTAGATGATATACCAACAATTCTTGTCTCATTAGCAGTTCCTTATGGACATATAAAACCACTAAGTAGTTTCATTGAGTAATTCATATAAAATTCAGTTCTATTCATTGCTATGTGAATGGGATGAATAAAAAATATTGTTTATTAGTAAATACTCATAGATTAACCAAATAGCAGTGAGCCTGAAGAAAACCGACCTATCTATAAATGATCATTCAAAGAAACCTTCTCTTATCATGTGATTTTAACACTTGAGTTCTATTTAACAGTAAATTTCTCCTCTTTTTACAAAATAGTTGAATACTTTTATATTATTAACTATTTTATAATAGTATTATCGTATTAAACCATTCATAATAGAGTGCTAGAGATATTTGATTTAATTCACTAACTCTCAAGATGAATTTGACTACAGCCAACTTCTATACAGGACTAAATAGTACTTTATGTACTATGATGGGAGGGACACTGTCAGAAGCATGTCTACAAGAAAACAATTTCCCCTGCAGTTCTGTTCTAAAAGCTACCACTCCACTATTTTTTACCAAGTATTTAAAGGACCAGCTTCTAGAATTGCCGTGTAACAGGTCAAGCACTCCTGAGAGAGGAAGCATGATTCTATTATCATTTTATGACTGCCGAGTCATCTAGAAATGTTCTGGGGTCGTGGAGAATAGGAGTTTTGCTAAATGAGAGCCCAAGGACTCTAATGAGCTGGGTATAGGAAATGTAGTAGTAGACATGCATTAAACCCTCATTGCAAACCCTTTCTTCTAGCTTACCTTTTTCTGTTTAAAGCTGGACTATTTGTGCATTAAGAAAATAAATTTCTGCTTCTATTCAAAACATTTTAAAAAAGACACATAAAGTATATGTTTTAGAAAAAGAATCATAAAAATGTAAACTCATTTGAAATTAATTTACATAAAATTGGCTCAAAGAAATCATAGTATATTAGAAGCCCTCTTTACTATATGTGTGGGACTAGTAATCAATTGGTTGAAAGACTCAGTTAAAGTAGGGAAATATTAAAACTTGATAGTTATTTAAGCCTTTTGAAAGAATCAAAGTAAGGAAACATTAAAAATTGGAATATAGTTTAAGTATTTTATTTTTGTTTAAAACATCCAAACATGATCATTCCCTAATCTTTCATGTAGACCAAGTCTACTGGTATGATTGAAGAATTAAATATAATTTCTTGCATAAAGCATACCCAAATTTATTATATACAATTGCTATTTTCATTTTTTTGACTGGAATGAGAACTTAAAGACAGTTGAGAGCAATTTAAGTGCAGTATTTTTCTAGTTTTCCACCAGCGTTTTTTCTAATCATTCATGATTGTTTACACAACACATTGATTAACCAGCTATATATTTTATTTTAGCTACTGTTAGTGAGCCTTTCAAAACATTCAGCTCAGTTTTTATAGAAAACCACTGTATTTCTCACTTGTATATTAAAAGCTTATCTAATAATTACTTTAAATTATAATAAGTAGAAAAGTAGAAATAACCTTGGAGACCTACTAATTGATTCTTGAGAAGTAAAAGCTCAAGGTCATCACAAGGTTAGTGTATCTTAAAGAATGAAGAGTTTGTATTACCTTGCAAATAAGTTAAAGCGGAGGACAATTAGACAACTTATGCACTAATTCTTAGAACACAGAATGCATTGAGTGGGGAACTATTATTAATTTTTTGTACTGTTTATAAACAACTTAAGTATAAGCCGTACACTATTTTTATAGATTTTTCTGTTTCAAATATGTCAACAGCCTCACACATGATTTTGATCAATTTTCTAATGCCACTTCCAAAACGTCATGACTGTATTTGACTTTGATACTGATGTATATTGTATGTTATATATTTAAAACATTTGTAAATAAACTAGAGATTAAAAATTTGAAAGGATGGCTAGAGATAGATATATGACTGATTGTTCTGGGGAGATTCTGTGAAACTGCAGAGAGGAGGATACTCACAGGAAACAGAGAAGTAATATTCTCCCACCTTTTACAGGAAGCAGACAATGTGAAGGCCAGACACATTTTTCAAGCTTCCCACTCAACAGAAATGTACGTTCCCACACGTTCAGCTGTCGCTTCAGTTCTCATCCTTTCTACTTGGGCTTTAAGAAAAGTCTAGGGCATAATCAAGTGGGTGAAACACAGTCTCTAACTCATAATCTTTTATATGAGAGAGAGAGATCATTTTCCTCTTTCAAAGTTGGGATGAGAGATTCAAGAAGTCCACACACAGAGACTAGGAATGTCTCTTGGAGGAAAGAACTGACACTTTGTTATCCTCTTAGATGGTCATTAGGTGGCTTAGTCTGCTTGTCTGCCGTGGTGCTGCCATTGGAATGAAGCTAAGCCTAATGACAGAGTTGTTGAAGAAATTGAATTGGGAAGCTAAACATAGAGAAGGATACTTGCTCCTTGAGCAGAGTTTCTTGAAGTGAGAAGGCTTTTGAGAGCAGCTGACAGCAGAAGGAAAGGAAGACACTGTAATATGTTCTCCTGGGAAGAAGACTGGGCAACCCTATTCCCCAAAGCCCTTAGAAAGTGTAGAAGACGACCTCAGTATTTCCATATGCCTTCATATAAGGCGTCACGATGATTAGACAATAAGACAAGAACACTGTAAATGTCCATATATTTTCCAAGTGAGGAATTGCTCCTTCCAGAGAAAGGGTTGATGTTAAGTGCCATGCCTGGAATTAAAAGGGACGCTTGGCTGCATCTCTCTGAGAGTGTCCGTATTTATCAGGAGCTAAAAAAAAAAAACAAACACAAGTCCCCTAGAAAATGAGGTCACCATTTTGGTAGATGACACTTTCCGCAACAGGATCTAAGAAACACAGAGTGGAATCAAAATTGCACTCCCATCACTACCACCGTTAGTAGGAGACTTAGGACTTCAGTCATCTTCTCCCCCTTTCCCCAGAGAAGCCCCAAAATGGCTGGTGCCAGGCAAAGGCATGGGAACATAGGATGAGAGATTTCAGCTGGACTGTACAGGACTAGATATTTCATAGCTGAAATAATTGAGAAGCCATGTGAACTGTTTAGCTTGTTGTGCAGGGACTTGAAAGGGTAATTTAACAGATCACGGTTAAAAGCAATAATTGTTGGAAAACAACATCATTTTTAGATTATTTTCCCCACTGAGTTAAGAGTGCTCAATTACTGATGCTAGGTCTCAGAGAAGAGGGATTTTTGAGTGGGGACATATTTATAAATTTTCAGTTCATTAGTGAATATTTTTGTGTTATGGTGACTTTAATTTCCCTCTGTAATCTTGTAACTGTAGGTACTTTGTTAATGAACTCTTGGAAAATATGAAGCTCTTGGATATTTTGGGTTACTGTACTCTGTTTTTCTCCTTTTGAACCAAATTGGAGTTAACATAATTATTTACGTTTCCACTAAATTGTTAAATTAATTTAAGAATCGAAGAAAACAGGAGTAAAAATCTTGATATATTAGAGGGAGAAAAGATTATATCCTTTTGTGGTAGATGGTGTTAAACTGACTATTTAAGATTAAGAAATTTTCTTCAGTCAGTGAGCCCAAGGGTAGTCCCCAATATGATTATGTTCTCTAAATCATTACATTGGTCTGTAGGACACTAATTTACAATTTACCTAAGTGACACTTAGGTAAAATTTATTTATAATTTTAAAAGTTCTTTGCGGGCTGACCCTGTGGCTTAGCGGTTAAGTGTGCTTACTCCGCTACTGGTGTCCTGGGTTCGGATCCCAGGCGCGCACCGTTGCACCGCTTCTCCGGCCATACTGAGGCTGAGTCCCACATACAGCAACTAGAAAGATGTGCAGCTATGACATACAACTATCTACTGGGGCTTAGGGGGAAAAAAAAAGGAGGAGGATTGGCAATAGATGTTAGCTCAGAGCCGGTCTTCCTCAGCAAAAAGAGGAGGATTAGCACGGATGTTAGCTCAGGGCTGATCTTCCTCAAAAAAAAAAAAAAAAGTTAAAAAAATAAATAAATAAATAAAGTTCTTTGGTATGCATCTATCTTCCTATTATAAACATGAAATTGTCATTAATCAACAAGTATTTGTTGAAAACCTGCTATGTGCCAGGAACTGCTTCAAATAATGGTAATATTCTTGCCAACATGGAGTTCACAAGTTTGGGGAGTCATCAAAACAATGAATCAATAGAATACAGTGAAGTAAATGCCATGAGAATAGTATGCTTAGAAAAATGCAGAGAGGAGACTCCTTGGAATTTTAGGCTTAGGCTTGGAAATTCAGGCTTCAAGGAAGAAATAATGATTTAGCAGAGATTTGACAAAGGAAAACGAATTGACAGATAAATCAGGCTGGATAAGGATTTTTCCAGGAAGCGTGTACAAAGGTGATAGGAGAGAGATTTGTAAGTATTTGCACCAGATTTGCTTGTGGATCTATGGCGGGCACTGAGGCCTGAAATGAGAAAGGGGACAGGTCATAAGGAATCCTGTCAGGTAACACTAAGTCTGTTCTGATATGCAAAAGGAAATCCTACATAGATCTTTATAGAAACTTCTAGAAAAGCTTCATACACTTTTGTGAGCACAGTAGACGGAGACATTATTGGCCAAGAGGGGGCCTATACTCTCCTCAGCCATCAGTGGAATCATCTTCAGCATGTGGGAGTATTTTATGCAAGAAATTCCCTACATCAGGCTTGGCAGGTTAGAATTTTTTTTTTTTAAGGAACAACCTGTATAGACATGTAACAGTCAACACTGTATCTTCCTTAGCATGTGTTTTGTCTCTAAAATGCGTAACAGCACCGTGGATCAAATTTATCATGGTACAATATTGGGACTACAGCCTGACCGTCCAACAGTTTTATGTCAATACATTTTATGTAGTGATACAACAGAAAAGTTCTTGTTATACTCTCTATGATTTACACATTCAATAGAACATCAAATGTTAATGTTATTTATCTGTCAAAAGAGTAATAAACGTTGGAGATGGGAGTAATATTATTAAATGTCTGTATTTTTGATAAAATACATATTAGGACTTATGGAAATACCAGTTTGTCCTAGTTTACCAAAATACATATTAGGACTTATGAAAATACTAGTTTGTACTAGTTTACCAAAATACAAAAATAAAAAATAGAAAAGAAAGAAAAGTTTCCTTATTTTATTTTTATATAAAATAAAATCCAATTGATTTAGATAAGATAAAAATGTCCTGTCGTTTATGACAAAGATTTAGCAAATAAAAATACAGTGTAAAAATGACTAATATAATGTTTGGGGCATATGTACACTAAAAAAGTACTTGTGGTTTACCTAAAATTCAAATTTAACTGATCATCCTTTGTTTTATCTGACAACACTAGAATAACAGCCTCTGCCAATAGGAGAAATATTTTGAATTTTTTCCATCATTGTGATAAATGCTTTGCATGATACTCCTGCTTTTGTCTTTTCCTTTCATCATCAAGAGTATACCTTTTAATAAATAAGTGTTCTGAGCTCGCGATTTATCCCTGTAAGCAACATTAATTCCAAATCATTTAAAGATAGAAGATATTAAAAATATAAAGTCATTCTTAATTAATCTCAACAAAACAAATATTCAAATTGAAACATTTTGCTAAACTAATATGCAGACATGTTCACATTTTCTATATTTAGGAGTTCTGAGAGGTTTGGAAGGCAAATAGTTTAAAACAAATAGCATAAAAATAATTGGTGATGTTTTAAATATCATTTTCCTTTTTTAGAGACACTTCTTTGCAAATACATCAATGCTGGATCCCAGCAATATCCTTTAAGCATTTTCAGTTGTTAAAATCCTAGAACTAGTGATTTTAAGACTATAAAATTATCTATTGTCATTGCTGATGACCCCCAAAAAGAAGCAAGAAAGAAATTTTCACTGCAAATCTATTTCCCCTGTTATTCTTAAAGTAACCCACATTGCTTAAACTTTCTACAATTCTTTTCATGTCTAAATTTATAATGTGTGATTTTAGTTAGGAAAGAATCATTCACAAGCACCATCACTCAGAGTACTTTTGATACTAAAGTAAACTTCGGTAGGAAAAAAATTAAAATTCATATGACACCCTTCTGAAAGGGAAATAGAATCCACTGGTCCTATCCTACATTATTATTTTTTTTCTACTTCTAGTATTTCTGTAGAGTCTATCACATTTGTAACTTAAAAAACATAGAAATTCCTCTGTTAGAAGGTGATGTTAAGTACAAAAGAAGTAGGGTTTCCAGTATATATAAATGGAAAAAAAGGTAGTTAATTTGGACTTATTTTAAAACTATGAGCTTATATGCAAAGGAAAATACACAAAAGCAAAGAGAAAGATGTTATTCAGAGTTTAGAAATCTCAAATCCAGGGCCGGCCCTGTGGCTTAGTGGTTCAGTGCGCGTGCTCCGCTACTGGCGGCCCTGGTTCGGATCCCAGGCGTGCACCGATGCACTGCTTCTCTGGCCATGCTGAGGCCACGTCCCACATACAGCAACTAGAAGGATGTGCAGCTATGACATACAACTATCTACTGGGGCTTTGGGGAAAAAAAAGGGGGAGGATTGGCAATAGATGTTAGCTCAGAGCCAGTCTTCCTCAGCAAAAAAAAAGAGGAGGATTAGCATGGATGTTAGCTCAGGGCTGATCTGCCTCACAAAATAAATAAATAAATAAATAAAAAGAAATCTCGAATCCAAAAGAATTCAATAACAACAAAAGCAAAAAAAACTTGATTTTATTCAGAAATTGTAATTCAGTATGTGAAGCTCAGGGACTTACTAAAGTATATACCTGCCACAGAGTTGGCCTTGGCATCTATTCTGTCAAGTTTTTTCTTACCATCAGTTAAAGCTTATATTTTTCTATAAGCCAAACTTGCTTTTCAAAAATGCCTCTTCTTTCTCCAGAATTCTTTAGATCCACATGGTCAAAGTCTCCGTTGTAGTGACCACTCTTTTAAACTTAGATTTTTGTTGTTATTGTCTGTTTTTTGTATAGACAGATGTATGTCTGCACAAAATACATCTACAGGTATAAAACTTAAAGAACACCTGTCATCGCTCCCAAGAATAAGTCAGAAGAGGTGTTTGGGAGCTTCCAATCTCTTTTTCAAGGTTTAAAAATCTTAAGTTTCGGGCCGGCCCTGTGACTTAGCGGTTAAGTGCACGCGCTCCGCTGCTGGCGGCCCGGGTTCGGATCCCGGGCGCGCACCACTTCTCCGGCCATGCTGAGGCCGCGTCCCGCATACAGCAACTAGAAGGATGTGCAGCTATGACCTACAACTATCTACTGGGGCTTTGGGGGGAAAAAATAAATAAATAAAATCTTCAAAAAAAAAAAAA
The DNA here is from genome assembly GCF_020826845.1 of Diceros bicornis minor. Taxonomy (NCBI): domain Eukaryota; kingdom Metazoa; phylum Chordata; class Mammalia; order Perissodactyla; family Rhinocerotidae; genus Diceros; species Diceros bicornis. The sequence goes on from NC_080753.1 coordinate 5,474,482, forward strand.
TCTTAAGTTTCACTGAAGCCGTGGAGGCTGTCCACCGTGTAAGTCCTTCAGCAGTATCAGGAGAGGGTTCATTCCCCCAGCACGTGATTGCGCTCGGCCTAGAGATTAAAGAGTGAAGGGGCCATTCTTATCATTCTGCTACATAAAAAATAAATATAAATCAATCTTTTAGGACTCAAGCTATTTGAGAATGAGTAAAATCATTAAATATTTCCCACAATGAAATAAACCAAATTTATATGATTTATGATATAGAAAAACATTTGTAAAAACATCACCTGTCAAACATACGAGATGAACCAAAAACTGTTACCAGAAGCAAATCAGTAGATTTTAGGGTTTTAATTTTTAAATAAAATGTTATGGATTTAAGTACAACAAGAAATTAGAAAAAGGAAATAAAGTAAACCTGTGAAAATTAATGAAGCTAGGAGAAGGAATTTAGGTCAGAAACAGAAATAAGGTTGAGTTTATAACTGTAGTGAAGTTTGTAAAAGTCAACAGTAAGCCAGTCAAATTTAGTTACTAATTAAAGAGAAAGTTAATGAAATTAGATACATTAAAAAACAATATTATAATATAGAACTCTATTCTAATATATTTTAATGAAATAGGTGTTTTCTAAAACCATTTGACTCAGGAAGTGAAAAATCTATACAGAAATATAACCACAGAAGGATTGCTTTAACAAACGAGACTCAGAGAGTGTTTCTGAAGCAATGAACAGGCCTAGACTATTTAGCATGAAAATGTGTTCTTTCTGGTAAGAACAGTTGATTCTCACATTATAAAATAGATGTTGATTTGAGAAAATAATGTATAGGTTATACATTTATTTTATGAAGCTAACATAACACTAATCCCATAAAGTATGTACACATGAAATAGAGAAACACAGAGTAAATGTCCTCTTTTACTAATAAATAGAAAAAAATCCCAAATAATGTTCTAACATATTTAATATGTAGTATCTTAAAATTAAAATATACCATGATTAAGTATTCTTTATTATAAAAAGATAAAGTTTATTTTCTATTTTAAAATTATTAATTTATCTTAACATAGCATTGGGCACACTAAAAAATAATAATCCTCTCTATCACACTGTGAAAAGCTTATGGGATGCATTTATACATATTTAACATAATAAATAAAATCTATCTCAACCCAAGAGTATAAAATACATCTACAGGTATTAAATACCTCTACAGCATCATTGCCACTAAAACACTGAAAATTAAGAATGTTCACTTACCCACATAATTAACAATTTTATGAAAATTCTGGAATGTGATATATAAACAGCTTCTAAAAAGATATATAGAAACAGCAAACAATCTCAACCCACTGAAAAGTGGAAAAAACAGGCAATTCACAGACTTGGTCAATTATTAGCACCTATAAGGTATCTCAGTATCATTAGTAATCATTAAATGCAAATTAAAATACATCTCACACATGTTAGTTTGATTAAAATTTCAAATATGGCAATAGACTTCAAACCTGGCAAGAGGCTCAATGATGGGAACTCTATAACTTCTCTTGGAAATGCAATTTACACATTTCATCCATCGGGAGATGCCATCACAGCCTCACCTCCAAGGTGGACAAGATATATGAAGCAGCTCTTTGAAGATGTTAGAGAGCAAGAAATTCATTATGACTTCTTAGAGAGCAGCATCATATTTTAACAAAATTTAACATATTGTCTTAATGTGAATACTGACCCATACCCTGGAGTTTAACTTTACTGCAAGGAAATCATCTCCTTTGTCTTATAAAATAAAATAGGAAAATAATCCAGTATGATAAATAACAGAGATTTATTTATGAATTAAAATTATTTAGATTTCCCTTCTGTTTTTTCTAATATAATATATACATATTCTTACACTAATATTAATTCAATCTCAAATTCTCCATTTATATTTCACTGTAATATCTAGAAATTTAGTGCTTTCCATTTTACATTTCCCTTAAGTGATACAATAATCAAGATATTAAAAATTCTGAATCATGAAGTTGAAGTTCTATTAAATGTTAATTATATTAAAGAAATTAATCTCATATTTTCAATATAATTAAACTATTAATTTTCCTGAGTTTTTCATTTTAATATTAAGTTATAGGCCTTTTGTTTCAGATGTTATTACAGTTTGAATATTGTTAGGCTTTGTGTAATTAGCTATGTCATATAGTACAGGAATCAATGGCTGTATTCTTAATATATATTTAACCATTTCTATACGAACTAATTTAATTTAGGTGTTCAAGTACAGCTAACTTCTATCTTTAGATCAAGAAGTTATTTGAAAACATACAATGCATACCTGGTAGGTAATATATCTCCAATTAGATCTTGATTTTATTTTTTACATTTAGCTAATTGGTACTTGTTACTACTATCTAAACAATGTAAAACATACATTAACATTACCAAAATATTATTTTTATAGTAAGTGTTTAACAAGGTTAAACGAAATTTAACAATTGATCAATGCTTATATAGTATAAAGCTGAGTGTATCATATAAGAATTTTATATTATTGTTCATTAAGTTAACGCCAAATGCGCTTTGAATAAATATATAATTCATTGGTGTGTCATTTTTTACAATAAAATATGTATAGAAAAACAAAGGTTCTTTCTACATAGCCTGAGAATTAATTTTTTTTTTGAAATCAGGTTTTTGGAAAAAAAAAGTACTTTTCTTGCATTATGACTCAACTCTAAAATATGTTATAGTATAACTAAGTAGTATAGAATATTAAAAGTATTTTTAAATTTCAAATAAAAATTTACATTTCTAGCTTAATACTGTATAAAGAGTTAACCCATATGCTTTGAGGCAGAAGTATATGGGTCCCATAGCTAGCTTAAGATCTGCTCAGTATTGAGGTTCTGCTGTATCTGGCCTTGTCCAGTGGACTGCTCGGGCTAGTACGCCTGGAGCTTAAGGGATGCTTCTCATATGCAGAAAATGTCAAGTTCCAGTACAATAAACATGCCTAGATTGTAGCAGGGGTGAGAAAAAGCTACATCAAATCCAGCAGTTGGGGCCAAGCAGAGCCCCTGTATGGACCCTTCTAAACACATGTTTAAGGGCAGTAGGGAAGCTACAAACATGCCCATGTGACTAAAATAACCATGAAGCGCTGTGACACAAGGAAGCCAGCACTGAGTATTCATCTAATAAGTGACATACAGACAAGAAGGAATAATGTCTATTTTGTCACAAAGGAAAATCATACACACACACACACACGAAAAGATCAAGTTTTGGCTTAAAGAATCCACAGCCAGTCGGCTTGTGACAGCAGTGGTGGTTTCACTCCACTGGTATTAGTGAGATGCCAGGCCAGGGGTGCCAATCATGGTCGCCAGTATCTGCTTGTTATGACAAGTGTCTACTTTGCCTGCATGGGCCCCAAAAGGCCCTGCAGGCAGTCATAAACTAATCGGAGGAAAATAGAAAGGGAGCAAAAGAGGCCACATGGGAGTTGAGAATACTTGCTCATGAAAAACGTCTATGGACTCCTGAAAGTAATTCTAAGATTTTGGTGTTCCTTCACCAAAAGAGAATGGGGAGGAAAGTGTGAAAATCACAGCTTTAACCACAGATATATGAGGTGATGAAGTGGCTGCTATGTGGTTGGGGAGAGTGTGTCAATATTAATTACTTCTATATAACGAAGTAATTGTAATTAGTTATGTGATTGGTTACATAATACATAAGTAATTAGATAATGAATATTCAAATGCATTATTAATTAAATTATTTGTCACATATTGTGTGTTTTAATACACAAACAGGGACAGGAAATAATATAATAGTTTGAGAGTTGGAAATGACACCTTTGCAATAGCTAAATGCCTTGAAATGTTGCACCCTTAATTAAGTTTGGAGAAATAATTCTCCCCATGTATACGTGTAAAAGAAGAGGAAAGTTTTATATCTCTGCCTGAGATCTGGGTGGAAAAAATAAATCCTCTGACAATGTGTAAATGAGTAAACCAAAGGTGCACTTCACATAGAAATATAGTAAAAAGCTTTAATAAATACAACAGTATAGTATTGGTTTTTGAGTAGGTAGGTTCACAGACCAGTACAAGAGAAAAAGAAAGTTCAGAAATAGACCTAAAACCTCTGAAAATTTAGTACTGCAATAAAGTCAGCAACTGAATACTGCAAAACAAACATGGAATATTCAGTCGTGTGTCACTTAACAATGAGGATACCTTCTGAGAAATGCATTGTTAGGTAATTTTATAGTTGTACGAACATCTATGTAGTAGATGGTATCTACTACACACCCAGTCTCTATGGTATAGCCTATTGCTCCAAGGCTACAAACCTGTGCAGCATGTTGTTGTACTGAATACTGTAGGCAATTGTAACACAATGGTAAGTATTTTTGAATATTAACATATCTAAACATAGAAAAGGTACAGTAAAAATATAGTATAAAAGGTAGAAAGTGGTGCCCTCCACCTGTATAGGGCACTTACCATGAATGGAGCCTGCAGGACTGGAAGTTGCTCTTGGTGTCACTGAGTGGGATGACCATTGCATATGTGGTCCATCATTGACCGGAACTTCGTTACGCAGCGCATGACTGTAATAGATAATGTTGGAGAATCATACATATGAAAGCATTTTGTCAATTATCAAGCTTTATAAAATTGTTAATGGGCTCTGATTTTACACAAGTGATCTTATAACTAATATAGATTAATTAAAGTACAAATCATTCAAATATTTTTTCTACTGTTGTGTTAATTATAACTCAGCAGGTAATGGAGTCAAATTAAAAAAAAAGATTTTCTAAACTTTCTTGGAAAAAAAAGTTAGCAACATATAGATAATGTTTTATGCTTCCAATTTACGTATTGAGGAAGTATGGTATTTTATAAATCTGCTTTTGACACTAATTTTGCTAAAACAATGGAAACTACATCATCAATTCACAGTATACACTGAATGCAGAATTTGCCAATCATCAATTGTTAAAAACATTCAACTGTTCTAGATTTTTGATGTTAGTGTTTTAATAAGCAATTGTTCATTTATACACACGGTTTGAAGAAGAATAATAATATATTTCAAGTGACTAAAATTTTAAATTGGTTTGGTGTCATTTTTAACTGAATGTTAATAAGTTTGTTAGTGAATGATTTAGAAAACCAGATCTTAATAATAAATTTTACATAGGTAATTTATGTATCTACTTTATCTGTTTTTCTTATATCGATCATTCCTATCTTTTTTGTGTTACTTATACTTTATATCATCTCTCCAATGTATTTTCACTCTTCTCTTCTGAGTTCATTTTTTTTTATTTAATTTGTAAAAATCAAGCTTTGTTCATTGAAAAAATATTTAGAGGAATATAACATAAAGAAAAATCTTTTAAAAAGAATTTACTGTATTATCAACTTGCAAGTAGCGCCTGTTAAAATGCCAGGAGTTAGAAAAAAATCAATGATTTGAGTTCTTTTGTTTGCTAAAACTTCAGGAAAGAAATAAGAGCAATGACCAATAAAACAGCCTTGCTTGTAAAAGCAAACATTTCAACACATTGGATTAACTCGAATTTCACAAAGGTTTAGAAATTAAAAATTGAAGATTAAACTTCCTCAGAGGATAAGTACAAATATTGATTTCTATCTTCTAGTGAGTAAAATGCTATGTTGGCCAGTTATAATTGACCAACACCTACAGCTCTGAGCCTTCAGAGTTAGGAACAAATGCCTTAAAAACCGTAAACTTATAAGAAAAGATATCTTCAAACATGTGTTGTCAGTTTTGGGCCCTATACAGAAGAGATGGCATTCGCTGAGGACAGGCCATCAGCCATTTAAAGCTGGGTTCCAGCTTCCCAGTTTATTTAATTTTTGATACATTTATAATTTTGTACTTGCAGTACTCCTCTCTCGCAAGTCACGTTAGGCTATGTACATGAATACATCAGGTATTTTAGTGAAAGAAAGAGGTGGAAAATCATCCAGTATTATTATCATTGTGAGGACTATTTTTAAATCACTTTGAAATTCAAACATTATTCAAAGTTCATTTCAAAGTTAATCCTTTGAAATTTCTTTTTGTATTAAAATAATATCAGAGCCTGAGGGAAGGTAAATCAACTCTTTGAGGCCTCTTGGCATCTGTTTTCCTATACCAATGACATGGACTAATGAATAGATTCAATCCAGATGTGCTTCTTATATTTCCCATCTTCTCTCAGCCTTCAGGACCCATCACCACTTCCACTGGTCACTTTACCTGAATGTGGCCAGCACGTGTGAGGCCCTGTACCAGCTGCCAGGACTTCATTTGTGCTTACCAAGCAGAGTCACCCACGCAGGCAGTACATACTTGGACAGTATGTTGACTATCAAAACCTAGATAGGTGAGATTATGGCCTTATAGAAAATATGGGACTTTGGAAAAAGCGATCAAAATTGTAATCCCTTTTGCAAATTGTAGAAAGGGTTACTTTTTGATGAAGCCGGGTTTTCTCAGCATTAGCCTTCTGAACATCTTCAATCACAGGTAATATTGCTTCAATATCTTCATCTGCTAGGGAAGATAATTTCATGTAAAATGAACTTTTAAAACTGTTGCCTAACCTGTCCTAACTTGCTTGATTTTTAATGTCTTTTGCAATTACATTTTCTCATGTTTCAATTTCCATAGGCTCTGTATATCATTTGTAAAACTGCCAAGTCTGTGCTATAAGAAATACTCTTTGTGGTTTGATCTTCTAGATATTTATTGAGAATGTGAAACATACGCAGGTATTCATTTTTCATACATATGTGTATATATATACAAGTAATGCAAGTAGCACATAATGGTTTCTCCCTTGCCTGAACAAATATTTACTGAGCATCTTCTATGCAATAGCTCCTGCTCTAGGTTCTGATCATTTACCTTTGCACAAAACAAACCAACTGCCTACTCCCACGGATCTTACAGTCTAGTAGAAGAAACACACCTTAAACAAATAAACAAATTTGAAATATAATGTCATGTAGAGTGAAGTTCTATGAGAAAAAAGAGAGTTTAATAAATAGGGATGCCAGATTTAGCCAGTAAAGATACAGGATATCCAGTTAAATTTGAATTTCAGATAAAGGCATGATTTTTTAATATAAGTAGGTCCCATGCATTACAAATCCATCATAAAATGTTTTAGACATACTTATGCTAAAAAAAGTTCATTACTTATCTAAACTTCAAATTAAACTAGGCATCCTCTTTCATCCGGCAACCCTAGTGCGATTATCAAACAGAAAGGTGCTAGTTAGGTAGAAGGGTCTCAGAAGATTCTCTGAGGGGATGACATCTGAAAAGAAACCTAAATGAAGTGAGCGACTGTGTAAAAACATTTCTGGGAGAATAATCCAAGCAGAGGGAACAATATTTGTAACATCCCTGAGATGGAAAGTCACCATTGTGTTTTAGAAGAAACAAGGAAGCCAGGAATGCTGGAGTGCAGGGAACAAGAGGGAGGGGGCATTAAATGGGCCTGGTAACTCTTGGGTCTTTGTTCTAGGTTTTGTAGGAAGCGATTGGATTGTTGAGAAACAAGGAAGTGGTATTATTACTCTGGGTGTCATATGAAGCATAGACGGCAGAATTGCAAAAGCGGGGACATGGAGATGAACTAGAAGGCTATTGCAATAATCCATGTAAAAGTTTTGGTGGCTTGAGTTAATATGGTGCTAATGGAGGAGGTGAGATATTGTATCCAGAATACATTTTGATGGTAGATTTTATAGGATGGGATGACTTGGGGTATGACAGAAAAAGGAAGAACCAAGGATAACCCCACGTATTGGCCCCAGCAATGCAGGATGAAGGTGGGTCTGCTTACCGAGAAGGGAAAGAATGGTGAGGGACACATGTCTCTTTGAACTACGCTGTAGTCAATACAACACGGTCTCCTGAGGAAGTACTATTAATTGACAAGTTTCTCTGTATAAAAGTATTGAAAAATAATTATAAGAGAGTGGATTTTGAAATCTGGTATTTGAATGAAAAGCTCATTATCTCCAGGTCCTGTTTGGTCTTCCCAACTCTAACAGTAATAAAGAAGTCAGCAGTAGTTACTAAGACTTATTTACATTTCTACCTCCCCTCTAAACTGTGAGTTTCAGGAGGAAAGAGTTTGATTTTCTGGCTTAGCGCCCCCATTACTTAGCAGAGTGTCTAGCACATTCCATTAGTTTGAACAAGAGGCGATTGCAATTTCTATCCGTCAAAAAAATAAAAGAATGTCAGGCATTTCCTGAGGTTAACCTAAAATGAACTCAATCCATGTTTGCTCAATAAATAAATTGTTATGTGACTGGAAGAGTTTGAAAGCCATCAAATGTTTACAGCAATCTTCGAATTCACGTTACAGAAATTGCCTTGCAATTAAATCACTGCTTTGTTTTGTTTTTCTGAATTTGTTGTAAAATATTATAATTAAATTAATACATCTCATAAGAAACTGATTTATGGGGTAATGGGCACTGGGGAATATTTGTATGGAGTAACAGTCTCTGAGGAATATTTATTTTACCTTATAAATGGAAAGAACAAGAATGTTTATTTCCAGCTTCTGATGGCAGCTCTGTACTAGAATCTTCCTTCTACAGAGGGTCACTGTGTGTGGACCTAGACTAACATGAACGGAAGGAAAGCTTCAGCAGAAACTTATCATGGCTTTATTCATGACATGAAACTAATCAACTGTTCTAAAGTTAGAGAACTGTACGTTGGGAAGGCTGCATCATATACTCTGGACAAAGCAGATAAATCATGTGTTAGAATATAGAATCCAGATCTATATTAGCACATTTTGCCTCTGTGACAGAATTTCAAATCTTCTTTTTGTTCTCATCTCTGAATCTCGTGACTTACCTGCAGTACAAGCTATGAACATTCCAACCTCTAACTGAAATATCAGCTCTAATTCTCCTTTAGCCTCTGTCATATGATGTCAGCTACCCTATGCACAAGAAAAGACACGGAATGTAGGCCAGTCTTTCTAATATAAATCTAGCTTACACCACAGTGCACCCAGATAAAGAAGTTGTGACTTCAGCATTCTAGATTTTTCTTCCATGGAGTTTTTTCTCAATGGAATATGTGTGCATGTTTACTCTTTCTTCTGCCCCGAGATCTTCAGATCTAAAGACCACTGGATATCAGACACTGGAAATTCTTATAGCAATTAAATTCTTGATTTCTTGGGTTAGTCACTAATTTCCCATCTCTTCTGTATTTATAAACACTGAGAATCCACTTTGTATTATGCTGTTAAACATAGGTAGTTAATACACTATATTCTTTATTTTTTATTTAAAATTTTAATTTGAGATCAGTGTAGGTTTACATTCTTTTTTTTAATTTTTTTTTTTTATTTATTTTTTCCCCCAAAGCCCCAGTAGATAGTTGTATGTCATAGTTGCACATCCTTCTAGTTGCTGTATGTGGGACGCGGCCTCAGCATGGCCGGAGAAGTGGTGCGTTGGTGTGCGCCCGGGGTTCCGAACCCGGGCCGCCAGCAGCAGAGCACACGCGCTTAACCGCTAAGCCACGGGGCCAGCCCCTTTTGCAAGAAATAATATAGAGAGATCCCACGTACGCTTCGTTCCGTTTTCTCTGATGGCACATCTTACAAAACTTTAGATAATTAGCAGAACCAGGATATTGACATCAATATGATCCTCCAATCTTATACTGATTTCACCGATTTTATATGTAATTGTTTGTGTATGTTTATATGTGTTTAATCTATGCAATTTTTTATCATTTGTGTAAATTCGTTTAGTTACAACCACAGTCAAATACTGAATAGTTCCATGACCACAAAGATCCTTCTTGCTGGCCTTGTATAACCACACTCACCCACTCCCACCTTTATGGCCCCACCTCCAGCACAACTCTGGCAGCCGTTAACCTCTTCTCCATCTGTACAATTTTGTCATTTCAGGAATGTAATATAAATGGAAACATACAGTATGCAATTTGGGGGTATATTTTTTTTCCCCCACAGTATAATTCCTTTAAGTTATATTCTGGTTGTTGCCTGTATCATAGTACATCCCTTGTTATTGCTGAGTAGTATTCTATGGTATGAATGTAACGCAATTTATTTAACCATTCATTCATTAAAGGACATCTAGGTTGTTTCCAGTTTCTGACTACTATGAATAAAGCTGTTATGAATATTGTGTACAGGTTTTTGTGTAGACAAGAGTTTTCCTTTCTCTGGGATAAATTCCTAAGAGTGTAATTGCTGTATAGTATAGTAATTATGTATTTATTAATATAAGAAACTGCCAAACATTTTTATTTTGTTTTTTTCCAGCTTTATTAAATTATACTTGACATACAACATTGTGTAAGTTTTTGTTTTTTGTTTTATTTGTGAGGAAGATCAGCCCTGAGCTAACATCCAATGCCAATCCTCCTCATTTTCCTGAGGAAGATTGGCCCTGGGCTAACGTCTGCGCCCATTTTCCTCTACTTTATATGGGACGCCACCACAGCATGGCTTGACAAGCAGTGCCTCAGTGCACACTCGGGATCCGAACCTGTGAACCCTCGCCCACCAAATCAGAGCGCGCACTTAATGGCTACGCCACTGGGCCGGCCCCATAACAACATTGTTTAAGTTTAAGGTTTACAATGTGATGATTTGATACACATATACTGCAAAATAATCACCATGACAGTTAGTTAACACCTTCATCACCTCAAATAATTACCATTTCTTTCCTGTGGTGAGAACAGTTAAGATTTACTCTCTTAGCAACTTTCAAGTATATGATACAGTATTGTTAACTATAGCTACTATTCTGTACATTAGATCCCCAGAACTTATTCATCTTCTAACCAGAAGCTTGTACCATTTGACCAATGTGTCCCCAGTTTCTCCTCCACTCAGCCCCTGGTAACCACCATTCTAGTCTCTACTTCTGTGAGTTCAGCTTTTTTAGACTCCACATATAAGTGATATCATACAGTGTTTATCTTTCTCTATTTCCCTTATCATAATGCACTCAAGGTTCATCCATGTTGTCAAAAATGGCAGGATTTCCTTTTTTCTCATGGCTAAATAATATTCCATTGTGTGTATATGTATATATTTATTATGTGTGTATATCTATATATACACATCTTCTTTATCCATTCACCCACTGACAGACACTTATATGGGCTATTGTGAATAATACTGTAGTGAACATATATCTCTTTGAGATCCTGATTTCATTTTCTTTGGATATATACCCAGAAGTGGAATTGTTGGATCATTTGGTAGTTATGTGTTTAATTTTTTGAGGACCCTCCATACTGTTTTCAATAGTGGTTGTACTAATTTACATTTCTACCAACAGTGCACAAGAGCTCCCTTTGCTCCACATCCTAAACACTAGTGATCTCTTGTCTTTTTGATAATAGAATAGTCATCCTAACAGGTGTGAGGCACTCTCTCATTGTGGTTTTGATTTGTATTTCCCTCTTGATTAGTGATGTTGAGCACCTTTTCATGTGCTTGTTGGCCATTTGTATGTCTTCTTCAATAAAATGTCTTTTTGGACATTTTTAAATTAGATTGTTTATTGTTTTACTCTGAGTTATATGAATTCTTTATATATTTTGGATATTGGCCCCTTATCAGATAGACAGTTTATAAATATTTTCTCCTGTTCTATAGGATGCCTTTTCATTTTGTTGATTGTTTCTTTTGCTGTGCAGAAGCTTTTTAGTTTGATGTAGTTTCACTTATTTATTTTCACTTTTATTGCATATGCTTTTGCTGTCATATCCAAAAAATCATTGACAAGACCAAAGAAGTCAAGAAATTTTTTCCTGTCTTTTCTTATAGGATTTTTACAGTTTCATATCTTGTGTTTAAGTCTTTAATCCATTTCAAGTTAATTTTAGTAAGTGGTATAAGATAAGGGTCCAATTTCACTCTTTTGCATGTGGATATGCAGTTTTCTCAATAATATTTATTGAAGAGACTATTTTTTATTTATTACTGTTTTATTTATTACTGTTTATTCCTGGCTCCTTTGTCAAATAATAGTGGACCATGTGAGGGAGGGTATATTTCTAGGATCTTGATTCTGTTACGTTGGTTTCTGTGTCTATTTTTATGACAGTAACATATTGTTTTAATTGCTATAGCTTTGTAGCATAGTTTTAAATCAGGAATTGTGATGCCTCCAGCTTGGCTCTACTTTCTCAGGATTGCTTTAAATATTCAGTGTATTTTGTGGTTCCATATGAATTTTATGATTCTTTGTTTTTATTTCTGTGAAAAATGTCACTGTAATTTTGATAGAGACTGCATTGAATCTATAGATTATTTTGGATAGTATGGGCATTTTAACAATGTTAATCCTTCCAATCCATGAACACAGGATAACTTTCCATTTACTTGTTTCTTCTTCAATTTCTTTCATTAAATTCTTATAGTTTTCAGTGTACAGATCTTTCACTTCCTTGGTTAAATTTATTCCTAAGTGTTTTATCGTTTTTGATACTATTGTGAATGAAATTGTTTTCTTTATTTCTTTTTCAGATATTACATTGTTAGTGTATAGACATGCAACTGATTTCTGCGTATTGATTTTGTATTCTGCAACTGTGCTGAATTTGCTGATCAGTTCTAACAGTTTTTTGGTGGAGTCTTTATGATTTTCCATATATAAGATCATATCATCTGCAAACAGAGACACTTTTACTTCTTTTCTGATTTGTATGCCTTTTGTTTCTTTTTCTTGCCTAATTGCTTGGCTAGGACTTCCACTACTATGTCGAATAGGACTGGTGAGACTTGGCACCCTGTCTTATTCCTGATCTTAGAAAGTTTCACCACTGAGTATAATGTTAGCTGTGGCTTGTCAAAAATGGCCTTTATTTTGTTGAAGTACGTTCCTCCTATTGGTGGTCTAGTGGTTAAGATTCACTGCTCTCACCACTGCCGCCTGGGTTCATTTGCTGGTCAGGGAACCACACCATCAGTCTGTCGGTTGTCATACTGTGGCAGCTGCATGTTGCTGTGATGCTGAAAGCTATGCCACCGGTATTTCAAACACCAGCAGGGTCACCCATGGTGGACAGGTTCCAATGGAGCCACCCACTTCTGAAAAACTTGGCCGTGAAAACCCTATGAATAGCAGCAGAGCACTGCAAAAAGACCGTGCAGGATTCTGCTTTGCTGTACACAGTCGCTAGGAGTCAAAATCAACACGATGGGACTAACAACAAAAAACACTCCTTTTATACCTAATTTGTTAGGAGTTTGTATCATAAAAGGCTGTTGTATTTTGTCAAATGCTTTTTCTGCATCTATTGAGATGATTGTACCATTTTTATCTTTAATTCTACTAACGTAATGTATCATATTGACTGACTTGTGAACATCAAACCATCTTTGCAATGCAGGAATAAATATCACTTGTATGATCCTTTTAAGGTGCTGTTGAAATTGGTTGGCTAACATTTTGTTGAGGATTTTTGTATCTATCTTCATCAAAGATATTGGCCTCTAGCTTTCTTTTACTACAGTGTCTTTATCTAGCTTTGGTATTAGGGTAATGCTGGACTCATAAAATGAGTTTGGGAGTATTTCCACCTCTTCAGTTTTTTGAAAGAGTTTGAGAAGGATTGGCATTAATTCTTTAAACATTTGGTAGAATTGACCAAGGAAACTATCTGGTCCTGGGCTTTTCTTTGTTGGCAGTTTTTTGATTACTGATTAAATTTCATTACTCATTATCGATCTGTTCAGATTTCCTATTTCTTTGAGTTAGTCTTGGTAGGTTGTATATTTCTAGGAATTTATCCTTTTCATCCAGGTTATTCAATTTGTTGGTGTGTAATTGTTTATAGTAGTCTCTTCTGATCCTCTGCATTTCTGTGGTGCAATTGTAATGTTTGCTCTTTCATTTCTAATTTTGTTTGTTTGAGTACTTTCTCTTTTTTTCTTGGTGAATCTAGCTAAACATTTGTCTATTTTGCTTATCTTATCAAAAAATCAGCTCTTAGTTTCATTGATCCTTTCTGTTGTCATTTTAGTCTCTATTTCATTTATTTCTGCTGTGATCTTTGTTATTTCCTTCCTTCTACTAAATTGTGGCTTCTTTTGTTGTTCTTTTCCTAGTTCCTTGAAGTGTAAAGATTGTTTAGGCTGTTTAAGATCTTTCTTATTTCTTTATAAGGGCTTCTTCTTTTTATCACTATGAACTTCCCTCTTAGAACTGTTTTTGCTGCATCCCATAACTTTTAGTATGTTTTATTTACATTTTTGTTTGTCTCAATATTTTTTTCACTTTTGTTTTTATTTCTTCTTTGATTCATTGGTTGTTCAGGAGTGTGTTGTTTAATTTCCACATATTTGTGAATTTTCCAGTTTTCCTCCTGTTGTTGATATCTAGCTTTGGTATCAGGGTATTATAAAATTATAGTCACAAAAAAAACTTGGTATGGTTTCAACCTTCTTACAATTGCTAAGGCTTGTTTTGTGGCCTACTATATGATCTATCCTGGAGAATGTTCCATGTGTGCTTGAGAAGAATGTGTGTTCTACTGCTGTTGAACGGAATGTTCTGTATACATCTGTTACGTGCATTTGGTCTAAAGTGTAATCATGTTCAACATTTTCTAATTGATTTTCTGTCTGGATGATATACCCATTGTTGAAAGTGGGGTATTAAGTCCCCTACTATTATTGTATTGTTGTCTGTTTCTCTCTTCAAATCTACTAGTTTGCTTAATATATTTAGGTCCTCCAATGTTGGGTGCATATATATTTATTATTGTTATATCCTTTTGATGAATTGACCCCTTCATCATTATATAATGACTTTCTTTATCTCTTTACAGTTTTCGTAAAGAGACTAAAAGTTTATTTTGCCTGATATAAGTATAGCTACTCTGTTCTCTTTTGGTCTCCACTTGTATGGAATATGTTTTTCTATCCCTTCTCTTTTAACTTATGTGTGTCCCTAAAGCTGAAGTTCTTGTAGTCAGCATATAGTTGGGTCTTTTTTTTTTAATCCATCAAGTTACTATTTGCCTCTTGATTGGAGAATTTAATCCATTAACAATTAGATTATTTATTGATAGGTAAAGACTTGCTAATGCCATCTTGTTAATCATTTCTGGCTGTTTTGAACTTCCCTTTTTCCAGTCTTGGCTGTGTTTCTTTGTGTATCGATGCTTTTCTGTAGTCCTTAGCTTTGATTCCCTTCTCTTTATCTTTTGTGTGTCTAGGTTTTTGCTTTATGGTTTCCATGAAATTTTACTTATGTAAAATTTCTTCTACCTATAATAGCCTGTTTTACACTGATAACAATTTAACTTCTTTTGTGTACAAAAGCTCTATCCTTTTGCTGCTCCCTCTTTTCTGTTTTTGACATCATAATTTATCTTTTTATATTGTGCATTCATTAGCAAGTTATTGTAGCTTTAGTCGTTTTTATACTTTTGTCCTTTAACCTTTATACTAGAGTTAGTTAGCTAATACATCACCATATTACAATATTGGAGTATTCCGAATTTCCTGTATACTTACCTTTACCAATGTGTTATAAATTTTCATATGTTTTCATGTTACTAATTAGTATTTTTTCGTTTTGTCTTGAAGAACTCCTTACAGCATTTCTTTTAAGGCAGGTCTATTGGTGATGAAATCCTTCCATTTTTTCTGTCTGGGAAAGACTTTATCTCTCCTTCATTTCTGAGGGACATACTTGCCAGGTAGAGTATTATTGGTTGGCAGTGTTTTTTATTTTGGCACTTTGAATATATTATCCTACTCTCTCCCTACCTACAAGGTTTCTGCTTAGAAATGTGCTGATAGACTTATTGGGGGTTCTCTTTAATGTTGCAAGCTTCTTTTCTCTTGTTGCTTTTAATATTCTCTTTTTCTTTGTTTTTTGACAGTTCTAGTTTAATGTCTCTTGGAGAAGATCTCTTTAAGCTGAGTTTGTTTGGGGGCCTATGAGCTACATGAACTTGGATATCTAAACATTTCCTCAGATTCTGGAAGTTCTAATCCACTATTTCTTTAAATAAGCTGTCTGACCCATCTCCCTTTCTTCTCCTTCTGAGACTCCAATAATTCTCAGATTGTTTCTTTTGATACTATTTCATAGATTGTGTAGGCTTTCTTTATTCATTTTTGTTCTTTCTTCTTTGTTCTCCTCCAGATGGATAATTTCAAAGGTCCTCTCATTTAATTTACAGACTCTTTCTTCTGCTTGATCGAGTCCATTGCTCACGTTATTATATTTTTCATTTCATTCACTGTATTCTTCAGCTCCAGAATTTCTGCTTGGTTCTATTTTATAATTTCTATCTCTTTGTTAAACATCTTTTTTTGTGTGTGTCTTATTTTCCTGATTTTGTTGAATTGCCTCTCTGTGTTTTCTTGTAGCTCACTAAGCTTCCTCAAAACAGCTATTTTGAATTCTTTATCAGGTAAATAGGAGAACCCTGTGTCTTTGGGGTCAGTTACTGGAAGACTATTGTGATCTTTTTGTGGTGTCATGTTTCCTTGATTTTTCATATTCCTTGAAGACTTCCATTGTTGTCTTTGCATGTGAAGTAGCAGTCCCCTCCTCTAGTCTTTCCTGACTGATTTGGGGAATAAAAACCTTCTGTCACCCTGCTAGGATTTCTGAGGCTTTCTTAGATCTTCTATGGATACACCTGCTCCACATTTCTTGCTCCCTCTTGTGGTAGAGTTCTTAAGCCTATATGCCTTCTCTTGATCCTCAGCACACCAAGCTGAGCGCTGTTAGCTCCCTTTTGCTTTACCAAGGACAGTGTTAAAGCTCAACTTGTGTCTCTCCCTGGCCACAGATTCTGGCCAGCTTTCTGAGCAGGTCCATTAGCCATCTACCAAAGCTCACTCTCGCTGCCATCAGGAGCACACACAGGGAGCCTGCCACACAGTAGGGGTGTGTGTGTGGCTGAGGTGCATGGAGTCCTGGGGGTACCCATAGGTCATTTGGAGGGATCTGTAGGCAAGATGTCCCAGCAGCTCATGGACAGGCTTCTTGATCAAGTCTTTGACATGTTGGTAGGATCTGCATCCCTCTAACGCACTCTGAGAGTCCTATCTGTTGTCTCCCAGCCTCTTCTGCTCCCCAGTTGTGTAGCACATGACTCAGTACTCTAGATAAGGTGAGAGAGAAATGAGTCTATCTGGTGCATCCTGCACAGCTGTGGAAACCACCTGCTCACTCACATGCTCTAACGTTCCCCCATGGGAGAAATCATGGGCTGAGAATGTTTCACTTGTTACTGAGCTGTGCCACCTTGGGGGAGGGGTGGCATGAGTAAAGTCAAACTGCTTCTCTTACTCTCTCCTATGCATCCAGACTCTTATGTTTTTGCTTCAATAGTGTGCTTCTCTGCCTGTCTTCTCTGCTGGACTCCTGGAATTCTAGAAAGACTCTCTCATCTGTGGGTGATTATCTAAGGCATCATTCTCCAAGGGCTCCTGGGCTACAACTGGGATGAACTGAAGCCATTTCATGGGCCACTGCAGGGTCCATAGCTGGGAACAAGGTCTGTATGTCTAATACTCAACTTGAGGGTGGACGAGACTCCAGTTCCCTTAACATGTGGTACTGGATCCCATAGTTACCACAAAGTCACTTTTGTCTGTGGCCAGATGCCAGATTATTGTTGAGAGGGAGTATGACAAGGAACATCTAATTCTGCCATCCTCACCAAACTCTTTTTCAGAGTGGCTATGCCATGTTACATTCCCTCCAACGATATATGAGTGATCCAGTTTCTCTGCACCTTTCTTATATTTAGTTTTCACTATTTTTTAAATGTTTATCCATTTTTATAGGAGTGTATTGGTATATTATTGTTTTTTATTTATATTTTCTTGTGGTTAACGATGCTGAACATCTTTTATGTGCTTATAGACCATCTGTATATCCTCTTCAGTGAAATGTATGTTTATGACTTCTACCCATTTTATAATTGAATTGTTTGCTGTTGGGGGTTATTTACATATTCTGAATACTAGTCCTTTTTTGTATATATGATTTGCAAACATTTCCTCCTGGTCTGTACCTTGTCTTTTCATCATCTTATCAGGGCTTATCACAAAGCAAAATTTTTAATTTTGAGGAAGTACAATTTATCAATTTTTTCTTTTATGGATTGTGCTTTTGTTGTCAAGTCTGAGAACTCTTTCCCTAGCCATTGACCCTGAAGATTTTCTCCCATATATTTTTTCTAAAATTTTTATAATTTTACCTTTTACTTTTAAATCTATGATATATTTTTTGTCAATGTTTGTAAAAGTTGTGAGATTTAGGTTGAGAATCAGTACTTTGGCTACGAATATTCAAATCCTCAAGTATGAGTTGTTGAAAAGATTATCATTTCTCCATTGAGTTGTTTTTGCACTTTTGTCAAAAGATGATTGGTAATATTTTTGTGAGTGTATATCTGGGTATTTTATTCTTTTCCACTGATCTATGTATCTATGCCTTTGCCATTACCATGTTGTCTTAATTACTATATTTTAAGCCTTAATATTGGATAAAGTGATTCATTCCACTTTACTCTCTTTTTCTAAGATAGTTTTAGCTATTTTAGGTTCTTTTGCTTTTCTGTTATTGTTTAGAATATGTTTATCTAATTATACAAAAAAATCTTGATGGAATTTTGATAGGAATTGCATTAAATCTATGGATCAACTTAGGTAGAATTGGCATATTTACAATATTTATCTTCCAATCCATGAAAATGTTATGTTTCTTGATCAATTTAGGTTTTCCTTGATCTCTTTCATTGTATTTTATCATTTTCAGGATATAAATCCCATATATATTTTGTTAGAATTATACCAAGGTATTTAATAATCTTTGGAACAATTATAAATGAAATTTTTTTTTAATTTGGGTTTCCATGTGCTTGTTGTTAATATATAAAAATTTGATTGATTTTTGTGTGTTGATCTTTTATACTGTAACTTTGATGCACTTATGTATTAGTTCTGAGAGACGTTTGTTTTTGTTTTTTGTAGATTTCTTGAGATTTTCTATGTAGGCAATAATGTCATCTTAAAATAGATACAATTTTTATTTCTTTCTGATCAATATGCCTTTTATTTCTTTTTCTGGGCTTATTGTACTGTTTAGAAATTTCAGGACTATTTTGAATAAGAATGGTGAGAGCACATATCCTTGAATTAGTCTTGATCTTAGGAGGAAAGTATTTAGTTTTTCACTAATAAGTATAACTTTAGCTGTAGGTTTTTATTAGATGCTCTTTACCAGGTTAAGTTAGTTCCCCACTATTCCTAAATTACTGCAAGTTTTTGTCATGAATGGGTGTTGGCTTTTATCAAATGCTTGCTCTATATCTATTGATATGTCTGTGAGATTTTTCTTCGTTAGCCTGTTGATATAATGGATTAATTGATGGATTTTTGAATGTTGAGCGAGACTTACATACATGGAATGAATCCCACTTGTGCATAGTGTATAATTATTTTCATACATTACCAGGTTCGATTTGCCAATTTTTAAAAAAACATGCCATTTCGTATTCAAGTTTTGTTATGGTTCAAAAGCTTTAGAAAATATATGGTTGTATTCTGTTTCAAATATTTTTCATTCAATAAAATTAAATTGGTATTCTGGGTTCTATAGTTTAGTGTGCTTTTTTCAGCTTTAACATACATTTTAGACTACATCTTTGGTTTGTAGTGCTATAATGTTATTATTTCTGGAAATATAAAACACTGTGTTTTACGCTATGTCTGAAGTAAGGAATTAAAGACACTTTTTACCCCGACTGGCTCTTGACTATCTCTTTCCTTCTTGCTTTTTTAGTTAAGTCACTTCTTTTACTCAAATTATTTTTGATAATTTTGATTATTTTTGATCTTGTACATGTAAGATCGTTCCATGAGTAGGTAGGGAGTAAAAATAAACAAAAACATGGCAATTTAAAGCTTATTAAGGGATAACTCTGTTTGTCTTTAAAAAATATTTTTCTCTCATTTGAAAATGCTTGTATCCATTATCATATTTCTGACTGCCAGCAGGGTAGCCCAGAGTAAATGAATATAAGAGAAAGTATATGAGGAGAGACAGAAAGGCATAAGGATATTAATAGGCCAGAAATAAAATATCGCTTCCTCTCAGTCTCACCTGGGTTGCGGTCAGTCTTCCGTAACTTAGGGATCAGACAGAAGACACAGAGATTTTCAATCTTCTCTTAAAGTGCTTCCACTTGTCCTAAGAAGTTGTGGCATCAATTCTTCAGTGAAGACTAAATATATGCCAAGTGTGAACTTTAAAAACAAAACGAGTTTCAACTCTTCAAGTGTATTAAAACTGTCTGAACAATTTCTTAAAGTTCACCCTTAGATAACCCAAATTGACTTAATGGAATTTTACTAACCTTTCCAAATATTGTACCTTGAAGCTGAGTGTAAGAATGAGAAATTTTGGTTTAAAGTGTAATATATCAAAAAAAGTGTAAATGCTTAAAAACAAGCTCTGTAAAATGTGGGCAGGAATGTTTTCTTTTTCAAATATAGCTACAGATTTCTTTCCAGTAATATAATTGTTGGTTGACTAGATCCAAAGTTATATCATTAAACATTTTTATTCTTACATAAACACTTAATGTGTTGTTCATATTGTCAAACTCTGATAAATGGTTTATTAAGTGATATCCTCGAATAGAAGATTGACAATGATTCAATGTAGTGACTTCCATTGCAATTATATATGAGAGTTACCCATAACAGAATATTTTTTAAGAATAATACTGTTCAATTAGGACATATGAGTAACACTAATCTGATGAAATTATTTCTCATATTGTTATGCCAATAGCCGAAAATTATCATAATTATTTCCCACATACTATTTGTTAAAAACTGAGGATACAAAAATGGGAGATATTTACATCAGCATAGGTATTTCCTTTTGTTCATTGTGGTTGTCAAGAAATTTCTGCAAGTTTGGACTTTATTTTTTAAGGCTTTTTTTCTTCCAGTGCGTTTGAGAAAGGTAGAATGAGGTAGAACGTGAAAGAAAAAAGTATGGAAAGCTTCATAAAGTATATCGTGGGCTGGCATCAGAAATTGAGGACTCAAGAAATATGATCAACCATAACAACAATTAAGGAATTAAGATGCATTATTTTTGTTTTAATTAAAATAATTGAATATTTTTAAATTATGGTTATATCTTCAAAATCCTGTTTCACTGAAAAAATTAAGTAAATGTCAGGTCCGTCTGATTTAAAATGTCTAACATTGATTAAATATTGCAGTTCCCTTAATAATAATAATTTAAACTAGTAAGTGTTTCATTTAATGAAAACTACAAATTTCCTAACACATTTAGAGGTATCTGTGTAATTTCCTCAAGTTCCTTCTCATCTTGGGTTCAACTTTTAAATTTTGATTCACAGAGCATTTGGAGAAAATATTCATTGTTGTCTAGTCTCTATTTCCACTGCTTCTAACCTAATCCAGACCTACCTCTCAGACTTCAACAACCTCAAGACTGGCCTCCCTGCTTTGAAGCTCTGTTCAGGAGCCATCTTGTAAGCAGAATCTTTCATGGCATTGTCTTACTCAAGGGTCAGCATTTACTGAATGAAGCACCTACTATTTATGCCTTATTAGTCAGTGACGTAGTGGAGCCTTAACTGGCTCACAAGAGGCAATTTCTCCTCTTCCCATTTCCACATGTGGTGACATAAAATTGGGAACTTAAAATTGGTCATGCTGCAGAAATTTACACCACAGAAATTAGCAAATGGTGGAAATACAGGCTTTTTCTTTTTCTTTTTTTCCACCTGGTGAACCAGTTGTTAAATATTTACGATCATATCACTGCTTATAGATCTTCCTCAATTGATCCCACCAATGGTGAAGGCGATTTAGGATCTTGGTAGGTGTTATAATTTCTTTATTCCTTATGATTTGGAAAACCATATCTCTTATGACCCTGCAGTCCATACTCCTTGCTTTTGTTACACTGCTTTGCTGACTTTAGTCTCACAACCACAGCCACCTCTATCCCTTCATTCAGACTGTACTATCCTTAGTCTAAAAATTTCAATATTTAAATATACACAGGTCTATACATACTATGTCTTTATTATTTTTATATATCTGCCAAAATATGTTATAAATCATTTGATGGTAAAAAAATGATTTATATCTTTTTCTTCTATACTCTTAAACATATTATATATTTTAGTGTATATGTGAATACTTATGATATACTAATATATTTTAAGCAAATTATGATAAACTTTAATGTTTTAATCAAATTTAAGTAGAATAAGAATATAGAATGAGAATAAAATAATAGAGGGAGTGCCTATAAATATGTTTGTGTATACACACACACAGCCTAGTATGCATGACATATACTAGAAAGAGCTGAGATTCAGTAACTAAATGGAGTTTAAATCACTACTCTATCATATACTAACATAAACGTTAAAGATACTCAGCTCTAGTTTCTCTCTTGTGAAGGAGAAATACTACTACACATCTGTGATATCATGATTTATAATAAGAAATATATTTTTCGTCTTTGGCTCCATTTATGGCACCAAGATCCTAAACCCTTGGAATTTCCTGGGTGATGGAAGTGTCATTTGTTCCAATGAGGCGACTCTGGGTGGGCTCCTGGATGAGGGCTGGTCATAGGAAATACCAAGTCATAATGAGAAGCTTGGAATTTTCAGCCCTGTCTCCCATTCTCTTGAGAGGGGAGAAGGGCTGAAAATGGAATCGATCATGCCTACATGATGAAGCCTCCATAAAATCCCAAAAGTATGGGGTTTGGAGAGCTTCTGGTTTGGTGAACATGTGGAGATTCGGGGAGAATGGTACACCTGGAGAGGGTATGGAAGCTCTGAGCCCTTTCTCCATTCCTTGCCCTATGCATCTCTTCCATCTGGCTGTTTCTGAGTTACATCCTTTTATAATAAACTGGTGATCTAGTAAGTAAAATGTTTCCTGAGTTTTGTGAGCCACTCTAGCAAATTGATCAAACCAAAGGAAGAAGGGGCTCATGGGGACCCTCTGATTTATAGCCACTTGGTCAGAAGTCCAGGTAACAACCTGGACTTATGACCATCATCTGAAACCCTTGGTGGGAGTTGTTGGAACCTACATCTATAGCCAGTCTATAAGAAGCACAGGTGATAACCTGGGCTTGCGACAGGTGTCTGAAGTGTGGTCAAGGTGAGGTTGGGGAGTAGTCTTGTAAGACTGAGCCCTTGACCTATGGGATCTGATGCTATCTCCAGATAGATAGTGTCAGAATTAAGTTAAATTGTAGGACGCCCAGCTGGTGTTGCAAAGAATTGCTTGGTGTGGGAGAAAAAACCCTACACATTTGGTGACCAGAAGTGAAATGTTTTGTGTAAGTAGTAAAGGAGACACACAGGAGAGAAAGACATAGCAAGGAAGAACTGGGTTTTTTCCTACAAAGAGCAGACGGAAAACTGTTTTTCTTTTACAACATCTAATAGGATGGTTATAAAGAATAAATAGGAGAATATATCCCAAGCTCCTATGTGCCAAAATACTACCTGGTACACAATGGTTTCAACATCATTGTTGTCGTTTTCTCCATTCCTCTAACAATCAGTACATCAACCTTCCAACTAACATAAAAGATGCAACAAGAAAAATATCAGCCTTTTGTAGTTTTTTTTTTTTTTGAAATTTATAGAAACATTTTCCAGTCTATGGAAATGTTTATCTCTTTCACCATTCAGCTTTTGGTTATGTTAATAATAATCCTGCCCATTTTCAATCTCCACTATCCCCTTTCTTGAAAAAGCATGAAAGATATTACTTCCAGTAAACCAACTCAAAAGAGGAAATAAGTGGAAACAGCCTGTCATTATTGTGAACATAGGTATCTGGAAGTGATAATTAACAGATATGGTGGTTCAATGTATATTTCTATAGACATGTGCTAACAAGAAATGTTGTATAGAATGTATTGAATTCAACCTCAAGTTATGATCAGTTCTTCAAAACTATTACTGTATTATAGATTTAGATTAACATTGTCATCAACTCTTAGTAATTCAGAGCATTTTCACACATAAAAATCTCAGTTATTTTTTACAACCTCTCTGTGAATAATATGATCATTCTTCTCATAAAGGAAGAGAAATTTCCCTCATCAGAGCTTCAGGGGTGAAACGAGATAAGAACTGAAGTATCTCCTCTCTTTTTGCCTTCATGCTTATTTTAAGAATTCGGATTCCAAGAGTATAATTGATCTCCATTTCTTTCCACATGGCCACTTTGGATCTGTATAAAGACCCCATTCAAATTCTACATAAACATACTGACATCAATCGCTAATGGATATTTTCTGTATACCCTTGGCACAATGACAATTTAATTTTCACAGAGGCAAGCAAATACCTAAGCTTGTCATACAAGCATTCAGGCTTCTAATCAGCTGGTTCTTTGGGGTTGGGATATATTACAGAAACAACATTTTATCTTGCATACCAGATGCTGTCTCCTACAGAAATATGACAGCATCACTTCTTAAATTCAAAAGACACGTCAAGGTCCCAAAATATCATCCGGGCTCTATATTACCTTTACTCAGTGTTTTCCTTTTACCTGTAGAACCTAAATGATTAATCAATCTTCAGGTGATTACATTGGAATGCTGACACCTGATATAGATGATAGGTCATAGCTAAGTGAGGAAAAGAGAGATTGCGTTTAGAATATTTCTACTTGGGATAGAAATATTTATCTGAGCTGCATTCTCTAGCCCCTAGGGGGTGTTTGTCTCTGTTCTTACATTGATTTTGAAAACACAACAAAATGGGTTTAAATGAAACAATTAAAGGATAAAGTCCTTTGGGGGGAAACAATTAGTTTAAATGTGATAATCAAATGTCTCAGAGTAAGATTTTTAAACCTGAATATCCTCTGAGTCCCCAAGGCAAATCCAGATTTGCCTGAAAGTTCAAATGCCAGGCTGCTTCTAACTGAGGTGAGGGGTTCCTACTGTGAAAGTTCTGGCAGCAGACATATAGTTGTTCCAAGATGTCTTCATCTTGGAAAACTTTTTTGGAAGTGAGTAATCAAAATCCCCTTTTTTGACCAAGAATTTTCTTTATATATTTATTTTACCCTCCTTTATTCATACCACTGAAAAGAAAGATGATATTGTTGTCAACTCAGAGCTCATGTTGGTTTCCCACAAAAAAGTGCAAATATTTGGGGCTACATAATATTCCAAAGTATAATGGAAAAATTGCTTTTGATGAAATATTTTGTGAGGAAGAAAATTAGTTATTTTTCAATAGAAAATTTTAAACCAAAACTTTACATAACTTTCTATCTATTTTCAAGATGTAAATTTAGAAAATGATTTGGATTACAAATGATGTTTCCATCCATAAAACGAAGAGAGTTTAATGTATATATTGAAGTATTTAAAAGTACAAATGTGAGTTCATTTGATATTGACTTGTTAAGTCTTTAGGGATTCCAAGCATAATTTTCACTTGATAAGTTGGTGCTTGAGATAACAGATGAAACTTTTATAAAAAGAGATTAATATACAACCTTTGTGGAGGAGTATATCTGGACAAGCTTCATCCCTATATAGAAAATAGAACATGGAAAATGTGCTTGAGACCTGTCTCAAGATGGCGGTTCATTCATTTTGTCGTGCTTACTGAGCTCCTGCAACATGCAGTCCCCACTCTGTACCAGGTGCTGAGGCTATGTAATTGTGAACAGACAATGTCTCTGCCCTATTGTGGTTTGCATTCTATTGGGGGAGGATGAATAGTTAAGAAAACAAATATATATTGTGATATAGTGATAAGTGCTATTGAGTAAAGTAAGATAAGTTAACAGAACGTGAAGTGCTATGTCAGATTTCTAATTTATATAGTGTGATCAGGGAAGGTAATACAGATTAGAAGGCATTTAACGAAGAGAAGGAAATAAGGGAGCGAGTCTTGTGAACATCTGGAGAGAACACATACTAGACAAAGGAACTCTAAGTAGGCCATTACCTGGGGGTATTTTGGATACGCTTAAGAAATAGCAAAGAATCCAGCTGTAGCTTCAAGGAGCAGAACATGGAAGAGAGTGGCTAAGGATGAGGTCAGAGTAATAGCCAGGGTCTAGACAGTATGTTCTGAAGGCCATGGGTCCGTGGTGATGGAAATGATATGGGGTGACACTCGATGTCAACAGTGTGGAATTTATTCAGGTCCGAAATGACAACAACAAAAAGGGTTATAAGCAAAGATTTAGGCTCCCTTTTGGGGAACGTTATTAAATACCTATAACCCTTGATTAGGAGATTATATTAGGAGATAATAATGAGAACTGCCCTTATTTTGGTGCATATGGACTGACCAACACTCACACACAGGCCTGCCGTGTGGCAAAGGAGTGGCAGTGCTGCAGTGTAAACACTCAGCGGTGAGCTTCTATGAGGATGTGGGTGCAGCAGACAAAAGACAAGTCCCTGGCAAAGAAGGGAGGAAGAAAGAATCTCAGTGACTTACTGAACTGAGCTCTCGAGACAGAGAACATGTTTTTAAGTTTTAGGCTGTCTCTTTACAAGTAGTGTTATAGAGAACAACAGGGACTCATTAATTTCATCAGTATTGCAAATGCCATTCAACTTTACTTTTCTATTAGTTAGGGCCAGTACTGAGAAATCACTTAATTCCTAGCAGTAATTTTTCTTGTATGGCTCACCTTAATATGAAAACTAATGCTAGCTATGGGCTGGGGAAAAAGGCAAGATGTCCAGGCCAGAAATAAAGCTACAGGATCCCAAGTCCTAACGACACAGGAAACAACTACTAATACAGATTGCATTGCGTGTCAGAAGGCACAGTGCCCCTTCACTGACAACAGGCTTCTCATTACCGTGTCTATTTCCAGAGAATTCTCTTCTCAGTTTCTATGATACCATTTCCCTGTTTACCTTAAAACTGTGTCTTTCTGGTGTCCTTCTATTTAGTTATGATTTTGGTTGCAATTCTGTGTGGGTGTGATTCCTGCTGCTAGACACTTCTGGCATAGGCTGCCTATTCCTCCCATGAATGTGTCAGTTTTTATCCAGGAAAGCTCATCAACTTTAGGAGTGGTAATTTGGTAGTTTTCAAATATGAATTAAGAATATTTATGCACTCAATCTCTCTTCTACAACTAGGTCCAGTTAGTTGAAACCCAGTAAGATGCATGGATCTAAGAAATATACAAATATAAGTTTACAAATAGGGACTATGATGAGTAATATTATGATAAATGTGTTTTATAAATGATTCATTCAAAATCATGCACAGTTTCCGCTCTTTTACTTTTATAATGTCACCAAGTCTTAACAACTGCCTCTATAGGTAAAGTTCAAATTTATAACTAAATAATTTTTTAAAGAATAATATTACATACAATTTTTGATTTCAATAAGATATTCTTGAAAATATTTACATTCGTCTCCTTCACATTTCTTTCTTATCATTTACTAAAGTCTGCAGACGTAATAAAAATGTCTCAGTTGCTTAAACTTTTGAAACATTTATTTCACTCACTTTGTTTATAGAAAAGCAGAGGAAGGACTGATATCTTTTGCGGTGGGGGGAGCATGACTATAAAAATAGTATTATTGCATTAAGTTGAACCATATGATTCAACCACCTTTGACCTACAAAAACTATAATTTCATATAATTCAACTAAAATAGAACAAGAAATGATGTCAGAATACCAATCTCATGCCTTTCAGTCTGCAATACTATTTAGACTAAGAAAAGACCCAGGGATTTTTCAGGTGCATTTTATGGTCAGAACAATATTTCAAAGGAATCTTAGCTCCAAGACCAATATATACAACAGGTAAATGAAACATACCGTGGTTCCCAAGAAGACGTAATCCTATAGCCTTAACCACCAGGATTTTCTCCTTCTCTCTACTCGTAATCGCTGAGCTGGTCAAGAGAAGACAGGGTGGAACTATTGCTCTAGTAAATTAAACCCATTTTATAAATAAGAAGTCTGAGGTTTGGAGGGGTAAACTTACTAGACCAAATTTGTGAGACATATCAGTGACAGATTAATGAGTAAAATACAAGCCTTATGATTGTGTGCTAAACAGATGGATATAGTATAAATAAAATTTACATTTCTCAAAAGGATTTATCTCACAGGCATTCAGAATTCTTAGCTTGTTTATGCACTTATATATCAGGGTACCAGGATGCAAAAATATTCTTGAAAGGCCGTGCAGCCAGTTATGGTTTGCATAGTTGTATCCTCATGTTGCCGTTTGTCAGAGTGTTTGAGCCCATTATGTGCTTATTTTTTATCATTTTTTTAAACCTGGCAGTGATCAGACAGTTGATGGTTTTGGAAGATGTGTTATGACTATACAGAATGTGATTTCATGGAGATATGTAGTTAATCATTGCAGGAGTGTGTCACTGAAGGTTTTTTGGAAAGACTTGGTTTGTACCACTAGGAATTACTGCCCAAGACATTGGTATCTCGAGAAGAGTTGGTCTAGAGTAAGGCGTCCACACATTTTCCACTGAACTCCCCCAGGAATGAGGAGTTGTATCACCCAAGCTTCCTCTGTGCACTGCATCAATTAACTTAGAAGAGAGAATTGTAACGTAGCTCTAAAGAAGATAAAAGAACAAACTTGACTTGGCTTCTAATCAAATGAGCTGTCCTCTGAACTCTTAGAGATCCATGGTTGACTATGTTAATATTCTGCTCGTGTGAAATGAAAATGGCAACATTTTGTAGGGCCTTTGTAGAGCTAACAAACCCGAAACCTGGAAGACATCCCCATTATTTTGTCTTCTTTGCTTCAAATCCGTCTCTCTCTTCAGATAGTTTGTAGGATCTAGGCTTTGGGTAAAGTAGTAAAATATATGCCCAAACCACATTCTCAAACTCTTTTTTATTGCAATAAATCTGATTCCTATATTGCTTCTATGTTGAGTTTAAATTTCTTTAAAGCTATTGATCACTACAACTAGGACACACAACTATGTACTGGGGCTTTGGGGAGAAAAAACAAAAAAGGAGGAAGATTGGCAACAGATGTTAGCACAGGGCCAATCTTCCTCCAAAAAAAAAGAAAAGAAGATTATGTAAAAAAAAAAAAGCTATCGTTGGAGTGAATGTGAGTGGCTACACTATAGAATATTAGGATAACAAGTGATCCATCCTGTATTCTGCTGTTTAACATCTGCTTCTCCCTCCAGAATGTCACCTCCACGAGGACAAAATGTGTCTGTGTAGTTGACTAACACCATTTTGCCTCACACAGGTAGATTCTAAAATACTTGGTTAATGAATGGATATTTACCGGGAAATGTGCTACGAATACTACAAATACTTCAAGTACCCGGGACCTGTTGTTGTTCTTTTTTCTGTACTAATAATTTTTACTCAAGTATATCAAAGAAGAAATCATCTAGGAAGTTTTAGTGATGACACAAGCAAACATCGGTTATTAAGAGACTTCAAATTTGAGCACCTTTTGTTTGAAATTCTTACCTATGTGCTGCACTGTCCCCTGAAGACAGTGACACCCTCCGTAGCTGCCCTTTTGTGACCAGCGCTTGCCAAAGCTCCTGTCCCAGTGGCCCCTACAGCCTTTGGTACTGGGGTCTTTCTACCCTGACGGGTCATCACCCTGTTCATCAGGACAGTTTTAAAACTGCTCAAACTGGTTCAACCCTTGCCAATTCTGCTCAGCCCAGGAGAAACGCAAAGGCTACCCTCTCTGCCTTCTCTCCCGACTGTCTTGTGCTCCAGCCAGCCTCCAGCTTTTCAGGTGAAAGGTGGGTACCAGCTTTCCATACTCTAGGATGGTGTTTCCCAAATTCTATGTGAAGGAATAAATAGGGTATATTATTTGTTTTTTTTTTCCAGCTATCCCAGACCATACTTATGTAAAATGCAATAAAAATAATTTACTAGAAAAACTAAAAGGAAAAATTAAAATACAGAAAAACTGTATGTATTAATATAAATCTAATGCTTTGTTATTATTAGATACAAAAGGCATTCTCAAATTGCCAATATTTATGATTAATTTCTCTACTTATCCATACTAAGTAGTTCATGGACCACCCTTGGGTAGATGGCTCTCAGAGACAAGTGTCAGGTCCTCCCATGATCTCTTTGAATGCACGCTATTCCAGTGTTGTTTGTGAGGGTAGGCTTATAGAACTCTGCAGAGTAGAAATCATCAAACCCGGAGGGGAGATGACAGTGTCCCTTTTTTGTCCTCTTTCTCTGTGGGTGAGTTCTCATCCCACGCTCCCCACTCCATGACAGCATATCCTCCTGAGTTAAAAGCTTTGTATTTTGGTGACTCTTCATTCCCTATTTGAAGTTCTGGTCTTTTATGAGTCAGAAGTGAGTGATGGGGTAAGTGGTGCAGCTATCCTTTAGAAAGTTCGGCATACATTGTCCTAACACCCTTTTATAAGGTAGTACTTCTCACAAATTTTCTCCAATTTTGAACTTCCAAAATAATCACAAAATTATAATCACATTCACTATTCTGTTATATCAGCATAAAATTAAAATTCTTGAAAGTCCTTCTTATCTCTCTCATCAGGATATCTTTGGTTAATCTACGAATTTGGTTAGTTAAATAAATTTTGGTTAAAGAAAGAAATCATAAAAAATGACAAATACACACCTTAGGCCTTTTCTTTAAATATGAGACATACACGCACGCATTGATTTGCCACTTTTTACATATGGTCTTTGATCACAGGTCAACTGAGTGTCCCTTCCTATTTTCATTTTTCTGTAAAACACAGCCCTATTCCTTTAGAAATTTTCAAAATTTACTTTTTCTTTAAAGCCAAGTGATAATCTCACAGAATATGAAAACAATGTGTCCAAATATTCCATAGTTTTGTAATATTCCTCATCATCTCCTCTGCAATTTTTATAATTTACCTTGTCTATTCCAAATTTTGCAGCATTTTTAAGCAGCTCAATAGTTTTGAATATTCTAAAGCATTCAACCTAGTTCTCACAGAAAGAATTCTATTTTCTCATCCATCTCTCATTGGTTTACTTAATACAAATATTTATTTTAAGTAAGTATGCAGAGTTTTCAAACATAGTAGTTGAAAATTACTATAATAGTCACAAGATTTGAAAACCAAATTTATTCTCATATTAACACTCCACCAACAAGAACTATGCTGGCATTTACAGAAAGGTCTACTTATCAAAAGGTGTCAGTGTTCCATGGGTACCATCATTTTAATATTGAGTACTGAAAATGGAGAACAGTTGCTAATCTGCCTAATCAGCTAGATGAAGACCAGTTTAATGAATCTGTCCAATTAGAGTCCACAGCTGCCATTGGTGGTATTTTTTAGAAAGGCAAAGGTGGTTCACTATCGGAAAACTATGAATATGTTCTACTGGTTAAATATTGACAAATATATTTATATAGTCCACCATATCTCTGTATCTATGTATATATAAATACCCAAATTCCATTTGATAAAATTTATGTTGCTAAGAATTTTTAACTTCTCTAGACTCTGTAAGATTTAATTGTATAATGTATGTAAAGTATACCTAACATAATGCACAATACTTAATAAGCAATTAATAAAGACTAAAATACAGATTGTTTATCCATGTCCTGCTTTAGAACAGATTCTCTGGAAAATAGACAATAGAAGGATGTCTGTGTGCAGAAGAGTTCTTGTGGGGAGCTCTGAGGAACAACACCTGAGGGGAGAGAAGGATGGAGGATTAAGCTGAAGGACAGTTGAACTGGGAAGCAGTTGCAACAGAGGCCTCAGAGATCCCCAAGGAGCCCTGGAGCTGGGACGGCCATTCAGTGTTGTTCAAATTGAGGCAGAGTGTATCCTCACTTTGACCCACCAGTGGATACAGGTTCCTACAGGGAGGGGGCATGATCTTGGGTGAGTAAGCCCCATTCAGCAGAGGAAAATTTCCTGTAATTCAGCTGTGACCTCACAGTAGCCAAAACTCTTGGTAGCTGGTGGACTGTTTTCCTTCCCTTCTGGACCCTAGGCACAATGAAGCCAAAGTGATCTGTGGTAGCTATAGCTTAAAGTTTACTGGGATTCTGGCTGTGTTCCTTGGCAGAAGTGTACTCTCTGTTTGGGAACTCTAAACTCAAAGAGCCTAATGTTGTAAGTTCAGAAAGCAGAAATTGCCTAGTGTGCCACTAGATGCAATAGAAATCAGAGTCATTCCTACCTTTCCCTCTTTTGTACTGTCCCACTTGTTGTAGCTATTAGAGACCCAGAACAATAAAATAGTCATTAATTAATGGTGTATAGCGTATCCTGGGGGAACAGCACTCCATTCTGGCAGGGGACCATTTCAAAGCTGGCACCTTAGCTGTGCTTTCAAAGACTATTCCATTGTTCTATCAGACTAGCAACTTCTGGATTGTAGGGACCAATAGGTGCCATTGTTATGAGCCCATTGCTACATCTCCTTTACTGGAGATCGTCCCTTGCTCTGAAATATTGTGATATCATATTATGTATCTGGAGACCAAATACTGTTTTCCCTAGAAGAGTAGTGCTGGCTGAATCCTTGTAAGCAGAAAAGACAAACCCATGCCCACAATATATGCAACTTCCAATCATGATAAATCACCACCTGTTCCAAGGTGGAAGAGGTTTATGGTAATAAACTTCCCACCAACTGGCTGGTTGTCTTCCTTAAGAATGGTGACTATTCAAGGGCTCAGGTTTTGTCTCTATTACTGGACAGTTGGACATTCAGCAACTACAGTCCTTAGACTACCCAAGGTGAATGGGTTGTTGGTGGGTTATCTTTGCCTAGGCTCCATCCCTAACACCATGACTCCTTTGTTATGTGCTCACTATGCCAGAATGGGGATGGCTGATAAAAAAGGCTAATATCAAAAAAAAAAAAAACCCACAAGTTTTTATTTTGAGGAAGATCAGCCCTGTACTAAAATCTGCCAATCCTCCTCTTTTTTTTTTTTTTTTGCTGAGGAAGACTGGCCCTGGGCTAACAGCCATGTCCATCTTCTTCCACTTTATATGGGGTGCTGCCACAGCAAGGCTTGCCAAGTGATGCGTGGGTGCACGCCTGGGATCAAAACTGGCGAACCCCGGGCTGCTGAAGTGGAGCATGCACACTTAACCACTTGCACCACCGGGCCGGCCCGAAAAACCCACAAGTTTCTAATATCCACTTGATTGTGTAGTGCCTCATCCAAGGTACATGATGTCTGATGGGCAATAACATGCAATGCAAGATCTTCACACTCCATGTCTACTCCCATCGGTCTATCTACAAGACTTCCCCAGACCTCAAATCTTTCTTCTTTAAGGCCTCTCACCAACCAGCCACCCATTTGCCACTGCACATGACACTATATATATTCTTAACTGAGACACTTTCCTTTCCACGCATAGTGAATAATCACGTGGCAAGTCTTGAAGCTTGGCCCGGGAGGAGGATTTTCTTCCACTTCAGAGCCACCCTACGGTACCGCCACAGTGCAGTCAATTTTTAGCTTGCATGTGCATATTTATCTGAATTACCTGAGAATCAGGCTCAGCCTTTATTTCCTCAGTCAGTTGGTCAACAGGGGCCCAGCCACGTGGTCACGGGTGTCAACGGAAAGCGAGGCATTAATGCGGAAGTGGTGGATGATGTGGTGGTTAGGTAGGGCCCCTATTCACGCTGCTTACACGTGCCCCCTGGTTGTGCTATGCCTGATCTCAGGCATGCTTTAGCTCCCAATAGAGTTCTGAGCGCCTACTCAGCCTTCTAAATTGGCAGGTGTGCTCAATCCTGACTCAAGATGGGCAGCACTGCTTACAGGGCTGTATGATATCCTAGGGTCAAATGCTCCATTGCACTAGGACCCAGTAACTGGCCAGGAGCACTTTTATGAAAATTGTGTGGTTCTCCTGTGTAGAAATTTAGGACTTTTGCTGTGATTCTCTCACTGGGACTTGCCACAAATACCACCTTGCATTTTTTTTTCTTTTTTTTTTTTTTTTTACTGCTGATACCTTTAATACAGCAATTCTCAAAAATTTTATCCTAGGATTCCTTTTCATTATACAGCTATAGACATGTAGATGATATAGATCCAGATATAGATATATTCACTGTATTAGAAATTAAAATTGATAATTAAAAATATAGTTATTAAAGAACTAATTTTAAAATAATTATAATAAACCCATTACATGCTAACATAAATAACATGTTTATGAAAAATAATTATACTTTCTAAAAGTATTTAGTGATATGACTGGCATTGTTTTACAGTTTTGTAAATATTTTAAATGTCTGACTTAATGATTGATAGTTGGATTCTTCCTCAGTTTCTGCATTCAATCTGTTGCTATATGTTGTTTTGACCAAAGTATATAAAAAAAGTCTGGTCTCACGAATATGCAGTTGGAAAAAGGAAAAGTGTTTTCATGACCTTTCCATATAATTTTGCATATTCTACTTTAATATTATACCAAACTTCACCAAGTATGCTTTTTTGTTTATTTCAAATATTT
Organism: Diceros bicornis minor; assembly: GCF_020826845.1. NCBI lineage: Eukaryota > Metazoa > Chordata > Mammalia > Perissodactyla > Rhinocerotidae > Diceros > Diceros bicornis. The sequence goes on from NC_080753.1 coordinate 5,509,117, forward strand.
TTCTCCCTCAATGAAATTTAAGTTTCATGAGAAAAGATGCATTTTATTGCTTACCCTTTACTCCTATCAGATATACAGAACCAAGTACAGAATGTATTCATGGAATAATTGTCATATTAATGAGTAAATAAAAATTAACGTGATAAAAATTTAGGAATGATAAACTTTTATTGTCTAATTCTCTGAGGGTTTTTTTGGCAAACTATACTTTAGACAATCCTTTATTCTGTAATCACAAAATTAAATGTTTGATAAAGAATAATCTTTTGAAAAGCCATCCAGTATCTAAGGGGTTTTTTGTTTATTCTCAAACTGGAAATTCTTTTATTACTCAGGGTCAGGAATGTCTAATTCCTAATGCAGCTGTTCCATATTCAAAGCAAGCACTTTAAGTCTTTCTGTGTTTATTCAATTTCTACCATGTTTTTGTTTTTGCATTTGTTTATTTTTTGTTTTACTTTTTACAGGAGACAGTCCTATTCCATGGGGATGAGATTTGCTATAGCTCTGGAATTGCCCTCCTAAGTATGCTTTCAAGAATGTCAATTTATTATTGATTTCTAAGACTGTGCTAATGCATTTTGATGACCTACAGCACTGTTCCTTTTTACTGTACTTTACCCTAGGGTGTTTTTACTTTTCTTAGTTGCAAATCCCAGATGGCACAGAGACTCCTTGTTAATTCTCGGAAACATCATTACTTAACAAATGAAATTTCACACAAATTGACAAAGAACTCTTATTTTAATTGTATGACCAAAAGGAAAAATTTTCAGCTTCATTTATTGCTTTTCCATTATAGTTTCTTACTAACCACAAGATTATTTTGTAACCCTCATAAAGGTAAGATTCTATTCTTAATTATGTCTTTGATGCCCCGAGCATAGAAAGGAATATATAAAGTTCATGCCATTGCACCATCTGCCATTTTGGCATCAGATTTTATTATGTTACCTTCTTGAGAACACTGTTTCACACCATTTTTCCCCCTCTGTAGAAACTCTAACTGTCTTATATATTAAGCTGAGGATGTTGGAGTGGGTGAAGGGATACAAATTCTATTCTACCTCTTTCCTTGCAGAATTTCCAGGATTACAAACAGAATCATCCTGGCTGTGTTTTTTTTTTTTTTTTTTTTTGAAGAAGGCCCGTGAGCTCTGAGTTGAGTGGACAAAGAAGCATATTGAAATTGTCACCAGTTCTAGGCAATTGCCTTAGGGCAGTGTTTCTCAATTTCCATCATATTAACATTTTTGTCCAGATGATTCTTTTTGTAGGGGCCTCTATTATGCATTGTAAGATGTTAAGAAGCATCCCTGACCTCGACCCAGTAGACACGGTATCATCCCCCAACCCCCTGCATGACAACCAAAATGGGCTCTAGACATTGCCAAATGTCCCATGGGTGACAAAATCCTACCCCACTCCAGTGGAGAACCGTAGCTTCCATATTAAAATAAAACATACAACAACAAAAATTTCATAATCACTAGACTCTTCAAATCAAGGGCAAAATCACTATTCTTTCTTGGCCAACAACAGCATTCCTAAAAGTAGGGGAGGATGGCAATTAGAGGGTCTAGGGTCCTGGTTTTTAAACTTTAACATGCTAACAACTTATTTGGGTATTGGTTTAAAATGAAGATGCTCAGACTCCCATTTCCAAGAAATTCTAATTCAATAGATATTCAACCGAGTCTGTCAAATAAAGTATTTGTTACTCAAGCATGAGATCTACAGAATCACAGGCAAAATGAGTTAATGCATAAAAAGTTGAAGAAATTGAATAAGAGTTGTCAAAGACTCAAGATAAAAATTAGTCCAGTCATAAAAAAAGTGAGATGATAGAATGAAAGGTTCAGAGAGAAAATGCCCTGCTTTAGTGTGTAGGAAAATCTTTTTTTTTTTTCTCCTGTACATAAGGAAGTTTCAACAAATAGGTTTTGCCTATATCCATGTGAATTAAATGCTTATCTAGGTCCCTGAGGTGATTTAGAAACACAAGTCATGCACAGACAGTGAACAATATCATTGTAGGAAAAATTGTTGCTGTTACCTCTAGTGGTAAAAGGCTCTCGACCACATTTAAGGTAACAGATGGTGAATTGTCTTTTATACAAAGTGTTAGTTAGAAGCCATATCTAGTCATTGCAATAGATTTTGATGTGGAAAAGATGTAACTGAGTGTGGCATTTGCCAAGTTAGTTATTTTCCCATGGGGCATGAAAACAAACCTATAGAGACTTTTATTGATTCTGCCTGCCTGTTCTCAGGAAAACTTCTGACTAGATCTGGAAGTAGTCAGTGTTCCTTCTCAAACCTCTGCTGACACAATCGCATCAGTTCTTTGCAAACAGTGATTACCAGACACAATCATTTCTGTCAGCTGCATAAGGAGTTCTTTTAAAAGAAAACATTACCCAAGCTGTTTCTTTCAGGCTTCTTTTTCAAGCAAATAGTTAGACTGAAATTTCAACCGAAGCAACTACGGCTACACCGAAGGGATTTTTTTTTTAAAGATATTGGACGAAAAGTGTAGCAACTTTTTTGTATTCTTCAACTTATTTTTCAAATTCAATAGTTTCGTTAAAAAGCAAACACCACGAAGGCAGGGCTGTTGCTAATGTTTTGCTAACCGCTGTGTTCCTAGCAGTTAAAAGACGTTCCCAAAGTCTAGAAGATGCTGAATAAACATTAGTTAAATGAACAAAAAAGAGAAACTCATTGCGTTGAATTTGAAATGAGAGAAGTATTCAAGCTTTCCCTTAGGCATTTCTGAGCAGACGTAACTACAGATAATGCATCGTGCTGTTATCTAAGGTCCATCCCTCCATTTTGTGCCAAGCTCCTCGTCTACCCAAAGCCGTTGAGCCCCTGATCCCTTGTGCATCTGCATCACTTTCCCTCTCCAGTGGACCATCCGGCTAACATGCACATAGGCTGGTTTATACCCTTCTGAGAAAATGAATAAAAGCTATTATAAAAGGAGAGAACAAAACCTCTCTCTTGTCCTCACTTCATTCTCCAAGTATCCTCCGTTTCTCTTTCTCTTTACAAAAAGTATCGTCTGCCCTTTCAGTTTTAGTTCCTCTCTGCCTATTTTCTCTTGAATTCTCTCCAGTCAGGTGTTCACCCTTATGAATTCACTGAAAGTGCTTGTGTTAAGGTCAGCAGACATCCATATGTTGCTAAATCCAATATTCAATTCCCCTTCCTCATCTTACTCGATCTAGCAGAAGCATTTAACAAAATTAATTGTCCTCTCCTCCTTAAAACACTCCTCGCTTGGCCTCTAGTATGCAGAATTATTGCATCTCACCACTGTCAGGGTCTTCTCAACATCTTACCTCCTCAACCTTTTAAATTTGAAATGCCCCAGGCCTCACTCTTTGAACATCTTTTCTTCTTTATTTGCATTCACTATTTTAAAACTTCATCTCTTTCTCTGGCTTTCAATATCACATGTACGCTGATGTCATCCACACTTTTATCTACAACAAAGAGCTTCCCCAGGAATTCCAGGCCACCTACTCGCAATGCCCACCAAGGACTCTGCCTAATTTCAGCTAAACTTTCAGACTTACAAGACTGTCTTAGGGCTCAGTTGGCACCAACCCACCCAAAAAGATATAGGACAGCTAACGCAGCTTGCCTTCAGGAGTGTCGTCTTCCTCCTCCGTGGAAGTCCCAGTAGCATCCCTTGTGGCAGTTCACACAGCTCAGGTGCAAGGAAACAGAATCCTTTCCAGGAGGGTGCATGATCCACCCAGTCTTTAAAACCTCACATACCACAGGAGAAATATTTTTTGTAACAATTCAACAGTCATAGCTTCCAGAGTCTCCACAAGGGGCGAGCTCAGTTCCCACACTCACAACACTCAGGGAGGTACAGAGCTCTGTCTTCCTTTGAAGTAGTTATAGTTCTCCCAGTCCAGGCGCAGTTTACCAATCATGGTTGTTTCGGCCAAAAGCAACACTGCTTTGCGTTAAAGCTCATTTGCCAAAGCCCGTGATTGACATACTTACAGTATAAAAAAAGTTTAAGCTTATTGAGTTTCATGCAACAGAGGGCACACATGAAAATTAGTGGAGTATCTCCAAAGGGGGACTTAAAGAAGGAGTACTGACAGGATTTTAAGGTCTGGAGTTAATCACAGGATGATCTTGTAGAGATTTGTCAGTTTTTGCAAACTAGGATGTTGCTGCAACAGTCAGTGGTCCTGTCTTTAGAATATATGAGTTCACACAGAGTTATTGTTAGTTCAGTTTGTTCATGTTCTTATCTTGGAGCATATGGTTCTGAATGAGCTGGTGTTAGAAGAATTTGAGAATAGGAAAGTTGTGATGAACATCATGGTTTTGGTTTGATGCATTTATCTGTTTTGTGTGCCGTACTGCAGTCTGTTTTGACGTAATTTAGTTTTGGTTTCAATTTTCAGTTCCACCTACTGTCTGTCAGTATATTAACACTTTATCATTAGTAACACCATTAGCACATTATCTTTATGAGGTTTCCAGGAAAACAAAAGTAGAGAGCTAAATGAAAGTCCAATTTTCTCACCAAGCAGGAAAAGTTTTGTCAACTCTTTACCACAATATCTAGCTGCCTACTTTACATCTCCATGGAGGTGGAGCACATATAACACTCAGTTTAAATCTAAAATTTCCAAAATTTAACATCCCATCCTTCACCAGAAAGCAAACAAACTAACAAAGAGCCAAACCAAACAAAACATGAACAACCCAAAGCCTGCTTCTTCCACAGTCTTCCACATTGCGTCCATGGAAAGTCCACACTGTCAGTTTTACAAGTTAAAAACTTGAAGCCCTCTTTGCCTTCTCCTGTTCTCTCACAACTCATATTCAATATTCTATTAGCTTTACCTTCAAAAAAAATCCCGAGTTCAATCACTTTTCATAATATCTATCTTGCCTGGGTGTTTGCACTGTCATTCTAACTGATCTCCCCACCCAACCCTTCCCCTTCATTGTGAATACAGCAGCCGCAGTGAGTCTTTTCAAGTATAGTCAGATCATCGCTCTCCTCCTCAGAAGTCTCCAGTGGCTTCCCATGTTACACAGAGGAAAAGCCAAAGTCCTTAAAATGCCTATCAAGGCCCTAGGGAAACTTACCCCCACAACCTCTCTAACCTTCTCTCTTACTTCTCTGCGCTCCCCCATTCTACTAGAGCCACATTGGCTCCATCACTTGTCTAACATATGCCGGGCATTCTCCTGCTTCAGGGTGTTTATGCCTGCTCTACTTTCTGCCTGGAAAGTTCTTCCAGCTTTACATATGACCTGCTACTTCCCCTCCTTCAAGTCATTACTCAGTGTTTTCCCCATCCAACTCCTGAGTCTCTCCTCATCTCCTCTCACTTCTCTTTCTCCTCCTTAGCACTTATATAGTTTTCTTATTCATGTTGTTTATTCTCTGTTTTTCTGCATTAGATTGTATCTACATGAGGGCAGAAATTTTCTTTCTGTTGTATTAATCCTATATACACAGGACCCAGAACACTGCCTATAACTCATTAAGCACTCAAAATATATTTTTTGAATGGATTTGTTGAAACCAAAAGTGTGTATCCAGGTGTTTATGGAGTAAGGGAAAGACAATAATAGTCTAAGCAGTTTTGCAGCTTTAAATATCAGGTTAGTTGAAAGCCTATTTATCATTATTATTATTATTATTTCTGATGTATAATACAATATTTATCAGTGTTTTTGTATAAAAGAAATACAGATAACATTAATCATTATAATTAGGTGTTGCATAACATTAGAACCACAGTTGTCTATCACTATCATATGTGATTTTTCAGAGGGAAAAGACAACCTCTAGATACAAAGGAAAACTATATCTTATCAGATCCCATTGAAGTTCTGATTTCTCTGGGCTTCCAATGCAGGTAGTAAACTCATGTTATGATAAAACATGTAGTATTTATGCTTGTGTGTACCTGTAGGTGCATGTGTGAGTACAAATATGTGACAAAATTGTTGATGTAAGCCTTAGAAGGGCAAAGGAAAAAGTGAAAAAGAGACCTAAATAGGAAAGCAAGTTGTTATTTCACAATATGGAGACTGATAATAGGGTTGCATACAGCTGCTGGAAATAGAACAACCAGATACTCTTTGATCTGAGGTTTGATGACTTCATAATAGATTTAGTAAGTCCTCTCTTCAGCTGGACTTGGGAAGTTTCTGACATGTTGAGCATGCATTGTTGAGGGCAGGATTTGAGGAAGAGGGGTCAGCAATGAAGCCTACATGTCCATATGGTCTGTGAAGGTAATTTTTCTGGGCAAGCAGAGTGCTCTGGCTTCCAGTATAAAACTAGGCTTCCTTCTCATTCCAGATCGATAGTGGTGTATCTACAGACTTCCATAGTAACCATGACATATTGTAAGTATGGGCTCCATTATTCTCTGGATATAGATCTCAATGAGCTATTGCTGCCAGGGAACCTGATGCATCTGACAATCCAGCTGAGACCTGGATACACTGTATCTACTACATCATAGGCATTTTTCTTGTGATACATAAACCTGGCCTTAGGCCATGTCTGTACTATAGAATTCTACTTCACTGAACAATTCATTTGGTATGATTTGTTGTGACCTGTCTACACAATTCTTGAACAGTGGATGTCTTAATGAGCCACAGCAAATTGGATGGGCCAATTCATAGAGGCTGTCACATACTGTAGCCACGACCTCAATTAAAGTTATAGATTGCGTCTAAGCGTTGTTCGTTGGTAGTGACTCAAACTATAGCACAGAATGCTCTCATTAATCCCTTGATCGAATTGAGGACAGACACATCAGACATTTCTGCACTGAAGGTATTACTTTACCTACTGGGATATTGCATAATTTGATTGACAGTAATTGCTGCCATATGCTTCCAATTATCTAATTAGTAATTGCTACCACATATGCTGCCAATTATATAAAACACACTGCTTTAGAGCTTCCATTCAAAACTGTCACTGAATCTTGGAGTGTCGCACTGTGTGGGCTTTGAAAAATGCTTCTTGAATTGCCTTGTACATGTAGCCTAGGATAAATTTTATATGAGGCAATAATAAAAATGTTTTTTAAGTTAACATGCTTTTTAGTTTACATAAAGTTATTGAAAACACAAATTGAAAAGTAAAAGAGGTGAAATGAAACACATTAAAAATAAACTCTAAACCAATCTCGACATCAAATTAACAATCTATAACACTAAGGTTTCTGCCTCAGTTCTTTTAATTATGGAAGAGGATTAAGGAGTTATTAGAATGTCATGTTTTTCTTTTTTACTTCATTAATTTATTGAACAATATTAATTAAAGACAACTGCACGCAAAGTATTAGATATAAAGACTATGGCAGACAGAAAGACAAAAGGCAACTTTGTCTACAATATATAGAGGACACCAATGTACACAATTATTATATTAGAAATCATGATGTAATAATTTAAAATAAAGAAGTACTAAGCTCCATACTTATTAGGGTCAAGATCAGCTTTAGCTCTATGGGGAAAAATACAATTAAACTGCTGGTGCAAAATTTCAACTCATACTTGAAGAATAGTCAGGGTTTCGTCTGGTAGAAATAGGCACAGATGGGGGCTGCCCCACAGAGGGAATAGTAGGAGCAAAGCTGATTCACTTCCATATGATAAAGTGACAGGGAGCCAGCCACCTGTCTAGCCTAACATCTCAAAATGTCATTCAAACAATGAAACTTCAACAGTCGGCAAACATAATGCTGATTGTTTGAAGACTTTCTCCTCTGTTTCTACTACTTCTTAGGGAAAATATTAAAAATACATAGTTGACATTTCAAAGCAGTATCCAATACAACGTGTAATACAAACCCTAAAGATTGCCAGAAATCTTTGGGATAGGGACATATATTTATTTTTCCTAGTTGTTTTGTTTGTTTTTCTTTTTTATTGGCACCCACTTACATAATTCCAGTATCTCATAGCTGTACACTACAATTCCATCATTTTCCCATTACAATTAATATTTTATGCAAATTCCTGATTAATCTTTTTGAAAATAATTCGTGTGGTTTCATCTATAGAAGAGTTGTGTACTGATCACCTACTGTGTGGCAGCCCTTTGCTAAGCACTGGGAGGATCATGGCCCTCGTGAACCAAACATTTTGCAAATTGAACCATGCCATTCTCCCACAGAAAAGGCTAAATGACTTATCCTTGCCTAGTGCAGTATTTTCCAATATTGACTCCATACTGAATTATAATATCCTGAAAATTTGTTTTTAACAAGTATATATATTTTATTAAAAGCATGTTGGAAAAAAATGACTATTGGATCAAGTTCATTTATAGTTCTATCTAAATTAATCTATATCATTCTCTTATAGTATACTTTTTCCAAATAGTCTTCTCAAATCTCTTTCAAGGATATGTAAAACGTATTCAATCCAACCACTGCAGACCCCACTCTTTCCTTTTCATATATCAAATTATTCCTACTCTTCAAAATCCATCTCAAGTGTAATCTCTTGCTAGTAGTCTTCTTCATCTAATTAGTAAGGCCAAACTAAGTCTGTGCAACTTTTATACACAATTGAGCATGCCATCATGTTGTCTATATTAAATAAATGAATCCAGTATTAGTTTTGATAGTTTTAAAATATCAGTGAATAAACCCCAGCTAAAGCTAAAGCTAATAATGCTGAAGGTTAAATGTAGATGCAAATGATAATGTTGAATTTTAATCATTTGGACCTGCAACAAGTGAGGGTCTTATGATTGGTAATGAACATGAAATGGCAATCTATATTCCCACATCAGGGCCAAGAGCTTCACACGCTGCAAGCCCAAAAGAGCGAAGCAGTGGATTCAAAAAGAAACTTGTAACACAAGCACAAGTGTATTAAATGCAAGTCATGAGAAAAGTTAAAAGGAATAGTCCATTTGATGATGATGGAACACAATTTCAAGAAATCTGGAGAGCAACAATAGCATGCAGCCTAGGGGTACTGCTATGGACAGAATTGTGTCCCCTCAAAATTCATATGTTGGAGCCCTAAGCCTCAATGTGATGGTATTTGGATGTAAGGTCTTTGGAGGTAACAAGGTTTAGAGGAGGTTGTTATTATGCTGGGACTCTCATGATGGGATTAGTGCCGTCTGCAAACCAGGAAGAGACTCCTCAACAGAACTTGACTCTCCTGGCACCCTGATCTCAGACTTCCAGCCTCTAGAACTGTGAAAAAATCGATGTCTGTTGTTTAAGTCATCCAGTCTATGGTATTTTGTTATGGCAGCCCGAGCAGACTAATACAGCCGTGTACAGTCTGGGATACGATAAAGGCCCTGAAGCAAATATGCTATATGCTCTTTAAGATAAAATCATTAAACTGAAAATGAATAAGGTTGATAGACAACACTTTTCCAGCAACTGCAAGAAAAAGTCGTCAGCTGAATGAAATGAGAAGAAGTCCTGACTGGCCATTAAGAGAGACACATTTTTAAATAAAAGGAAAAGAATCACAAAAATTGTGCCATAAAGCTACTACATCTTTAATCACAAACTAAAAAAAAACACAAAAATTAGTTTATACACTGATAATGGCAACTAACATTTGTTGACTTAAGTTCATGAATGACCTGCAGAAAATTATTGGAATCACATATATTTGAATTTCCAGTGTTTTGACATTTATTTCAAGGTGCCAGCCACATATTACCACTTTGATCAAGTTATAATGCATTCAAAATATAATTTAGATTTTGTTACTGAACTATTTTTTTAAAAAGGACAGGAGGTACTATTTCAATTTCTTTCTTCAGCATTACATTAGCATTTGATTTTTAGATCTACCTTTAAAACAAAACAGATGTTTGTTAAAGTGTACCTACAACTCAAAGCCTCAAACATTGGAAGGGATTATTGTTTTAATTGTTATGAGACTGTTTCCAAAGGTTAAATTGTCACTGGGGACCAACATTCCACACAACGACGTCTCAGTCAGTCTAGTTTTTCTAAACAGGAAAAGCAGCCCATGCTCTTGTGTGAAGACTCCCCAAAGATAAAGCACAAAATAATAAATTAGATCCTAAAAATGCTATATCCTGATTACAACTTTGATATTGTGTCCAGGAATTGAAAGAATCTAAAATATGCACAGCCTTGCAATCAGCATTATTTCTTGCAGAAGAACTAGGTCACCTCCAGTTGGCAAAGTGGTACATATAAGCACAGCAGCTATAAATCATGTATTCTGTTAGGAGAACAACTCCAGGGAGCTTGGAAATACACCCTCTGTTTGGAGAAACACAAATTAAGTGCATAGGTTAAAAAAATTGATAAGGTGTCTATCGTCTTTAGTGGGTTTCTTTTTCATGTGAAAATGCAGAGAAAGAATAATTCCTTTTGGTCTCTTTTTATATGGCATCTCTTATTTGTTGTGATCATGTGTATCATAGCTTTTCACCTTTGTGCGTCGTAGCTCACAGTATGAAAGCGTATTGACTGGGTAGTATCAAAATGACAAAAGTATTACGTTCATGAATCAGAATAAATTGAATTAGGACAAATTGTACTTGTGGAAAAATTACTCATTCCGAAAGTAATGAGGTTGCAAAAGAAAATAAAAGTGTAGGGGGGCGTGAATTGAAATGCAACAGGTTCTACACTCTTAAGCATGGCAAAGTTCAACCCTGAGCTGACTGAATGTGAAAACAATGTTGGAACAAGTGGCAGGAGGAAAACATTTTTGAACTAGATTTTATAAAGGAGATAAAGGGAGAGCAAATGGTTAATACTACATGTCTGCAAATGTAGCATTTAATTTGTTGTTTGTGTTGCTTCCAGATTCCTTTTCTAAGAAATTATTCTTTTTAACTGGAAGAAAGTTTTAACTAGTAACACGTAAACATGAGAAGCTCCCAGATCCTCTAGACCAGACATGCACAAGTCTAATTATCAGCATTTTGCCCTCACTCTGAAGTGTTCATTTTCTTTTGCTTTAACACTTTACTGTGACTATTGATTTAAATAATTCAAGACACTTGTAAATAAAGAAGTTTGAGAAAAATTTTCACGTTTTGTTAATAGAGGTATCCTTCCCCCAAATTACTTATTTGATTAAATCTAATTTATGGATGAAAAACGTTATTGATGAGGCTATATTGATGATATAGCTTTCATTATAAATAATAAAAATATTATTTAAACTAATATATTTTGCCAATATTTTATCTAATTTTCTTCACTAATTAGTCCTGCAAACTCAAAAATCATTAGGCAAATATTTTAGTAAAAATTATAAACAATAATCTCACTAAATATGGTCTAATTGGCACTGGGTTTGAGAGTGAGTGTTGTGTGTGTGTGTGTCTGTGTAAGCGTTGTTGTTGGGGGGGGTGTGTGTATGTACAGGTATGTTTTTGTTCCTGCATGTGTGTGTGTATGTTTTAAAGGGGAATGGGAGGAAAGAGGAGAAAGACATGTAGGATCATACACTACTAGATGCAGCTTTGAGATTCAAATTTTCACTCACTACACATTCTACACAGGAGAAAGACCCAAATAGGTTAAGCAACTTACTTAATATACAGAGGTGATTTGCAAGTGCTGGCACCTAATGGTTTGCGGAAATTACTGAAATTTGCCAAAGCAAATGCTGGAAAAAGTTCTCACTGAAAGTGCTGCCTTGAACAAAAGAAGGCACTGAGCTAATGTCCTCCCTCCTTGACACAAGTAGGATATTGGATCACAGAGCCAATTTGAGCATACCAGGATGCCAGGGAAGGGAAGGGATGTGCCTGGGTTTTGTTTTTGACATTAGCTTATCTTTGTAATAAAGATCTCTCTCCATTTACGCTTTTAATTAATATACAATAGTTTTATTTAAAATAATTAAATCCACAAGGCACCCCAAGGAGTCAGAGTAAGATACCACAAAACGTGTCAGGGAATCACGTGTTGCAGAGGAACAAGAACAGTCACCATGAAATGGCCATGCCTAACTCTCTTCCCCTGACCACCAAGGGGTTCTTGCTGGGTTTTATTCAATCACAGTGAAATTTTCAATTTTATCATGTTAAATGATCACAAGTTGCTTAACATCTTGATAAGAAAGTGTCCTGGTAAATTAGGAAACTCCAGGAGAAAAAAATCACGTGAGTCACTTGCTAGTGATGCTTCAAGCATCTGTTTGAGTTTGGGCCTGAATGGGGAGATTTTCCTCTCTTACTCTGCTGCTTTTTTCATTATTTAGTCTTTTAAATTATTTTTATTATTAGTTAATAATTTACATACATTAAAATTCACTCTTTGTGATGTACAGTTTTATGGGCTTGATAAATGCATAGAGTTATGGGTTCATCACCAGAGGCATGGTATGGAACAGTTCGATCACGTTAAAATGTCCCTGTGCACTCCATTTGAATCAACCACTGCCCTTATTCCCTACCACTCGTCTGCTTCCTGTCTCATAAGTTTTGCCATTTCCAGAATGCCAGCAAAGTAGAATCAGACAATATGTAGTCTTTTGGGTTTGGCTCCTTGCACTTAACAAAATGTGTGTTGTTGCATGCATCAACAGTCCATTTCCTTTTATTGCCAAGAACTATTTCAACGTATGGATGTATCACAGCTCGTCCATTCAGTGGTTGAAGGACATCTGTGTTCTTTCTAGATTTTGTCGATTATGAATAAAGATGCCATAAACATTGAAGTACAGGTTTGTGCGTGAATATAAGTTTTCATTTTACTCAAGTAAATATCTGGAATGAGATTATAGGGTCATGTGGTAAATATATGCTTAAATTTGTAAGAAAATACAAAACCATTCTCCAAAGTTGCCGTACAATTTTGCATTCCCACCAGCAAAGTAGGAGAGTTCCAGTTACTCAGTGTCCTTGCAAGAATTTTGCTCAGTTTTATTTTGGTTTTAGTCATTTTAATAGGTATGTATTGGCATCTCATTGTGGTTATTTGGATTATTTTCATTTCCTTAAAAAGGTAGAATGTGCAGCATTGTTGTAAGGGTGGCAATGGCACTCTTTCCAGCTCTCCTTGCTCTGAGTACCTGCCAGAAGTCTCGAGCTACTGCTTTTGACTTATTTCTTACTGGAAAATGTGTTAACAAATTCTAAGGGGAGTCCAGCGTTTAAAAAAATCACTAGATCCTTAAATTAATGTTGATAAATATTTAAAGAGATACTATAGTCAATAAGCAAAATGATAGATTTTATCATTGTTTCTTATGTGAACATACTTGTGACACATTCAGTCTTAAGTTATAATGGTTTAAAGAATTAACTTACCAGCTACAGCAAAACTACATGTGAGGGCTTGACTCTGATAGGGAAGCAGAAAATCAGAAGACAGGATATTGTTCCCACCCAAACAATGAGAATAAACCAAATAAACTACAAAATCAGAGTTTCTGTAGATTTTTTTTTAAATCCATTTAAAAAAAGCTTAGAAAGCAAAGATATCTAAATGAACTGAATTCCAGAAAATGACATCCTCTCCCAGGGGAGAAGAGACACATGCTGTAATGATCAGAAAGGAAGAAGTTAGATGTCTTCATTTAGAGATGACATGATTGTGTGCATAGAATATTACTTGACATCTACAAGAATTACTAGAACTAATAAGTTATTGTTGCCAGAGGGCAGGAAACAAAGTACATAAAATCACTTGCACTACCATATTCTAGAAATGAACAACTGGAACATGAAATAGAAATATCATTTGCAATAGGTTTTAAAACATAATAAATCATTGTGAATAATATAAGAAAATATGTCCAAGATCTGTGCATTAATATCACATCATACTGCTCAGAGAAATTAGAGAAGACATAAATAAATAGTGAGATGTACCATGTATGTGGTTTTAATACACAAAAAATAAAGAGAAAGGAATACAAACATAACACTAAAGAAAATCATCAAATCACAAGGTGAGAGAGGAAGAGAAGAAAGGAACAGAGAACTATAAAAACTACCAGAAAAAAATTAGCAAAATGTCAATAAGTACATATCTATCAACAATTACTTTAAATATAAATAAACTAAATGTTCTAATCAAAAGACATAGGATGCAGAATGGATAAAAAAGTAAGACCAATACATATGATGCCTACAAGAGACCCACTTCAGATCTAAAGACATACACAGAATGAATGCAAAGGGATGAAAAAGTATATCCCATGCAAATGGAAATGAAAAGAAAGCTGGGGTAGCAATACTCATACCCTACAAAACAGACTTTAAAGCAAAGTTTGTAATAAAAGACAAAGAAGGGCATTACATAATGATAAAGGGATGAGTCCAGCAAGAGGATATAAACCTTGTAAATATCTATGCACCCAGCATAGGAACACCTAAACGCATAAAGCAAATATTAACAGACAGAAAAGGAGAAATTGACATTAACACAATAATAGTAGGAGATTTTAACACCCTACTTACATCAATGGATAGATCATCTAGCCAGAAAATTAACAAGGAAACATTGCCCTTAAACGCTACATCAGAACAGATGGACTTAATAGGTATATGCAGAACATTCCATCCAAAAACAGCAGAATACACATTCTTTTCAAGAGTACCTGAAACATTCTCCAGGACAGATCACATGTTAGGCCACAAAACAAGTCTCAATAAATTTAAGAAGATTAAAATCACATCAAGCAACTTTTCTGATCACAATAGTCTGAAACTAGAAATCAACTTCAAGAAGAAAACTGGGGGAAAAAAACACACACACACAAGCTACTGAAGGCTACTACAAGGCTAAACAACATGCTACTAAACAACCAATGGATCAACAAAGAACTCAAAGAGGAAATCAAAAAATACCTTGAGATAAATAAAAATGGAAACATAATGTTCCAAATTTTATGGAGCACAACAAAAGTAGTTCTAGGAGGGAAGTTTAGAGTGATACAGGTTTACCTCAAGAAACAAGAAAAATATCAAATAAACAATCTAGCCTTATACCTAAAGGAGCTAGAAAAAAGAACAAGCAAAGCCCAAAGTCAGTAGAAAGAAGGAAATAATAAAGATCAGAGCTGAAATAAATGAAAGAGAGACTAAAAAAACAATATAAAAGATCTTTGAAGCTAAGAGATGGTTTTTTGAAAAGATAAATGACACTGATAAAGCTTTAGCCACTCACCAAGAAAAAAAGAGGAAGGCCTCAAACCATAAAATCAGAAATGAAAGAGGAAGTACTACAACTGACACCACAGAAATACAAAGGATCATA
Source organism: Diceros bicornis minor (assembly GCF_020826845.1). Classification (NCBI taxonomy): domain Eukaryota; kingdom Metazoa; phylum Chordata; class Mammalia; order Perissodactyla; family Rhinocerotidae; genus Diceros; species Diceros bicornis. The sequence goes on from NC_080753.1 coordinate 5,524,377, forward strand.
AGAGGCTACCAAGAACAGTTTTACACCAACAAATTTCACAACCTAGAAGAAATGGATAAATTCCTAGAAACATACAATCTTCTAAAACTGAATCAGAATGAAATAGAAAATCTGAACAGATCAATTACTGGTAATGAAATTCAATCAGCAATAAAAAAACTCTCAACAATAAAAGTCCAGGACCAGACAGCTTCACAGGTGAATTCTACCACATATTTAAAGAAGTATTAATGCCTATTCTTCTGAAATGATTCCAAAAAATTGAAGAGGAAGGAGCACTTTCAAACTCATTCTACAAGGCCAGCATTACTCTGATACCAAAACCAAACAAAGACATTACAAAAAAAGAAAATTACAGGCCAATATCCCCTTTGAACATAGATGCAAAAATCATCAACAAAATTTTAGCAAACTAAATGCAACAATACATTAAAAGGATCATACACCATGATGAATTGGAATTTGTCCCAGGATACAAGGGTAGTTTCATACCTACAAATTAATCAATGTGATATACCACATTAACAAAATAAAGGATAAAAATCATATGATCATCTCAATAGATGCAGAAAAAGCATTTGAAAAAATTCAACATCCATTTATGATAAAAACTCTCAACAAAGTAGATATAGAGAGACTATACCTCAGCATAATAAAGATCATATATGACAAATTCATAGCTAACATCGTACTCAATGGTGAAAAGCTGAAAGCATTTCCTCTAACATCAGGAACAAGACAAGGATGCCCACACTTGCCACTTTTATCAACATAGTATTGGAAGTTCTAGCCACAGCAATCAGATAAGAAAAGAAAGGAAAAGAAAAGAAAAGAAAAGAAAAGAAAAGAAAAGAAAAGAAAAGAAAAGAAAAGAAAAGAAAAGAAAAGAAAAGAAAAGAAAAGAAAAGAAAAGAAAAAAGGAAAAGAAAAGAGAGAAAAGGAAAATGAAAAGAAAAGAAAAGAAAGAAAGAAAAGAAAAGAAAAGGTATCCAAATTGGAAAGGAAGCAGTATAATTGTCACTATTTGCAGATTACATGATATTATATACAGAAAACTCTAAAGACTCCACCAAAACAACATTAGAACTAATAAATGAATGCAGTAATTTGCGGGATACAAAATCAATATACAGAAATTTGTTGCCTTTCTATACACTATTAACAAACAATCAGAAAGAGAAATTAAGAAAACAATCTCATTTACAACTGCATCAAAAAGAATAAAATACCTCAGAATAAATTTAACCAAGGAGGTGAAACAGCTGTACTCTGAAAACTATAAAACATTGCTGAAAAAAATTCAAGATGACACAAATAAATGGAATGATATTCCATGCTCATGGATTGGAAGAATTAATATTGTTAAAATGTCTGTACTACCAAGAGCAAGCTAAAGATTTAATGCAATCCCTATCAAAATACCAATGGCATTTTTCACAAAACCAGAACAAATATTCCTAAAAGTTGTATGGAACCACAAAAGATCCTGAATTGCCAAAGCAATCTTGAGAAAGAACAATACTGGAAGTATCATGCTCCCTGGTTTCAAGCTATACTACAAAGCTATAGTAGTCAAAACCGTGTGGTACTGGCACAAAAACAGACACATACATCAATGGAACAGAATAGAGATCCCAGAAAAAACCCATGCTTATATGGTTGATTAATCTAAGCAAAAGAGGCAAGAATACACAATAGGAAAAGACAGTTTTCAATAAATGGTGTTAGGAAAACTGGACATGCAAAAGAATGAAAATGGACCACCTACTTACACCAGATACAATAATAAACTGAAAATGGATTAAAGACTTAAATGTAAGACATGAAATAATAAAACTCCTAGAAGAAAACTTAGGCATTCAGCTCTTTGACATTGGTCTTAGCAATATTTTTTTGAATTCGTCTTCTCAGGCAAAGGCAACAAAAGCAAAAGCAAATAGGGCTACATCAAATCAAAAAGCTTTTGCACAGTGAAGGAAATCATCAACAAAATGAAAAGGCAATTTATTGAATCAGAGAAAATATTTACAAATCATATATCTGATAAGGGATTAATATCCAAAATATATAAAGAACTCATACTACTCAATATCAAGAAAACAAACAATCCAATTGAAAAATAGGCAGAGGACCTGAATAGATATTTTTACAAAGAAGACATATAGATGACCAACAGACACACAAAAAGATGCTCAACATCCTTAATCATCAGGGAAACAGAAATCAAAACCACAATGAGATGTTACCTCATACCTGTCAGAATGGCTATTATTAAAATGACAACAAATAACAAGTGTTGGTGAGGATGTGGAGAAAAGGCAACCCTTGTACACTGTTGGTGGAAACGTAAATTAGTGCAGCCACTATGGAAAGTAATACGGACGTTCCTCAAAAAATTAAAAATAGTGGGCTGGCCAGGTCGCGTAATGGTTAAGTGCACGCGCCCTTCTTCGGCAGCCTGGGGTTTGCGGGTTCGGACCCTTGGCACGCACCAATGCACTGCTTGTCAAGTCATGCTGTGGCGGCATCCCATATAAGGTGGAGGAAGATGGGCACAGATGTTAGCCCAGGGCCAACCTTCCTCAGCAAAAAGAGGAAGATTGGCATTTGATGGTAGCTCAAGGCTAATCTCCTTCACAAAAAAAAAAAAAAAAAAAAAAAAAATTGAAAATAGAACTGCCATAGGATCTAGCAATTCTACTTCTGGGTACTTATCCAAAGAAAACCAAAATACTAATTCAAAAAGATATTTGCACTCCTGTTTTCATTGCAGCATTATTTACAATAGCCAACATATGGAAGCGACCTAAGCATCCATTGATAGATGAATGGATAAAGAAGATGTGGTATACATACACAATGGAATATTATTAGGCCATAAAAAATGAAATCTTGCCATTTGAGACAACATGGATGGACCTAGAGGGTACAATGCTGAGTCTAAGAAGTTAGAGAAAGAGAAATACAGTATGATTTCACTTATATGGAATCTAAAAAACAAAATAAACAAACAAATAAAACAAAACAGAAACAAACTCATAGATACAAAGAACAAACTGGTGCTCGCTAGAGAGGAGGGGGTGGGGTGTGTGTGAAATAGGTGAAGGAGATTAAGAGGTACAAACTTCCAGTTATAAAATAAACGTCACAGGGGTATAATGTATAGTATAGGGAATATACTCAATAATATTGTAATAACTTTTTATGGTGACAGATGGTTACTAGACTTATGATGATCATATTGTAATGTATATAAATGGCAAATCACTATGCTATACACCTGAAACTAATATAATATTGTATTTCAACTATATTTCAATAAAAAAGAAATGGAGAGGCCAGCCCGGTGGCGCAAGTTGTTAAGTGCACGCGCTCTGCTGCAGCGGCCCGAGGTTGGGATCCCTGGGGGTGCACAGACACACTGCTTGTCAAGCTGTGCTGTGGCGGCATCCCATATAAAGTAGAGGAAGATGGGCACGGATGTTAGCCCAGGGCCAATCTTCCTCAGCAGAAAGAGTATGATTGGCATCAGATGTTAGCTCAGGGCTGATCTTCCTCACAAAAAAAAAAAAAAAAGAAAGAAAGAAATTCAGCCACAAATAAAACTAAAAGTAAAAAAGGAAGTCTCACTTAACTTAAAAATTTACTGTAAAGTTATAATAATTAAGGAAGTTGATTATTTGTGTAGGAATAGACCAATCAAAGAACAGAATCAAATAAATAACTAGAACTGAAGATTACAATCAATTAATTTTTTAGTAAAGTGCCAATTCAATTTAATGAGGAAAAGAAAGGACTTTTTACAGTTAGTGCCGGAAAAACTGGCTATCTCTATCAAGAAAATAAATAAATAGAATGCAGATGCTTTGCCTTAATCTATACACAAAAATTAATTTAAGCCAGATCATGGTCCTAAAAGTAAAAACTAGAAAATATTTGTTGAATAAATAAGGTAATATATATGTAGCCTTTGGCTAGGCAAAAATTTCTTAGATAAAACACAAAAAGTACTAACTTAAAGCGAAAATTGATTAGTGAGATTTCATTAAAATAAAACTTTCTCCTCATTAAATGAGATCATTAGAAAATTGAATGAGCAAGCTTCACATTGGAATATTTTTTTCAGTAAATACATCTGAAAAAGACTTTTATCCTTAAGATATGAAGAATTCTTGCAACTCCACAATAAGAAGAGAAAAAATAAATTCTCAATTAAAACTGGAAAGAAGATTTGAACAGGCACTTCCAAAGAAGTTACATGAGAGGCTACTAAGTACATGAAAAGGTGTTTGATTATTTAGTTCATTAAGAAAATGCAAATTAAAATCACAGTGAGATGCCTTTTCTCACCCACTAAAATGGCTAAATCAAAACATGGACATATAAAATGTTGTTCAGAATATGGAACAACTGTACATTCATAGTTTGCTTGTGGGTATATTTAATTCCATAACTATTTTGGATAACTGGCAGTTTCTTATAAACATATACATATATAGCCAATGATTCCTTGGTATTTACACAAAGGAATAAAAAATATGTCCATGAAATAACTCGGAAAATAATATTTATATCAGTTTTATTTATAAAAACACCAGACTGGAAACAACCTTAATTTTCATTAACAGGAGAGCAGATAAGCAAACTCTGTTTTAGTCATAGAATGGAACACTACTCGGCTATTAAAATGCATGAACTACTGATACAACATGGTTAATTTCAAACATAATATGTTAAGCAAAAGAAGCCAGACAAAAAAAAGCCAGACAGTGTATCAAAGATGTTAAATCTAAGAATAGGCAAAATGCATCCATAGTGTTAGGAATAGGAAAGTGTTTGCCTCTTGAGGAGAGAAGGAATGGACGAGAAGGACCGAGAAGTAACTGAGAATATAGGAAAGATCTCTCTCATTTTGAGTGATGGTACACGGGGATACACAATTGTTAAAATTTATCAAACTGATTAGTAAATAGAGAATTTTTAATGTATTTTAAACTTCATTGTAATAAAATGTATTTTAGTAAAAAAAAAAGGAGCAGTGGTTTAATTAACTCAATTTTTTTTTTTTTGTAAATCAATTTTGGGAATGTTCCCTCATCATTGTGATTGTTATCTTTACACATCATTTGTAGAGTATTCTTGCGTATGTATCATAGGTCACCACCTACAATGGATCATCACTGTGAAGTCTGATTATAAGGATGTTTAAGATCAAGACTGGACTATATTTTCAAATTTACCTCCCTGCAATTCTTTATACAATTCCTGGGGTTGGAGGGGGGCAGGGTGCAGGCAGAAACATAGAAAGGATCACTAGAACAATTTTCTGTTTCAGCCATTGGGGTCAAACTGTTTCCTAAATCTGATTTAAACACTTCAAACTTTCCTTTTTATTTATGCTCCTCACTCAACTCGGATTTTCTCCTCCCATGATGCCTTACATGTTTAATCCATATTGCAAATTCCTTTTAAAATTGTGCTTCCGCAGACCTGCACCCCTTCCAAGCCATGCTGTGGTGGTGACCCACATACAAAGTGGAGGAAGATGAGCACAGATGTTAGCTCAGGGCCACTCTTCTTCACCGAAAAAAAACCAAAAAGTGCTTCCTCTATAATTCCAGTCTCTGACTACCCTTGTCACTTTCTGATGCTTATTATTTTTGCTAATTTATTCATTTACTTTTCTAGCTTTATTGAGGTACACTTGACAAACAAAACTATAAAATATTTAAAGTATACAACATGATGATTTGATATACACTGTGAAAGGATTTTTCCCATCAAGTTAATTAATACATCTATCATCTCACATGTTTACCTTCTTTTTCTTTGTCCTCATCTCAACTACATTATAATCTCATTGATGATAGAGGTTATATTACATCAATTTCCATCTCCTTTATTACCTGATAAAAATAGGCAAATAACATAGAGCCTATCAGCTAATATCTTCCCATTAAAGGATTCTAGGACTTAAGTGGAATAAAGTAATACATAAAAAGTATAACATTTATCTATTTTTAGTTTTTTTAAATTCCAATATTGTCTTCCCATGCAGGTTTCTGAGAATGGCAGTTGATGAATTTCTGCTTTTGATCATTTAGGGGTAGACCCTCTGGTCACAATAATAGAGTCAAAGGACTTGATGCTGTGTTTGACTTATAAGGACATGGTTTTCCCCAAAATCGTTGCATATTTATTTAGCATAGGATTAGTGTGGGGGGGTGGGGGTGGCTAATGGAGATTTGATGGAAGGGCCACCTTTGTCTCCTTCAAAGCTTCTTACTATGATTTCCTGGCAAGAGACACAGCTCTCTGTCATTCTGTAGCCTTGGTTTTACAATTCTTGATCTAAAGTGAAAAAAAAAAAAACTTTGAAATTTTACATGGGAACATCTCAGGAATAAATTGTGATTTTCCCAGACCATATGATCTGCCATTAGTAAAGGTCTAGGAGAGGGTTACTATGATTGATGTTCCCACTGAACACACAAGGGTTTGGTGAGAAGTAGTGCTTGACAAGATAAAAGTGGCATGAAGAGAAGTGATATCAAAAATGTAGAGGGATTGATGGGCAGGTTAACAGTGGGTGTACACTATCAGTGATGCCTTCTTTTTAGATACCAGGAAGCACCTGCTATTTTGCCCTGCCCTGTAATCTTCATTAAAACCCCCTTTCTCTTATATTCTGGCCCCTTCCCCGCATTGTTCTACGTGGCGTTCGAGAACGCTCTCTCCTTCAGGATTCTGTATCAGCTGGCTTCTGAATGAGTTTAACCAATAAAGGCACTGGCAAGGAAGAGGAGAGCAGCAGAAAGGAAGAAGGCAGAGAATGCCGCTCATTCTCTGTTTGCCTACCAGAGGATGCTACATTGCCTCTACGCCTCTAGAGTGACCTTGGCAGCCCTGGGCTCTGGTACCACTGCGTGCCTCCCTAGTTTCTTCAGCCTAGAGATGGCAGTGGCTTCTTGTTGCTGCTGATCGCAAGGTTGCTTCCCTATCCAGGTTGATTTAACAACTCTTTTATCAAGGATAATCATTTCAATTAATTACATTTCCTGTTTCTTCATTAGATTGTGACTGATGTTATGTATATTTCATCCCATCAGAATCTTACTCATTCTTCCATGTCCAACTTAAATACTTTTCTTGTTAAAAAAATAATCAAGGGGCCCGCCCAATGGCATAAGCGGTTAAGTGCGGGTGCTCTGCTGTGGCAGCCTGGGGTTCGCCGGTTTGGATCCCCGGTGCGTACTAACACACCACTTGTCAAGCCATGCTGTGGCAGCATCCCATATAAAGTGGAGGAATATGGGCATGGGTGTTAGCCCAGAGCCAGTCTTCCTCAGCAAAAAAAAAAAAAAAAAAAGAGGAGCATTGGTAGATGTTAGCTCAGGGCCGATCTTCCTCACAAATAAATAAATAAATAAATAAATAAAATAATAATCAAGTCTTTCTCCTTAGCAATTTGTTTATCTACTTATACTCAACACAATCTCATACTGATGCTAGTTTTGTACAAGCTTGTCTATTTTAAATGGCTCTTTGTAGAGAACTATATCTTATTTTACTTTGTATCTCCCAATACACAAAAATGATGTCAAAGATGTAATGTCTCTCCTACAGTACATTCTTATATGTAGTATGAAGTTAACAAATGTTTATTGCAACAAAGTAAAATAAATACCCAGTATGTGCTTATGTCATAGATTAGAATAAAACAGGAAATAAGATTTGGTAAATTTGGGATTTCTTGAAGACAGAGAAAATCACAAACTAGATTATGACAAATTGTTCATGATTATATTAATATAATTTGGACTATGATTTTGCCTGGGATACTACTAGCTTATGCCTATTTTCCTTGTGTAATTATTATAAGTTAACTCATTTCATTCTTGAAACTATTCCATTTTGGAGAATAAAATTGCACATTATCCTAGTTATAACCCAAGGTGTTAAATCCAATAAAATAAATACAATTTATATACCGTAAAATATTTTAAAAATTCATAAGACCAAAGATCAAGTTCAGGAATAGACAATGAGAAAAGAAGTAAAGAATAATGATTCCTTTTTGTTAATGATTGTTCAAAACTTTGGAGGCTGTTAAAAAAAATTGAACTGAGAGGCAAATTACCACTATAAATAGTTCCTATAGAGAATATCTTCCATTCACAGTAAACTGGAATTGCGCACTCGACTGACCAACGTATGCTACATAGGGCTGAGACAGAATTTTGGAAAAATAATAAATAAGAGATAATGGCAGCCAGCGCACAAACAGAAGTACTCACTTACTGGATGAGGCCGTATTTATGAGTGTCCCATGGATGTTTAGACACAGGTGAGACAAAGAATGGAAAGTGTAGCTACCCTCTTCTGTGAATATAATTATCAAATTCAGGTAGTCTCCCTAAGAGGTGCACTGATAGGTAATACTCTCATAAACTCAATGATGTTACTGTCATGTCTTTTTTTTTTTTAACTGGAAAGCAAATGAAGGCTCATGCTTACTGAGATTATTCTCTGGGAATGAAGCTTATTTCTATCATTTAACAAAGACTGAATGCCTACAAAAGGGTTGGTATAATGCCAGATGCTTGGTATAGAGTGTTAAATAAAGCAGGCATGATATCTGTCCTCTTAGAACTTTACATCTCATGATGAAAATAGTCATTGAGTCAATAAACAAAGCAAAAGATGTGAATACAGAATATGAATTTTCGCCTTGTATTTTATTTCAGTTTTTAACCTTCACAGAACATGCCTTGAATTGTCATTTGGACTTAGAGATAAAAATAATTGAATGAGAATCATTTCTCACACTGGTGCTACTTATGTATGGACCGAGTTTATTACAGACTTCTTTATCATGACCTTGAGTTTACTGAAAGAAGGAAAGGAGAAAAAGTCATTTAGAAACATCCTGGCTATATAAACACTCAAGTAAGGAATTAAAATCAATGAAAGGCACTGGCAAAAGGAATGTAGTGAAAAGATTTCCCAGGTTTCTACACAAAATAAAGATAAACATCGAAAACAACAACAGCAACAAACATCTGCCATGGCACTCCCAGGCTGTATGACGCCATGAAGAAGCAGCAGCCTATTTTAAGACAGAAATTGATGGAAATAAGATGTCCTTTGCCCAGAGTCACAAGAATATATCAAGATTTAAACAATGACAAGGAGATGGTTGTTTAAGGAGGCAAAGCTGAGGAGAGAAGATAATGAATTTTGATGCTAGTTACTAGGAAAGTTAATTTCATCTTTCTCTGCCTTCATTTTTACTTCTATTCCATTCAAACATTGATCTTACGACTTCCAGCTTTACCAGCAAATTCAGAATATCTGCAGGGCAAAACCTCTGAATTTGATTTACTCAAGGCTATTCAAAGACAAACTCAGGGAGTTGGATCTCAAATCTCCCTTGCACTACATTCGGATGATGAGGTTTTTTCAGAACTCCAAAAACGGAATACCATGAAATTAGATCTTGTACTCTGGAAACTCGGAACTCTTTATTGCCAGGTTAAAATTGGAAAGCGTTAGCTCTTGAGTACCAGATAAAAAGTGAATCTCCATGGATCTTAACTCAATTTGTATAGTCAATTTCTCCACTGTGTTCCACCCCTGTAAGTCCCTTCACCTCCATAAAATTGTCTCTATCCATTCCATCCCACAGGGACCTTGCTCTGTCAAGAAATCTAATAGCATTTACCACATGCATGGCCTTTAGAATGTACTCGTAATCTTGCTTCTATCATTTTGTACTCACTGTAGTTTCGTATATAACAGATTAATTTCAAGTAGAGCAGAAACCATCATTTAGATTTTGGGGACTTATTTTTTCCTGTTAAACAGGTAGATTATTTTATGACTCAATATACGAAATATAAATCAAATTTACTGTTACAAAGCTAATCAACTTCATTACTCAAGTTTAACTTAAATCTCTTAAAAAATGTACTAACTTTCACTTTTCTGTTCACATGATTTATTAAATAAAATACTTGTATTGAGATCTGATTTAGTGTAATATGAGCATGGTAGATTACTTGTCATAACCACTGACCCATCATTTTGTAACCATATAAATACAGACATATTTATGTTTTAACAATATCTGTTAAGTGATTAAGTACCTGTTCCTTATCCTGTATATCTAAAATCATGGTAAGTTTTTCAGTTTTTTGGTGAAAAAGAGTACTTTTTTTCTTTTTTTCAAATGAGAAATTCATTGGAAATTATACATGGACAGCTGTATAGAACCATTAGAGAGAAACATGAACATAGTCAAAATTTTCTCAACTAATGTACAAATTTGTAAATTTTGAATAGATACATTTTTTCCTGGAGAAGGCTAAGCAGAAAAAAAAAAGAAAGAAAGAAAGAAAGAAAAAAAACACGAAAAAACAAATCCTTTATAAATTATGATTGTCCTAGTTGGCAATGAACTTTAGAACACTGTTCATCCCAGATGTCCGTGCGTGATTGGTTTACAGTGGTAATCTTGCAAAAAGGATTAATCGTTCTTTGGGGTTAAATCTTCTTTTATATTTATAATAAGTTTGTTGTGTTTTGTGTGTGTGTGTGGGTGTGTGTGAAGAAGACTAGCCCTGAACTAACATCTGGTGCCAATCCTCCTCTTTTTGCTGAGGAAGATTGGCCCTGGGCTAATATCCGTGCCCATCTTCCTCTACTTTCTATGGGACGCTGCCACAGCATGGCTTGATAAGCGGTGCCTCGTTGTGCACCAGGGATCCTAACCTACGAACTCCAGGCCACTGAAGCAGAGCGTGCACAATTCACCGCTGTGCCACTGGGCTGGTCCCTAAGTTTCTTGTTTTAATTGTAGGGGCAGGAGGGTGTTGTTTTGGTTAGAAGAAATTATAAAATATATTTTACCTTTATTTCATTAATTTACAACAGTTACTAAGTCTATAAAAACTTTTTCCCCATGGGGAAATTATTTTGTTGTTGCTAGGTTTGCAATGTGAAGTTTGAATTATTTACAAACATGTTTGTCATAATCGTGAACTATATTTTAATGTGATTTTGACTATATGTATTTAAGATATATTTTATTGATTTTGGGCTAACTGCAGTTTCCAAATAGATAACAAAAATCAATTAGATGATTTTCTTAAGCACTTTTCCTAGAAAGAATGGCTTATGTTAAAATGACCACCACGCAAGTTTGTGAGATATTGCTCGAAGGACAGAGAACTCAAGAGTCTACCTGGTGTGGTTTAGCATGATCCTTTAGGCATCACATCATGGAATGTTCTTGGTGCTATAAGCAAGTTTTGTTCTTCAAGCTTGTTCAAACTGGATTTCAATCTCTCCAATCCAGCTGTGGATAACTTGAAGAGAACTCAATCAAGGAACAAGGCTCCAGCTCACCTAGTATGGTTCACCCAGGAGAGATAAGAAATTGTATTGCATTGAAGCGTAGCCATCCCCAGGCTACTGTTGCAAGCTATTGGATTACAGTCTATCCTAGACCACTTTTGCACAAGGATTGCCTTATCAGAGTGTTGATGAAGTTGAAGCAACCTGCCCAGAGATCTTTACTCACATCAGAAGCTCCTTAGGATAGCCAGAGGGGATTCTTGCGTTAAAATGGATCACAGTCTTTGGAAATGATGGACTGTATTTCACAGAATAATCAACGTTTTTTTAATTGGTGCTTGGATGTGCTATATGTTTATGTGAAAGTATATTAGACACATCTTGGCAAATATATGAAAGAGGAAAACTATGGGTGACTAAAGTAAAACATGGCTACCAGTCTACTGACTCATTTCTTTTCCTTTTTTATCCACCCAGCAACCAACAAAATCTGTATTTAGTAACTTTCCATTTTCTCACACTTTTAGAGTAGATGACACAGTAGAAATCAAACCATCACAAAATATCTTTGCAAGTGCAAGTAGTCGCTGAAGATTTTTTTCTGCTAAGAATGTTGAGATATTGACTATTTCACCTCTGTCTTATCCCACTCTGAAAAATCACAGCCCTGGGATTTTCATCTCAAAGGATGCATTAACAAAGCCAACATGCTAACACTCTAAATGTTCACATAAAGGTGAATAATTAAGGAAGAAAGTTTCTGGAATTCATTTGCTGTTTGTACATTCTGGATTACAGACCATAATTACATGGTTCAACTTTGATCCTGAATTCTAGACTTAAGGGAGCTTCTTTACCAAACACTGGACTGAGTTGATGCAATTATCAGCTAAGGATGGAAAAAACTCATTCCCGAAAGCAATAATTTATCTCAATGAGCTGTGTTACTGTGGTTAATTATACGTGTATCAGTGTGGTATTATGAAAAGTTCATGGCTCTTGTTGCAATCAGAGTTTACTCTACTCCTGGCTCTGCCACTTTTAAAATGACTGCCCTGTTCAAATTTTCTTCCTCATTACTGAGTTGCCCTAGGGTGAAGTTAGAATAACGTTACCTTCCTTAAACAACTTGATAAAGATTAAATTACACAAAGTATTTAAAATGCCAGGCCCCAAATAGGCTCTTAGCAAATAACAATGTCTTCTCTCTTTACTTGATGAATATATGTATATATTTAATAATGAAATTTAAGTCATTAATGGCTTTCTAGATGCTAAGGGTTATATTTTCCAATTAGTCTGTTAAAAAAAAATTTGTGTAAGTTTTTTTGTTTTTTATTATTTGTACTAAATATAGTAAAATGTTCCCAAAGCACCGGGAAGCCCTCATTGGATGTAGACACGTATACACTGAGAAGGAGAGTGACAGTGCCAGGCGGTGGCTATTGTGTGTATGGCACTAGTATCTCCATTGTAACACAGGCGTTGATTTCTCCAGGATAAGAAGGATAAGAAGTCCAAGGGAATCAGTATTTTAAAAATTTTATGAAAGAACTTAATTTTTACATGATATTTCTGAGCCTGAATTAAAAGTCATTCCACTTGTGATAGGGGTAATCGGTGGGGAATCAAATGTTACTTTCAGATAGGTGTCAACATTATTAACAAAACAATAAATAAATATTTTGACAATCTAGTAATTTTCCATTAATGTGTAAAGCAATCAATAATCATAGAAAAACTAAAATTGAGCCGGTTAGGGTTTTTTCTGTAGCCCTTTCTTATCCTGAGTGCATTGATGGTGTAGCGGAAGGATGCAAATGTCCTCCGCCGAGAGCTGTAATTCAGCGTCGTATATAATTGCAGTGTCCATCTGGCACAGTCTCACAAAAGCACATGTAGCAGTTTAGTTATAAAAATATTCAGGTGACAGGATGCCAGATGTTTTGCATGGTTGTCATCTTTGAATTTCCTCTTATTTTATCACCTAACAGAACCTCAGTATAATGACCTTCATGTTCATGCATTTTCTACATTTTCTTTTGACCTCCACAAAATCAGAAAAATAAGCACTGTAAAGAAATAGGGTATAAAATACGTATCTCTAGGCACACATCCTTATGTATAGGGAAACATACTTCTGTAGCACAGTTTTCTTTAATCTTACATATTTTTGTATGCATTTAGCTATCATCATTAGGAACTGTGATCTTCCTAAGATGGGAATGTAAAAGGGCATTAAACATGGTAAATACTCTCTTATATATCAGTCTACCCTTGTGACTTCGTCTGAGTCTGGATAATCCTGGTAGTAACGTGCAGAGTAAGTCTTGAATATGGATCCTACTTCATTTTTCCAAAGTGCTCTTTCTTTCATATCTGTCATGGATATAAAGGAATTTTGGATACCTATTGCCAAGTCTAATATCCAGATCTATTCAATGTTTACTGCTTCTTAGTTAGTCTAAATCATGACATCTCAGTTGAACAAAGGAGGTCACCTATAAAAATACCACCTGCATTAGTTTGACTAGAACATCATTAACTACTTCGAAGAAAAGGACAAACTAACCAATAGCAATCATAATGTGTGGTTCTGTGTTTTAATCGTCAGGAATATATCTAGGATATGTCTAACTATAGAGGTTTCCCTAGTTAACAGTGATGAAATATCTTTGGATAAATTGTGTCACGTTGAAACTCTTGCTTCCAAAGTTCATTCTTCATTTTGACACAAAATTCCACATGAAATACTTCGGGTTATACAAGATTTCCAAAAGCTTTTAGACCTTTCATTTGCTATACTGAAAATGGTGGCTGCAGAATTCACTGAAATGTTGAACTAGAAAATAGTCCAACAGTCGAAGAAAATGATACTGATAAATTTTACTGTGACTGTTTCTCAAGAGTCTGTCTCCCTGATTATTAGATTCTGGTCCTTAGGACCAGCGACTCTCTCAGTCAAGGCAGAAAACAAATAGTTCAGTATCCAGCAGTCCAGGGCTAGCTGTGGCCAGTGATATTGCTCTTACTGAGAAATATTCTAAATGAGGAGTTAGGTCTTTCCTTTCTCTAATGTCCATTATTCAAATTCCTTAGCTAGAGAACCCCTATCCTGGAAAATGGCTGTTGTTCTCACATTTTTAATAAGTTGGCAAATAGAGCAGAATAGCTTGAGGGACCTGGAAAGATCAATATGTCTGCATCTTGTGCTTCTCAATTTGCTTACAATCGCCATGAAAATTTGGATAAATATGGTCTCTTGGTATCAAATACTAAGCTCTATTAATTATGATTTTTAATCATGAACAATCTTCTGTCAAGATAAATATATTTATGTTTACATAAATAATGTGTCCAAATATTCATTAGTAGTTACATAAAAATATTACAATAGCTCCCTGTGCTGTAACACTGTACATTATACTTTCATTAGATTATAAGAATTAATACATAGAGAAAATTCAACCTGGGGCAAATGAGCATCATTCTAGAGAAATGTCAACCTAGGGCAAATGAGCATCCACTATGGATTAAAATGATTTACATACCTACGGAATATACTAGGCTAACACTCATTTGATCGCTGTGAAATTGGAGGTGAATGATTTTATTCCAATCAATGAAAATTGACCTTGCAGTAGAAGTTAGCTAATCATAAATACATGTATAGTTTAGCATTTTTAAAATTCATCTTGAGAATAAAACTGATTTATTCAATATCAGTGGAGTGAAGCAGGCTCCAGGCATTGGTGACATGGGACAAAAATTAAATCCAAAGGAAGCAAAGGTTTGAAGCTTGACACTCGGGTCTTAACAATTCAAAAACTGAGAGAATTGCTGAAAGACAGCAGGTTTGTGCATAGATACTCTACTATTTGGAGCTAAAACACAGAGTTCAAAGACTGAAAATGTCATTTTACAGCATTTTTTAAATTTTACGGAATAAGAAACCCTAGTCTAGAATGATGTTCTGACTTGTCCCAAATCACGTAGTTATTAGTGACAGAATTGATAGTACAGCCTAGTCCAACCACTTCAGATTCTAGTAAACTGCCCCCCACATTATACACCATAACATGTGCAGAAAAAGAAATAAGACTCCCAATGGCTCTACACCAAGCCTGCTACACAGAGAGGATCTTAAGTGATCGGTCTGAACGGAGGCAGGGAAAGCCTGAAGTTGGCCCATGGAAAAGGCAAATGAGACCTTGATAGGATCGTTAGCAAAGTAACTCTTCAAATACATCAAAAATTTTACTAACCCTGTCCTGTAATATATCCCTTACAATTTGTCAGAGAATGAAATATACCGCTTCGTTTTTCCACATTCCTTTAATCATGCAAGCTATGAGGACAAATGCATCCCTTTTTCTCCAGATATTCTCAATAAATGTGCCAGCATTCACAGACCACCATGAACCCAACAATATACTCTCATTTCCTACAAAATTTTTTGCATTTTATGAAGCTTTGTTTTTGTTCTTCCTAACAGTAAATTCATAGCTGAAATTTCTTTTTTTTAATGAGTTTTTTATCTTGTGGCTCTATAGAAAGGAGGTTATATTTTCTTATATCAGTATGTGTAATATAGTGGCAAGTATTTGTGTTTGTGTGTATGTATGTGTTGACTTCTTAAAATTGCTTATCTGGCATACACTAGAATTTATTTCTCCTGGTTATCTTTTGTGTTGCATTTTTTGGACTCAAATAATTATTAATATTGATATGGCAAAAGTATAGCTGAGTTTGTATCTTGTCATATGTTAAATATTGTGGAGAAGAGTGTTATTTAGGAACATAATAACACCAAATGTTAACATATTGGGATTCTTAATTTGCTTCATTACCAGATGAAGAAAGAAAAGTAAATAAAATAATGAATTTTTTCTAGAGAAAATGGAACACAATTATACAGGAATAAAAATTCTTGACTCCAAACAAAAGCACATTTTTATGTAAGAAAGAACATTGAGGAATTTGAATCATATTGAATGTTTAAATTTGTTCAAAGATACCCTAAAGCATACATTCCAAAATGAAATTTTGCATATTTAAAACCAGGTATAATCCTAAAAACACAACAAAAATCATACCATAGCATAAAGGAAGAACTTCCATAAAGAAATTGTGAGTGGTACTAGATGCCAGATTTACCTGGAACAACTCTCCTAATTCTTCATCTTCAGAAGTAGTCTATGGGCATTAGGCAAATAGCTAACTGTGTATTTTTAAATGCGTCATCTAAACCATTGATCCAAAGGCAAAAATGGCAAGTAGGAACACCTCTTGGATTTGTACACCCCTTTGTGGAATTTTAGCTTCATAAAGCGAAAAATAAATTGTTAAGGACTTCTATGAAAGCATGATAGCCCTGTTTTTATTTGTGCATTGTTTTAAACAAAATTTTATCTGTAAGATTTAACAAAACAGGGTGATTAGTTTCATAGAACTAGCGTCTTAACAAAAAGAGTTTTCTGAATGGCATTAATGTTATTGAATTATCCTCATGAATTGAAATGAGTGGGGAAGGAAGGGAGAAAGGAAAGAATAGAAGACGTAGGAGGCGTGTTTTGAGGAAAAAGGAGATAACCTCGAGAAGGACAGATTCCAGGGTAAGAAAGATACAAATAAGGGAGCACGGGGCAGACATAAGGTTTCTGGTGGATTAAAATGTCCATCCATCCATAGATAGTAATTCTTAAATACAGGAAAAGTTTAAATTAATAAAAATCGTCTATTGTCATTACGAAAGTATTGAAAAGGTAAGCAAACTGAGAGAGTGAAAATTTAAGCAGAGTGCAAATAAAAAGGGCTTAACCAATATCAGAACGCCTAAGATAATTGTGAGTAATGACTCTGAGTGCCACATTCAATCTATTATTATGTTTTATTGTCTTAAGGGGGAGAGATCATATGCAGGATGAGGAAAACTGCCTATGGAATCAGCTAAGCTCACAGTTATTTCAAATTTTAATGAATCATTTAAATTCATTTTTTTCAGATATGTGCCTCTTTTCTGGTATTATTTCTTTTATTAAAATCCATTCTGAGAGATCTTCACAGTTTTAGGCTGGAAAAAATTAGTTTCTTGGTGTCACCAGCAGCTCCAAAAGATCGGGATAAATTCCCTGTGAAGGCCTCTGCATCGGGACACGTCAGGCAGCTACAAATGATCGGATTTCTCAGACATGGGACTGAACACCTGGAACAGTTCCAGAACTTGACTCTTCACCTGAGTTCCGAGTGTGGGGAAAAGCACTTATTAGTTTACAATAGTAGATGACTAGTTAGAATGGCAAACAAAAGCAAAGTGATTCTAGTGTGAGAATCTTTTACATGTGTTAGAAGATGTGCTCCGCTCCTATTACTGTGAAATAAACTGCCCACATGTCTTGGCCTATCAAGTATGTCGATGAAAATATTTCTTAGCATTTATCAACAATCAGAGCAAAATATACAGACACACACACTTAAGGGCAGCAAAAATTTGTTTTGTTGGTGTATTTCTTTCCATATGCTAAAAATGTTTGAATCAGTAATTCTAAAAAGTCATTACATTACAGAATTTTTTGGTCAATAGATACTCTTATTGAAGAATCTACAGTTTAAACATTTATTTTTTATTCCACATATATGTATAGACATCCCCATACTGCACACTCACACACACACACACATATTACACTCTCATATACACAAGTAGAGGTATTCTCTCAAATGCTTCAAAAGGAATTCCACTGGATATATCAGACAGAAGGAGCTGTCTGTACTCTTAATTTTGAACATGTAGCTTCATCTTCAAATAAAGAGGAGCGAAAAATAAGCACAATTCAGGGAAAACCATTATTTACTGTATTTCTATAAAGTGCTAGATATGGAGCTGGACAACATACGTTATCACATTGGTTCTATCATTAAGATATTGATAATTTAGGGGAAGTTCATATAGCTCAATTTACAAATACGGTTAATTCTTTTGTATAGCTAAGCCTACATAATTCCAATCATTTCTACGTTAATTTCATTCAGAGCTTACAAAATACTGTATCACTTTTTCCATGGTTATGACAAGCTAGACATCTTATATTACATAAAATTTTCTCAATACCTTCTCTTTCTAACCATAGTCCTAAGAGATGGCTTATAAAAGATTCTTGGCTGTGGTTATGTAATTTAGGAAAACATCATAATATATATCTTTCTTGGAGACTCAAAGTGGATATTTACATTTTAAAGAATTTGAGGAAACGTTTGTTTACAAAACCAATCTATTTATCTGTTTACCATAAACTCTCTCGTGCTTACCCTTTCTTTTTGTTTCCCAATAACATTTTTAAAGACTCTTCAAAAGAGCCCTGATCTAAACTCCACAATGTTTGTTGACAGAAGAATTGTCAAGTTTATTTCTAAGTAAGCTTTATCTAACTTGTGGCATAATAGATGCAGATATTTGAAAATTGGCAATAATCCAAAGAAAAATGGTAAAGAGGTTTATTCCTTCAGTTTTCACTTAAAAGAAAGCACGTGTCTACATACACCTATCACATATCAACCAAATCGGAATATAGTCTTTAGGTCCTGAAAGCTTTATGTAGCTCTCCTTGGAGAGAAAGTATCTTAAGCCACCATCCATTCTTTCTGATCCTCACACTTACATTTGTGAAGTTCCCCGTTGCATTTCACACATAGCTGAATTTTTTACACTGCATCTCCTGACAGAAATCTCTAGTATAGAGTTTGACAAATACATACTGTCATGTAATCACCACTATAATCACCATATAGAACAATTCCATTAGCCCCTCAAATCCCCTCGTGTGGTAAATTTGCAGGCATCCTCCCACCACCACACCAAGCCCATGGCAACCCTTGATCCCCTTTCTGTCTTTATACTTTTGATAATTAAGAATGCTTATGAAAAGAACATACATAGTATACTTATGAAAATAACATATATACATATGTATAAATACATGTACATTTATATATGTCCTTTTGAGCTTGCTTTTTTCACTTAGAAAAATGCCGTTGCAATGAATTCCAGTTGTTGCGTGTAGTAATAACTTGTTACTTTTAATTGTCTAGTAGTATTTCATTATGTGGCTGTCTCACGGTTAGTTTAATCATTCACTAGATTAAAACTAAGGACATGTGGATTGTTTCCAGTTTTTGATGATTATGAATAAGCCACTATGAATATTTGTATGAATTGAATACATTTGCCTTATTTCTAATTTTAGGGAGAAAGCATTCCATTGTTCATCATTCTTATCTTAGCTGTATATCTTGTTGTAGATGTTCTTTATAATGTTAAGGAAGTTCCTTTCTCTTCCTATGTTGCTGAGAGTTTTTATCATAAATGGATGTTGAATTTTGTCAGATATTTTATATGCATCTATTGAGATGTTCATACAATTTTCTTCTTTAGTCTGTTGATGTGATGTTTGATAGATTATGAAGTGTTGAATTAGCTTTACATTCTCAGAATAATCCCCATTTGCTCTTGCTATATTGTCTTTTCATATATTGTAGGATTCTATTTGCTATTATTTTGTTGATGATTTTTACACTAAGGTCATGAGGGGTATTAATTTGTAGTTCATTTTCTGATAATGTCTTTGCTTTATATTGATATCAATATAATAGTGGTCTCACAAAAAGAATTTGTGTAGGATTGGTATAATCTTCCTTAAATATTTTTGTAGAATTCACAAATAAAGTGACCTGGGCCAGGAATTTTCTTTTTCCAGACTTCACCTATGAATTCGATTCCTTAAATAGATACAAAACTATTGAAGCTCTCTCTCTCTCTCACTCTCTCTTTTTCTCTCTTTCTTTCTGAGTGAATACTGTGTCTTTCAAGGAATTGAAACATGCTAAATTATATAACTTTTTGGCGTGAAATAGTTCATAATGTTTTCTTATTATCCTTTCATAATCAATAGTATTTCTCATGATATCCCCTCTTTCATTTCTTAAACTTGTATTTTTGGGTCAGTCTGGCTAGAGAATTATCAACTACATTAATCTTTTTGTTGTATTGATATTTTCTATTGTTTTTCTGCTCTTATCTTTATTATTTCTTTCTTCTATTTATTTGGGTTTAATTTCCTTTCTTTTTTCTGGTTTCTCAAAATGGAAATTTAGATAATTGATTTGAAATTGTTCTTTTCTAATGTAAGTATTTAATACCATAAATTTTACTTTAAACACTGGATTGGCTGCATTTCACACACTTTGAGATGCTATTTCTCTTTTTCATTTAATTTGAAATATTGCCTAATTTCCCTTGTGACTTCCTTGAATCCATTATTTAGTAGTATGTGGTTCAATATCAAATTATTTGGGACTTTTGTAGATACCTTTCTGTTACTAATTTCTAGTTCAATTATTTTATGGTGAATTTATTTGTTAGTTTTAAACTTGTAATAAACATTTTATGCCTGGGATATCGCCTTTGTTGACGACTGTTCCAAGTGCACTTGAAAAGAATATGTATGCCTCTGTTGTTGGGTGGAGTCTTCTGTAAATGTCAATTACACATGACATGTTGGTTAGTATTGTTCTTCAGATCTTCTCTACCCTTGTTCATTTTATGCCTACTATAGAGTACTAAAACAAGAATTGAAGTCTCCAACTAAAACTGTATATTTGTCTATTTCTTCTCTCAGCTATGTTTGCTTTATGTATTTTGAGGCTTTATTATTATTAGGTTCATAAACATTTATTAATAACCATTTCTTTGTGAACTAACACTTTCATAATTCTGTAATACCCTTCATTCCTGGTGATATTCCTTGTTGTGAAGTCTAATTTTCTAATATTAATATAGGTACTCAGCTTTCCTTTTATTTGTATTTGAATAATATTTTAAAAAATTCATCTTACTTTTTTACTTAAATCTGTCTTGATATTTAAAATGGGTTTCATGTAGACAATATGTAATCGGGTGTTGCCTGTCTTCAACTGTTGTTTTTAGACTAATTACATTTAATATAACTTCTGATCTGGTGGGCTACATTTTGATGTTTTATACTATTTTGTTCTTTGTATCTATTTATCTTCTCTGCTTTTTGTTCTCCTTGTTCCTCTTTCCTGCCTTCCTTTGGATTATTTGAATATTTTAGTATTCCATTTTGTTCTACACATTGGTACTTAGCTATATCTCCTTAGACTGATTTTTTTTAGTTGTTGTTCTGAGGATTCTAATTTGCATAGATCACATTCTCCATTTACTTAGAGTTAATATTTTACTATCTGTAGTAAAATTTTGAAGGCTTGCAACCATATGGATCCATTTACCTGCCACCCCACATCAACCAACTTTCATTTTATAGTTGCTACATGCATTACAACTACATCCATCAAAAACCATGCCAGACTGTTTTACTTATTTATGCAACTATCTATGTATGAGCCAGCCCTGGTGGTTAAGACTTGGTGCTCTCACTGCTGTGGCTGGGGTTCCTTTCCCAGTCGGGGAACCACACCATCCGTCTATCGGTTGTCATACTGTGGTGTCTGTGTGTTGCTGTGATGTTGAAAGCTCTGCCACCGGGATTTCAAATACCAGCAGGGCCATCCACGATGGACAGCTTTTAGCGGAGCTTCCAGACTAAGACAGACAACAAAGAAGGACCTGGCCTCCCACTTCTGAAAAAATTGGTCATGAAAACCCTACAAATAGCTGTGGAGCATTGTCTGATACAGTGCCAGGAGGTGAGAGGATGGCGCAAAAAGACCGGATAGGGTTCCACTCTGCTGTCCACAGGGTTGATAGGAGTAGGAATCAGCACAAATAACAATGTATGTAAGTATTTGTTTTGCTTTCAACCGTCATTCGTATTTTATAAAATTTAAGATGGAAAATATTTTATATTTTCCTAGAGATTTACCATTTCTGCTATTCAAGAGCCAGGTTTCTCTCTGGTCTAGAAGTTTCTTTAGTATTTCTTTTAGAGCAAGTCTGCTGGAAACAAAGTCTCTCAGTTTCCCTCTTCCTAGCAAAGTCTTTAATTGCACTTTACTTGAAGAATGCTTTTACTGGATATACAATTCACATTTACAGTACTTTTCTTGCAACATTTTAAACACATTGTTCAGTGTCTTCTGCTTTCCATGGATTTTAAGAAATAGCCACAATTGTTCAGATTATTGTCCCTATGTATTTAATGTGCTGCTTTTTATCTAGATGCTTTTAAATTTTTTAGATTTATATTTGCTTTTCATCAGTTTGATTATCATGTGTCTGGGCATGGTTTTCTTTTAATTTACTTATGCTTGGAGTTCACCGAACTTCTTAAATGTCTAAATTTTTACCATTCACTACATTTGGGAAGTGTTTGGTGGTTAAGTTTTCAAGTATTTTTTTCTGCATTAATTCCTTTTTTCATTCCTTTCAAAATTGCAATTACATGAATGTTAGACCTTTTAAAATTGTCCAAAAAATACCTGAGACTTTGCTCATCTTTCTTGATATTTTTTTCTCTCTCTTTTTCTTACTAGATAATTTTAATTCATCTATCTTCAAGTTACCTGACCGTCTCTCTGTGACCTCAATTTTGCTATTGGGATCATCTAGTTTTTTTTTTTTTTCAAGTCTTGTACTTTTTTTCCCTAAAGTTTCAAAATGATTCTTTTTTGTATACTTTCTGTTTTCTGTTGAGAACTTCTATCTTTCCATTTTTTTCTAGTGTATTTTCCTTCACTATAAGAAGCCTAGTTCTAATATTTGTTTTATCATTTTTGTCTAATAAATGGATTAGTCATATCAATGTTGATATCTGTTGATTATCTTTTCATTGTAGTTTGGTTAACTTTTCCTTGTTTTTTGTTTGAGTAATTTTGAATTGCAATTTTGAATAATATGGTGCATAGTCTCTAAGTTTTGCTATAATCCTCTGGAAAAAATCACATTTTGTTGTTATTGGTGGTGTCTAGCAAGCAATCAGCCTGGTTAGTATTAGACCCTAAAGCTGCCTCATCTTTTGTGGGTGCTGGTTTGAATCTCAGTTCAGTTTTCAAAGCCTTTACTATGATGCTTTGAGTTTGTTCTGTGCAGGCTCTTTTCCTGGTTTAATCTGAGATGTGGCTTATGGCTTAAATTGACTTTATATCTCAAAGCTTTGGTATGTCAATCTGTGTCTTCCCCAAATACACACAACTCAGTCTGAGCCCTAGTCTTATGGAGATTCCTATACAGATTTAGAAGAGCCCTTTCCTCAGCTCTCTCTTCTCTCCCATAACCCCTACACTCTCCTGCCTGCAGTTTCCTTTTTGAGATTCCTCTGGCTGACCATAAAGATGAGATTTCTATCAGAGACTTTGCCATCAATCTCACTTCTTTGCTGTGCAACTCTCAGACTGAGGACTACTCTCTATGCAAAGACACAAGATAAAAGAGAAAAACACAAAAAACAGGAAATGCATCCCTTTATGGGCATCTTCCTTAAGTTTTGACTCCCTTTTCTAATCTACTTCCTTTTGTTTATTTTTCAAAGTCTTAAGTGATGCTTTCTGTGATTAATTGTAATCAGTGAGAGAGACAGGCTGTAGTGAGCTTACTTCACCATGATGGAATCAGACTATAATTATTAAGTTTTATGTCGTCAAATATATCTGTTGTTTTATTTATGTCATTTGGGCTTCCTGGGGTTCTTAAAAAGTCCTCAAAACACCCAAAATCTAGCTCATTATTTTTAAAAAAATATTTTAAATTAATAGCTAGTTTAGATATATATACATGAAATGCCCTCTAAGTCAAAACTTGCTTATGCATTTTATATATATATATATATATATATATATATATATACATATATATATATATATATGGGTTGTCTAGAAATGCATTTATATGGATATTTGAATATACAACCATTTTGAATTATTTTTTTGACATGAAAATCTATAGTGTTCAACACACTTCACTTTTTTCATCAGAGAAATATAAAATGTGTGCATATAAAATGAATATTTCAGATCATTTTAAATATAAATTACTGTCCCAAAGTTTTCTTTATTTTCTCTTAGATTCATAACTGCAGATTCTAGAATGAGCCCTGGTTTTTCCTACGTATGTTACATAATTCAGTTAGATTCATAATACTAGGAAAGAGTTAATAATCATATTAAAATACTTTTGACATCTTTAGGTATCATAATTCTATAAGTCCACATGGTAATTACATAATTACAAGCTGTCAGTATATGATTGCTGATACTTGTAAAATTTTGTAATTACATAATTTAGCATGATTACGATTATAAAAAGAGTACATGATAATTGACTAAAATTACTTTTTAGTTTTTCAGAAACACAAAACAGTGGTCTAAATTAAGACAAGAAACAAACGTGTAATTCCATCTGCATGGGCATTAGAAGAAAATTCATATGGATAAAGAATGGTGTCTTCTTTTCTGTTAAGGTTTATTGCAGCCAGTAGGACTAAATCTTTCTCCAAACCTCTCCTCATCATCACCTCTACAGATTCTGTAAAAGAAGACATAAAACTGACAGTTGTCGAGACCTCACTCTGTATCAGAAACTACATTGAACACTCTGCATTCCTTATCTCAGTGACAGGAACTTCTCAACACCTCCCATGCTACTGCCCTTCTTAGACATCACCTAAAGTACCAATCAAGATTATAGATGTATTTTTCACTGAAAAAAATTGTAAAATGATTTTATACAGTATTAATAGATATCTAATAAATCCTTTTTCGTTAACATCATGATTTACTGTTGTTAAGTCTAATTTTTTAAATATTATCCACTTTCTAAGAATATATCTATGTTTGGAATATTTGTGTCCCCCCCAGATTCATATTGAAATCCTAATTCCCCATGTGATGGTATTAGTAGGTGGGGCGTTGGGGAGGTGATCAGGTCATGAGGGTGGAACCCTCACGCATAGGATTAGTGCTCTTATCAAATGGACTACCAGAGCTCCCTTGCCCTTCGCTATGTGAGGATACAACGAGAAGCCTGCAGCCCGGAAGAGGGCCCTCTCCCGATCATGCTGGCACCCTGATCTCAGACCACCAGCCTCCAGAATTGTGAGAAATTTCTGAATTACACAGTCTGTGGTATTTCATTGTAGCAGCCCAAATGGACTAAGAAAATATCCTTATTTTATTTCATTTAATTTTTTAAAAATAGTTTAATATATGCAAGATGACTACAATGAATGGAACTGGAGTATTTCTTTTGTCTCTTTGTTTGTTTTTAATAAATACTAGATACAACCTGCAGTTACACAATTACCTGAACGTAGCACAAGGTTTTACTTTAGAAGTAAGGCAGTTTTTTAAAACGCATATGGAAGTCAGCCATAAAAAAGTGTCTTTTTTTCCTTCAGCTCATAATCGCCCAGAATTGTTGCCTGGTCTGAGCAACAGACTTAGTTGCAAGATCTGTAAGGAGGTGATCATTTTACAGAGAGACTGGAATATTAGAGAAAGTACTCATAATCTTATAATCATTTAAAATAGCTTACCTATTTTTTGTTAATACTCCTTCTAGCCATTGAAAACACCTTTTGAACAGCTCTACTCCTGAAGGCAAATTATCAAAAGTAGTTGCTAGGAAACAATTATATTTAAATTATGACATTGAAGATCAAACTTTCAGCACATGCATACACAACAAAAAAGGAAAATATAATGGGACATCTCAATGCTTTAAACTGAAAGGTAGTCAAGAACAGGAATTAATATAAAAGATGCTTTTCTTTTTTAAATTTAACATTTGCAATGTTTAAAATGCATGATCTTTTGACCTTGAAACAGTTTTATGGCTAGTATAATTACTTTAAAAGTGTTCTGTATTGACTTTAAAGATGTCAATTAAGTTAACGGTGATTGTATAATATTAACAAATGATAGATATGGAATTGTGACAATCACCTGTGTTTCCCTTGAAGAGATGATCATTCAATTGAAAACTGCAAAAGAAATATTACTTTTAGTGAATTAATTTAAAAATAATATTATAATTGAGTGTGCCAAATTATGCCTCTGATTGGAACACGTTATATTCTGAAATATTTTGCATATGAGATTTGTAAAATGTTCCAGGTAACTTGAATTAATTTTGGAGAAGGGAAATGGTGAATAAAGACTGAAGATATACCCCTGCAGTTTGGATTTTCAAAAAGGATTTTCTAAAGTTTAAAAATAGGATTGAGACTTTTATTTCAGAAATATAGCCTAGATGTTCTTTTTCCTATTCCTTTGCTAAGTACAACTAAAATCCCTGGATATGGTATATGAAACAAACACAGGAAGCTGGAAATTTGAGAGAAAAAAGCCGACCTCCTGGGAACATCAGGACCTGAAGAATAACAAGGTGATGAGTTCCCTGTGCACTTTTTCTTCTTCTTCTTCTATCCCAGACTTGTAGCTGAAGAAGCAGGCAACCTGAAAACACCAGCAGCTGTAGACAAAACAAACGCCAACAAAAGGATGCTCTCTCTAACAAAAGAAGCAGGAAAAGGACAGCCTGGTAAGACAGAAAATTTTTGGAAAATAATTGCTTTTTACCACGTAAACACTACAGAAGAACCGTGACCCCATCCCCAAGCATGTCATCGAAGGCCAAGTGGGAAGCCTAGATTTCCATCTTACAAGGCTGTGATGAGATGCCTGAACACCTCATGGGGCAGTGTCAGATAAAGACCAAGTAGGGAGCCAGGACTTTTATCTCCATCATTTGGTAACAAGGTCTCCATCTGTGTTATCACTGGAGACCATGCAAGGATTCTGAAATCACAGAGAGTCGGGACTTTCACCATCTCCTAGCAGTAATGAGGACATCTCCACCATAGTGCTAATAGGGATCACATGGGGAATGAGAACTCCATCCTCCACCTAGTAGTAATTAGGAACCCCACACCTCGGAATTAATGGAGGCTAAGTGGGGAACCTAAACTCCTGTGTCTGTCTTGCAGTGATGATGTGGCATTTCCCCTTCCCTTGTTAGAGTGAGAGTTGAAATCAGTTAAAAGGAAGGTTTAATTAAGATCTAGAGTCTCAGAACATAATATACAGAGGAGTATGTTTCAATGAAAAATCACTTGTACCAAGAACCAGGAAGTCTCAAAATCAATTCAAAACACCAAATCAACAGATGCAACACTAAGATGGCAGAGATTTTAGAATTATCTGACAAATATTTTAAAACAATTATGATAAAAATGCTTCAACAAATAATTATGAACACACTAGAAACAAACCAAAAAAAGCTTTGACAACGAATCAGAAAGGCTAAGCAAGGAAATAGAAGATATGAAGTAGAATTGAAAGGAAATTTGAAATGTAATATTTCAAAATATAATATTTCAAAGTAAAAGGCTAAAAAATGTATATCAAGTAAACATTAACCAAATGAAAGCACAAGTGCCTACATTAATATCGTATGAACCAAAATTCAGAATAAAGAATATTACCAGAGACAGAGATGGATATTATATAAGAGGAAATGGTTTACCAAAAAAACTGAATAAACATTTTTCCAAAGAAGATATACAAATGGCCCACAGGTACATGAAAAGATGCTCAACATCACTAATTATCAGGGAAATGCAAATGAAAACCAAAATGAAATATTACCTCACACATGTTAGGATGGCTATTTTCAAAAATACAAGAAGTAACAAGTGTTGGTGAGGGTGTGAAGATAAGGGAACATTAGTACACTGTTGATGGGAATGTAAATTGGTACAGCCGTTATGAAAAACAGTATGGAGTTTCCTCAAGAAATTTAAAATAGAGCTACCATAAGATCCAGCAATCCCCAAACTGGATATGTATCCAAAGGAAATGGAATCAATATCTTGAAGAGATATCAGTATTACCATGTTTATTGCAGCATTATTCACAATAGCTAAGATATGGAAACAACCTCAATTTCCATCAATAGATTAAAGAATAAAGAAAATATGGCATTTATATACAATGGAATATTATACAGCCATTAAAAAGAGAAAGAAATCCTCCCATTTTTGATAACATGCATAAACCTGGAGGACATCATGTTAAATGAAATAAACCAGACGGAGGAAAAAAAATACTGTATGATCTTGTTTGTTATGTGGAATCTAAAAGAGTTGAATTCATAGAACCAGAGAGTAGAGTGATGGTTACCAGGGGCTGGAGGGTAGGGAAAGGGGGAGATATTCATCCAAGAATACAAACTTTCATTTATAAGATAAATAAGTTCTAGGGAATCTAATGTATAACATGTTGACTATAGTTAATAATATTATATTGTATATTTGAAATTTGCTAAGAGTGTAGATCTTAAGTTTTCTCACGACCCTAGAAAAATATAGTAGCAATGAGAGGTAATGGATGTGTTAATTAGCTTGATCGTGGTAATCATTTCACAATTTATACATATATCAAACCATCATATTGTACACTTTAAATATATGCAACTTTTATTTGTCAATTACACCTCAGTAAGGCTGGAGGAAGAAAAGAATGTTTGTGCAGTAAAATACAGAACTGCAAAATATGGGAAACAAAAACTGATAGAACTAAGAGAAAAACTAGACAAATTCACAATTATATCTGAGAGAATTTGACCTCCCTCTCTGAACAATTGATAGAATGACTTGACAGAAAATTTGCAGGAATATAAAAGAGCTCAATAACACCATCACCCAATAGGATCTAATCAACATTCATAGGAAACTCTCCAAACTCTCCAACTAAATAACAAAATTCTAAATAAATTATGAGTTAAACAGGAATTGTGAAATATGTATAATTGAATGGAAATGAAAATATATCAAATTGTGGGACACAGATAAAGCAGAGCTGGGGGGTAGTTTGTAGCATTAAATGCATATATTAGAAAAGATGAAAAATGTCAAATCAATAATCTAAGCTTTCATCTCAAGAATCTAGAAGAAAAAGAACCAATAAACCCAAAGCAAGCAGACAAAGGAAATAATACATAAAAGCAGAAATCAATGAAGTTGTAAATAGGGAAAGGAAAGAGAATATCAAGTAAATAAAGAGCTGGTTCTTTGTAAAGATAAATAAAATTGACAAACCTCTAGCTAGACTGCCAAAGTAAAAAAGAGAATGCACAAATTACCAACTATGAGGAATGACACAGGGCATACCACTGCAAACCTTACAGACATTAAAAGAATAATTAGGGAATATGAAAAAACTCTGCACATACAATTTGACAACTATGATAAAATAGACAAATTCATAGAAAAAAATAAAACCTACCACATCTCACTTAATAGGAATAGATCATTTGAATAGGTCTATAATTGTTAAGGAAATTGAATCATAGTTTTAAAATACCCACGAAAGAAATCCACAGACCCAGATGATTTTCCTGGAGAATTCTACCAAATGTTTAAAGAATTAACACCAATTCTGTACAATTTCTTCCAGGAAGTAGGACAGTAGAGATAGCTTCTCAATTTATTTTCTGAAGATGTAATTATATCAAAATCAGAGAAAGGCAGGACAAAAAATTCAAAACAAAAAAAGCTACAGATCAATATCCTTAATGAATATAGACAAAAATCTTTAACAAAATATTAGCAGGTAGAATTCAGCAATATATAAAAACAATTATACATTATGAGAAATTGGGGTTTATTCCAGAAATGCAAGGTTGGCTCAATATTGAAAAATCAGTTAGTACAATCTACCATATGACTGCGCTAAACAGAAAAAATCACATTATTGTATCACTTGATGTAAAAAAAGCATTTGACAAAATTCATCACCCATCTATGATAAAATCTCTCAGAAAATAGGAATAGAGAGAACTTCCTTAATTTTATAAAAAGCATCCTTTAAAAATATACAGCTAACATTAAACCCAATCACTAAAAACTGAATGCTTTCCCCACAAGATCAAGAACAAAGCAAGAATGTCCACTGTCACCACTCTTGCTCAACCTAGTACTAGAGGTTGCAGCAAAGCAATATGACAGGAAAGAGAAATAAAAAAGATATGGGTCTTGAGCCAGCGCTGATGGCCTAGTGCTTAAAGTTCGGTGCTCTCACCACTTCAGCGGCCCGGGTTAAAGTCCCAGGTGCAGAACCACACCACCTGTCTGTTGGTTGCCATGCTGGGGTGGCTCACACAGAAGAATTAGAAGGACTTACAAATAGGACATATAGCCGTGTACTAGGGCTTTGTGGAGCAGGGCAAAAAAAAACAGGAAGATTGGCAAGAGATGTTAGCTCAGGGTGAATCTTTCCCTGCAAAAAACTCAAAACAAAACTATACAACACTGATGAAAGAATTCAAATAATATCAAATTAATAGAGAGATACATTGTGTTTATAGATTGGAAGACTATTTTGAAATAGTAAAGATACAATTCTCCACAAATTGATATACAGGATTAATGCACTATCTATCCAAATATCAGTGAGATTATTTTTAGATGCAGATAAGATCATTCTAAAATTTATATGGAAAGTCAGTGGAACTTGGATGGGTATAACGATTTTGAAAAGAAACAAACAAGTAGAAGGAAACAGTCTGCCCAATTACAAAGCTTATTATAAGCTACAGTAATTAAGACTGCATGGTATTGATGAAGGCACAGATGCTCAGGTCAGTGAAACAGAATAAAGAACTCAGAAATAGACCCATGCAAGCAAGACCCACTGATTTTTTGCAAAGATGCAAAAGCAATTCAATGGAGCCAAGGTGGCCTTTTCAACAAATGGTGGTGAAACAATTGGATATCCATAAGCAAACAAAAAAAAAGCAAGAACAAACAAAAGATCTTTGACATAGTCTCAAATCTTTAACTTAAAGGTCTCACACCTTATCTCTGGGATTTACAGCTAGACAATTAGAAAATTAGACACCAAAAGCGTGATCCAACGAAGGAAAAAATCGTAAATTGAAATTCATCAAAGTTAAAAACTTTTGCTCTGTTAAGAAAATAAAAAGATAAGACAATGTACAGACTAGCAGAAAATATTTCCAAAGCATATATCCAACAAATGACTAGTTTATAGAATATATAAAGGACTGTCAAACTAAAGAGGAAAAAAAGACAATTAGAAAATAGACAATGACATAAACAGATATTTCAGTGAAAAGAAGATACAGATGGCAAATAGGCACATGAAAATATGTTTAGTATCACTAGCCATCAGGGAAATGCAAATTTGAACCACAATAAATATATCAGTACGCACCTATAAGAATGGATGGCTAAAATAAAAATATAGTGACAAAACCAAATACTGACCAGAATGTGGATGAGCAGAATTGCTCATATATTACTCACTGGCATTTAAAATGGTAGAGTCACTCTGGAAAATTATTTGGCAGTTTGTTTTTTTAAATACGATTACCCACGCATCTACCATACAAACCTACAAATGCACTCCTAGGTGCTTATCTCAGAGAAATGGTGACTTATGTTCACATAAAAACCCATACATGAATGTTTATGGTAGCTTTACTCACAATAGCCATGAACTGGAAACAACCCAGATGTCCTTCAATGGGTAAATGGTTAAACAAACCATGGTGCATGCATACTATGGAACAATACTTTGCAATAAAATGGAAGGAATGATTGATAGTCACAGTTTGAATTGATCTCAAGGGAATTACACTGAGTGGAAACACCAATCTCAAAATGTTACATATTTTACAACTTCTTTTATATAGCATTACAGAAATGAAAAAGTTACAGAAATGAAGGTCAGGTTAGCACTTGCAGGGTTAAAGGAGGGGTAGGAGCAGGAAGAAAGAGGATGTGGCTATAAAAGGGCAACATGAGGAGTTAAAGGGCAACATGAGGAGTTCTTGTGATGATGGAAATGTTCTATGTCATCACTGTATCAAGATTAGTATCTTGGTTGTGCTATTGCACTCAAGTTTTGCAAGATGTTACCATTCGAAGAAATTGAGTAAAGAGTGTAAGGCATCTC
Source organism: Diceros bicornis minor (assembly GCF_020826845.1). Taxonomy (NCBI): domain Eukaryota; kingdom Metazoa; phylum Chordata; class Mammalia; order Perissodactyla; family Rhinocerotidae; genus Diceros; species Diceros bicornis. The sequence goes on from NC_080753.1 coordinate 5,556,684, forward strand.
TGTATTATTTCATAATAGTGTCTGTGAAAGTATAATTACCACAAAGTAAAAAGTGTAATTTAGAGAAAGGGGGATGTTAAGCAATTTACTTCTAAACTTGATTTTTATCCTAGGCAAGATTATAGATTTACTTATTAAAAAGACTTGCTATGATAATTTAAGAGGAAACATATGATGAAATTAGCCAATAGAATGTCAATGGGACTGTTACTGGATACATACCCATGTTCTTTACCCGCCACTCAAGAGGGGCCAAATAAAACTAGAACACCAGGCTTATGGCAAGGAAAGAGTTTTTATTGAGGGTGATGTCAGCCGGCAGACGAAAGCTCTCAAATTTGTCCCATCTCCCCGAAAGTTGGGAGGCAAGGGGTTTTAAAGGTTGTGAGGAATGTAGCTGCTGGTAGGGAGGGGGATACTGTGGCCTTGCTGGTCAGCGCTTTCCCACCAGCCTGCATTTGGTCTTGTGAGGCTGCTTGCAGGGAGGAGGTGGCAGGTAAGGGAATTGCAGGTGGGCGTCCTTCAACTGTCTCCATCTCTGTGGCGGGTGGTGGATTCTGGCTCCAGGAGCCAAGGAGTTGAGGTCTGAGAAGCTTTAGCTTCTTGTATCAGTTTCCCTGTAACAAAACTCAAGAACTGGTAATTAGCCAAAATATCAGTATGAGCCCAGCTTGAGGCCACCAGGGCTTTTAACAATTAGTAACTTCTATCTGCCTTGTGAAGTTCAGGGATACAAAAAAACCCAATAGTTACATATGAATGTAACTTAGATAAGCAGGGAAAGAGGATGAGTGCTTTTGGTTTTAACTCCATATATTCTAGGTTTAAGGTAGGGGAACTGATATCTGGGTCAGTATCAGGAGCACATCATATTTATTTAAATTAATTTACTTTTCAATAAAATTTAGATATATATGCATCATAAGACAATATTTGAATACTACATAAAGATATTTAGCATTCTGTCTCTAAATTCTAGATGACAAAATAGAGAAATGTCATCAAGATTATCATATAACTAGGAATATTTATAATGTTCTGATCTACTCTGATGGGGAGCTATTTCTAGAGAGATCATTTCAACCTACATACACTTTTCAAATACTTTCCTTCATTCTTTCTGGTAAAATGTTTTCAATTACTTTCAAAAATATTTAGGATTTAATTAAAAGAATGAGATAAATAACAAGTGCATTGAATATAATGTCATGGTCCTAAAAGATCTTAAAAGATTGAAATAATTGCTTAACAAGCAAGACGCAATTAATAGGAATAAAAATGAAATATATAGAGCACCATAATATGTTAAACATAGGAAAAAATGAGTATGTAGCAATATATATGAAGAAAATTAAGATATTTTAGTCATTTAAAAAATAGAAATAAATGAATATATATGTCATCCTAAAAAGAATTTAAAGCAATTTTTTGCACATTTACTGGTTGTAGATGATCTAGAAGAAGGGATGTACTGATCCCATTCTAGTCTTCAAGGGCATGATATTACCTAGAGCAATAGAATCGTTTCTGGGACTTACACTTTATGAAAGTCAAGGGAAACCAACCAGCCAATCAATCAACCAACCAACCAAAGAAACACACATTGAAATCCTATTGCAAGAGGAATGATGAATAGAAGAGCGACACAAGAAGATTGAGAGGGAACATGGTGGTAGTCTTAAAATACCCGAAGGACCGTCACATAAATGCAGGTTAGACTTGTTTATATCCCAGGAGAGTAGAACTGGAGTCAATGGACATGAAGCGCAGCAGACAGGCGTTTCAGCCTGGTATAATGAAGGACTACTCCAACAAATGGATATTTCCAAAGTTACTTGATGTGCAATATCCAGAAAGATATTTTGTTCCTTGTTATTAGAGTCAGCTGAAAGCTCACTCAAGGAAGATATAATAAAGTTTTATCTGAATTTGGAATCACCTCTTCCAGGTATCTTTTCAAAGATTATCTAGTCACCAAGACTTCCTGATTTCCCTATTTTTTAAAAAAACACCTCAATTCTTTTTTCCCTAAACCCCTCTCCTGCTTTATTTTTCTCCATGGAATGTATAACCATATGAAATACTATATATTTCACTTGTTTATCTTTATAGTGTCTGTCTCTCCCGGTAAAGTGCAGCCTCCATGGAGACAGTGAGTTTCGTCTGTTTTGTGTCTATAGTACCCCTAGAGATTAGAACAGCACCTGACACACATTTTGTGTTTTGAATAAATGTAGGCATGCATGAAAGAATGGGAAATGAATAAATAAATAAATGGATTAAAAAACAATATGCTCCATTTCAGTTCTGAGATTCCATGATGTATTTATTTTTTCATTTATCTTTTAGATGAAACAAGATGATTGTCCCCTAATTGTTGTTCAGAGATCAATAAAAAGGCATGTCAGTTTTATTTTTTTCAAAACAGAAAATATTTAGGAATAAACAAGTATATACATATATAGAGAGTCTTTGAAATAGAATATAAGGAGAACAACTATAGATAAAACACAGGTTAGTCCCTAGTGTTTTTTCTTTTTTTTTGCTGGGGAAGATTTGCCCTAAGCTAACATCTGTTGCCAATCTTCCTCTTTTTTTTTCCTTCCCAAAGCCCCAGTGCATGGTTGTATATTCTAGTTGTAAGTCCTTCTAGTTCTTCTATGTGAGCCGCTGCCACAGCATGGCTACTGAGAGACAGTGGTATGGTTCTGTGTCCCGGAACCGAACCCACACCACCAAAGCAGAGTGCACCAAACTTTAACCACTGAGGTTAAATCAGGGCTGGCTCATCTAGTGTTTTTTAAGCTAAAATTATGTTAAATATACATGAAATATTTATTTGTGCATTTTATTCCTCTGTGACTTTTTCATGCAACACAGTTTATTTTGAGATATATTTCTTATTCACATTTACTTAATATAATACAAGGTATATGCATACTCCATCAATGAGTATTTAATATTTTTTTACTTGGACATAGCATTCTTGTCATAAACATTCTTATACATACCCCCTGGTATATAGATTTTCTCTGGCATACTTTGTTTGGGAGATATTTCCATATTGTTTCAAGTCTACATTCCTATCAGCATTCTTCATGTCAACATGTTTAAATAATAAAAAACCTTTGATTTTTACTTAATGTTGTATTTTTTTAATCAACATTGATCTAGACTCTTCGGTATTCTTTTTACTGAAAACCTTGTTTTTGTTTCTTCTTTTTCTTTTCGTGAGTCATGACCAAATCCTATTTTTGATTAGTTAAAGGGTCTGAAACTTGGATTTGTAAATGATTCAGGCTATCATATCTTAATATTAATTCAATCTTATATTATTAAGTTATGTTTCTTAAATACGTATATATTTTTCATTTATTTTATTAAATAAATAATGTGTGTGCATATGGAAATACAAACTCAAATAATACTTAAGTATTTTAAATATAAGGTAAAATTCACCTCCCTTATCTTATTTCTAACACCACAAGGAACTGATGAAGAAGAAAAAGAGAGTGAAAGGACTGGCCTTCCTCCATGTCCACGTCCATTCTAAAGTTACAGTAGTTAGATGCTAGGACATTTAGGTAAAGACAGACCAATCAGCCAACAGAACAAAACAGAAGAGAGGATCTCACATATTTTGATCCCAGGATCTGTTTATAATCTTAGAAAATTATTGAGAAGGTCAAAGGGCTTTTGTTTATTTCCATATTTACTATATTAAAAATTAAAACAGAAAAAAATTTAAAAATATTTATTCACTTAAAGATAACAATATTAAATCCACAATACATTATTACAGAAAGCATTCTTATGAAAAATAATTGTTTTCCAAAACAAAACAAATGAAATTATTTTAAAATTTTTACAAATTCATTTAATGTCTAGCTGAATAGAAACTGGCTATATCCTCATTTCTGCTTCTGTGTTAAATCAGTTGCTATGTGTTGTTTTTTTGGATTTTAATGGAGAAAATCTGGGCTCACAAAGATCTGCAGTTAAAAAAAGGAAGACTATTTTAACATCTTGTTCAGATAATTGTGAATATTCTCCTTTCTTACCACAGCAAAACATGGCCAGCGGTAGTTTCTTAATGGCTAAGTGAAATGTGGAATCTTAAACCCCTGTTAGCGTCTGTCATAGTAGTGAATGAGTGCAGCTTGTGAAAGGCATCATACCTGAAGTAAACCACACACAACCACCTCCTGATATGGTTGTCAGTTTCATATCCACCCTGAAGATAGGTTTAGGAGTCCGAATTTACATAATACACCCAAGGACTTGGAAGACAAATGGTATTTTAGAAGGATGTTCTCAGAGAACACAAAGCTCCGCTGAGGTATCAGCATGGTCCTGCTGAGCAGAGGACTGAGGGTGAGTTGTGTAGAAAGAAGCAGATGTGGCAAGAACAGCCTACAAATGCAAAGTGGGCAGAGCTTGACAGTAGGGAAGGTAAAGTACACATAACATCATTTTATAGATGAGAAAATTAAAGCTTTACAAGAGAACATAATTTGGCCAAAGTAACGCAAATAATAATTGGTGAAGCTAGCATTCAAACTCATTTACCTGTCTAAAATCTCCCCATAATTATTCTCATATTCTGCCTCCCTTTGATTAACTTGTTTCTAAACATTTCTTTTCTAAAAAACTCGATGAAATAAAATCTTTTTTAAAAAGTGTGCTTCTCTAAAATTCACAAAACCAAGTTGAATCTGCATAAATCACTGTCTACTAGAGCTATGAAGTATACTTACAACATGGGAGGACCTTTGTCTCAGAAAGACAATGTGAAGAAATAGAAAGACTGGAAATAGAAATTTATAATACTACAGCAGCCTCTTCTGTCTGGCTTGCAACTATTTGTTATTTGCAGAACACAGCTAGACTGTTCTCACAACAACTGAGATGCAGTGTTCCAGTATCTATGTGGCAGGTGTATTCTGTAAAATAGAATGATACGTGTTTAATAAGTTTCCTATTTCATAGCATAGAGAATCCTAAATTTAGAATGTTAATTAAGAGAAAAGATTGCCTTGGCCACCTTACACACCTCAAGTTCTATTTTTTCCCATTACTTAATAGGATGCAATTATTTTAAACAAATATGACAGGTCCTAAGGAATTGTTACTTCTCCTCCTCTACTCAGTGACTGTAATTTGTATCTGCCCACTTCTTTAATTGCTTAGAAGGAAAATGCCATCACCCCTTACAAACTTTTTACTCATGCTTCCATATAACGTGTTGTAAATCTAAACATATTGATTTAATTTATCTCAATATCTATATACATACACAAGTAATCAGTGAAAATCTTCCTTCCTGTATTTGTTCTGTAAATGATGAAGTTGAAGCTAGCAAAGGCATATAAAAATCTGTCCACATGGGGATAATATCCCATTTATTTTTCCTAATAATTCTACAAAGTTTTAACATAACTTAACCATTTAAGTTCCTTAAAGTATAAGGTATGGTTTTACTATATGAACAAAATACTAATGCTACGTAAACATCCAACTCACCCAGCATCATAATAGAAAGTTGGAGAAGAAGAGATGGTACAGCGATATCAAGGAGTCTTAAATCTCACTATAAGTATTTGTGAGCTGGAGGAGACATAAGATCTGAAAAGTCTGAAGCCACTAACTAGCCTGTGGAAACTTTTCCAATCTTCAGACACATAAAATTATGAGCATAAGATTAGGTTTTCAGCAAAATCTAGTCCAATTGAAAGTTCTCTCCTATCAGAAAAATACTCAGCAATGTAGCATAAACAATCATAAACACATCACATATTTTTCATGTCTTTTTTATGAGAATTTCCTGAAATGAAACAGATATATTTCCTATGTCAGCAGGGTACATATAGAGCAATATTACATACAGCAAATATGTTGGATATCAAGTTATATATTTTCTGCAACCCGAGGTATCAGGGTTATTTGACAGAGTACCTCATGTATCTTATCCTGGTTAAGTACAGTGGTTAACGGAAAAATAGCCATGAAAACTGCCTCTGAAGTATCAAAACAACCCAAGGAAACAAATGTTCCAATAACAAAACTTCCACATATATGTGTCAAGAATTCAACATATTGCAAGAACACTTTAGTTAATAGCTTACTACAACACAGTTTTAATTTTAAAATTCAGTACAATTTTTTTGTGTAATTAATTTAGGATTAATTTTGTATTTTTTCCAGAATTATTGGAATTCAGAATTATTTTCAGAATTCAAATATGATGGAAAAGAAGACTCCTAGTGGAAATAAAAAATCTAAACGTGAAAAAAATATTTGTAATATTTGTCACCTTTTAAATATTCTTACAATATTTTATGAATTATTTTCACACTATAAAATAAGCATTCACATGTATACTACATTCATATTTGTAATTTTGAATCATTTTACTCTAAATAAATTCCCACAGATTATATAAGTGTTAGTTCCACAAAACCTGGATCCAACTCTGCCAATTATATATGTTTCATGTTTGGCATTAATAATAATATTAATTTTTAAAATTTAACTGACACGTTAATTCCATTAGGATAGTGGATAGAAAAATCATAGTAAACCCAATGAATTAAGAGAAATGGAGGTTTTTGCACATTAAATTAGTGTTCATTAAATTTGTTTGACATATCTGATTGTAATTTTCCTAAAACAGTCATACAATACAAGAGAAAATCAATCACAGAATAAAAATAAAAGAGACACATAAAATTATCTTTTCTTTAATTAATCTGAATTATTTACAGATCTTTAACTTGACCTTACTTTGGGAAAATGTTGTTAAATTATAATATTAGTTATTTATTAAAGCTCTTAAAGAAAACTCTCAATTTCAAAGTTAAAAATATATTGTTTATTTTAAGCAGGTAAGATATAAATAAGTTAAAGTGGTTGAATTATGAAATGTTGAATAATTGATTAATTTATATCAATAAAGTGTATTGTTATTTTATAATCAAGTATAAATTATTATTAATGTCATAATTTAAATAAGGTATTTTTCTAGATCATTTAATGTATAAAATACTTTCTAATTGTTTAATTTCTTTTTATTTTCTGTAAAATCTGGGAAAGAATTTCTATTTGATAATAAAAATGGTTTGAATATAAATAATGCTATTTTTTCAGAACTAAAAAGACTTAGAAGGTTTCACAATTCAAAACTAAATTTGCAACTTTTCAAAAATCACTCATTTCCATTGCTCCATATATGTTTTATTATGCTGACCTACTTATGACACCAACTTGAAGGAAGAGCTGTAGAAATACACCTACCTAGCTAAGGAGAACCATTACATTTAAAAGTACTGTTAAGTTCAAGAAGGTTATATTGGAAGAATTTTAAAGCATAACTTGAAATATGAAAATAGGTCAAGAATAGGCTATTAAAAAGATACCTTAATTTCTTTTTCTTTTCTTTTTTTTTAATGTGCTTCACTGACAGCTTTTAAACCACGGCACACTGACCAATCTAAAGACTCTTCCAAAAATCAAATACATTGAACCAGCATTCTTTTAAAATATGCCCATACTTAAAGAAAATAATCCAGACATCCATCAATTTTATGCTCAAGAGTACTGCAGCTATGTGTTCTCCTTTTCATCTCCTCATTTATTTAATTATAATCCGTTTCCCACTTCTGTGTCAGGTATGCTCTTTATGCTGAGCATTTATATACCTCTAAATTTTATTGGCTAAAATCTCTAAATTTTCAAGGTTTTCATTTACAGCAGTCTCTACATTTTGTGATTATAAATGTTATGCGTAAATGATTATTTTTATAAAATTCATAATTAAATATGGAGTTCAGAAATCTTGGGTCCCAGATATTATACTGGAACTTGGCATGACATCAAAGATCCAGATCTGAACCTCCAGGTTTCAGATTTTCTTAAATGTTAAAGGAAGGTGTTGGTCTAGAGCTGATGAGACAACTGTCAGTTTTTTAGAAATCACATCCAGGAGAATTTTACATTGTACTAAAACAGCAGTGAATAAAGTAAGTGCTATTTAGCAACCTTTGATTAATCAGATAATCTGGCTGCCCACAGTCCTGCATGGTACCATCTTTCATTAGAATCTAGCAACCAGATCAAAATCTCTCCAACGTTTTACATGAAGCAGACATTATCAGTGCTCTGCCCAGATCACATCTGATCCCATTAATCGTTTCCTCAGACCCATCCCCCAGCTCTGTGGCTTGTGTTGCTAATGTGCCTGTACTTGTAACTCTCTTCAGAGAACTGCTCCTGGGCTGCTGCAGCCTCTTAGCCGAGCTGGGAAGTTTCCACCTCCTGCAGAGCTCCAGGCACTCGGTGGCCAGTCGACAACTGGGTAGTGCTGCGTGAAAGTCCTTCTGCCATGTCTGGAATTCTCCTGCAGGGACAGCCTGTAGGTGGTATTCCACTTGAAATGGAACTCTTGCTTGCTTCTTTCTCTCCCTGTTCTGTTTTTCCCACTCCCTAAGCGTTTCTCCTGGAGGAATTTCTTCGATAGGCCATTTGTGCAGGATAGTTATGTCAGGGTTTGCTTCTGGAGAATTCAAAATAAGTCACCACACTCTACGATCATTCATTCATATCTTTCATTTATTTGTAACACATAGCTTAGCCTCATAAAGCCTCTTTACTAGAAAATCACAGAAGACCTTGGAGGCTTATATTTTCTTATTTAATTTTTGGATTTTCTTTAATCCGTTTACCTAGTGGTTGATTTTTGTCAATATATTCTATTATTATTGCTTTTGTTGTTGTAATGTTTTATTTCACTTGTGCTATTTTGTGTTGTTTGTTTTTTAAATTTGAGGGGTCTTTTTAAGGGTTAATTCTCAGTAAGAGTTAACAAATCTATGGATATGTGAATAGATCTGTATTTAAGCTGTCTAAAAGATAACATTGATAATTATGTCAAAATTTAAATGCAATGTGCTGGATGCATACCATGGAACGTTTACTACAGTTAGAAACAAAGACTAGAGGCACACATAAAAACGAGAGAAGATCTTAAAAACCTGGCTTTCAGTGAAAAAAGAAAGGAAAAAAACCAAGATATATAGCACAATAATATTTACATAAATTGGTGCACATAAAACAATACCTATTTTGCAAGAAAGCATATACAAAGACATCCATTAAAACATTAGAATCATTGCTTATGAGAGGGAGTTAAAATGGAGCCAATCAATCCATCAGTCAATCAATCAATAAAATAATAGAAGGAACTTGCACAAACAGTGATGAAAATATGCCCTTAACTGAGAGATCTAATTAACGTTCTTCACCTGAGGTTCAACTGGACAAAAGTAACTTGGAGTGATTTAGTAGAGTTAAACAGGAGGAAATAAAGGGACAATAAGAAAATATGTGATGAGAATAAGGAATAAGCAGAAAATATTTGGAAATATATTTTCCTCAACTCAATTGCTATGGACTGAATTGTGTCCACCAAATTTCTTATGTTGAAACTTTAATCCCCAGTGTGCCTATATTTAGAAATAGGGCCTTAAAAGAGATCATTAAGATTAAAAGAAGTCATAAGCGTGGAACTCTAATCTAAAACGACTTATGTCTCTAACAAAAGAGGAAGAGACACCAGGGGCACACAAGCACAGAGGGACAACCCCGTGAGGACACAGTAAGAAGAGGCAGCCATCTGCAAACCAAAGAGAGAGGGCTCAGCGAAAACCAACCCTCCTGGCACCTTGGTCTTGGACTTCCAGATTCTAGAACTGTGAGAAAATACATTTCTGTTGTTTTGGCCACCCAGTCTCTAATACACTAATTAATTTCAAATTAATGCTACCTCTTTTTCTGAACTTGCAAACTTTCTGACTGATTAGAGCAAGACAGGAGTAGTACTTTCTGAAATTGGTTAGATGGCTTTTCTATTTTGCATTTCCCCATTTGACATATTCTTCCTTGTCAGCCAAGACATCTTTCTCTCTTAAGCCTTGGTGAGGAGGGAGTGTTGGTGATAAAAGGGAAATTGGGAGTGCGATTGATTAGTTCTGATATAACTGGAATGCTAAGAGAAATGTAGAGTCAATGTTCAGCTTTTGTTTACTAAAAGAAGATATTAATATAGAAAGAACAATCTCTTTGAAAGTGAAGGCTTGTTGATGGAAAAGGATTTTCTAAATCACTGTAGTTTTAATTTAACCCATCTTAAGCTAGGTCTAATTAGATATAGCACTTCATCAACACAGGGAAAAGATTAGGATATTACATAGGAGAAATAACCTCCCCACACCCAGTTCTGGGAGACAGTGGAAAGAAGATGGAAATCAGAAGTTAGACAAGGAATCAGGGGGACACAAATGCCTGCATACCCCAAGAAGATATCCCCAAGAAACAAGGGAGATAAATGGGGAGAAAAACAGACAAACTTTTGCCTGGATTCTCAATTGATTGTCAATAAAGGGCAACTTTATTGAAGGCTGCCCTTTCCTCTCTTCGATTTGGACCAGCTGCACCCAAGTACAATATGCATATGAGAGAGAGAGAGGGAGAGAGAGATAGAGATTATTCAGAAGGAGATGAAGCCTGGGAGAGCTTGAGTATCATTTTCCTTCATTTACAATGGAATAAAAGATGCTCAAATTTCCTACGTGCTCAGAGGGATCACGTTGAGAAGGTTTTAGTAAAATAGGTTGCCGTGGTGGTAACTAAGTGATTCTGCAACCTATAACTCTTGAGTTGACCATTCAAGCTCCAAAACCAAGTAAATGTTATAGTCCGTGATGTGTCAGGGTCAGTAAGAGTTGAAGAAGGTCCACATCTTCAAGAGGATCATCAATGGATCATAGAAGAGCTGAGAGAAAGAGAAGACAACTATTATCAGAATACAGTCATGCACTGCAATACTACATTTTGGTCAACAACAAACTGCATATAGGTCAGTGGTCCCTTAAGATTAGTACCATAGATCCTAGGTGTGTAGTAGGCTATATCACTTAGGTTTGTGTAAGTACACTCTGTGATGCTCTCCTGATGACAAAAAAATCTCCTAATGATGCATTTCTCAGAATATAATCTCGTGGTTAAGCGATGCAGGACTTTATTGCATTTACGAAATTCAGTATCAGACACCAGAAGACAGCCCATGGATGGAATCCAAGCAAATCACACAAGAATCACCACCCCAATAACCAGAACACTAAGGATAATGGATCTACTGAAGAATCCCCTCTACTGGGCCACTACCCTCTGAGTATTTTAAATAAAAATATTGAGTTATCCAAGAGACTGCTTATATTACTCACAGGGGAGTTTGCAGAAATAGACTAAAATTGTTTTTTGTTTTTCTCCAGAATCTATATGGGGCAGGAGCTCTATAAAAAGATATTATCAGTTATTGAAAATAAGAAGCTACATTTACTTCACTAAACTGGTAGGTTATATGTAATTATCTAACTTCAGTGTAAGAATTTTCTTAGTTATTAAATGGAAAGCTATAAAAAAACTTCTCATAATAGGAAGGGAGCTATGAGCTATGTATAGGAAACGTTTAATTGCCTAGGCTTGTTTTATTATTATTATCTATGCATTAGTATAATTATTTGGTTCTGTGGCTAAATGTGAACGTACAGATCTGTTGGAAAAGTTTCTGTTAAGTATATAAATCCTATACAGCACACTCAGCTCTAAATTAGCAAAGTAAATTTTACAATGGAAAAAATAATTGAATGATTCATTAAAAATATCTCAAAAGTGTGTTATTGCTGGCGAGAGAGAGATTTTTTAGATGAGTGTAAATTGGGCCCTAAATAATGTAGATATAGTTCTAGTTTTTCAGAGCTAAAAAAAATCCATTTTATCCAAATAAAACAAAAAAATGATCAAAAAACAAAACAAAAAAACTATGGGAACTAATTCTGAAGAGAAATTTCAACACTTAAAAATAACTTTAAAATTATCTTCCAATTTTCCATCAAATAAGGGCAAATGGATGTTTACTTGTTCATTTCTTATTATATGGCTATTTTTAAAGCTTCTTAATTCAAAAGAGGAAGCATATAGTGTATTATAAAGGATGTCACTTAAGTTGAGTACTCCCCGGAGAAGAGAGAGAGCATGATTATTTTAACAAGTGATTAATCAGACTAGAACAAACTATTATTTCATTTTAAATGCTACATATGTCAATTCGCTATTTATCAAATTGAAGAAATTTTGAAGGATACATTCATATTCTCAAGTATTTCTCAATATAAATAATAATAGAGTCATAGAATTTTGAATTCTGAAGGAAGATAGAAGACACAGTCTAAAAACCACATCTTGAGAATTCCTTCTTTAGCATTCCTGACAGTCATTTAGTTTTCTGTGAATAATTCCAATTGAATGGGATCCCACTACCTCATTCATTCATTTGTCCTCCATCCTTCCCTCCTCTCTTCCCTCCCTTTCTTCCTTTAAATGACTACTGACTGGTCTCTCTTCCAGACTGCCTAAATATTGCACATGAAAATAAAAATAGACCCAGTTTATACCCCTTGCATTTTAGGATGGAAGATAGAAAAAAAATCAAACACATATCAAGCACATTCAAGACAATGGAATGAGTGCTGCAGGGTGTCTGATTAGCAGAATATTTCCTAGAGCATTATCTAATTTCACACCCAAAGATAGGAATTATATAACCAGAAGAGACATTCTGTTCCTTCCTTCCTGCAATTTTTTATTCCTTCCTTCCATCTTTCTCTTCTTCTTGGTGACCGCCCCCCCGCCCCACAATTTAAAGCAACAGAAAGGGAACAGCTATTCAGTTTTTTTAAAACATCTAATTTATTTAAAAAATTCAGCTTATAGTTTTAGTAAAACTGATCTCTGGAAACTTTTACTTCTTTCTTCTTGTGAGATAATTCAGAACAAGTATGTGTGCAATTTAAGATGATACTATTTCAAATATTCAGTGGGCTTTATCATATCTCCTCTGTATTAATTTGCTAGTTTGCTAGGGCTGTCATAACAAAATACCACAGATTGGATAGCTTAAACAACTGGACGTCCAGAATCAAGGTGCCAGCAGAGTTGGTTTCCTCCGAGGCCTCTCCCCTTGGCTTGTGGACAGCTGCCCTCTTGCTGCTTTGTCCTCACATGATCTTCCCTCTGTGCACACACTTCCCTGGCATCTCTGTGCATCCCGATTTCCTCTTCTTATAAGGATCCCAGTCATCGGATTAGGGCCCCAGCCTGAAGGCCTCATTTTAACTTAATTACCCCTTTAAAACCCTTATCTCCAAATATGGTTACATTTGAGGATTTGGGGATTAGAATTTCAACAAGTGAATTTTGAAGGGACACAATTCAGCCCAAAACACCCATGCTTAATTTTCTCTTGTGCAGATTAAATCTCCTCAGTTCTTTCAACCATTTACATTAGGGTTTTAAGGCCTTTTGTTCCCCAATGAAGCTACTCCTTCTAGACACACTTCCATTTGCTAGTGTCTCTCATTTGGGAATAACTATACACAGAAATCTAAGCAACGCTGATGATTGATGAGGGGAAGGAATACTGTGACTCTTGTACCACAGGTATGAGGTGAGCATACAGACGTGGTTTTCGCCAGACTTGACTTTAATCCTTTCTCAGCAGTGAAAGCCATAAAAGATCAGTAAGTTCTTTGGCTTCCTCTGGAAAACAGGAGGTATACCAGCATCATGTGCAAAGTATAATGATTTCATAATACCTGCCTTGGTGCTTGGCACATCATGAACATGGAAAAATCAGTTATTTCTCCTTTTTCTTTCTCCTGCTCTGATGTTGCTGCAGGTGTACCATGTTTCCCTAATAATTGTGGCCAACTCCACCCATCCCCCATCTTATTTATATAACTGTAGTGAAGTCAAACCTTCCCAATCTTAAATAGATTTTTTTAGTTTTTAAACTTAAAAGCAAAATTTTCCCTTTTATCTCCCCAATATTTTTACTGGTGTTTAATCCTATGCTTTATTTTGTATATCTATATTGCCACATTGAGATCTGTATGTAAACTAATCCACTTATATAATTAAAGCTATACAAATATATGACTAAATATGATATCACACTCTAGGTTTTTATAGACTTTTTTTGACAGGTTGAGAAAGTTTGTTGTATTTATAGTTTGTTGTGAGTTTTTAGGACAAATGGATGTTGTATTTTGTCAAATGTTTTTTACATATTGAACCAACCTTTCATACCTGGAGTAAAATGCACTTGGTTGTGATATATAATTCCTTTTATATATTGTTACATATGATTTGCTAATAGCTTGTTAACAAATTCAAGAAGACTAAAATCATTCCAGGTATCTTTTCTGAACACATTGGAACAAAAATAGAAATCAATAACAAATGAACAAGGGAAAACTCACAAATATGTGGAAATTAAACAACACAGTCTTGAATAACCATTGGATCAAAGAAGAAATCAAAGGTGAATAAAAAGTATCTAAGAAAAACAAAAATAAAAACACAGCATATCAAAACTGATAGGATACAGCAAAAGCAGTACTAAGGGAAGTTTATAGCAATAAAAGCCTATGTTAAGAAAGATCTTAAATAAACAACCTCACTTTACACCTCATGAAACTATAAAAAGAATAAACTTAGCCCGAAGTTATCAGAAGGGAGGAAATAATAAAGATTAAAGCAGAAATAAATGAAATAGAGACTAGAAAGACAATAGAAAAGATCAACAAAACCAAGAGTTGGTTTTTTGAAAAGATGAGTCAACGACAGTGTACTGTTTTCCATAGTGGCTCTACCAAAATACGTTCCCACCAACAGTGTTCATTCCAGTTTCTCCATATCTTTGTCAACACTTATCTTTTATTTTTTGTTTTGTTTTGTTTTTGATAATAGCCATAATAAAAGATGTGAGATGATGTCTCATTGTGGTTTTGATTTGCATTTTCCTGATGATAAGTGATGATGAACATCTCATGTACTTGTTGGCCATTTATATATCTTCTTTGGAGAAATCTCTATTCAGTTACATTGCCCATTTTTTAATTGGGTTATTTGGCTGTTGGCTATTGAGTTGTAGGAATTCCTTATATATTTTGAATATTAACCCTTTATCATATATATATGGTATGCAAATATTTTCACCCATTCCATAGGTTGCTATTTTATTTTGTTGATTGTTTTCCTTGCTGTGCAGAAGCTTTTTAGTTTGGTGTAGTCCTATTTGTCTATTTTTGTTTTTGCCTCTACTTTTGGTATCATATTTAAGAAATCGTTGTCAAGACCAATGTCAATAACCTTTTTCCTTATGTCTACTTCTAGAAGTTTATGGTTTCAGGTCTTATGTTTCAGTTTTTCATCCATTTTTTAATTTTTTTTTTTTTTTGGTGAGGAATATTATCCCTGAACTAACAACTCTTGCCAATCCTCCTCTTTTTGCTGAGGAAGATTGGCCCTGGGCTAACGTTAGTTCCCATCTTTATGTGGGACACTGCTTGTCAGCATGTCTTGACAAGTGGTGTATAGGTCCTCTCCCAGGGTCCAAAGCTGCGAACCCTGGGCCACCAAAGCAGAGTGCGCAAACTTAACCACTACACCACCAGGCCAGCCCCGAGTTATTTACTTTTTTAACAGTGTAAGATAAGCCTCCAATTTCATTCTTTTGAATGTGGATATCCAGTTTTCCCAGTACCATTTATTGAAGTGACTATCCTTTTCCCATTGTGTATTCTTGGCACTCTTGTTGAAGATCAGTTAACTGTATATACATGAGTTTATTTCAAGGCTCTCTATTTTATTCCATTAGTCTACATGTCTGTTTTTATGCTAGTACTATATTCTTTTGATAACTTTGTTATATAGTTTGAAATCAGGAAGTGTAACACCTCCAGCTTTGTTCTTCGTACTCAAAACTGCTTTGGCTATTCTGGGTCTTTTGTGGTTGCATATGAAATTTAGGAATGGTTTTTCCATTTCTATAAAAATTGCCATTAGGATTTAGATAGGGATGGAATTGAATCTGTAGATTACTTTCGGTAGTATGGACATTTTAACAATGTTAATTATCCAGTGCATGAATATGAGATGTCTTTCCATTTATTTGTGTCTGCTCTAAGTTTTTTCATCAATGTTTTGTATTTTTCAGTGTATGTCTTTCATCTCTTTGGTTAAGTTTTTTCCTAAGTATTTTATTTATTTTTACGTTCTGGTAAATGGGATTGATTTCTTAACTTCATTTTCTGATTGTTCATTGTTGGTGTATAGAAAAGCAACCAGTTTTTGTATGTTGATTTGTATCCTGCAACTTTACTGAATTCACTGATTAGTTCTAACAGTTTTTTAGTGGGGTCTATAGCGTTTTCTACATATGGGATTGTATCATCTGCAAACAGACATAATTGATATTATGCATATATATGTATACATACACATGCATTGATTATTTATGTGTGTGTATATATACATATACATACATGTTTAACTTAGAATGAATATAAAAATAAAACATCTTCAAAATATAGGAAGAAAAAATATGTAACAGTGTGGTAGAATGAAAATAGAATTTCGTTCATTAAAAATCATGCTTTTGTATGGCTATAAGTCTGCATTAACCAACCAGTAAATCCTTGGAGCTTTTTTTTTTTAAATTTTTTGTTTATTGCAGTAACAATGGTTTATGACGTAAAAATTTCAGGTGTACATCATTGTACTTCTACTTCTGCATAGATTACATCATGTTCACCACCAAAATACTAATTACAACCCATCACCACACACATGTACTGAATTATCCGTTTCACCCTCCTCCCTCCCCCCTTCCATTCTGTTAACCATAAATCCAATCTCTGTCCCTATGTGTTTGTTTATAGTTGTTATTATCTACTACTTAATGAAGGAAATCATACAGTATTTGAGCTTCTCCCTCTGACTTATTTCACTTTGCATTATACCCTCAATGTCCATCCATCTTGTCACAAATGGCTGGATTTCATCGTTTCTTATGGCTGAGTAGTCTTCCATTGTGTATATATACCACATCTTCTTTATCCATTCGTCCCTTCATGGGCACTTAGGTTGCTTCCAAGTCTTGGCTATTGTGAATAACGCTGCAATGAACACAGGGGTGCATGTACCTTTACAAATTGGTGTTTTCAAGTTCTTTGGATAAATACCCAACAGTGGAATAGGTGGATCATATGGTAGTTCTATCCTTGATTTTTTGAGGAATCTCCATACTGTTTTCCATAGCAGCTGCACCAGTTTGCACTCCCACCAGTAGTGTATGAGAGTTCCCTTCTCTCCACATCCACTCCAACACATGTTGTTTCCTGTCTTGTTAATTATAGCCATTCTTCCGGGCATGAGGTGATATCTCATTGTAGTTTTGATTTGCATTTCCCTGATAGTTAATGATTTTGAACATCTTTGCATGTGTCTGTTAGCCATCTGTATATCTTCTTTGGAGAAATGTCTGTTCAGGTCTTTTGCCCATTTTTTAATTGGGTTGGTAGTTTTTTTGTTGTTGAGATGCATGAGTTATTTATATATTTTGGAGATTGAGCCCTTATCAGATGTATGGTTTGCAAATATCTTCTCCCAATTGTTAGGTTGTCTTTTCGTTTTGTTGATGGTTTCCTTTGCTGTGCAGAAGCTTTTTAGTTTGATGTAGTCCCATTTGTTTATTTTTTCTATTGTTTCTCTTGCCCAGTCAGACATGGTGCTTGAAAATATGTTGCTAAGACCGATGTCAAGAGCGTACTGCCTATGTTTTCTTCTAGAAGTTTCATAGTTTCAGATCTTACATTCAAGTCTTTAATCCATTTGGAGTTAATTTTTGTGTATGGTGTAAGGTAAGTGTCTACTTTCATTTTTTTGCATGTGGCTGTCCAGTTTTCCCAACACCATTTGTTGAAGAGACTTTCTTTTCTCCATTGTATGTTCTTGGCTCCTTTGTCAAAGATTAGCTGTCCATAGATGGGTGGGTTTATTTCTGGGCTTTCGATTCTATTCCGTTGATCTGTGTGTCTGTTTTTGTGCCAGTACCATGCTGTTTTGGTTACTATAGCTTTGTAGTATATTTTGAAATCAGGGAGTGTGGTACCTCCAGCTTTGTTCTTTTTTCTCAGGATTCCTTTAGCTATTCGGGGTCTTTGGTGTTCCATATAAATTTTAGGATTCTTTGTTCTATTTCTGTGAAAAATGTTGTCGGAACTTTGATAGGGATTGCATTGAATCTATAGATTGCTTTAAGAAGTATGGACATCTTAACTATGTTAATTCTTCCAATCCAAGAGCACGGAATAGCTTTCCATTTCTTTGTGTCTTCTTCAATTTCTTTCAGAAATGTTTTATTGTTTTCTGTATACAGCTCTTTCACCTCTTTGGTTAAGTTTATTCCTAGGTATTTTATTCTTTTTGTTGCAATTGTAAATGGGATGGTATTCTTAATTTCTCTTTCTGCTACTTCGTTGTTAGTGTACAGAAATGCAATTGATTTTTGTATGTTGATTTTGTATCCTGCAACTTTACCATATTCGTTTATTACTTCTAAAAGTTTTCTGGTGGATTCTTTAGGGTTTTCTATATATAAAATCATGTGATATGCGAATAGTGACAGTTTCACTTCTTCCTTTCCAATTTGGATCTCTTTTATTTCTTTCTCTTGCCTGATTGCTCTGGCTAGGACTTCCAGTACTATGTTAAATAGGAGTGGTGACAGTGGGCATCCTTGTCTGGTTCTTGTTCTTAGAGGGATAGCTTTCAGTTTTTCACCATTGAGGATGATATTAGCTGTGGGTTTCTCATATATGGTCTTTATTATGTTGAGATACTTTCCTTCTATACCCATTTTATTGAGAGTTTTTATCATAAATGGATGCTGTATCTTGTCAAATGCTTTCTCTGCATCTATTGAGATGATCATGTGATTTTTATTCTTCATTTTATTAATGTGGTGTATTACGTTGATTGATTTGCAAATGTTAAACCATCCCTGCATCTCTGGAATAAATCCCACTTGATCATGGTGTATAATCTTTTTAACATATTGTTGTATGCGATTTGCTAGTATTTTGTTGAGGTTTTTCGAATTGATCTTCATCAGTGATATTGGCCTGTAATTTTCTTTTTTTTTTGTGTTGTCCTTGCCTGGTTTTGGTATCAGGGTAATGTCAGCTTCATAGAATGAGTTAGGGAGCTTCCCCTCCTCCTCAATTTTTTGGAAGAGTTTGAGAAGGATAGGTATTAAGTCTTCTTTGAATGTTTGGTAGAATTCCACAGGGAAGCCGCCTGGTCCTGGACTTTTATTTTTGGGGAGGTGTGTGATTACTGTTTTGATCTCCTTACTGGTGATTGGTCTATTCAAATTCTCTACTTCTTCTTGATCCAGTTTTGGAAGATTGTATGATTCTAAGAATTTATCCATTTCTTCCAGATTGTCGAATTGGTTGGCATATAGCTTTTCATAGTATTCTCTTATAATCTTTTGTATTTCCGAGGTGTCTGTTGTAACCTCTCCTCTTTCATTTCTGATTTTACTTATTTGTACCTTCTCTCTTTTTTTCTTGGTGAGTCTAGCTAAAGATTTGTCAATTTTATTGATCTTTTTAAAGAACCAGCTCTTGGTTTTATTAATTTTGTCTATTGTTTTTTTGGTCTCTTTTTCATTAATTTCTGCTCTGATTTTTTTTTTTTTTTTTTTTGTGAGGAGATCAGCCCTGAGCTAACATCCGCCAATTCTCCTCTTTTTTTGCTGAGGAAGACGGCCCTGGGCTAACATCGGTGCCTCTCTTCCTCCACTTCATATGGGACGCCGCCACAGCATGGCTTACCAAGCAGTGTGTCGGTGCGCGCCCGGGATCCGAACCAGCGAACCCCGGGCCGCCGCAGCGGAGCGCGCGCACTTAACCGCTTGCGCCACCGGGCCGGCCCCTCTGCTCTGATTTTTATTATTTCCCTTCTTCTACTGATTTTGGGCTTGGTTTGTTCTTCTTTTTCCAGTTCCTTTAGGTGCATTGTTAGATTGTTTGAGATTTTTCTTGTTTGTTGAGATAGGCTTGTATCGCTATAAACTTCCCTTTTAGAACCACTTTTGCTGTATCCCATAAATTCTGGCATGTCGTATTTTCATTTTCATTTGTCTCCAGGTATTTTTTGATTTCTTCGTTAACCCAGTCGTTGTTCAGTAGCATTTTGTTTAATCTCCACGTATTTGTGGCTTTTCTGATTTTCTTCCTATAGTTGATTTCTAGTTTCATACCGTTGTGGTCAGAAAAGATGCTTGGTATTATTTCAATCTTCTTAAATTTATGGAGACTTGTTTTGTGGCCTAATATGTGATCAATCCTGGAGAATGTTCCATGTGCATTTGAAAAGAACGTGTATTCTTCGGTTTTTGGATGGAATGCTCTGTATATATCTAGTAGGTCCATCTGTTCTAGTGTGTTGTTTAAGGCCAATCTTTCCTTATTGATCTTCTGTTTGGATGATCTATCCGTTGGTGAAAGTGGAGTGTTAAAGTCCCCTACTATTTTTGTGTTACTGTCTATTTCTGTTTTTATGTCTGTTAATAATTGCTTTATATATTTAGGTGCACCTACATTGGGTGCGTAGATATTTACAAGTGTTATATCCTCCTGTTGGATTGTTCCCTTGATCATTATGTAATGCCCTTGTCTCTTTTTACAGCATTTGTTTTAAAGTCTATTTTGTCTGATATGAGTACTGCTACCCCAGCTTTCTTTTCATTGCCATTTGCGTGGAGTATCTTTTTCCATCCCTTCACTTTCAGTTTGTGAGTGTCTTTAGGTCTGAAGTGTGTCTCTTGTATGCAGCATATATATGGGTCTTGTTTTTTTATCCAGTCAGCCACCCTATGCCTTTTAATTAGAGCATTTAGTCCATTGACGTTTAAAGTAGCTATTGATAAGTATGTACTTACTGCCATTTTTTAACTTTTTTTTTCCTCAGTGCTTTAGTAGTCCTTCTCTGTTCCTTTCTTCTTCTATACAGAATTGATGGTCACTTTAGTTTGACCTCTGTCTGAAAGCTGTACCCTTAACTCCCCTCCTCCCTCCTTTTATGTTTTTGATATCATATCTAACCTCTTTTTTAGGTATTTGTATCCATTACATTCTAATCATGGAAATAGATAATTTTTCCTATTTGTGGTCTTCTCTTTTCCCCTTAAATCAGTCCCTTTAACATTTCTTGTAGCACTGGTTTCTTGGTGACAAACTCCTTTAATTTTTGCTTATCTGGGAAAATTTTGATCTCTCCTTCCATTTTGAATGATAACCTTGCTGGGTAGAGTATTCTTGGCTGTAAGTTTTTTCCTTTTAGCACTTTAAATATATCATGCCATTCTCTTCTAGCCTGTAAGGTTTCTGCTGAGAAGTCAGCTGATAGCCTTATGGAGTTTCCTTTGTATGTAACTTGACATTCTCTTGCAGCTTTTAGGATTCTCTCTTTAATTCTGGACATTTTGATTATGATGTGTCTTGGTGTGGACCTCTTTGGGTTTATCTTGTTTGGGGCTCCCTGTGCTTCCTGTACCTGGATGTCTGTTTTCTTCCTTAGGTTAGGGAAGTTTTCATCTATTATTTCTTGAAATAGATTCTCTGCACCCTTGTCTCGCTCTTCTCCTTCTGGGACACCTATAACACAGATGTTAGTGCACTTGATGTTGTCTCAGAGGTCCCTTAGACTGTCCTTACTCTTTTTAATCCTTTTCTCTTTTACCTGTTCACCTTGGGTAATTTCTTCTAGTCTTTCGTCCAGCTCACAGATCCGTTCTTCTGTATCCTCTACTCTGCTTTTGAGTCCCTCTAATGAGTTTTTCATTTCCAGTATTGTATTCTTCATTTCTGATTTGTTCTTTTTTCTCTCTTCCGTTTCTTTGTTGACATTCTCACTGAGTTCATCTATTATTCTCCCCAGATCAGTGAGCATCCTTAACGCTCTTAGTTTGAACTCTCTGTTGGGTAGGTTGCTCATTTCTGTTTCACTTAGTTCTTTTTCTGGGGTTTTGTCCTGTTCCCTTACTTGGAATGTATTCTTTTGCCTCCTCATTTTGTCTCTTTCCCTGTGCTTGTGTCTACGTATTAGGTAGGTCAGCTATGTCTCCTGCTCTTGGATAGGTGACCTTATGTCAGTGATGCCTTAGGAGGCTTCCAGTGTGCTTCCCTCAGTTCTCAATGTTCCAGGGGTGACCCCTATGTGGGCTACGTGTGTCCTTCTGTTGTGACCTGTTTGCTCTCCCTGTAGGAGCCCAGGGAGGCTGAGTTATGCTCCTGGCCAGCTGTTGTAATGCTCAGCTGCTTGTAGTTGTTGTGGGCCCTTCAGTCTCTTTATCAGGTGTGGGGAGCCCCAGCACATTTGGCTGCAAGTTCTAATACCACATTTGTGTTGGAGTATTTCTTTTAAGTGAGTAGGTCCCCAGTGTGACAGGTTGTTAGGCTCAGGGCCTTACAATTGCTGTAAGCCTCTAGCCTATTAGGTCTCTTGTCAGCTCTCTGAGGATTGCAGCTGGGTGGGGCTGGCCTCAGGCACAGGAGCACCCAATCGTTTCAGGCTTTGGAAGGTGGGGCAAACCTCCTATGTGGGTCTTTGAGAAGCACAAGTCTTCTGCAGCTGACAAACCCTGCCGCCCACAGGTCCACACACACAGTCAACACAGTCCTGCCCTGTGTGAGCGCCCCGACCTCCCCAAGCGGACCCAGTCTCTCCACGGCGGGAGCCCCACACACTCCGCCACCGCCCCACACTCTCCACCTGCTCCTTGTGCACACCCTGCCCTGCTCAAGTCGGCTCAGTTGCCAGGCTGCAGAGAATCCAGTCATCAATCTATGCAGGCCCACAAGTTGCCTGAGGGCTTGTTGTTGGTTGGGGCCAGTCTCTAGGGTGGGCTGCCTGCCCTGGCTGAACTGGATTAAATCGGTGCTCTAGCGGGTGGGGCAGACCCTGGGCTAGCAGGCCTCAGGGAGAACTCCAATGGCATCTGTGTCAGCACGCCCACACCAGGCCTCAACAATGGCCGCCGCCAATGTCCCAGTCCCTGGAGAGGTCTCACCCCTCACCGAGATGCACTCAGGGTCTATTAGGTGAGTCTCTTTTCACCACAGCACTGTGCACCTTTCTTTCTGGTGATTTTAGGATGCTTTCTGAAACGGGTGAATTTGCGCGCGGGCCCTTTAAGAGCCAGTTTTAGTTTCTTTGTGAACCGGGTTTTCTGGGGGTACTCCCCAATGTTTTAGTAGCAGGCAAAGTCAGATATTATGCCGCTCGTCTCGATTGTGCTGGGTCCACAAAATGCCCAGAGCGGGGGCGCTCCCCGGCTCAGGGCCCCGTGCCTCCAGGGAGGCTGCGTGCCTTTGGGCTGCTCCCGGCGACCGTGAAGCTGGTGGCTTGTGAAGGCGGCGTTTTTCCTCTCCAGAAGGGAGTCTCTGCCTCTTCCACCTCAGTTAGGATTGTCCGTTGTTGCAGGAGTTCCTCTTATGCAGTTTTCAGTTCTGTCTCAGGGGTAATTTTTCCACGAGTCATTGTAAATTGGCTGTGTCCATGGGAGGAGGTGAGTTCCGAGTCTGCCTAGGCAACCATCTTGACTCCGCCTCCTCCTTGGAGCTTTTAAATCCACCAAACTGTTTTCACATGAACATGTTTACCTGTGCTTGGTATAGATTGTCTATGAGACCTCTGAAAAATGATCATCTGTTTTTCTTAAAAAAACTCTAATGCATTCTATCAAATCAATATGTTTATCAGTTTTATAAACTCATTTCTTGAATTTGTGATAACTTTGTCTCTATCATTGATGAAATAAAACTCTTAATACTTTGATAAGAAATTTTAACATGCTATAAAAGTGTCTTATAAAAACAATATATTCAGTTGAAATCTTCAACTCAATAGAGTATCTTCTTATTATGAAGAGAAAATTGCTTGTGATTCAAATAAAATCACCCATCATCACTATGGATTTTCTTTTTTGCTATGACCTCCATCATCCTAGCATGGTACTCTTCCCAGTATTGAGTCCTATTGAATAAAACCTTTCAGAAAAATTCCCATATAATGAACTCATTTTGGATATCAATCTATGGAAAAAAAACAAAGCCACATTCAGTAATTGTCTCTAATGTGTGTAATACAATATCAAATTGATTGAATATGTCATAATAACCTATTACAAAACCTGAAGCATAGTTGAGGATAGTTCTGCCATCAAACTATTTGGAAGATGTTACCCAAATTGAAGCACACTGTTCCACTCAATATGACAGGCCTCTTAGATTGCTGACTTTCACATGAAAATATACAGAACCCCTGCCAAATACATCAATCTAAAAACTTCATATTTGTCTGTTTAAAAACAACAATTATTATTTTAAAATATATACTTCAAAATTTGTAAAGGAGATTTTTTTCTTGGTTGTTCACGTTAATTGTAACTACTTCAGATATATAGCCCACCATGATGCATCTTTTGAGAATACGTGGAGATAGAATCATTTTATGTTGCACTTTCACACAGCTGATGTTAAACAAAGTGAAATTATCTTTAGTGTGAAAATCCTAAGCTTATTCAGGAAAGCTTCATCAATTTTATCCTTAAAATATTAGGTAACCCCCTAAGGATTGTGACTTTTAAAAAAGCCAGCAGCCAAGAGTGGGGCAGCTCAGTCGTGATGGCAAGGAAATGAACTAAGACAGCAGATTTTCATGCAGTGCGGTGCCTGATGAAATGTAAAATGAGTAATAAAGGCACTTAGTGTTCACACATTTTCTACCTTCACTACATCTCTTATATCAGTGCTCCATAATTTAACTCTTATCTTCACTCTCAGCTCTACTTAAAACTTTAGTGTTGCTAAATTTTATTTGGAGTTCGTTGGATTTCAGTAAGCTGAAGTGGAGATAATTTGCAATCACAGCAGCTGTCATAGCAAGAGCTGAATTAAAACATACCTTTTCCAATAAAATCTATTATTTTTATGTATCTAGACTGAGGGTCTCCATGCTGATGTCTTTATCAAGAGTAGGTATTTGTGGTTTACAAGGTCAAGGTAAGTTTCAATGGATGTCAAATGCTCAATTTAACAGAACAGTTTGCAAAGTATCAAAATTTCCTTTGGTACAGGCTGATCATCTTGAGCAGACAAAATTTCTCAAGCACACCCTAGAAAATCTGTATTATACAACACACTTAGAAGGAACTTAGTTTTTAATTTTTAGGTGGTGAAAAATTAAAATATGTGGCGTAATTTGCACATCGAGATCATTTCTTCTGCCTATTTTTCCATCCTGGTTGAGAGGCATAAACGGGAAAACAGACAGCTCACATTAGTAACACAGGACGCTTTCTTGCGTGAAAAGAGTATGAACGCGACCCTAGGTTCAGGAATGGTAGAGGTCCAGTTTCCTAGTGGCTCTTGTTCCCGCTGAGGCAGCTGTTATCTTCGGGGCTTGAGCATTAGCCTCACGGCTGCCCCCAGACACTCCCTGAGGAATCGCAGATTCCACTGGAGCACAGGTCTTGCCAGTCTTCCACAGCCTCCCCGGAGCTGGCTAGCAAACCTCTTTACAACTGCCAGACTTTAAAACCAGATGCTGCGCTACCCTATGGATCTAATTAGGCAACCCTTATATATATTTATATATTCATTTTAACCATAATTCTAGCTAATTGGCTTTAGCTCTCTAAAGGATGCATGAAGCAAGGCATTTCCCAAAAGGGATACATCATTTCAGTTAGTTCTCAAACTCTATGAAATCTGTTCTTTACATAAAACTCTTAGTTTTATGCTTTTGATGTGAGCAAAGGGGTAAAAGTGAGGCCTCTGGGGTATTAGTTAGAGGAGGTCCTTACATGTACTTAGATGAATAATCAAATCGGCTGTAATGAAGCAGCTATGTGGTATTTCCTGGTCTCGGTGGCTCAAATGATATTGAACTACATTCGTTGACTGACATTAGGTTGTTACCGTAACAAAGTCAAATCATACATAAAAAGCAATATTTGAATCAACTGTGACATAAGGCTACCAAGGGGATGTATACAAATGTAAACACACAATGTTTTCTATTTTTTCAAGATAAAAAGGAATCGTGAACTAAGAAATAATATATCCACATACCAATATATTTTACTTCAAATTCCAGGAGGGCTTATAAAGAGCACAATCATTCATTAAACTGTGATACAAATAAGGATTGAGAACTTTGATACAGAAATACAATCCTTGTTGACAAATCTGTTATTTGATGTGACTTATAGGCTGCTGCTTAACTGTAGTCCTACTGTCTACAATTTGTTTCCAGTAAAATTAAGTGGCATGTTTTATTATTTAGAAAATACAGAGGGTGTTCATATGATAGAATGACAGTGTCAGTTATCTATTGGTGTGTAACATACCACTCTAAAACATAGTGGCTTAAAAACAACAACAATCATTTATTTGGTTCACAAATCTTGCATTTCGGGCAGGGTTCATCAGGGATGGCTTTTCTTTGTTCCAAGTTGCTACTCCGGTGTCAACAGTAGCACCTTGTTTGGGGCTGGAGGATCTACTTCCGAGAGGGCTTGTATATACACCTGGAAAGGTAGTGCTGGCTTTCAACTAGGAGTTCAGTTCATGTTGTTGGTCTGGAGGCTTCAGTTCTCTCCTCATAGCGTGAATTGATGCTGTGGCTCATCTGGTCTAGCCTACTTTTCTTATGGTTTTGTAAACTGAAGATCAGAGATTATAAGTGGTCCTATGAACATTTCCCAGTGTTCAGATGAGGAAGAAATACAAATAAACTACATTTATTGAGGATTTACCATTGAACAGATACCATGACATTATTTTGTATGTATTAACTCAGTTATTCCTTACATCCACTCTATGGGAAATAAATACATAATGAAATTGAGGGACAAAGTGATTAAATAACTTGTCCAAGGTTACATAACTAATAAATGGAAGAGCCAGAACTTAAACCCAGACTTTCATGCTCTCAACTATGACACTCATTGCATCTTAACTTGAGATTTGAACTCCTAATCCTAATTCCATTGCCAACTCTCCGTGCACCTCATTTTCTATTCTATCACAACATAAACTTTTTAATATGTTAACATAATTTTAACAGAAGATTTCAACTAGTTCAATGTAATTTCACCTTCTTTATGACAAAGTACCTTCTCTAAAAATGAAGATTTTCTTAGATTGTGCTTGTAATTTTCGTATTATTTTACCATAGCTGTTATCCCACTGAGTACACTTTTCTTCGACTAAAATGGTCCTCCATAAGTGTATTATTGCAACTTTTACACACATTCAGGGTTGTGTAGCATTTATTTACAAATGTTATACTTTTTTATCAGACATAACAGTGGGAACCCATAACATCATTGTAACACAAGTTTTAGCTGCATTTTATTACAAGGAAACTGAGATGAATATGTGATGTTACTAGGAGGGGAGCTGAGGGCTTCTAATTCCAAATGCAGCATTATTTCTATTACTCTGTATTATTTGAAGATGTCAACAACCTAAAAGCATATACCAAAACAAATGCAAGCTGTTCCTTAAACATTGATAACGTTATTGAAATTTTTATTAATTATATGATATATTAATAAATTTATTATATTAATATATGTGTTACATAGTATATATCATATAATTATGTATATTTTATATAAAATATTTATTATGGGTGAGATTCATGGTATGGTCCATCCTAGGGCAAAATTTCTCTCCATCTGTGGACCTGTGACACCATGAAACGAGTTATCCACTTCCAAATTACAATTGTGGGGCAGGTATAGAATAGGCGTTCCCAATCCAAAAAGGAAGTGTTGGAAGGAAAATAGGGATAATGGGTCCTAGGCAAGTCCAAAACCCAGCAGGGCAAATTTTACTAGATTTTAAGGACTGAGGACAATCCTCTGTGGCTTGATAGCCGACAGGGGCAATGGCCCCACCCTCTCAGCCCAAGGAGGTACTGTCAGCTCCAGAGGCGTTCTTCCTTTATTTCATCTCATCTGTGTTCCTTTCAGTCCAAGGTGACAGTGTTTCTGCTGGTATAAAATTCTCAAAAACCTTGTTGGTCTCTAATGCAGTTCATGGAGGCCCATGTCATCAGACAAAAGAGTCCACCACAGATTTTTCCTGGATAACTGCTTCTCTACCCCTTGCTTCTGCTAAGATGATTGATCCTATCCATGAGTCACTCATCTAATATCTTTAGCAGGAGATTTTCCAGCCATACTCTTGGGCTTGTTCCCAGACCATGCTCTCTGGATGGGCTGATGATTTCCAAATCACCATATGCTGGTTCCTTTTTGCTTAACAATTCATTTCTTAATTTATCATCCTACTCTAAGCAGCAAAGAGAAATCAGGTTGCATCTTCCATATTTTGCTTGGAAATTTCCTCAGCCAAACATTCTGTTCGAAATGATATATGTATTCTCTAAGACGATAAGAATATATTCTATTGCTCTTCTCCTATTCCGTCTAAGCCCTGACCAGAATTGCTTTTAACAAATACATATCTACCAACAGTCTCTTAAAGGAATGTTTTATTGTTTTAACACTAGGTTCTGATAATTGTTGACATAACACAATGACCCACGGATAAAGGAAAGGCAGAACTCTTTATTACTTACAGCTCCAGATGAGAGAATGCTGCCACATGGGACAACCCGGGAGATCGCACCAGAGAAAGAGTGACGGCAAGCTGGAACATAGCGTGCTCATGTATGGCAAGTGGGGAGCAGTTACCTAGGTTTTTCAGGCTTCTTATCGACTAGGTGTTTTGAATACCCAGTGTCTGAAAGGCAATCTGGACATTTTCTATCAAGGGCTTCAAAATTCTTCCAGCATCTATCCATTACCCAATTTCAAAGCCACTTTCGCATTTTTAGGTACTTATTAAAACAGTAGCCAGTATCAAAATTTTTATTAGTTTCTGAGGGCTGTTGTAACAAAGCGCCACAAACTGAGTAGCTTAAACAACAGAAAATTATTCTCTCATAATTCTGGGGGCTAGAAGTCCAAAGCAAGTTGTCTGCAAGGCCATGTTCTCTCTGAAGGAACAAAAGAAGAATCCATTCCATGCCGTTCACTTAGCTCCTGGTGTTTGCCGCCAATCCTTGGCTTGCAGCTGTATTATTCCATTCTCTGCCTGCATCTGCAAATGGCATTCTTCACATGTTTCTATCTCTGTCTATTGTCTTCTTATATCAACAGCAGTCATTTAATTAGGGCCCATTGTAATGACCTCATCTTAATTTGATTTTATCTACAAAGACTCTATTTCTAAATAAGATCACATTCTAAAGTTTTGGGAAGGGCATGGGTTTTGGGGGCACAGCACCCAATCCAGTATATCTATAATTAGATATTTCTCCATATAAATATTTTCTTTTTTATGTAGATACTGTCAAATATGTAACTTCACTGAAATTTGTTAATGGCTTCATGTATGTATAGAATAGCTGATGTCTACCAACATGCATTCTTCTTTTATTAAAACATAGAGCAACTCTTACTTTTACTGATTCAATAAAAGTTCTCTTTTGTATAACTAAGAATTTATTATATCATAAATAGAAATAAAATACTCAGGCAATTTTAAAGGACACATTTTAGCTTAGAGTTTAGAAGTTCAAATTGGAAGCTCCAGGAGGTAGTTTTAAGTCCTATGTGTTTCAGTTACTGGTGATGTGATCTTAATTAGGTTAACTGTATCATAGTTCCAACCTAGATGCATCATTGTTGAAAGAAAAAATGATATGTTTTCTGATAAATGCATGTTTAATATCTAACATAGTGTATTCACTCACTACATTTTAGCTGCTCTTTGTCACCCATTGAACACTTTTAGATAGTGTTTAGAAATAAGTATTTATGATCATTCTCAACTCATTTGACATTTTATTATTTCTTACACATGTGCCTATCTTAGATAATATTTATGTGCTTCTTTACTGCCATGGAATCATCGGTGATTACAACTTTAATATCATTAAAAATTCTAAGGCAATATTTATTGGCCCCTATAATGCACAAAGACACATATTTGAGCTTGAGAACATAAAAAAAGAAGTAAAATTAGCTACTGGAGCTCTTACATTTCTGAAGAGGGTGTAGTATATCACGACAAGCCAATACTCTCACTGCAACAACTAGAACAATAGTAAATTATAATAATCATATTTTATAAAACATTGAACTATTGTGGAAGGAATGAGAACTATATGAACTAAAATTGAATAGACAGAGAAACCTTTCCTAGGCAACCTGGTGATCTTTAGCCACTTTCATCTCTGGGATTACTTGTCCATTCTGGATGCAGGCAGAGGACTGGGCATGGAATATCCTGAATGACTCTACTGGAGGAAAAGAGAAACCAGCAGAGTTTTTGATGTTTGTCCAGGAGGGCATGAGGTATTAACATCTAGAAGAGCACAAGTGCACAGCCAATTACTCCCATTACTACGCTTATGGCTTGGGAGGCTGGAGACCTGGGATATAATTTCTAAAGGTCAGAGTAAAATCTTCTGTAGTCTCCTGTTTCCTAGGAGATGAAATCCTGCTAAGGAATGGAGCTTGGAACAAACACAGTATTTCATAACAAGAGCCAAGGATTTCAAGTGAGAGATTATAGCACCTGAGTGACACACAGAAATAAGAAAAGACACATTGAAGATGCGAGGAAAGAAAGATAAATACACCCATCACACCTCTCCCCGATCCTGGGCAGCCCAGCACAGAGAGACACTGTCCTGTGGAGGAGAATTAAGTGAGTGACTTACTTCACCATGGACCCCAGGGCTGGCCAGACCCAGCACCTAGCTACCTCTCATGGCCTTAGGTGGCCTGCAGGCTCCCACACACTCAGGGTCCCAGCTCACCCTGGTGGCTGCTGGCTCCAGTGGCTGCAGGCAGCACCTGAGGCCCCAGGTGGCTTCCTTGGCTCTGGGTTCCCAGCTGGCTCCTCCAACCCAGGCTCCTGCCTCACCCTATCACCAGCTGGCGACCCTCGCCATCGATGCTACCCTGGTACCAGGCTCCCAATCAACGTTTCTATACACTTATGAGAAACGATCAGAAAGAGAAATAAAGAAACAATCCCACTTAAAATAACATCAAAAAGAATAAAGTACTTAGGAGTAAATTTAACCAAGGAGATGAAAGATATGTACATTGAAAATTACAAGATATTGATGAAAGAAATTGAAGAATACACAAATAAATGGAAAGATATCCTGTGTTCATGGATCAGAAGAATTCATATTGTTAAAAGATCCATACAACCCAAAGCAATCTACAGATTCAGTGCAATCTCTATCAAAATTCAAATGACATTTTTCATAGAAATAGAAAAACCAATCTTATAATTGGTATGGAACCACAGAAGACCCCAAATAGTCAGAGCGATCCTGACAAAGGAAAACAAAGTAGGAGGCATCACAATTTCTGATTTCAAACTTTATTACCAATCTATAGTAATCAAACAATATGGTTCTGGCATAAACTCAGACACACAGACCAGTGGAACAGAATCAAGGCCCCAGAAATAAACCCATGCATACACAGTCAACTAACATTTGAGAAAAGAGGCAAGAATACTCAATGGGATAAGGATAGTATCTTCAATAAATGGTGTTGGGAAAACTGGATAATCACACGTAGAAGAATGAAATTGGACCTCTATCTTACACTACCCACAAAAAATAACTCAAAATGGATTAAAGACTTAAATGTAAAACCCAAGACTATAAAAAGGGAAAAAGTTCCTTGTTACTGGTCTTGGCAATACTTTTTTGGATATGATAACAAAAGCTCAAGCAACCAATGCAAAAATAAACAAGTGGGACTACGTCAAACTGAAAACTTATGCAGAGCAAAAGAAACAATAGAAAAAATGAAAAGGCAACCTACTATATAGGGCAAAATATTTGCAAACCTTTCACCTGATAAAGGGTTAATATCCAAGATATATAAAGAACACATATAACTCGATAGCAAAAAAACAAGTAATCTGATTAAAAAATGGACAAAGAACTTGAACATTTTTCCAAAGAAGACATATACATGGCCAACAAGCATATGAAAAGGTGCTCAACATCACTAATCATCAGGGAAATGCAAATCAAAACCACAAGGAGAGATCACCTCATACCTGTTAGAATGGCTATCACCAAAAAGACCAGAGGCAATAAGTGTTTGTAAGGATGTGGAGAAATTGGAACTCTGGTGCACTGTCGGTGGCGATGTAAATAGGTATGGCCACTATGGAAAACAGTATGGAGTTTCCTCAAAAATTTAAAAATAGAACTACCATATGACCCAGCAATCTCACTTCTGGGTATGTATTCGGAGAGAATGAAATCACTCTCAGGAAGAGATATGTGCACCCCCATTTTTAACAAGAGCCAAGACATTAAAACAGCCAAAGTATCCATAGATGGATGGAAGGATAAAGAAATGTGATATATATATACAAATATATATTTATGTATGTACGTACACACGCAGACACACACACACAATGAAATATTATTGAGCCACAAAAAAGAAAAAAATCTTGCCTTTTGTGATAACGTGGATGGACCTTGAGAGCATTATAAGTGACATAAGTCAGATGAGAAAGATAAGTACTGCACGATATCCCTTACATGTAGAGTCAAAAAAAAGCTGAACTCATAGACATGGAGTAGAATGGTGGTTGCCAGGGGCTAGGGGATGGGAAAATGGGGAGATGTTGGTCAAAGGGTACAAATTTCCAGCTATAAGATAAATAAGTTTTGGGGAATCTAATGTACAATGTGGTCACTGTAACTATCAATACTGTACTATATTCTTGAAAGTTGTTAAGAGGTAGATCTTTAATATTATCACCACACACACACACACACACACACACAAAATGGTAGTTATGTGGGGGATGGAGGTGTTAACCAACCTTATTGTGGTAATTATTTCTTAATATATATGTTTCAAATCATCACACTGTACACTTCAAATTTATATGTTACATGTTGATAATATCTCAATAAAGCTAGAAAAAGAAATTCACTCAGGTATATACTTAATTGTATGCATGTTATAGATCAATGATAAGATAAATATTAACTGCTTCTTGCCTAGCAGTTTTTATATACACAATATTGTAGTAACTGTTGCCTTTAATTAACTGGAGCCTTTCCAGGAAGAATCAAGTTCTACAGTATGCGAGCTCTCCTGTGGTGGAGAGATATGGCAGCTTAAACGTGTTGATACTTCCTTGGTAAATCTAGTAGACCCTTAAAGAGTCTTGTTCCTTTTATTGTTTCTTATGAGCTGTTTACTTATTTTTTTCAGTACTGTAAAATGTACCATTCTTTCATCCTTTCATTTTTGTTTGTTCCTTCTTATCCTTTTTGGAAGAAAAGAATTGATGCCCAGAAACAAAAATTCTTTGTTGTTGGTGTTCAAAGACTTGGTGTTATTGAGCAATAACTAGAAAGAAAATAAAAGAACCATCAAGTGTACTTTTGCCTAATATAGTTACTTGTAGTTTGCATTACTTTATATGTAATTTAAAAACATGTTTTATCATATGTTAATTCAAAATTATTTCTATGTAAACTGGCAAATAGAGAAGAATATAGGCACATTTGAGAAGGACATCATTAAGCCATTCATTTACGATGCTAACTTATGGGCAATCTTTTTCTTACAAAAATTTTCTTTTACATGAATTTTTAAAGATCTCACTGAGGGCAAATCCTATGTGATGGAAAGAAAGGCAAATAAAATAAGATCTATCATATATGAATATGTACAATGGTACATAGTGCAAAGATTATAAGATTTATATTTCAAATAAGACAGGTATCTTTAAGTTGTGAATTTGCTACAACTAAATATAGATAATTGTAATTGAATAGTTATTGGGATTATCTATGCTATGAACCTATCAACCCAGCCCCACCCCTCATGCATCAAGTATTATTAATAACCCAGAAGTCCCTGTCACAACCTTTATTTTGTTTGTGAGGAAAAAGATGTTAGAAAGCGAGATGGTTTCATTTTTGCTAAGATTTTTATTAGACATTTCAAAACGAGATTAAGAGTACACTAGTAACAAATAAAAAATATGGAGACATACTTTGTTCCAAATTGTCAAAGATTTTGGTTATAGCAAATAGGCCCTGACTTGAGTCACTTTTTATACAATAATAAACCACCATCTTACCATGTGTCGGGGTATAAAGGAAGTGTGAGCTTATGGTTAGGATCAATGTTTCTTATTTTCCTTCTTTTGGTGCCAATCTACACACTGAATAATTCAGAGTTTGTCAGTCTGATCAACAATGGTTAAAAAAAAATGCTGGCTCAAGCTGCGTGTATATGTATGCATATGAACGCTCTGCTTGAATGACTATCTGATGGACAAATTGACTCTCTAGACTTACTTTTTAAATTATCTTTCCAAACATTGTCCAGTTTGTAATACTGAAGAATGAATGTTGAAAACATAAGCACATAACCAATAGTTTTTTCCCCCCTAAACTAAAAACTTTGCTTTTTTGCAAGACTATCCTTACAAATAAACATTCCATCTATCACATTAATCCTTCTGAGAATGATTTTGAAGCTAGAATAAAGGTTTTATTGTTGTAAAGAGTGAAAAGAAGAGATAACACATTTAGAAGTCCTAAAAGAGGTGCTGAAATGTCAGGATGGACAAGACAATAGCTGGTCCACTGAGTACATCTTTAAGCCCATCCTAGCAAACAGAAGTGTTCTCTTCTCTTTTCCACTGGTAAATGGGTATGATACCTAAATTTTATTGAATGTACTCTATTTCAAACTTCATCTTCAATTAGTTTATACATTTAATGTAGAAAGTTCAACAAAGTATATGGAAGATTGAGATTTTGCGGAGGCTGTGTCTTCAATTTCTCTCTGTTTACGAAAGAAAAACACATTCTAATGTTTTCCTTATGACCTCTGTGCTTAATTTTGTCAAGCTCTTAGCAGGAAAGAGAAAGAGAAGGACTCAGGATGGTATTTGGTCCAGGAATAAATGCCTTTCTGCTGGTTATATTTCTTCCCACATAAAATTTCTCCATGATTCATAGAAGACCAAATTATTCTAGAGTGAGGAATCTCAGTCATTATATGAAAATATTTTCAAGTAGCTGTTGAGAGATGGGATAGATTTTTCTCAACTAGATTAGGTTACATGTCTATATTTTACATTAGAAGTTTTCTACTAAATTTTTGCTGTCTATACTGTTATATTGGTTATCATCCTGGAATCATCATAAATGAATAACCATTATATGGTGAGAAATGAAAAAAAGCAGAAAATATCTCATTACTGTTTTTCTAGTGTTTGCCAGTGTAATACCGTCTGAGGATTCCAGGGAGAATTTTGTTATTTGTTTCACATGCAATTCCTCCCCTGACATCTTGAGAGCTGTGAGATGTGTAGTATGTGTTTGCACAAGTGTGTATGTATGTACAACTGACAACAGTCCAGGCCTGACCCAAAGATAGTTGACGGTCATTTCCTCATCAACATGATCATGAATAGAAAGATAAACTTGAACCAAGATAATATGATAGCTTGAGAGATGCACATTACGAAATATTTGCTTAAAATCGGATGAAAATTTGGTTACTACTTGGTATGTTTTCTTTGTTGTTGATTGGCAAGGAAAGCTGCTATGCTAGTGACTATTTATCATTTCCAAATCAATTACCTACAAGTGAGCAGTACAACCATAAGACGAGGGGTGAAAATGTAGACATATCTCTCTGGGTATCTACACATATACCCATATAGCTATAAATATTTACCTATACTTTCTAATTTGCATAGGTAGTTTTGTTTCTTTCTTTGATTTAAACTGTGGGGGGCAGATCTTAATAATGACATGAAATACAAATCCTGCTCAATTGTAGGAGCCCTGATTGAGTCTCAATGGAAGAATGCTGATCTTTGCTTTTTTTCTGCTGCCTGACAGGAAAAAAAAAAATAAAGTAACTAAATTTTGTGGGATACACCATGATGTCCCCAAATCGTAAGGGTTATCACAAAACACAAAGAGTTTTCAAGAAACTCTTGAAACAGTTGAAATTCAAACTGGATATACTCTTACTATAATCTCTTCTTGGATACATGTCTGCTATATTGGTCTTTCATAATTTCATAATTATCCAATTATCTTGAAAGTTCTTCTTTGGTTTCAACTTTAGTAGTGAATTACATATTTTGTCATTTAATTACATCTCTTATAGAAACATTTATTCCTCTGAATCTTTTTAAAAATTATTAAATTAGTTTTTATTGTTTTTAGAGTAGTTTTAGGTTCACAGCAAAATTTAGAGGAAGGTGGAGAGATATCCCATACACTCCCTGCCCCACACATGAATAGCGTCCCTCTTATCAACATGCCCCACCAGAGTGGTGCATTTATTACAATTGATGAATTTACACTGATACATCATTTTCACCGTAAGCCCATAGTTTGCATTAAGGGTTCACTCTTAGTGTTGTACATTTTATGGGTTTGTACAAATGTGTACTGACATATATCCACCAAAATAGTATCATACAGTGTATTTTCACTGCCATAAAAATCCTAAATGCTCCCAGTATTCATCCCTCCCTCCACCTAAACTGACAACCACTGATCTTATTGTCTCCATAGTTTGGCCTTTTCTAGAATTTCATATAGTTGGAATCATACAATACGTAGCCTTTCAGATTGGCTTATGTCATTTAGTAATAAGTATGTGAGTTTTCTCAGTGTCTTTTCATAGCTTGATAGCTCATTTCTTTTTAGCACTGAATAATATTTCATCATCTGGATGCACCACAGTTTATGTATCTATTCACCTGCTGAAGGACATTTTGGTTGCTTCCAAATTTTGGCAATTGTGAATAAAGCTGTTATACATACCCATGTGCAGGTGTTTGGGTGGACTTAAGTTTTCAGCTTCTTTGGGTAAATACCAAGGGGGGTGATTGCTGGATTGTATGGTAATAGTATGTTTAGTTTTGTAAAAAACTGCTAAACTGTCTTGCAAGGTGGCAGTACCATTTTGTGTTCCCACAAGCGATGAATGAGAGTTTCCGTTGCTCTCCATCCTTGTCAGCTTTCAGTGTTGTCAGTATTTTGAATTTTGGATGTTGGAAAAATGCACGTAATGGTAACTCATTATTGTTTTAATTTGCATTTCCCTGATGACATAGGATGTGGAGCATCTTATCATATAGCTTATTTGCTATTTGTGTACTTTCTTTGATGAAGGGTCTCTTAAGATCTTTGGCTCATTTTTTAATCGTGTTTATTTTCTTATTGTTGAGTTTTAAGAGTTCTTTATATCTTTTGAATAACAGTCCTGTATCAGATGTATCTTCTGTAAATATTTTATCCTAGTCTCTGGCTTGTCTTCTCATTCTCTTGACATTATCTTTCACAGAGAAGAAGTTTTTAATTTTAAGGCAGTCCAGCTTATCAATTATTTCTGTCATGGATTGTGCCTTTTTTCTATTTGTTATCCTTGTTCTTTGTTCCTATTTTTGTCTTCCTCTCTTTTCTGCCTTTTGTGGTTTAAATTGAGCATTTTATATGTTTCCATTTTCTTTCCTTTCTTAAAATATCAGTTATGTTTCTTTTTTTAGTTTTTTTAGTGGCTGCCCTAGAGTGTGCAAAAACGTTTAAACTAATCCAAGTCCACTTTCAAACAATATATCATTTCATGATTAGTGTGAGTACCTTATAATAACAAAATAATCCTAATTCCTCCCTCCTGTCCCTTATATCATTGCTGTCCTTCATTTCACTTATGTATAAACATTCATAAGCATATACATGATATATATAGGCACGCATAATCAAATACATTATTACTAGTATTATTTTGATTACTCATTTCTTCTTTATGCTCTTCCTTACTTTATGTAGATCCAAGTTTCTTACCTATATCATTTTCTTTCTCTCTGAAAAACTTACCTTGACATTTTTTGCAAGCTTGGTCCATAGATAACAAATTATCTTAATTTTTGTTTGTCTATTCTAGAAAGTCTATTTCTCCTTCAACTGAAGGATAATATCACAGGGTACAGAATTCCATATTGGTGGTTTATTTCTCTCAACACTTTAAATACAGTCATGTGTTACTTAATGATGGGGATACCTTCTGAGAAATATGTCATTACATGATTTTGTCATTGTACGAACATCATAGAGTGTACTTACACGAACCTGGATAGTATAGCCTACCACACACCTAGACTATATGGTACTAATCTTATGGGACCACCATCGTATATGCAGTCCATCATTGACTGAAACATCATTATTCGGTGCACAACTATATTTTACTCCACTCTCCTCTTGCTTGCATGGTTTCTGAGAAGATTTAATTCATATCATTTTTCCTCTATAGATGAATTGTTTTTTACTTGTACTTCTTTCAGGATTTTTTATCATTGATTTTCCTAAGCTTGAAAATGAAATGCCTAGGTGTAGTTTTGTTTTGTTTTTTTTTTTCATTTTTTTCTGTATTTATCCTGCTTAGTGTTCTCTAAGGTTCCTGGATTTGTGGTTTCAAATTTGACATTAATTTGGCAAAATTCTCAGTCATTATTGTTTCAAATATTTCTTTGGTTCCTTTTTCTCTTTCTTCGGTTCCTTTTTCTCTTTCTTCCCCTTCTAGTATTCGCATTAGATGTGTGTTATACCTTTTGCAGTTGTCCTACAATCCTTGGATATTCTGTTCTGTTTTTTTCAGTCTTTGCTATCTTTGCTTTTTGGTTTTTGAGAATTTTATTGAGATATCCTCTAGCTAGAGATTCTTTCCTCAGTCATATCCAGTCTACTAATGAGCCCAATAAAGGCATTCTTCATTTCTGTTAACAGTGTTTTTGATCTCTAGCATTTCTTTTTGGTTGTTTCTTAAGGTTTCCATCTTTCTGCTTATACTGCCCATCTGTTCCTTGCATGTTGTCTACTTTATCCATTAAAACCCTTAGCATATTAATCATATTTGTTTAAATTTCCGGTATGATAATTCCAATATCCTGCCGTGCTTGGTTCTGATGCTTGCTATGTCTCTTCTAAGTGTGTTTTTTCCCTTTTAGTATGCCTTATAATTTTTTCTTGATAGCCGAACATAATATCATTTGAAATGTGTGGGAAGGGGAAGTATTCTAGAGTCCTATGATTACATCTCAGTCCTTTAGTGTCCTATGCCTCTGGACAGTGAACTTCATAAGTGTTTCCCTACCCTTAATCTAGTTAGATTCTGATAATACTGTAGTAGGTTAGGCTCTGGTTAACCAGTTTCCCCTGAGGGCAGGTCTTGTTAAGAACAGAGTGCTGTGCAGTATTTCAAAATGGTTCCTTTTCCCTTCTCCCTGCACAAGTGCATTTTTCTTTGATATTTACTGTGGGAATCTGGTCAAGCCCCTGGAGGTAAATCTCACTATATTGTAGGGCGCCCCCATGAATGGGTCACCCTGGAGATTTTAACTCTCAGATTTGTCCACGCTTAGCTTCCAGCAATTCATCAATTACAATTACAATTACAATTCAGGTTTTCCTACTCTGGTACTGGTGTCCACGGAGATTTTCCCTCCAGTATTTTGTTTCCCTATATTTGCCTGTCTGTCTGTCCAACTTGGGGGACAGTGGTTTGCCCTGTGACCTCACTTCTCTTATGATCTAAGAATAGTTATTGATTTTTCAGTTTGTTCAGCTTTTTGCTTATTGTTAGGATGGAGTGGCAACTTCCAAGCCCCTTTGAATCTTTTTTATTAAAATTTAACTTTCATAACATGCTTACAACATATTTCAAACACAGAAAAGTGTTATTACAATAATTTTAATATTCATTATCTCTACTTATTTATTTTAACTATATGAATAAAAATAATTCATCAGAAAACTATAGAAAATTATATATATGTATATAAACCAATGAAGAACTTGACTACAAAACTTAGCAAATAGGATGGTGTATTAGTTTTTTATTGCTTCCATAACAAATTACGACAAATTTAGCAGCTTAAAACCTCCTTTTATTAACCCACAGTCCTATTAGTCAAACCCCCAGGCACATATGGCTCTAGTGGCACTCTGCTCTGTTTTTCCCAAGGCGAAAATCAAACGTCAGCAGGGCCGTGCTTCTTTCTGTGGGTTCCGGGGTGAATCTACTCCCAAGTGGACTCAGGCTGTTGGCACTACTTAGTTCTATTGCAGCTATAAGACTGGAATTCCCCTTGGCTTACTGGCCACTGGTCGGGGTCCTTCTCAGCTTCAAGGGGCCTCCTGCCTTTCATGACTCACGGCCCCTTTGCTCCAGCCTCAATGACGGCAACGACTAGTCAACTCCATCTTGCACTTTGAATATCTCTGATCTCCTCTTCTGCCCTATGCTCTTCAGCTTTCCTCTTTCTTTGCAGCTCTGATAGTTCTGCATTCTTCTTCTGCTTTTAAATACTCCTGTGATTACATTGAGCACATGTGAATAATCCAGTATAATCATCTCTCTCTTTTTTTTTTTTAACGTCAGTTGACTAGTAAATATAATTATATCTGCAAAGGCGCTTCACAGCAGAACCTAGATTAGTGCTCGATTGAATAACCAGGGGCTAGGAATCTTGGGAGAGGAGAAGGCGTCTTAAGAATTCTGCCTACCACAAATGACAAATCTTTTAATTTTATTCTTTACATTGAAATATCAATGAATGATGTGAATACAAAGAAAATTGATAGGCTGATTATGCCAGGCTGTCATAGGGTTTATGCAAGTGAACTCAATAAATAGTGGTGGCTGCAGTTAGACGTATTTTGACTTTGTAATTGCAGCACGTAGCGTTAACTAACTAGTATTTTTACAGAGTTCAGCTTCATTTACTTCCTTAAAGTAACTGAGAAATTTGCACTAGAATTCAAATTTACATTTTCCATTTCATAAGTATAATTTCCCGTATTTTGACTCTATTTCTTTAAAAAAAAAAGTCGTTATTTGGGGATCAATCTTATAAATTACGTAGCTATTTTTTAACCTTTTTCTAAAGACCTGAAGATTTCATTTGTACTCTCAACTTGGTGTGAAGTCTACCATCCATCCCATTTTTCAAAATAAGTCTGGGCACCTGAAGAATTAATTGACTTCTCCAAGCTCGTACATTGAGTCAATGAAGGAAGGGAGATGACGTTTCTGTCCCCTTCTTTTTATTTCATCTGATAGACTACATCACTATGCTTAAGACAATTCTTACATCTTTTTGTTAACTGAGCTCTCCAGTACCATAAGGATCTTTATAATAGAGGAGATAATTTTCAAAATTTGTGTTTCCCTAAACCAACTACTTCAAAATGTTAATGTAAACTTAAAAAAAAAAAGTTTTCCACGTGTTTTCATTATCCCTTGCTTATAAGAGGAAGTTGTGATGTCCAAAGGGCTTTAAAGGCCTCGCAGAGCTTCACAGAGATTAGGGCATTTTACACATCAGAGAGCTATTAAATATATCAATTTTACTATATAAAGCAGAAAAGAATAAAGCCATGATTAATTTCTCATGAAAGTCTCATTGGTTTTAGAAATGAATAAAAAGTTGTAGGAAATATTTTTAATAGTCATTTGAAAAATCAAGATATTACTAAGCTAAAAACGCTAGAGGATTTATATTTTGCCTACAAAATATTTTTTTTTATAATTTTATTTATTTATTTTCCCCCAAAGCCCCAGTAGATAGTTGTATGTCATAGCTGCACATCCTTCTGGTTGCTGTACGTGGGACGTGGCCTCAGCATGGCCAGAGAAGCAGTGCATCGGTGCGCGCCCAGGATCCGAACCCAGGCCGCCAGCAGCAGAGCACGCACACTTAACCGCTAAGCCGTGGGGCCCGCCCCTACAAAAGATTTTTAAATAACCTAATAATCACTACTAGTAGGAACAGCAATTATTTACTACTTGTCTAAATTGTGTATGGTTTAGCCCTAATGATAAGAGATATTTACCATGGTAGCCCTGTAATTACAACACTGAGACTATAGGTAGAGATATGAAACACATACATAAAATGACTTTTTAAAAATTTGTTAAAGTACCTTAGGACCAAAGGAAGTATGTTAAGTATGGCAATTCAGAGAAGAGAGTGGTTGGAACTCAAAGTTGTTTAGAGCAGTGGTTCTCAAAGTGTGGTCCCCAGACCATCAGTGTTAGCTGGGAACCTGTTGGAAATGTAAATTATCAGGCCCTATCCCCGACCTACCGAATCAGAATTCTGGAAGGGGTCCCAGTCATTTGTGCATTTATAAGCCCTCTAGGTGATTCTGAGACAGCTGAAGTTTGACAGAACCACTGGTGTGATGGAAAGGGAGAAAGTAAAAATTTTGGAAAACTGTGAATGTCATTGGAAAGAATTTGGATTTGATTCTTAAGACCTAGAGAAATTTAACTTCAAGATTTTGAACTGAGGATTTTTGAAGGTTACTTTATATGATAGATTTTTTGGGGGAAAGACTAGGAATAGATAATGGATACAAATATTTATATTGATTTTCTTTTTTAGTTCTGAAAGAGAACAATGCATTATTTGTACAAAACACAGACAGCAGTTTGAGAGTACTCTATTTGAGAATGAAGGGTTTATTCCATGTATGTAATGTTGATTGAAGGGTAGAAACCGGCTATCAGAGTTGTGATGAGATAACACGCACAACATAAGCTGTGGATTCCACCGTAATAAGCATGAGCTTACTACCTACATAACCTCCTAGTATTTTATGCCAAGGCAATTAAGAGAAGATAGTTATATATTTATGTATGATTGCTCCATATGCAGAGTAAAAAGTAGTGAATTTGTCTCTCCCCAGCTCTTAAACTTTATCATATCAAAAGATGTCCCTCCCTGCTTTCCTTAGAGAAGTGACAACCATTTATATAATGATTTGCAAAAAGCATTTCATTAAAAAATACTTAGGTTATTATAGCTCATTAAGTAAATATTATATTTCTGTAAGAAATTTTTAAATGATTATTTTTATTTTTGATCTTATTTATTTTCTTGTGAATAGTTCTCTTTTATTATTTTTATAATTTTTAAAATATTTAAATCCTGGGATATATATGAGACATAAGTGAAATGTGTAAATCACTACAGTAATTATGAAAATTATGGAAATTCTTATATAAGGTCAGTGTATTATCCAATTACTCAAAATTATAAAACTAATATCAAAAAGATTATTTTATTTGAGTTATTAGTTGTGGATCTGTAGCGTCAATAGTGTGTTGACATTTTGCATTCTTGAATGTATAGCATACACAAGCTAACGGGTCAGACCACTATCTGAACAGTTTGGTGTACAAACAAAATAAAGCAGACAGGGAATTTGTACAAAAATTTCAAAACAGAAGTTCCTCCAGGGACATTTTTTCAAAGTGAACTTTCTGAAGCATTTTCAGAAGGCTGAGAGAATATTCTCTGAGGTTTTACTTTAATATTGTGTTTTATTTGGGGACAGTCTTAAAGGATATAAACATAAATTACACGGATAGTAAACTCTTTTAGCACGTTACTGTCACAGATTCAGCGCCAGTATGTGCTTTTGTAATTACAGGAAAGCTGGCAGAAACAAGCTGGTAAAGACATGAGCTGAGGTAGATTTAACATGTAAATGAAAACAGCTGTGCCAACTAAAGCAGCGTGAACTCAAAGGACACAGCTCAAAAAATGTCCTCCCATTTGTTCAAATACAAAGGGCACTGAAATACGGAACATAAAAGAACATGCAAAAGGTCACTAACACCAATCATGAAATGATA
This sequence comes from Diceros bicornis minor, assembly GCF_020826845.1. Classification (NCBI taxonomy): domain Eukaryota; kingdom Metazoa; phylum Chordata; class Mammalia; order Perissodactyla; family Rhinocerotidae; genus Diceros; species Diceros bicornis. The sequence goes on from NC_080753.1 coordinate 5,600,488, forward strand.
AGCAGTAATTTAGTCAAAGCATATATGAATGGTCTGTGCCATAGGGGCATAATAAGCCAAGATCTGTCGAGTGATTTCAACATGACAGGAGCCAGGAATTGTTCTAAATACTTAACATAGGTTAGCTCATTTGATTTTTAGAATAATCCTGTGAGGCAAGCTCATTTATCATTCCAATTTTACTGATAAGGAATCAAAGACACAGAAAGGCCAGGAAAATTGTCTAGGGTCACACTCCTAAACAGTGGAGCCAGAATTTGAAGTTGAGAAATGTTTTGCCAGCACATATAATCTTAACCACTATGCTATGTGTGTACATACATGTTGGATTTTATCCAATATTTACAGCAAACATTACCATGAACATTGATACTCAAGGATAATTTACAGGAAGTTTATCTTTGCTGTAGGAGCAGTTGAAATTAAGAATTTTTTCCACTTGTTTTCAAAAACAAAAACTGTAGATTTTATTTCAGAGTAAAATGGGAAGTTCACAAATGAGGGCAGAAATGTTTTTTATATTCATACCTTTTGCCAATATATGACCATTCACCAAATGATATTGAACAACCCAGTGACTATTTACTCTTGTATTGAAAAAGCTAGAAATAATGAATAAACAAATGAACAAACAAAATAAAACAGAAACAGACTCATAGATACAGAAAACTGGTAGTTACCAGAGTGGGGAGGGGTTGACAAGGCAAGCAAAATAGGTGAAGGAGATTAAGAGGTACAAACTTCCAGTTATAAAATTAATAAGTCATGAGGATGTATGTACAGCGTTGGAAATTTAGTCAATAACATGGTAATAACTCTGCATGTGAGAGATGGTAACTAGACTTATCATGGTGACCATTTCATAATGTACATAAATATCATATCACTATGATGCACACCTGACATTAATAGGATATTGTGTATCCAATATATGTCAATAAATAAATAAATAGAACATTCTATTGATAGATGGATACTGACTGAATATAATTCAGTATACTGTATCTAAAACGAAAGCATAATGAAATCCTTCTCTATAAGCTAATGAAAAATTAAACAATACACTTATGTCACAGTTATTTTGTAGAAAATTGCAAATGCTACATTGGCACGCACCAGAATAAAGCATATTTTAAAAAAGATTTTATAAATTATAGTACAATCAGATAATAATATTATTTTATTTAAAGCATATGTTGTAAAAATGAACCATGAATATTCAGCATCAAGTTTTTTGGATGCATGAAGTTTTGCTTTTCTCTCCATAAATGTTCTTTTTTTAGAAATCATAACTGCTCTAATCATATAATTTTAAGAAAAGGTACTAAAGTCGTTTTTCTTAAACCAGTTATCTTCTGCCGCTTCTTGCATGCTTCCTAAAACAGACACCCCAGGCTCTTGGCGGTCAAGAACTGTCACAGCTACTCTGTTCATTATACACTTCAGGTCATATAAGAGGCCCAGTTCCTTTAAATGCTGACTGTTACGTAAAAATATTTTATACTTAAAGAAAACAAAGAGATCGAATGCCAGTTTATTCCTGTCTAAAGGAAACTCTGAGGGAGGTAATAGCTTTATTTTATTTAGCTGTATTTTTTGCTTAAATTTATAGTGCACTTAAATTATTTATAGGCATGTATATACCCTATTAGAAACAGTCTGAGGAAGAGGGAGACAGAACGTGATTTTGAGAGGTATTTCTGAACAAGTGATCCATGTCAGCCAATTAAAATATTTGATTCATCATTCTTGAAGCTATTGTTTCCTTGCAAGGGTAATTTGCTGTTAAAATGGAGAATTGATGTTTGCTACTAGAGTCAAAATGGTCTGCCCCTCAAGGCTTTTAGGGAAAATAGCTGAAGGATACAGAGAGTTTAAACTGGATCTTGTTGTTTCCATGGGAGTTTTAACATTTATGTGCTTTTATTGATCTGAGGCTTATTAAATAAGTCTAGTAATTTAGGATTGTATGGTCCAGTGATTTATGCCTATAATCTTTAAATAGTGTGAGAGTCCTTGGAGACTGTTTCTACAATATATTAATAATATTCTTAATAATTTGCTTTGTTTCAATCTTTCATGTATTCTAATTTCAAAAGATAATGAATAATTTAAAATCTATAGCTTTATGCTGAAATGCATGATTAAGTATGAATATTTGTTTATCTCACGGAGTTATTACAGAAAATGATGTCAATCAATTTAATTTGTGGCACATACTGTCATCTGGGTATCCTATGTATATTCTCATTTTTTTCCTTGATAACCCTTATTTTGAGGGAGGGGCTACGCACCACTTTCCTAATCTCCTTGCATCCAGGGTAGCTATTTGCCTTTACATAATTAGAAATCAGCTAGAATTCTGCTTAAGCTGGTTTTCCTGATAGAAGAAAAGTGACATGGATCTTCCTCATCCTCTCTTCTTCCCAACTTAGAGGTAGACCTAATGCCTAAAGTTGAAGTAGCTTCCAGGAGGCAGCAAGCATGAGGAAAAGAATCACAGACACGTTGGCCTCAATATTGTTGAGTAACTCAATCATCCCTGCTTCCCTGGGATAGCACTTCCCGATAAAGTCGTCGCAAGTAAGTTTAGTCAGCCCTGGTTGTCCAGTGGTTAAAATTTGGTGCTCTCACCACCATGACCATATCCTGGTCAGATAACTACACTATCCATCTGTTGGTTGTCATACTGTGGTGGCTGTGTGTTGCTGTGATGCTGAAAGCTTTACCACTAGTATTTCAAATAGCAGCAGGGTCACCCATGCTGGACAGGTTTCAGCAGGGCTGACAGACTAGGAAGAAGGAGCTGGCCACCAACTTCTGACAAAATTGGCCGTGAAAACCCTATGAATATCAGCAGAGCATTGTTTGATATAGCCCTGGAAGGTGACAAGATGGGTCAAAAATACTGGGCAGGGTTCCGCACTGCTGTACACAGAGTTGCTACAAGTTGGAATAGACTTGGTGGCACTAACAACAATGTAAATTTTGCCTCTAGATTTACTTTTTTTTTTTTATTTTTTAGGTTTATTGAGGTTTATTGACAAATAAAATCATAAGATATTTAAAGTGTACATCAGAATGATTTGATATATATACATATTGTGAAAGGATTCCTCCCATCTAGTTAATTAACACATCCATCATCTCACATATTTATCTTTTTTTGTGTGAGAACATTTAAGTTCTACTTTCTTAGTATATTCAATTATACAATACAGTGTTATCAACTATAGTCACCATATTACACCTTAGATCTTTAGGTCTTTTTCATCTTATAGCTGAAAGTTTCTACACTTTGACCAACATCTCCCTATTTTCCCCATCCCCTAGCCCCTGGAAACCACTTTTCTACTGTTTTGACTTGACTTTAGATTCCACATATAAGGATATCATGCAGTGTTTGTCTTTCTCTGTATGCTTATTTGCTTTAGCATAATGCCCTCAAGTCCATCCATGTTGTAGCAAATAGCAAGATTTCCTTCTTTCTCATGATTATCTATTCATATGTTGATGGACATTTAGGTTATTTCCACATGCTGGCTATTGTAAATAAAGCTGCAATGAACATGGGGGTTGCAAATCTCTTTGATATCCTGTTTCCATTTCCTTTGGATATGTACCCAGAATTGGGATTGCTGGATCATATGGTAGTTCTACTTTTAAATTTTTGGAGATAATTCCATACTGTTTTCCGTAGTGGCTGCACCAATTTACACTGCTACCAACAGCACACAGAGGTTCCCTTTTCTCCACATCCTTGCCAATACTTATCCCTTGTTCTTTTTGACAACAGCCATTCTAACCAGTGTGAGGTGATGTCTTATTGTGGTTTTGATTTGCATTTCCCTGATGATTAGTGACATTGAGCACCTTTTCATGTACCTATTGACCATTTGTATGTTTTCTTTGTAAAAAATGTCTATTCATATACTCTGCCTATTTTTAACTGGATTGTTTGTTTTTTAGCCATTGAGTTGTATGTGTTCTTTATACATATTGGATAATAACCCCTTATCAGACATATGATCTGCAAATGTTTTCTCCCATTTCATAGGTTGCATTTTCATTATGATCATGATTTCCTTTGCTGTGCAGAAGTTTTTTAGTTTGATGTAGTCCCACTTGTTTATTTTTGCTTTAGTTGCCTTTGCCGTTGGTGTCAAATGCAAAAAATCATTGCCGAGACCAATGTCAAAGACTTTATCCCTTATGTTGTCTTTTAGGAGTTTTATAGTTTGAGGTCTAACATTGAAGTCTTTAATCCATTTTGAACTGATTTTTGTAAGTGGTGTTTGTAGTGGTCCAGTTTCATTCTTTTGAATATGGATATCCAATTTTCCCACCAGCATTTATTGAGGAGACTATCCTTTCCCCACTGTACATTCTTGGCACCTTTGTCATAAATTAATTGGTCATATATATATGGTTTTATTTCTAGGATTCCAATTTTGTTCCTTTGATCCATATATCTGGTTTTATGCAAACACCACACTGTTTTGATTACTATAGCTTTGTATTATAGTTTGAACACAGGAAGTGTGATGCCTCAGCATTGTTATTATTCTGCAAGATTTCTTTGGCTATTCAGGGTCTTTGGTGGTTCCACACAAATTTGAGGGTTGCCTTTTCTATTTCTGCCATTTGAATTTTGATAAGGATTACATCAAATCTGTAGATTGCTATGGGTACTATGGCTATTTTAACAATATTAATTCTTCCAATCGATAAATGTGGAATATCTTTCCATTTTTTTGTGTCTACTTCAATTTCTTTCATCAAAGTCTTATAATTTTCATTGTGGAGACTGTTCACCTCCTTTGTTAAGTTTATTCCTAAGTATTCTGTTCTCTTGATGCTATTGTAAATGGTATTATTTTCTTAATTTCTCTTTCTGATAGTTTGCTATTAGTGTATAGAAACATAACTAATTTTTGTCTATTGATTTTGTAGCCTGCAACTTTATTGAATTTGTTGATTAGTTCTAAAAACTAATAGAGATATTTTAACTTCTTTCTTTGCAATTTGGATGTTTTTTATTTCTTTTTCTTGCCTATTTGGTCTGGCTAGAACTTCCAGTACTATATTGAAGAAAACTGGTGAGAGTAGGCATGCTTGTCTTGTTCCTAACCTTAAAGCTTTCTGCTTTTCACCACTGAATATGTTGTTAGCTGTAGGCTTGTCGTATATGGCCTTTATTATATTGAGTGACATTCCTTCTATACCTAGTTTGTTGAGTTTTTATCCTGAATGGTTGTTAACTTTGGTCAAATGCTGTTTCTGCATATATTGAGATGATCATATAAATTTTATCCTTTATTTTGTTAATATGTGTCACATTGATTATGGATGTTGAACCATCCTTGCATCCCTGGAAAAAAAGTCCCACTTGATCATGGTGTATAATCCTTTTAATGTACTGTTGAATTTGATTTGCTAATATTTTTTTGAAGATTTTTGCATCTATGTTTATCAAAGATATTGGTCTATAATTTTCTTTTAATCAAGTGTCCATTTTTTGTTTTGTATCAGAGTAATGCTGACCTCGTAAGATGAGATTGGAAGTATTCTCTCCTCTTCTATTTTTTGGAAGAGTTTGAAAGGGATTGGTATTAATTCTTTAAATGTTTGGTAGAATTTACCAGTGAATGGTCTTGGACTTCTCTGTGTTGAGAGGTTTTTGATTAGTGATTCACTCTCTTTACTAGTAATCAGTCTGTTCAGATTTTCTATTTCTTCATGATTCAGTCTTAGAAGGTTGTATGTTTCTAGGAATTTATAGATTTCTTCCAGGTCTCTCAATTTGTTGACATACCATTATTCATAGTAGTCTACTATGATCCTTTGTATTTGTGTGGTATCAGTTGTAATGTCCCCTCTTTCATTTCTAATTTTATTCATCTGAATCTTTTCTCTTTTTTTCTAGTCTAAACATTTGTCTATTTCATTTATTTTTTCAAAAAGCAGATCTTAATTTCATTGATCATTTATTTTGTCTTTTTTGTCTCTATTTCATTTATTTCTCCTCTGATCTTTGTTATTTCCTTCCTTCTACTAATTTGAGCTTAACTTGTTCTTCTTTTACTAGTTGCCTGAGGTGTAAATTTAGGTTGAGATTTTTCTTTTTCCTTAATGTAGGCATTTATCACTATATACTTCCCTCTTAGAACTGCTTTTCTGCATCCCATAGGTTTAGGCACATTATATTTCCATTTTCATTTGTCTCAAGATGTTTTTTGATTTCTTTTTTGACCCATTGGTTGTTCAGTAGCATGTTTTTAATCCTCACATATTTGTGAAGTTTCCAGTTTTCTTCTTGTAGTTGATTTCTATTTTCATACCATTGTGATTCAAAAAGATGATTGATATGATTTCAGTCTTCTTAAATTCAAGACTTGTTTCACGGCCTAAAATATGATCTATCCTGGAGAATGTTCCATGTGCACTTGAGAAGAATGTGTATTTGGCTGCCATTGAATGGAATGTTCCATAAATGTCTATTATATCCATCTGGTCTAATGTGTAGTTTAAGTCCAATGTTACCTTATTGATTTTCTGTCTGGATGATTTTTTCCACATTGAACATAGGCTATTATTGTATTTCTTCCTTCAAGTCTATTAATATTTGCTTTATATATTTTGATGCTCGTATGTTGAGTGAATAAATATTTATATATGTGATATCCTCTTGTTAGATTGCCACCTTTACCATTATATGATTACTTACTTTGTCTCTTATTACAGTCTTTGGTTTAAAGTCTATTTGCTCCTCATATAAGTAGAGCTACCCCTACTTTCTTTTGTTTCACACTTCACTTTCATCCTGTGTGTGTCTCTAATGCTGAAGTGAGTCTTTTGTCAGCAGCATATAGATGGGTCTTGGTTTTTTAATCCATTCAGCCACTTTATGTCTTTTGATTGGATATTTTAATCCACTTACATTTGAAGTAATTGTTGATAGGTATGGACGTACTATAGCCATTTTTAAATTGTTTTCTGGTTTTTATAATTCCTTGTTCCTTTCTTTTTCTCTTGCTTTCTTCCCCTGTGATTTGATGATTTTCCGTAGTGACATGCTTAGACTTTCTCTTCATCTTCCGTATATCTAGTATAGGTTTTTACTTTGTGGTTACCATGAGGCTTACATAAAACATTTCATATTTGTAACAATCTGTTTTAAGATGAAACATTGATCTTCGAATGCCACTAAAACTCTACATTTTTACTCTCCGTCTCACATTTTATGTTTTTGATGTTAATATTTACATCTTTTTACCTGTGTCTCCATGAAAAAATTAATGTGGGTAAATGATATTTTTTAATAACTTTTGCCTTTTAACCCTCATACTACAGTTATAAGTGATTTATCCACCGTCATTACAACATTAGAGTATTCTTAATTTAACATTTAATTTAACAAAAGTAAATATACATTTACCTTACCAGTGAGATTTATACTTTCATATGTTTTCCTGTTACTAATTAGCATCCTTTTGTTTCAGCTTTAAGAAATCCCTTCAGCATTTATTGTAAGGCCAGTCTAATGGTGGTGAACTCCTTCAGCTTTTGCTTGTCTGGAAAATTCTTTTTCTCTCCTTCAATCTTGAAGGACAGCTGTGCAGTGTAGACTCTTTTTGGTTGGCAGTTTTTTTTTCCCCCAACACTTTGAATACATCATGCTACATTCTTCTAGCCTGTAAATTTTCTGCTAAAATATCTGCTGACAGTATTATGGAGGTTTTCTTGTATGTAATAAGTTGTTTTTATCTTGCTGCTCTTAAGATTCTCTTCTTGTCTTTAACTTTTGACATATGACATGTAGGCATACGTGTATATATATACCTAATTTATAAAAATCTAGATCAAACCAAACTATAGAAACATGGGAAATCCATATGAAAAGAGAGTTCACAAGAGAAAATGCAAATAGACCCTAAACATATGAAAAGTTCTGTAAACTCTGCCTTTACAAGAAAAATGAATTAAAACTATACTGTTATACAAATTCTCATCATCTAACAAAAATCTAAAATGTTGACAATGTATTCAATTACTTCAACCTTAGGGGAATAGCCACTTTCATATATTATATGTAGTATAAAGAAACAAACCATCATCTATGAAAGGTAATTTTTAAATATCAAACAGAATTAAAGATGAATTTATCTTTTATACAAAAATCCCATCCCTAGTAACATACCTCAAAATAAGACGACAAGGAAATATATGCACACATCTATTTACTACACCATTTCTTATAACAAAAGACTGGAAATAACTCAAATATCCATCAGTAGAGAACTGGTAGGATACTTTGTAATACATCCACATAGTTAGACACTATTGAATTGCAAAATTAATGAAAAAAGTTGCTATATCCTCACCCCCCAGGACAATTTTTACATTAAAAAAGAGGGTGAAGTATGCATATAGCATGCTACCTCTCATTTAAGAAAGAAGGAGATATATAACTTATATTAAAATGTGGAAGCAAAAGTCAAAATCCAACATAAGTGCTTAGCTGTAGTGTGTATGGGGTGGGGAATAGGGTGATAAGGACAGAAACCAAAGCCAAATTTCTCTGAAAGTATCTTGTTTTTTTAGTTTTGACTTTGAAACCACTAAACAGTGTGATAGAAGTTTTAAACAAACTTAGAGTGGGACAAAAGGCAACTCATAAATATAGAAAGTAAAATAAAACAAAAAAGAATTGCTTCAAGTGATTTTAAAACAGAATAACTTGCATATTGCCAGAGTGCTGCACTGAGAAGAAGAAGAACTGCGAGGAACCGTGACTGATTCCAGTAACATTGATAGTGATGCTGTTAGTACTCTCATTTTCATAAAAGTTTGCATCCTGTAAGTTAAACCAACTAAGAAATTATGTTAATTTGTTAAAAACTGAAGCACACAGATATAAATCAAGGAAAGTAATTAAAAATTTATAATATTAAATTAAAATTTAAAATGTCAGTGTTAATTAATGATGGATTTTAATTTTTTTAAAAGCATATCCTAGCTCCGTCATTGAAAAACCCAGCAGTGGTGGTGATAGGGGCGGAGTGGCCCATGAGGCCACTCCTGCAACAGCCAATGGAAACCAATGGATAAATATTTCTTTTTGTCTCCGGACAATCAATCCTTGAAATTGTTTTACGTGGCTTTTCAGAAGGCACCATAGGATTGAGCCCCATGCAGCTTAATATTGGCTTTTTCATAAATTAATGTTTCCTGTCACATACTCCCGTACTCCAGAGGAGCTTTCCCAAATAAAGGGCCTACTCACAGACTTTATATCATGTTTCGATTTTGAGGAAACTCAATTAAAGTAAGATATTACGATTATGTTAGAAAAGGGAATGAGTGAGTTCTTATAATGTAGGATTCTCTGAGGCCTTTGTGGATGAAATTATATTATGTTTAGGATTTGTTGTTTACGGTAATTCACAAAGGGAAATAAAACAGGCCAATGGAGGAGTAGATGAAACGAGATTGGCCATACATTAATAATTGTTGAAATTGCGTAATGGATGAAAGGGGACAGATCCTATTCTTCCCGCTTTTGTGTAAGTTTGAATAGTTCCAATATAAAAAGTTTTAACAAGTCATAGATATAGTATCTTTCCTGTTTATCTTTGTTCTCATCTTTTCCTTAGTATAGAATAGTAGTTCTCAATTGGGAGTGACATTGCCCCACATAGGGGACATTTGGCAATGTTTGAGACATTTTTGATTGTCACAGCTATGGGGAGTGTGTGCTACTGGCGTCATTGGGGTAGAAGTCAGGGATGCTTCTAACCATCCTAGGACAACCCCCAGCCCAAACGATCAATAAGCCCAAGTTTGAGATGCTCTGTTAGCATTATCATGCAAACTGAGGCCTGGTGGTAGGTATAGCTGTCTTTACTTCTCATTTTTATTCATCTTCTTCACTAATTGCTCCAGTTTATTGTTCAAATTAGTTATAGAATTCCTTTGCAGTTATTAGACCTTTGCATTGGGGAGAAAACAAAATCAATGCAAATACACTTTAGGAAAAATTTAAAAAGCAAAACATTTATTTTTTATCAAGGTCAAATTCAATGTCTTTATTTTTAAAAATGATTTAATTGTAATACATTTGAGGGTAGCGTAGTTTCCTTTAACTCTATAATATCGTGTACTCTTTAAATTATTTGCGAAGCTAACGTGCATGACCAAAATAAGACAAAAAGTGGGGCCGGCCTGGTGGCATAGCAGTTAAGTTCCCGTGCTCCGCTTCAGCAGCTGGGGTTCGCAGGTTCAGATCCTGGGCGCAGACAGTTGTGCTGCTTGTCAAGCCATGCTGTGGCGGCATCCTATTTAAAGTAGAAGAAGATGGGCACAGATGTTAGCCCAGGGCCATTCTTCCTCAGCAAAGAAAGAGGAGGATTGGCAACAGATGTTAGCTCAAGGCTAATTTTCCTCACACACACACACAAACACAAGCACAAAATACAAAAGACAGGAATACTATATATAGACATAAAGTGTTCTAAGATTCTAGTATTGTTAAACAGGTAGTAAAAAATGTTTTATTAAAAAGTAATAAATCTAAAGATGCATGTTTCAATCTGTAAAGTGAACAATAAAAGAAAAATAAAAGAGAATACTATCATAAATAAATAGAGGGAAAATGTACTAATCATAATAAACTAAACTTGAATTCTTAGAAAGCAAACTATTTTTTTTTCTCTAAATGTCTAGTTGTAAGTGTATGATCATGGGTATGTGGGGATATGTGTGTGTGTGTTTGTGTGTATGCACATGCATATGCTCCCAGTATTAGGATCCAGATAATGAAAGTTTCACAAAATAAAATCATTAACATCCCATCATTTTTTATGAAGCAGTTTATGTAGAAGGACATTATCAAAGCTGTTTATAGCTTTAAGTTGTTAAGGCATCTGGGGTTGTTTCAGAATTTCTACTGCGTGAAAAGGTAAGTATTAGTGATTATTTATTCCTAGAATGTTATCTAGTTTGTTTATTTTAATATGAAGTTAATTGTATTATATTATCTTGCTTATATCCAGTTTGGTGACAATGTGTTATCTTTTTATTATGTATTCTTAAAATCGTTGTATGTAATGCATTAATAGTGTAGATTATACATTATGAATGATATATTATTAAAAAAATACATGGTTTCATTTTTTAGATATCACATATTTATTTCATTGAAATATTTAAATTATTAATTATTTAATATATTCATTCTATGTTTCCATTTTACTAATCATGAAATTTATGCATTTAGTATGCATTGATACTTTTTCTCTCATACCGAGATGAATATTTAGTCCATACGATATCATTACTATTTGCTTAGTAATGAAAGATGTTAACATCAAGATTCTTCTCAGTAAAATTTTGGCCAACTTTTATGAGTTTTAATATGAAATATTCTCACTTTCTTTGATTTAAAATTTCTATGGCAGTTTAGCTATACTCTGTCACCCAGGCTTTCTTTATAAGCATACATATTTTATCTGTTTCTGTCTCTAGGATTCTCTAATTATTAATCTAGTTGGACTACATTGCATAAAATGGTAATTTGCATAATATCTATTCTTGGAATTACTGAAAATGTTGTTTTGTAACATTACAATAAATAAACAATTTTAATATTCCATGGATTCTTGGAGGGAAAGCACAGAAAAAAAAATGGCAAATTCTTTTTAGTTCACAGCATTCAAGATGCACCTATGAAGTTATCCATTTAGGTCATATTATTCAGATTCTCTGTATCATTTTACAGATATTTTTTACCTGATCTGTCAAGTATTGAAAGCAATATGTTACATTACTTCACTAGCAATTTATATTGTTCACCTGTTCTTTGATTTTATAGCATGTTTTATTTTTAATTTTATTTTGTAACTAGTTATTTGGCAAATAATATTTCTTGATTTGTTGGTTAACACATCATTCTTGGGAATTTATATTTTATTAAAATAAACCCATTTTGTTTAGTTCTATTTAACAAATTTGTCTGGGATTATACCAGTCTGACAAAATTTGAGACTACTCTTTTATGACAATTCTCTCCTGATTTATTTACCCAACTTATTGTTTGAAGTGTCTGAGCCTTTGAATGATCTGTTTTGTTTGTTTTTTAATACAAAAACGTATAAAAGTGGCTTGTGCTTTTTATTCAAATTAACGGTTTGGCCTTAAATATTATAAATTAGTATGTTGATGCTTAATTTTATAATCAAGAGTGGGTCTTTTGCCAGCAGTTAGTCCTTTTATTTTATTTTTTGTTGTTTTTATTTGTTACATTCTTCTGTATTTTGTTTTATTTTCACTGAAGTTGATAGGTGGAAGAGAGATTTTAAGGTTAAAGAACCCTAAAACTTGTGACATGTCAATTCACATAACACACGCTGTTGTCTCTTCAAAGACAGCAAGGGAAATAATGCTATATTCAGGGGTCAAACATATTGCCTAACTGTAGATAATGATATGTAAAGAACTAGGCATAAAAATTTTTATATGATACATCTATTCTAGGGGATTTTGTCCTTTACCTACTTAGCTATTTAGCTTACTAGCTACTGTTGTTATGTACAATTAAGACACTGCAAGCTTGTGGAAGATATGATGTAACTTTAAATGAATGTTCAGATAATTTACTTAAGTTTCTAACCAGGTGTTTGTCATAATGAAGATCATAATAATAAAATCCAAATAAATGGGTTAGTGTTTGGTATAATTTCTCCATCTTGTCATGAATATTAGTGAGATATAGAGCATCAAAAAGTATATGTCACCTTTTCAGAAATTCTGTCATTATTATGCATAAAGCTTATGGAGGACTGACTGAATGAAATAAATGACTATAGTATTTGCATTCAGGACAACTGCAAAATAGTCCTTGATGTTTCATTACTTTTGAAAATAAAATTTCAAGTGTGATTATTCCAAGACATTATTTTTTATCTGATTTTCTTTAAATTTTACATCATTTTGTTGACTTTAGACCATTTCATTTGACTCAAGTGAAAGGTTGAGTCCTGGTCCCTCAAACGCAAAATAGTACACTAATTGCTATCAAGCTGGAACATGCAAAGTTTCTTAAATATATCTCCTTTCTAGGCTGTATAGCTGTAATCAGAAGGTAATCAGGAATAAAAAAATAAATTTCTTTAAACAGGTATCAAGCAGTGGGGGAATAATTCAAGGCAGATTAAGCCTTGTCATATCTTGTAGGAGGTTGTGACAAGAAATCACTTCACAGAGCACAGTTAATTTAATTTGAATTTAAAATCTTGACTCTTTATTGACCCCCTTATTCTAAAACAGATGAACCAAAGACTTAATGGATATTTTTAAGTTAATTAGAACCTAGTTCAAATTGCACACCCACTCCCAGAAGGGACCCTTTTACAGGTGTAAAAGATGAATTACTATTAAATATTTTATAGCATAGAAATATCTTACAAATTGTGAATATGTATAATCTTACTCCATTTGTAAAGTTAGGGGATGTAAAGCACTTAAATTAACTCAGTTCAGAATGAAAAAGTCTTTAGCTAATATCTACAAAATATAAAGCAATACACTGGAGAATATATCTACAAAAATAATCCAAAATTCACAAGGAATCCCTGAATTTACCAAGCCTAAATATACACAAATTTGCTATAGTAATCCCTGAGAGGGCTTAATATTTTTACCTTAAGATATTGAGACAGCAAATTCTAGCTTGGAGCTATTCTAAATTGCTAGATATTAGCAACATTGTGCAATTCTAACATAGTCTTTTTGATACTATTCTGTTTCCCATCAAAATGGAACATCTATTTCCTGTTTCACGTGACAGTCCCATCACATATTAGCTAACACTGAGTACTAATTAAATAGCAGGCATAATTCTAAGGGCTTTATCTTAATCTATTCAAGTATTTCTACTTTAAAAAATAGATACTGCTTTTAGGAGAGAAAAAGGATGCACAGAGAGACTAAGCTGTCCATGGTCTTAACCACTAGTGAGTTCTCGAGTCATATTCAAATCCACACTGCGGTTCCTAGGTCTGAGCTTTTAAGTATTATACTCTATTGTATCTCTTTCAGGTAAATCTTTTCCCATGGGGATTTATTTTCTACCTCTCTAGTCTAAAGGAAACGATGTGCTTTTTAAAAAGAAAATTGGTCTGTTTAATACAAAATAAGTAATAAGTGTGTTTGAATATTTTCATTTCTAAGTTTACAGATATTCAGTAGAAAAAAACATTTAAAGAACATGGATACACCAAACACAAAAGTAATCTGTAATATGACCACATAGAAATAAACACAACATCCTTAACAAAATGTTCTGTTCTATTCTGAACTGAAAATGACCCACATGACTAATGTTCCATCTATCTCCACACTCTCTCTTAAAACTCATCTCCCCCTGCCAAATAATACTCATTCCAAAAAATACTCTTGAAAAAATTTGTAGTATACACTAAGATCTTGTAGGAGGCTATTTGCATCATAACAAATATATTGAATTCTACTCACTTAAAGTCCTACTTTCTGGTACATTTCTATTGTGAGTCCCTTTTCTCCCTTCTCTTCCTCAAAGCACTCAACTTCTCTCGTTGAACTTATGTCTAGATATGCAAGAAGACACCACTCACCTTCTTCCCATTAACTAAATGCTCTCATTGGCCTGGTGGTGGAGAATATGTAGCCATTATTTGTTTAAACATCGCGAAATTAAAGGATTTATTTTTTACGGCATTACTGAGATATTATTCAATTGTCGTAAAATTCACCCATATAAAGTGTACAATGTAATGATTTTTAGTATATTCACAGATATGTGCAACTATCACCTTAGGCAATTTTTTAATACCACAAAAAAACTCCATAACCATTAGCTATCACCTTCCTATCCTTCCACCCCACTCCGCAACTCCAAGCAACCACTAATCTACTGTTTATATAGATTTCCATATTCTAGACATTTCATATGGATGAAATCACATAATATGTGGTCTTATGTAGCTAACTTCTTTTACTTAGCATAATGTTTTCAAGGTTCACTGAAGCATGTATCAGTACTTCATTCCTTTTTGCTGTTGAAAAATATTCCATTGTATTGATATGCTACATTTTGTTATCCATTCATTAGTTCATGGATATTTGGGTTGTTTC
This sequence comes from Diceros bicornis minor, assembly GCF_020826845.1. Classification (NCBI taxonomy): domain Eukaryota; kingdom Metazoa; phylum Chordata; class Mammalia; order Perissodactyla; family Rhinocerotidae; genus Diceros; species Diceros bicornis. The sequence goes on from NC_080753.1 coordinate 5,615,659, forward strand.
CATCATTTGGCTATTATGAATAATGTTGTTATAAACATTTGTGTATATGTTTTTCTGTAGACGTGTTTTCATTTCTCTTGGGTATATATCTAGGAGTGGGTTTTATGGGTCCTATGGTAACTCTTGTTTAGTAGTTTGAGAACTGCCAGGCTGTTTTCCAAAATGCCTATAACACTATAAATTCCCACTAGCAGTGCATGAGGGTTAAAATTTTTCCATGTCTTTGCCAACACTTGTTATTATCTGACTTTTTGATTCTAGTCCTCCTAGTGGTGTGAACTGGTATCTCATAGTGGGTTTGATTGCATTTCCCTGGTGACTAATGATGTTGAGCATCTGTCATGTGCTTATTGGTGACTTGTGTGCCTTCCTTGGAAAAATATTTATTCAGATACTTTGCCCATTTTTTAATTGGGTTATTTTATTATTGAGTTCTATGATACAAGTTCGGTATCAGATATATGATTTGCAAATATTTTCCCCTACTCTCTGGGTTGTCTTTTTAAAACTTCTTTGATGGTGTCCTTTTGAAGTACAAAAGTTTTTACTTTGATGAAGTCCAATTTATCTAAAATGTGGTTTAATGAGGTTTTATACTATAGTCATAAAAAGTGGGCTAGTTAATGATTGAAAAAGGACAAAAGTACGAATCACTGTTTACCTACTACCATGAGTATATTGCAAACCATTGCTATAAATATCAATCTCTAAGAATCAAAAAAAAGTTGCAAGTTTTTAACCTAAAATAAAGCATATCTCATTTTGACTACTGAACTTAATTAATTGAGTTGAATATAAAAGATCAAATCATTATTTAGAGAAGGGTTGAATGATCTCATTTTTTGCTTTCAGACAATAATTTAAATGATCTAAGATATAAATGCATATTGCAGATCCAAAGTGACCTTTAAAACAGATCTATCAGTAACTTTATTCTTTCTAATCCATCATAAATCCAACTGTTTTTATGGCAGCACAGTTGGCATTGGCACAAAGGTATTAGTTTCTCTGCTGGGACACTGTGTTGACAACATTCTCCTGTTGCTTGTCCATTTGCTTTGCTTGGCAAACCTCCAGATTAATTAAAAAACAAAAAACAAGACACTAACAACAAGACTTAAATGTTTTGAATCTCATAAAGTGATCTAAGGATAAATTAACTTGTACCTGAAAAGAATGGTAGAATAAGCAGTTCAATATAAATACTTAAGGATTATTACTACAAGAGTAATGAAGACCACGTTCAGATTATGGCATCTGGTGTATTTGGAAATTATTCCTGTCAATATTTTCTTGCACATACAGTCAGTCTCTTGTGACTAAAAGACATGACTACTGAATTGGGAGATGCATAAGAAATATCAAATAATTCTATTAGGAAATTACATTGTACACTTCTCTTCCAGAAGTGAGTCTAAAATTTCAAATAATAATACTTTGTGCTTATAGAGTATGAATTCTAAGAAGGCTTTTAAGTTGGGAAAGTCAACCATCCGTTCATCAGTGCAATGAGGCTTGCAAAGTGCCTGGAGGTATAAGTACAAAAATGATGCTGAAGGATTTCTGTAGCACAGCACACTAACATAAAGGTATTTGGAGCAAATATACCTTTTGTGATGTCACATTATATGTCATAATAATGGATTCACTTACATATAAGTTTGAGCAGCTTTTATCTTCATGAAGTATACAGTGAAATGACAAACCTATGATATTAGGCCAGTAAAAGGTTATAGCTTTGATAAAGCAAAGATATTAAACAGCCCTATTAAATAAACACTCTAATATTTTTTAAAATAATGATGTCAATGAAACATCATTTTGGGGGCTGGCCCAATGGCTTAGTGGTTAAATTCGTGCGCTCTGCTTTGGCTGCCTGGGGTTCCCAGGTTTGGATCCCAGGCACGGACCTACGCACTGCTTGTCAAGCCGTGTTGTGGTGATGTCCCATATAAAATAGAGGAAGATGGTCACAGATGTTAGCCCAGGGCCAATCTTCCTCAGCAAAAAGAGGAGGATTGGTAACAGATGTTAGCTCAGGGCTAATCTTCCTCACAAAAAAAAAGAAAGAAAGAAAGAAAGAAAACATTATTTTTGGATCTGTTAAAGGGCATTTTTCTCCTTCTTAATCAATAGAAATTTAGATTAATAAACTCTCGTACTAGAACAATTTGCATATGACAGTAATTTGTATTTCTATTTTTTCCTTTGGTTAATTTTTACCATATGTGGATGAGTTTCAAAATACTTATATTTTAAAATTTTGCTACTGTTTGAGTCATAGAAAAATGCAAGAGAATATTTCTGAAAGTAAAGAAAGAGCAATCATCTATGGAAAAGCCCATATGTCAAAGACTTCCCCCTCTTCCTTCAGAATAATATGCTAGAGTATTGAGATGAAGTGTATATTTTAAAATATCCTATATTGTTTTCATTTCACATAAATATTGTATAAAATAGATACTCAATATAATTTTCAGAAATCATTTTCCTTTTCTGGTCACACTATATGATGATTCCATGATATTAAAAAGTATTATGTATCCCAGTATCTGTGACTAATTGGCTAATTCAATTCTTCTGAAACTCAGTGTAACATGTATAAATTTTGTATGGTAGATTCAGTAGTTTGACAGGCAAAGTAAAAAAGTACATTAACACTGAAACTAATAATAATGATAATATATTAGATAATTAACATTTATAAGATCTTAAAATATGCTAGGCATTTTAAAAGTCATGGGAAGAGACTAGGTATGTTCCACGATAGCTTAAATTAGCAAACATGGGAAATAACCATTCTAGTTTTTTAAGGGTTAAAAAGATGAACAGGAAATATAGGAAATAAACACAGCAAAGAGGAAGGAAGCAGTACAAATGCAAAATTAGACAACAAAATTAAAATTACACATGTTAGATGATTATATACAGTATAAACTCACTTACTAAAAGAAATAGTAGCTAGAATTAGGATAAGTAAATTAGTGCGGGGGAGAATGGAAAGAAAAATGAAGTGCTTTATGTTTGACAAACACCTGAAATGTTGGAGAATTTAAAAGCACAATTGTATATTAAGGAAAACCAATTAAATTTATATAAATATAAAGCAAAGTTTATAATATTTCTATTATAAAGTATTGAGGGAAAAAAATCATACAATTGTAAATTCTGCTTTGTGTTTTGTTTTTAGCATTATGGATTTTCCTGGTATAATTCAATTAGATCTTAAACAAACTAATGATAAAAACAAAACAAAAACAAACCTCCCCTTTCCCCAAAAAAAGCCCAAAAGATACAAACTTAAAAAAAAAATACATACTTTCAAAGACATTATTGGAGATAGGAAAAAATAAAGGATGTATATATGTCCAAGATCAAACAAGATAAGAAAAATCAACTGAAACCTGAACAAGATCAAGTGAAATATGCGATGTTAAAGATAGACTTGTTCTGTAGGCAAATGCAAACTGGGACCTGGAGACTAGAATTTTGCTTTCAAAGAGTAAGAAAATGGTTATTGTATATGAGATATGATAACTAAAGGGTAAATATAAAGAGTATTTTGTCTCATTGTTTGAATCTTTTTTAAAAAATAACTGACTTTTAAAGCAATAATAAAAAAAATGTCTTGTGAGGTTTATAACGCATTTGCAGCAAAATGCATGACACCCATAGCACAAAACCAGAGGTGGAGAAGATTAAGTATAATACTGTAAGAATCTCAAACTATAGAGTGGTATAATACGGCTTACAAACAGACCGGTAAATTATATGTGTATACAATAAATCCTAAAACAACTACTTAAATAACAAAATGTGATAGCTAATTAGTCAACAAAGGAGATGATATGGAATAATAAAAATATGCAATTAATCCAAAAGTAGGCAGTAAAAGAAGAAGAAAAAAAAACAGAAAAATGGAAGAAACAAATAGAAAATAGCAAGATGTGTGATATAAATCCAGCATATAAAAATTACATTAAACGTAAATGGTTTAAATAACTAATTGAAAATTTAGAGATTGCCAGACCTAAATTAGTGTAGAGATATACCATGTTCATAATATGGTTAATGTCAGTTCTTCCAAAATTGATCTACAGATTCGATAAAATGTCAATTGAAATCTCAGCAGTCTTTTTTGTAGAAATTAACAGGCTGATTTTAAAATTCATATGAAAATCAAAGACCTAGAATATCTAAAACAACTTTGATAAAGAAGAACAAATTTGGAGAACTTATACTACCTTATTTAAACATTTTATAAAGCTATAGTAATCAAAAGAGTGTGGCACTGGCATCAAGATAGATAATAAATCAAGAGAACAGCCTAGACAGTCCTGAATTATACCCATGCATATATAAGCAATTGATTTTTGAAAGGTACAACAGACAGAAATTTAGTGGATAAAAATAGTGTTTTCAACAAATGGTGCTGGAATAAATAGATGTCTATATGCCAAACAAACAAACAAAAAAACTTTCAATCTATATGTCACAGCATAACAAAAATCTGAAAATGGATCATAGACCTAAAGGAAAGCCTAAAACTAGAAAATATTTATAAGAAAACATAGAAAAAAAATCTTTGTGACCTTGGCTAAGATTTAGGCCCAACCTCAAAAGCATGATCTATTAAAAAAAATTAGGTAGATAATCAAAATGAAGAATTTAGCCTTTTCAAAAGATACTATTAAGAGAATGAAATCCAAGACACAGACTGGGAGATTTATAATATATCTAAAAAAAGGACGTCTATCATGAACTCTCAAAACTCAATAATAAGAAAACAAAGAAACATGACAATCATGGTCAGACAATCTGAGCAGACACTTATCTAAAAAAACACGCAGATGGCAAATAAATGCATGAAAGATGTTCAATATTATTAGCCATTAGGGAAATGTGAATTAAAACCACAATAAATTACAACTACATTATCTATTAAAGGGTTTAAAAGGACAGACCATTGACAAGAATGTGGAGTAACTGGAACTCTATACATTCCTGGTGGGAATGTGAAATAGGACCACCTTTCTGGAAATTGTCAGTTTCTTAAAATATTAATCATACACCTACCATATGACTCAGCTATTCTGTCCTAGGTTGGCTTTTATCTAGTCATGGGGCAAGCAACTCTGTTCTTGTAATAGGCATCTTTCTTCTTCTGCCTACAACAGACATGGTAGGGCAGGCCTGCTTTATTCATCTAGGCAGCTGCTTGGTAAGTTGGACTCTACGCATTTTATCCATGTTTATTAAGCTTTTCAGTTCTTTCTTTATTCACAGTCATATTGTCTCTCTCCTCTCTCTCTCTTTTCATTTTCTGTCCATGTGTCTGTCTGTCTGTCTCTCTCATTCTCTCTCTCTCTCTTCTCCCTGCTCCCATCTCTCTCTGATTTGCCTGACTAGGCAGGTTCTAGGATACAGATTTAAGTTAGAAATTAGCCTTGAGTTTTTAGTGAAATGTAAGGTGCTTGCTTACTATGTGTTCTCCTTCTTTTAGAACCCTTGAGCTCAGAGATGTTGATTGAATTGCCTATGTTACCTCAGTAAATAAGTGGTAGGATTTGAAATCAGACTTGTTTCATTTTTTCATGCTTAGAATTACACAGATTGATTTTATTTTACTATAGGTTCATGAATATGCATATTAGCAAAATTATTTAGTTGATATTGACAAGGATGAGTAAATTTTACTTTTGAAGTTTTTCTATGATATGGAATATGAAAATATTTCTTTCACGTCACTCCATGATTTTAAAGAAACATTTTTTTACTATTATAATCATTTATAACTTTTAAATGACCATGCTTGTGTTGTATTATAAGTAATGCAATACTTGAAACATTTAAAAGCAAAATAGGTTCTTCTTTTCTTAGTAAATATTACAAATAATTTAAGCGTATTGGGAAATTTATTTCAAGTGTGACTATGGCCAGTTCTCAAAAATGCTCACTAATATATAAAAGTAGATCTATAAATAATTCTAAATGACATTATTCTAAAATTTTATATTTATCTTTTGAATAAATCTGAGAATATCTATTTGACTGTGAGAAACCTTGATACTTGGAAAATTCAGTGCCCAAAATAATAATGGAGCCTGACTATTTGCCTTAGGAGGCATTCAGTATTAACAAGATTTCCCATCTAACCTTAGCATAAATTTTCCTGTTACCTTCCCCATGTTGCATTAATGACTTAATTTTGGATAGATAATGCAGTTACCTTTTCTCAAACTTTCCTCAAGCTGAAGAGGTGGTTAGTCCACCTAAAATCTCCTGCCTAAAAAGGAATACATGTCACAGAGACAAAACATTTGGAAAGTATTATAGAATAATTGTCTCATAATAGTTTTTACAGTTATTACTGAAAACCATGAAGACAAAATCGAACACTGAGTTTCACAGTAGATGAATGCTTTCTTAAAAATAATGGCATTTATAGTACACAAACTTCATATATTTTACCCATTTTTTAATGTGTAACAGTGCAAGTTATCCCAAGATGGTGATTTCTCCCAGTAATAGTAATTATGGGAACACTGTCTTTGCCAATGTGAACTTTAATAAAATTGTTCTCAGAGGTCCGTCTGTTCATCCCATACACTTATGTAGGAAATTTTCCATAGAATTGCATAGGATTAAAAAATTATATCACAGATAAAATTTACTTTAAAGATAACTGTATGATATGTAAAAACATTTCAAAATAAAAAACAAAGACAGAAACTGATTTTTAAAAATATATTCATGATCTAAATTATATAAAATATTATTTTTCTCTGAACAACTTGTTAATATTCCTCAGTACAAATAGTTGCTGAATTTGTCATCATATGCTCATCTTCAGATTAGTACCAATTATGGTACTTCCATTTTATTTAATTAAAAGAGACTACCCAAACTTCAAAAATTAAAAAAGAGAAAAAGGTAAAAAGAAAAACAAAAAAATAAATAATGATTAAATAGTCTATGTGTGCACATATGTGTGGGTGTGTGCATGTAATTTCTGAATATTTCCCACTGGCTACGTTTTCATCAGCCTATGAAATGAGAATTACCATCATATTTACTGAGGACAATTATATCATAATATTTTCTTACAAATCAAGTTCCTCCTCCCCACATTATAAGATTAGTAGTAGTTCCATAAAAATAAGAGAAATTAAAGTTCAAATGAAACAAAAACTAAATAAATCTACTTATATATTCCAGTTGACACTCAAACTTTTATAAACATATTTGTTTTATAAAAGAAAGAATATCTTTTATATTAATTTTGACCTGCGAGTTTTAAGGTCAAAGTATTTAGATTTTTGAGATAAATTTACATTTGTCTACAAATCTGCCTGATATCTAAATGCCAATGATTAAACCATAGAGACAAATTTTATCTTTAGGCATAAATTTTCCCAATAGTATATATTTATAACAAAACACTTTAGCATGTCAACAAGAAAAAGGCAACACTTTCAAGACAAATAATATTATGTTAGAAATTAGCAGAAAAGGAAACCCCAAAGACTTAAAAAGATGGAGGGAAGTTCTCAGACTCATTTATTTAAAAATGCACATTGAAACAATAAGAAAATAACACTGGACATCTTTTGCCCTTGCAAACATTCAAAAACCTGATAATGACAAGTTTTTGTGGGGATATAGGGATACAGGAAGCTTCATGCACTGTTGGTGCCGTGCTGCCCGATATGACATTCTGGAGAGCAATCTGGCAATAATTTCACTCTGGCTGTTCACTAATAAAAAAAAAATCTCCCAGATGTCCATAAGGAGACCAGGGTATGGATATTCAATGAAGCAATATTTGTAGTAATTATTAATTGAAAGCAATCACAGTGAGAGCCTATAACTACAATGTGGTATATACAAAAAACATATCATAGAATACTATAAAGAAGATCAAAGAAATATTTTATCTGTACCACATGTATGAGTAATAGAAAACAGAGAGTCTAGTAAAAAATAAAAAGAATAAGACTATATAATATAATTTCATTTATATAAATGAAGATGCAATATACAGAAATTATATAACTGTGGCAAGAACACATACAAAAATGTTATACATAGTAAAAGATTTTTTATAAAGAAAGGAGAATGTGAGTAGAAAATGCAGATAAAAAGGGATAAATAAAACAACAGAAAACAAGAAAGAGGTCTTATATGACCCAAAGAGAATAATGAATGTTGAACTGAGCTGTATGATTATTTCAGTTCTCTGCCCTTTGCTGGGGGTGAATAAGTGAATGAATGAATATGATTGAATGGAACTTCATATAATTCATTAATGACATGAATGTTTAAAATCAGAAAGCACAAATTCTCTCAATTAGTGAAATGTAGACCACTCAAGAAGAACAAAGATCTCAAAAGAAGTCATGGCAAAAATACAATGTCAATAAGACTAACAGTAGACCTCTCAGTAACAGGGCAGATGAACTCCACCTAAGCAATTACTCACTGCCACCTCCAACTACCTTGTGCTTTACATTAAGCCAATACCTCCTTCATGTGCCTGCTATTCAAAGTAATTGTCAGCATTTTTTCCCAAGTGTATTAGTTAAAGACAAGTTTCAAAGTAGAAAACCCTGGAGGAATTTTTCTTAAAACAAATGTGATACGAAGAGTTAGTTCTTTAGATATTGGAAGAGCTGGAAGGCCACATGGGACAGTGAAGCAAACCAGAGTGTAGCAAAAAGAAGCCTCTGCCTTGTCCCCATCCAAAGGGTGGAGGGACAAAACTAGGGAGGCTGTGTTACCTGGGCCACTCCCAAGGAAACTGGAGCCTAGCAGACCTGTCTGACTGAAGTTGGGATCAGAAAAGTAAGGCCTTTACATAGGACCTGAAACCATCATTCACATATAAAAAGCCAAGAAGTAGTTCATTACTTTTTAATATGCCTTATTCACAATGAATGCTGTTTACACTACGAATATTTATTAATATCAATTATATAAGGATTTAAAAATTGATACAGATATTTTTATGTGTGAAAACATAGTCAGTCCATGTTTTTTTTTTTTTTAATTTTTTGTTTATTGCAGTAACATTGATTTATAACATTGTATAAGTTTCAGGTGTACATCATTATACTTCTATTTCTGCATAGATTACATCGTGTTCACCACCCAAATACTGACTACACCCCATCACCACACACTTGTGCCAAATTATCCCATTCGCCCTCCTCCTTGCCCCCTTCCCCTCTGGTAACCACCAATCCAATCTCTGTCTCTATGTGTTTGTTTGTTGTTGTTATTATCTACTACTTAATGAGGGAAATCATACGGTATTTGACCTTCTCCCTCTGACTTATTTCACTTTGCATAATACCCTCAATGTCCATCCATGTTGTCACAAATGGCTGGATTTCATTGTTTCTTATGGCTGAGTAGTATTCCATTGTGTATATATACCACAGCTTCTTTATCCATTCGTCCCTTAATGGGCACTTAGGTTGCTTCCAAGTCTTTGCTATTGTGAATAATGCTGCAATGAACACAGGGGTGCATGTATCTTTACACGTTGGTGTTTTCAAGTTCTTTGGATAAATAAAGTGTGTAAGTCTAACTCTGCTTTTACTAAATTACATCCCCAGTAGAGTCACAGACTTCCTTTTGGCTGTGGGGGTCAGCAAACTATTTCTGTAAAGGGTCAGACAGTAAATATTTTCAGCTTTATGAGTGACAGAGTCTGTTGCTACTACTCAACCCTGCTGTTCTAGAATAAAAACAGTCATAGACAGCATGTAAATGAATGGACACAGCTGGATTTGCTCTGCAAGGGGTGAGATTTGGCCTGGTTTAGAGTAAAATTTCACACTAATGATGGCTTCAAATGTTGACCAGTCATTTTAAAAATAAATTCAGGGGCTGACCCAGTGGCTAGTTGTTAAATGTGCGCGCTCGGCTCCTGGCAGCCTGGGTTCAGATCCCAAATGCGCACTGAGGCACCGCTTGTCAGGCCATGCTGTGGCGGCGTCCCACATAAAGTGCAGGAAGATAGGCACAGATGTTAGCCCAGGGACAGTCTTCCTCAGCAAAAAAAAAAAAAAAAAAAAAGGAGGCTTGGCATGGATGTTAGCTCAGGGCTGATCTTCCTCACAAAAATAAATAAATAAATAAATAAATTCAATCTGCCTTATGAGCATGTGGAATTTTAAAGATGATCATTTATTTATTTTGGAGGGACAAAATGTTTAAAACAATTAGAAGGCTTATCAACAGGTGAGCATCTCTCATTCTTACTTGATTTTACAAATATCTCAAATAAATATGGAAACTTTCCAAAAGATTATAGTCAATTTTCAAATGCGTTCACAGATAGAAAAAAGTCAGACAGAGCTATAAATAATTGGTAAATAACATATCTAGCTATAAGAATCTTTGATTTGGAATAAATGTGGATGTTTCCACTTCTTGTGAATTTGTCTGACAACCTGGATTAGTTGAACTAGAAAAGGAAAGTAGGAAAGAAGGAAGGAAGGAACAAAGGAAGGAAGGAAGGAAAGGGGACAGGGGGAGAAAGAAAAATTATAATGAAGCTCTTATGTAAACATTGGTTCAGGAAGTTTCAGAATTTCCAAGTTTCTTGCTTTAACTTTTGATCTATCATCCTCATTACCTTCTCCATGCTGAAGTTAATGACTTTTACCTAGACTGATGAAAAAGCTGTCTGAACTCAAAACTTTTCTGAAGTAAAAGAGAGAAAAAGAGTGCAACTGATATGATTTATACTAGCCAAAAAGATGCATATATATAAATAATATATAATATTATATAATATAATAAATAATATATAATATATATTTTAAAAAACAGAAATAAATGGAGAGAGAGAGAGGAAAAGATTGATAAGAAAAGATAACTGGAAAATTTCAAAATATGTGGAGATTAAACAATACACTTCTAAATAACACATAGGTCAAAAGAGAAATCTCAAGAGGAATTTAAAAATATTTTGAATTACATGAAAATGAAAACACACCTTATCAAAATTGTGGGATGGAGTAAGAGCAGTTTTTAGAGAAAAATTTATAGCATGAAGTGCATATACTAGAAAAGAAAAAAGATCTAAAATCAACCATCTAAGCCTCCTCATTAGGAAACTGGAAAAGGAAGAACAAATTATATCCATGATGAAAAGAATAATAAAAATTAGAGCAGAAATCAATAAAATTGAAAACAGAAAATCAATGAAACCAAAAACTGGTTTTTTGAAAAGATCAATAAAATTGGTAAGCCTCTAACCAGGTTAAAGCCTCTGACAATTAAGAAAAAAGAGAAAGGACATAAATTACTAGTATCAGAAATGGAAGAGGGACTTCACTACAGATCCCAAGGATATTAAAAGATAATAAAGGAATGCTATGAACACCTCTATTCCCGCAAATTTGGTAACCTGAATGAAATGGACCAATTCCTTGAGACACACAATCTTCCAAACTCACACAAGAAGACATAGACAATCTGAATAGGTCTATATCTATTAAAGAACTTGAATCGCTAATTAATAAACTTCCAAAAGAGAAAGCACCAGACAAATGTTGGATCACTGGTGAATTACACCAAACATTTACAGAAGAAATTATACCAATTCTCTACCATTTTGTTCAGAAGATAGAAGCAGAGGGAATACGTCCTTCTCTATTCTGTGAGGCCAGCATCACCCTAATACAAAACCAGAAAAAGACATTCCAAGAAAAGAAAACCACAGACCAATATCTCTCATGGACATAGATGCAAAATTCCTCAAGAAAATAGGAAATCAAAACCAGCAAAATACAAAAAGAATTGTACACCATGACCAAGTGGGATTTATCCTAGGTATGCAAGGCTTGTTCAACATGGAAAAATCAGTTAATGTAATCCATCACATCAACAGATTAAAAAATGAAAAATCACATGATCATATCAATAGATGCAGAAAAAGCATTTGACGACAAAATCCAACACTCATTTGTAATAAAAACACTCAGCAAACTAAGAATAGAGAGGAAGGTCCTCAACTTGATAAAGAAAATCTACAAAAACCTATAGCTAATATCACACTTAATGGTGAGAAACTAAAAGCTTTCCCACTAAAATCAAGAGCAAGGCAAAGATGTCCCCTTCTCATGACCTCTGTTCAACAGCATACTGGCAATCCTTGCTAATGGAATTAAACAGAAAAAAAAAAAAAAGGTATACAGTTTGGGGAGAAAGAAAAACTTTGTTTGGAGATGGCATGATCATCTATATACAAAATCTGAAAGAATCGGCAAGGAAACTCCTGAAACTAATAAGCCAATATAGTAAGGTTGCAGAATACAAGGTTAATATACAAAAGTCAATCATTTTTCTATACACCAGCAAAGAACAAGTAGAATTTGAAATTAAAAATACAATACCATTTACCTGCTTGCCCCAAATGAAATACTTCAGTATAATTCTAACAAAATATGTGCAAAATCTATATGAGGAAAACTACAAAACTCTGTTGAAAGAAATGAAAGAAGAGCTAAATAAATGGAGAGATATTCCGTGTTCACAATAGGAAACCTCTATATTGTCAAGCTGTCTGTCCTTCCCAACTTGATCTATAGATTGAACACAATATCAATAAAAATCTCAGTAAGTTATTTTGTGGGTATCAACAAACCGATTATAAAGTTTATATGGAGAGACAAAAGATCCAGAGTATGCAGCATGATATTGAAGAACAATTAAGTTGGATGACTGACACTACCTGATTTTAAGAATTACTATAAATCTACAGTAATCAAGACAGTTGGTAATGGTGAAAGAATAGATCAATGGAACAGAATTCATACACCAGAAATAGACCCACAAAAATATAATCAAGTGATCTTTGACAAAGGAGCAAAGACAGTACAATGGAGAAAAGACAGTCTCTTCAACAAATGGTGCTGGAACAACTAGACATCAATATGCAAAAAAATGAATGTAGACATGGACCCAATACCCTTCAAAAAAATTAATCTAAAATGGATCACAGACATAAATGTAAAATGCAAAAATATAAAACTTATAGAAGATAACATAGGAGAAAATCTAGGTGACTTTGGGTCTGTCGATGACTTTTTAGATGTAACACCAAAGACATGATCCATGAAAGAAATAATTGATAAGCTGGACTTTATTAAAATTAAGAATGTCTACACTACAAAAGACACGTCAGGATAATGAGAAAACAAACCGCAGACTGTGAGAAAATATTTGCAAAAGACACATCTGATAAAGGTCTGTTGTCCAAAATATACAAAGAACTCTCAAAACTCAACAATCAGAAAACAAACAACGTGATTTTTAAAATGAGCCAAAGATCCTTACAGACATCTTATCAAGAAGATATACAAATGACAAATAAGCGTATTTAAAGATGTTCTACATCCTGTCATTCGGGAAAAGCAAATTAAAACAATAAGATACAACTACACATCTATTAGAATGGCCAAAATCCAGGACACCAAATGTTGGAGAGCAAGTGAAACAACAGGGGCTCTTGCTCATTGCTAGTGGGAATGCCATATGGTACAGCCACTTCCAAGGACAATTTAGCAGTTTTTTTTTTTTACAAAACTAAACATACTCTTACCATATGATCCAGCAATCACTCTCTTTGGTATTTGCCAAAAGGAATTGAAAACTTATATCCACACAAAATCTGCACATGGATGTTTACAGCAGCTTTATTCATAATTGCCAAAACTCGGAATGCAGACATGTGGTGTCCTTTAGTAGGTGAATAAACTGTGGTACATCCAGATAATAGAATATTATTCAGTGCTAAAAAGAAATGAGCTATCAAGTCATGCAAACACAGTGAGAAAACTCAACTGCCTTTACTAAATGACAGAAGCCACTCTGAAAGCTACATACTATATGATTGTAAATTATGACATTCTGGAAAAGACAAATCTATGGGGACAGTAAAAAGATCAATAGTTGCCACGGTTTAGGTGGGAGGGAGGGATGAATGGGGGAAGCACTTAGGAATTTTAGGGCAGTAAAAATACTTCGTATGGTACAATAATGATGGATAGATGTTATTATACATTTGTCCAAATGCATACAATGTATAACTTCAGTCTAAACCGTAATGTAAGCTGCGGGCTTTGGGTGATAATGATGTGTCAATGTATGTTCATCAGTTGTAACAAATGTACCACGCTGTGGGGGAGAAGGCTATACATATGTGGGGAGAGGAGATGTGGGATATCTCTGTACTTTCTTCTCAGTTTTGCTATGACTCTAAAACTGCTCTAAAAGAAATGTCTTAATATCTTAAAAATTTACAATGTCTTAAAAATATGCAAATTGAATGCATAAAAATATTTATGCTTTTGGTTATATTAAAATTAAGATAATCTCTCCGGCCATATACTAATTAATTGAAAGTCTATTATGTAAACTAAGTATATAAACTTCCTCTAAGTGTATACATAAAGAAACAAACAATAATGAACAAGCAAACATATAATTCACTGAAGAATAAAAACAATGCTAATAAATATTTTAAAAGTGCTTAACCTTACAATTATCAGAGAAAATTAAAGTCACATCCATTGAATTGGCAAAAAATGCATAATTTCTGGCAACGCTGTCAGGGAAGATGAGGAGTACTAGAAACTCTTAAATACTGCTGGCTGAGTTGAATACTGGTTCAGTTGCTTTGGGGAACTATTTGATACTATGACATGAACTTGAAAATGGTGATGCACATACCACATAAACAAAATCATTTTATTCATAAACCTCCAGTAATACCTACAAAAGAAGTTCAAGAAAAACACAGTCTATATTTGCAAAAATACACGAAAGAATCCAAAGTCCATTCATAAAGGAATGATTTATTTAGGCAATGGAATAATATCCAGCATTGAAAATGAACAAATGTTAGCTATATATCAAACTGGGTGAATCCCTGAATATAATGAATATAAATATTTTTATACAAAAAATAAAAATAATAAAGAGTAAGAATACAGAGAGAAGAATATCCTTTCTATAAAACTGAATTTGTGCAAAATATTCCCATCTATTTTTAGCTATATTAATTTATAAATAGTGAAAAATACACACATGAATAATTAGCTAGATGATATGACTACTAACATTGGTTATACATTGTTTTTAATATTCCATGTGGATTTCTAAGGCTTTTAAATTTAAAAAAAAATACATCACTTTTTATTTTGGTCACTTCCTCTGTTTAATATCCATATTACAAACTCTCCTACTCTCATGCTTCAAAAAATATAAGCATTTTCCATTTCTTTTTGCCAAGCTCTTCTCTTTTATACTCTGTGGCAATAACATCTGCTCCCAGTTTGTCAGCTTTCAACTTTACAAAAATATCTTTCAAATCTACTTCTCCAGTCTAGACTACTCCCTCACTAATTCTGCATTTCCAATTTCCTGTTGAGTTCTACCAGCTGGGTGTCCTACTGGCAACTTGAAGAGGAGCACATTATTGCATGAGGATCAAGCAAGGTTTAGCTAAAGCTCACTGAGTATTGCCACAATTAGCAAATAGGGATATTTAACTCTTTCCTATGTGCACTGGTTTCTCCTATAGCTGCAGTGATTTATGCTCCTCCTTTGTAATATATATATATTTATATGTATGTATATATGTGTATGTGTGTGTATATATGGATCATATATTATAAATACATATCTCATATATTATTGGATTTACAAAGTCTTTACCAGAATCCAAGAAGGTAGGAAGGGTCTCTTAAGGGGTAAAATTCTAATTTTAAAAAGGGTAAAACAGGATCATGTCTAAATGACCTGAAACCATTTTCAAGTTTGTTAAATATATTTGCTTCTGCAAAAGAATCCAAAGGGTAAGACTTTCCCTTAAATCATGGTATCCTGACTTGAACATCACCAGCCAAAGAGAAGCTGAACATATATGCATTCTTCTGGTCTCCTCTGAGACTTTGTCTCTGTTGATCTTCAGTCTTTCAGAGTTAACCCCCAACCAAATAAAAATACAAACAAAAGTAAAATACTTCACTTAATCTTCTTCCTCCAGCACACTAATGCCCATCTCTTTTTCTATCACTTTTCATTCTGTAATTTTCTTCTTCACTTACAGCTTCTACCTCCTCCGAAAATATTCAATCCTTAACCCACTGAATTGTCATTTCAACTCTGTACTTGATCTTGTCTTTTAAATCTTTAATAGGCTCTGAATTAAAAATTTAATTGTTTCTTCTTAATGTGCATCTTATTCAATCTCTCTGTGGGATGTAATGCCAACAACTATGTCTTTTTGTCAAAACTCTTATTTTTTACTTATTTTGTCTTTCTGTTTATTGTTCTTTTCTTCTATAAATAGTATTACTCAGTATATTTTTCTGATTCTCTTATTCTGCCAGTTTCTAAAATATTATCTCCCAGAGGGACTTAAGTTTTAAGGGGATTTTTAGTTTTCCTTTCCTGGGAAACTATATAACTAATAACAATACGTTATGTTTGTATGATTTGAGGAACCGAGTATAAAGAGAGAAAATTAATTGAAGACTATCTTAGACAGCTTAAAGTTTTGCATAAAAATCAACCTAGCCCTGAACCCAAGACAGAGGAATGGAATGTTGTGTGTTACACAAAAGGAAGAGGCTTAGGCCTTCTTGTATTTCATGTATGTTGTTTGGGAAGTCTTTCCTTACCACTCTCCTCCCCTGGTCATCTCTCTGTAACAACGCTGTTGCCTGATAGCTGCACCTCTTACTCCTTCCCTAGGAAGCTGCTACACCCATTAAAGGGAATTAGAGTCCCAGTCTCCTGGCATCTTCTGTGTGACATTTTGCATAGCTACTAGCATCTGCTGAATGTCAATAGCTTTCTCCACCTGATTTACTGTAACTCCACAGAGAAAGAGTGAAGATTTTGGTTTGTTTTGCAACAATTGAAAAGTAGAAGAGAATTAGGTACTATGAGATGCTGCCATAACAAAAGCCTAAAACATGTGATGTTGGCTTTGGGATCACGCAGTGGGCAGAAACCTGATGAGCCTCAACAGCAGGAAGTTTTGAAGGAAAATTAAAAAAAAAAATTCATTGGAAGCTGAGATTAGAATGACTTTTGTTATGTAGTAGCAGAAAGTTTGACAATACTGTCATTGATGGTAATGTGGAAAAGAGAAAATGTCCCCAATAAACTCAATGATCTAGCTATGGAGATTTCCTGATTTCTGCTCACTGTTCATGACAAAATTTGGGAGGACATAGATAATTTAAAAAGTAAACTTTTAAGTTTCAGTTAGAATTTTGAGGAAATATATAGGGCTAGAGCAGTCTTTCCAGTTAGGGAAATATTTTCAAAGTAATAGATGGCCTCAGGGCAAATATCAAATAAATCCAGAGTACTGCCAGTAAAACATGGCCTCTGGGAATCCAGAGTATGGCTGGAAGGCCCTTTGTTAAGACCTCAGAAGTATTTAGAGCAAATCGCAAAAGCCTTCTCAGTTCAACAAAAAGGCCACGAAGAACGTAAGCGTTTGCCCTGTTGACCCACTTGGCTACACAACAGTGCTTCTAAACTCTTAAAAGCATTGTCCCACCACTTCCTTACAGGGGTCCAAAGTAGAGAAGGCTTATCTTCAAGACATTTGTGATATGGATTCTGTCTAATGGAGTGGAGTATAAGCTGATAAGTGAGAAATGCACAAAGTTTTCAAAGGACTAATAATATCTGCTTTCGTGAAAAGGGACAGAGAGAAATCAAGGTGAAAAGATGTCTTTGAATTTCTAAATTTCTGCACACAGAAAGCAGTCTGAAAAATTATCTAATTCTAAACAGGAGCTTCTTTTGATGGAAACAGAAGTATGAATCAGTGGGGAAAACCAAGAACACAGAAGGCAGAATGTGGAGCCAAGGAGAATCATTGCCAGGAACCGAGGCCCTAATCAAGAAGTTGGCAACACGTGCCCAGCTGCATTTCAGAATTGCAAAAGACTAGTTATTGAATGCCTGCTTCCCCACCCCTCACCATTTTGGGTGGGAGAGGGTGTCTCTTACAGTTGTCCTACCCCAACCACCACTGTATGTTGAATGCATGTGGGCTGATAATCTGCTTCTTTTGTTTATAGGAACAAGAGTAACCATATCCAAGTAACTGAACCAAAGATGAACATCTGTACCATGCTCTCTCTGAATTTTGGACCCGTGAATCCATGAACATAATCAAAGGATTTCTGTTAGATATCACTAAGTTCTAGGCATGTTTGTTACGAAGCAATTGTCAAAAAGCACTCACATATCTTCTTTACTGTTTTCAGGTTTCCCCCATGATCATGGAGGAAGAGGACAAGAGAAGGGAGGAGAAAATAGATTTTGAAAAGCAATGCAGATAAAAAGGTCTTATAGCAGAATTCATTCAGCATTTCAAGACTGTTAAACCAGACCAGAAACAAGGAAGGACTAGTGTAGGGAAAGTAAATCATATTTTTCTAGTACATCCAAATGTTGATGCTTTATATAACTTGTCATTAATCAAGATAGCTGTGAGAGACAGACATTAAGTTTCTGCATTATAGGTAAGGTAACGGAGGTTGCAGATGTGGAAAAGCTGGATTTCCAGTCCAGGTGTGTTTGGCTATAAAGTTTGACTATTCCTCTTCACCAAAATATTAGCATTCAGGCAGCAGCTTGCCTAAGACATCACTGAGACTATGGGAATTCTGTGTCAGTAAGAAAACTGAACTCCTAGAAAAAGTCTCTCCTACCTGTCAACATGGAGAGGTAGCCTTAGGGAGAAGTAACTTAAGGATGACAAACCTGGAACCTTCTGCACTGTCAGAGAGATGGTTCCCAGAAGACCTCACACAGAGGGTAGAAGTAAGTGATAATGCAAAATCGTATAAGGGCAACGGCTCTGATTTTCTTCTTGAGGTAGTAAAGTGGGATTCCTTCTAGTTGTTGTTGGTGATTGTTTATTTATCCCTCACAATTTAACTCAGTATTTATTAATGCCATACTTTAGAGGCGATTATCAAGTTATTTTTCACCAGGGATCAGTTCTTGGGCCCCTCATTCATTATTATTCTTTTAATTATAAAACAATGATTATACTATATTTTCTTATAGTTATATTCATTTTAATTGTAAAATAGGAAATGATTTCGAAAGAGTATGTGTAGTGGCATGTTTTGGTGGTACGTGTGTGGTATGAAAATGTATGTGGTATGTGCTACAAAACACAGTGAATAATAATAGTAATATTAATAAGCACGAATCCATCTTTCAAACTTAATAATGAAATAAACCTCCATTTTCACTGATAAATAGGGTTATGTTATTTTGAAAC